>NW_026844347.1:23781699-24472325 GCF_029955315.1 Cylas formicarius | reverse complement strand
TTTGAAGCCATTTTCATAGGAAAGCACCTGCATAATTGTTTCGAAACTGGCCAATTAAAACTGCAATTGTTGCAATAGTATTTTTCGTAATGCAATTATTGCCGTGTACGTATATGTAGTTATTTAAAAGTTAATTTCTAAAATTAAGTTAAGAAAAATCAGATTAACTGACAAACAAGCACGTGGCTGAGGTACTTATTATTAGCATCTCTATAAGTTAATTACACACGTGTTTGTATCCGACAGTTCAATGAGAAGCCCTCGTTTTTTAATATTATAGCAAAATTCGATGATTAACTCCGAAACAAAAATTGTCCCAATACTAAAAATAAGAAAAATAATTTCACTATTCAACATTTTTAAATCATAAAAGGAGTTTTGATTGAACGAACATTAATTCCCCTGCAGGTATAAACTATTATTCTAATTTAAATTTCAAAATTTTCAAGGGTTTTTCGCTTATATTTCAGGTGTAAGGTGATCTCAAGGGTGATCTTTTTTTTATTGATAATGAATACAATACTGCTTGTGAAAATTTTATTATGAATATGTGCTGAATTTAGATGGCTTAAAATCCAACCCGTAGCAATTCTACATTTTAACATATTTGTTATGAAAATAAAACGACTCTATTCATACCCATACTTCCCAATGGATACACAACCATCAGAATAACATGCTTCGGAATTTTTTACCTGTAACGCAATTGTTTTTTGTAATTCATTGTCACAAGGATTCACTAATTTAAATATAAATTTATTTTTAGAAAGGCTCATCTCTTGCAAAAATGCAATTTAGCTAAAGTGCTTTTTCATTATAATTTTCTTCTCTCCCGTTCTTACCCTGGCTATCGAAGCACCGCTTACAGCTTCTACATTAATTATATATATTATTATCTTAGATTCTATTCCAAAAATTAATTTTATTCAGGTCTCTATATTTTCTGATTTAAAAAGCAATGTTCATAATACATCTCAAATTAATTATTTATATTATTATCTTAGATTCTATTCCAAAAATTAATTTTATTCAGGTCTCTATATTTTCTGATTTAAAAAGCAATGTTCATAATACATCTCAAATCTAACTGATAATTTATTTTATTTTTTAATGTTAAGGGATAGGTATCAGAAACTTAAAGAACATTCCCAATAAGGGACATCTAAACCCAAACAAATATAAATAAGGAGTTATAGTTTCTTTTCGTCTGACATTCATTTCATAAAGAATTTAATTTCGCTCACTTAACCAGCGTAATTAGCGTTTTCCGAGAAATTAATTTCTCGACGAAATTAAAGGTTCCTTTCATTAGACTAGGCGTGGTCGTTTACATACCGACTCCACAATACATACAATGCGTAGCAGATAACATTAATAAATTAACGAATTATATTAAAATGTTAATGAATGAGACCTGCAGTGCAATATGCGACGGTAATAATATTGACCCAGTCAAAAACCCCACTGCAGCTTTTTCTTTAATAGTCGTCGTCGCTGCTCAAGTGTCGGACCATGAAATCTTTCTAGACTCTAAAGCCATATGAAATATTTAAAAAATATATAACAGAGTAACGTCGAAATTAATCTGCAGCCACTTAATTTACACTGGAAAAATATTGTTGCAAACAGAAACACGTAATCAATTTTTGGATATGATGTTTTCCCTAATAAATATTTGGTTATAATAAATCCACCGAATTTAGTACGGAGGACCTACTTTAATGCACGGTGATTTATGAACGAACGAACGAAGCGAACTTTAATAATAAACAAGTTAATGCCCAAACGTTAAAGTTTCGATTAAAAATACGAAAATTGCAAGCTTTAGAGTGATTTATTTCGGTAGAGCGGAGTAATAAAAATTTAATGATCGGAGTTAATGCGCCACGAGCAAAGAAATCCGTTATAGAAACGCGATATTTTTTATGATTAAAGTACTACATTTAATGCATAAGATAAATCTAAAGAAGTCTCTATATTAGCGAATAAAATAAAACCGATCTACTTTAAATACAATTTACCAAAAAAACTAAATATATTTATTTTCATCCATATATTCGAGGTTTAGAATATCTCAACTGTTAATGTTGTTATTAACTTGCTTCTCTTGTAGAAGTTTCGTTGAAATTCTTCTGTTTCATGATTTTTCTGAATTAGGCTGTATTTCTTCACTTAGAATTTTTTTATTTCCTATACACGCAATTGCTTAATGGGCGCCCTAATTCATGATATATAAAAAAAGAACAATCTGCTGACAACTATGAAACTTTTTTTTAAAAAGATTACACTTTTAACAATAAAATGGTGCTTTATAAATATTCTCATAGAAACCAGAAGTTTTTTATAGCAAAAACAGTTTTGCAATTTTTGTAAAATGTACATTTTCGGAAAACGCGCTTCCTATGTTTTCCTTTTTAATTATATGCGTAAGAAAGTTAGATGTCAATAAATATAATGTTATAATAGTAACTTCTTAAGATAAGGCTTTTATACATTGTAGAGAACTAATCAATAACGAATGAAGGACAGCCAACTTACCGGTTTTAGATCGCAGTGGATGATATTCTCTTTCTGTAAGAGCCTGAGGCATTTGAGTAGCGAGTTCGCGAACCTCCTGATTAAATTTAAGCTAAATCCCTGGTAGTTGTTCTTCTTGATCAGTTCGTAGAGATTAAGGCTGAAAAGAAGATTGTTTCAATTAGTCTTAATAAACGCGAAAGCGGCGGTTTAATACAATTTGAAGGTGGTTAAAGTTCAACAAACTTTAAACGAAACTCATGCCACATACCGAGCGTTCGCTAAACGTAATTTAGGAAGATAGTTTCGCTAAAATTCGCGATTGTTGTACGTTTTATTTTTACAAATTTTCATCGGCCGTCCAACTAAGGTCTTTTATTGATGGGGGTTACATATTTTGTGTAAATGCTTCACAGTTTTGGAGATCAGTTTAACAAGGTAGTAAGTAATTTAGGTGAAAAAAACGCCTGAACAAAACATTAAATTTTAAAAAAGACGAAAATTTTGCTACTCCCTTCTGTAAATTGCCCAGTTATACACCGATCTAGCATGAGGGAAGTGTCATTTTGCCATGTCAGTTTCGTTTCCCACGGATTCGAGCCACTTCGGACATTTCCGGGATTTCACCTCCCCACGGGTTTTGGAGCAATCGGATGTTTTCGGAGATATTACCTCACTGCTTGAATTTTGACGTTTCTCAATTTTGACGGCCATGTCCGTGAACCGATTAGTGTCATTTTGCAAAAATGTATCTAAAGACTGACGGTCTTAGAAAAATTATAGTGTGCAAATTTTTGACATCAGTCGTTTATTAATTGCTCGCTCCGATCGTGAGAAATAAACTCGTGACTTACATGCCGTTTAACACACTATTAGCATATTGAAAACAATGACATTAATTGTTATTTTTTCTGCACTGATCTGTATACATTTTTTAACTAGGCCTGTTTATAAAAAGAAAATTACTTAATTGAAATATAATAATATTTATACTTACTAGTTATAGTTCTATAGTTACAGATCGGTAAATTTTGTGGTGAATCACCCTATATATTCAGTGATAACACTCTACGCCTCTGTGATATGTATAGCATACGTGCAGTTACGATAAATTACTTCGTATATATACGAAAACTACGAAAAATAAGGGAATTAGTTACACATGGCGAAGCGTTTAAATTATTTAATTGTACATTAAGTTAATGAAGTCGTTGAACCTCGAGTATGTCATTATTCTCGAGTTTGGATTAACATAAAACTTAATTTAGATGCATCTTATGTTTTATGCATTTGGATAGTTCGTCGGCTAACCGAATAATGCTGGTCGAGATCAAACAGAAGAAGTGGTTTCCAGTGTTAAACCGATGAATATTTCTTCGTATGCTTTACTATCACTCAACAAAACACGCAAAAATCACCAGGTAAGTTTCTTCATAAATGTTAAGATTTATTTTATTTGATTAAGAATAGTCTATTATGCAGCAAGTTTCATAAACGATACTTTAGTCACGCGTCTCTTTAGACACTAGCGGAGCGCATCGGAACGAGCGTTTAATAAACGAGTATCTGAAAAATTTTACAAACTTGTTAAATACTATATTTTTTCTACTACCGTCATACATTCACTTAGTGACGTCAATGCAGAACACATGCATAACTATCAGATCTGATCCCTGATCTGATCAGTGTATAATTAAAAACATTAAAAACAAATAAAAATAATATAACTTTATTTTTTTGAATTTTGCATTTTTGAACAACTTTAATTTTGTTCATTCCGTCCGCTTTGGTATGGTAAACAGATCCTAGCTTTTGTAAAAGAAGCTGCTCATTAGCCGGAAAACGTATCATCCTCACGTTTCATTCAGACAATGGCATTGTCGTCAACCGTCAATTGTTAAATACGCGGTGATACTTGGACCGTATTAAATTTATTTTCCTTATTCGACTACTTGTCGCGTTTGGTGTTTCGCAAGAAAATTGTGTTTTCTAGAATGACACGAACTCAGTCCGTAAGTTTCCTGCACCTAGGGCCTGTGACATTATACCTTTAACTAACGGACCTTTTCAACGATAGAAGATAATAAGGATCTTCAGGTCATCCATTCAGACTTATTAGTCTTAAAAATATTTAGTATAATATATATAATGTTTGATTCAAACTTCAAAACTTTGGGATTTAACTCTTCTTTTCAAAAGTCTAAGAAAAAGTATACCTATCCAAAAGGTCTATGTGTATGTTTTACCTTGCCTAATGTCTGTCTATGTATATGTCTGTTATCGTAAAAATGTATCGAGATTCGTCGAATTGCTAGGCGGCAACACAATCACTCGTATCCATCCCGGACCTCTGTTGTTGCAGTGCATAAAGTATGTGGCGGGGAAGGTAAACGATTACGTGAGGAGCAACCGCAATCTTTGCAGCTTTAGCTAATTATTCCCGATTGGAATTGGACGAGGGTTTGTAACTCCCATCAAGTTGTATGCAGTGGCAATGGCACACTACAATGCAATTCAACAGATATATTTAATTCTTACTGTCACTCATATAGCTTTTCTAAAATATAGACATTAGGTATAGAAAATATCTAGAACTAGACTATAGAACTTCAAACTATAATTTGGGGCTATATCTTCCTCCACATTACTTTTACCAACCTAACCAGTACGGAAAATACACATTCGCCGTCTATGGCCGCCAAATGGTCACGTTCTTCTTGCCCTGTGTAAGACAGGAAATGTTTAATTGATATTCTGGTCGAAAATATACGACTATTGTTTACATGTTGTACTGACAATTCCATACAAACATGTAGTTGCGCACAATGCTTTGCTTGACTTTCATGTAAGACAATGTTTTTAGCAATAAAATACTTTTAGTGTTAGAGTACATGGTACGTAACACGTCTCTTGAAAAAGAAGACAGTAATAACTATTTCAATTATGTTTAATTTTAGACCGTCACTTTACTATATATAATATATATAAATATATAGTTTAAATCCTAGTTCATGAACATTATTTGTGCTCATATAATTTTCTGAAAGAATATTTCTACAAACAATTTTGGTTAAAAATATCAATAACATATCACTATATAGAGGTGCTTAAATATCATAGTTATAAAATAAAGACAATTTTATATGCCATTTGCACATTTCACCTAGCCATTTGCAGCACTATTGGTTTTTAATTTTTTCTTGCAGATGCAGAAAGGACTCAAGAAAGCAACAAGTGTCCAAATAAATCACAAAAATTATTTTAGAACCATCGTCACACGAATTTTTGGATTGTCATAACTATTTTACATGGCGGATTATGTTAGGCAGTATAACCGATTCTCCAAATTTGATGTCAATGTCTCAAAATGTCCATATTTCAACACCCTGTGGATTGTTAAGGAAACACAAGTTTTAATTGACTGTAACTTTTTTGTTTTTAGAGATATCAACGTAAACAAAAAAAGAAAATGTATGGTTAGAAGCCAAGTTTTTTCCGAACAAATACTGAAATCTGACATATAAGCCTACATCATACTTTTTTAAATGGAACAATCTGTATATTATATATGTGTTTAATAGAATGTCTTATTCCGATTACAATGATGTAACACACTTTATATTTTAGTACACTCGTTTTTGACAAATCGTCAAAAGTAGAACATTTTTATATAATTTCAAAGGGGACCCTGACTGACAAATAAAAATATGTTCATGTTTGACATATTAGTAAACAACGTCTTTAAATAATCCTAGACAAATAGACGAAATAAAAACCCAGGGGTACCAATCCAAATGTTAACTGGAGATCATTATTCGCAACTCTTAGAGCACCAAATAGACCAATATATATAGAAGATTTACCCCAAAATATATCAGCACTGATTATATGGCAGCAAGACGGTGACCCTCCTCACAATGTCATGCAAGTTAAAAATTTCCTTAACATGAAATATCCCATAGGTTGGGCCCGACTTAACTTTAATGGATTTTTTTGAGGACACATGAAAACTTGTAATAATGTCGTGGAACTTTGGCAAAGGATTCCAGAGGCAATTGATCAGTTAAGAGACAATCCGGAAACGTTACTAAATGCAAGACATCATACAATTAGAGTGTATGAGAAATGTGTTCAGAAAAATGCTGGTCACCTGCAGCGCTATTTAGAATAGTTAGTTAAAGAATTTTTCACTTTACTGCGTCTTGTTATTTTTAATGTTTTCGTTCTTCGTTAATTTGTAAATAATTATTTTTTGTTGCAGTCCTATATTTGCGGAATTGTCAAAAACGAGTGGACTAAAATATAAAGTAATCATTTAAAACAATATGATGCAGACTTATACGTCAGATAATTGATAGTGTTTTGTATTACATGCCCCTTGGAAAAGAAACTTTTCCACTAACCCTACATTTTCTTTTCTTGTTTACCTTGACATCTCTAAAAACAAAAAAGTTACAGTCAATTAAAATGTTATCAAGATAAATTGAACGCACGGTATGTGCTATTTGCCAATACCTCACATATTTTACCGAATTTAACATTGAAAAATTCAGTTTCAATAAATAAATAAGATAGACTGTTTAAAACTATTGAAATAAATACCTAATAAGATTCTTACGGATTGTCCATGGAAATTCGTAAGTGTTGGTTCGAATTAAGTCGACCGTTAAATATACTGCTCGTTGTCAATTAGAAGTGCCACTTAGAAAAATATTACAATCCCCTCACAAATTGTAAAAAAAGGAAAAATCAATCAATGGAGATAATTAACCAAAGAGAGGACTTTTTGTTAAACGCGACATATATTTTGTCCCACATCTATGAATAGGCTTTTAATAGTCCTCACATGATTTATTTGTTTATCTAAGCTGGGTTTTAGAATATAAAAGGCATTTCAGACGAAGCTCTTAACCTACATTTAATTTGTTATTGTCTAATCTTTAGACAGGTTCCTTGCCTGCGTTAATGACAGAAAATTGTTTACAAACACTCAATGTATTTGGGTCAGATTTAAAAGTGCGATTTTTCATTCAGGATGTACTTATGTTTTCGCGATATATTGGGACAGGTCGTCGATATTTAAAAAGTCGTGTTAACGGTACATCAATCTTTGTTAATCTTTTTCGAACCCATCGTGGGCGCATTTTAGCATAACATCTTGGCGGGCACGTATAGAAACCATGGAGTCATAATTGCAAAGCAAAATATCTAAATCGGTTATAATTTCGCTTCTACTTAAAACCACTTGTTCCTTGCCGTTAGAACGATACTTATACAATTAGATATAATTGCATTCTGGACGCCACAAATACAGCGGGATGAGTTGATAAGATAAAAAATGTATCACTATCTATCCTGATTTACCAAAACAATAGGTATTAACAATTAAAACTCGAGGCAGGTTGGTTGTGTACAGCAGTAAGGCGGGCACTAATTTTTTAGGTATTTTCTGTATAAATAGATATTACTTTGACTTTACTATTATTTATTGCAAAAAGATAATAGGTACTGCTTACCTGAGCAATTCGAAGCTAATACACAGATGATTCCTGAAGTAAAAATATTCCAGCATGTGGATAACGTTGTGATTGCTCTCCTTGTCCCGTTTTCTGAGGTGATCGAGAATCCTGACCTCGACCAATGCTTGGTGATGGAACCGTTTCTTGTTCCTTATCACTTTGATGGCCACGTGCTTGTTGGTCATGTGATCGAGTGCTCGTATCACTTGGCCGAAGCTACCCTTGCCTATTACTTCCAGAATCTCGTATCGGTAACATATATGGTCGTGCAAGACCTGAAAACAAATTAGCAATATCAAAGGGAGATCTTCACCTAAAAATAATAAAAAAGTGCACATGTTATCCACAATTTCTTAAATAATTAGAACTTAGTTCCTTCTTTTTTTTAATTTTTATTTTTCATTGACTTGACCTTCTTCAAAAGTTTTCAAATAATGTTTTGATCAAGAAAACTTTTCTAAAATTCGACCGCCACAAAGCGTATGATTTCATCGTTCATTTTTGCCAGATTGTGTAGCCCGTCTACGAAACATCATTATCTGCATTAAATATTATGATACGCTAAGCTGTAGCAGTCAACTTTGTAGCCACATATTGCATTCAAAATATTGCACGTTTAGAAGCATCGACATTTTTATTGTTCTAAGCTAGATTCTCGCTCAAGACTTATGTACTCAGTTGCATTTTCTGTTCTAAATTTTACAAAGCGAACTTTTATATTATTTTAAGCTGAGCAATACACTCTTAAGTTGGAGTCGCGATAACCTCATTCGTTGTTCAAATTATTGTTATTGGGTACATTATCTTCAACAGTAGCACATTTGTGTGTAAACAAGAAGAACCTGCATTCAAAGATTTAATATAAACTTTATTAATAATTAAAATTGAAATAACCGATTTGTTTTTTTTTTATTTGTTAAATGTATAATAATCTATGTAGTATTAGATATAACTACAAAAAAGTAAGTTTATACTATTAAAAGGATCACAGTACACAAAAATCTCGTAGTTCTATGTAACAAATATAAGCAATTAAAAATGGTAAAATTTAAATCCTCTTTGAAACGCGCAGTGACCGGCTGTGACGTCAATGCGCTTGTTAAAAAACGTCACCAGGACGGTATCATAGAGAAGCCGGTGGTGGTTTTAATTTTAATTTTAATCTTGATCCTGTCGCTTGCTTTTGTCAACTTGTGTTTAGTATCAAAAAGAAAGCTTTGAAAATGACCGAAGTCGATTTTTTAAAAGCTCACTACGATTTACCTTTATGGTCTTACATGCAAAAGACTGAAAGTTATTCTTTTGCTGAGGTTTGCGGTGTTAAAGCTAAAAGGTATGTTTATTGAAAATTTAGCCACTAGTTTTAAACCAATATAATATTGTAAGCAGCTTAAGGTGTTCTAGTTTTTAAAATTCAAACGGTATTTCAAATAAAATGTAAATTATTCAACAAAAAAACAAAAAGGATTTCTTTTAAACTAGTGGAACTAAATACTACTAACTAAAGTATATTGGCATTGATAACCTAAAGTGTTCTTTATTTTATATAGATCAGGAAGGCATTCCTATGGAGACTGCAATAGGATCGGTGCAAGTTCGAATAGTTAAAAATGTTTGCAAGCTCGAGCCTAAAGTGACACCTGAACATAATGTTAGCAAAAAACGACGGCTTTTATTTTCTGGTAAACGTATAATAATTTAATCTGGCGCTTTACGGGTTGCACTCAAACACGATGGCACGATTTGGTTTTGTGTTGCTGCCATTATTATAATGTAAAGCACACAAAGCACAAATACAAACTGGCGTAGATTAAATATAAACACACCTTTATACGAGCCAAAAATAAACGCAAATAATGTAAGTTTCTCTCGCCGTATCGATCGAAAAGCAGCGGTATGACGTCACAATCATTCCCGCGCGTTTAGTGTCGTTCGAAAGGACTCACAACTTAAAAATTGGGATTTGAATTTTGATATTTGGTATGCGTTATTTCTATGTATAAACAAATGTATTAAAGTTCAAGTTATTAATGTTGAACTTTATTTCGAGCCAAACCTCCATAAGTATGTAACTGTCGAAATTAAAAGTCCATTTATAATAAACCCGATATCTAAGTATCGTCAGTTCGTAAACTGCTGCAAATAAACTGTAAATTAGAGATACAAATAACCCGATGCCCAGAGCAAAAGCGATTTTAATTTCAATTTCACCGGTATTGCCTTTAAGACATCAATTAGCTTTTACTATCAACCATTCCGACCGCGACCGAATCCACCGAGCATTCGTATAATAGTCACGCAACTCTCATTTACATCTCAAATGACATGGAAGGTAGTCGCAAAATATGATTAAATAAATTTTAATATACTTCGTCGGGCGGGCGACCCAGTTCCACGACATAGGCCCGGGTTTTTCTAAGGCGCAAAATTTGTGTTACGAACAATGCTAATTTGTAATGCATTAGTTCATTAGTTCCATAAACACTGAACGACAACGGAAACGACGAACATCTGGAAGATAAGTTTTGATAACAACTCGTATTGCGTACGCGGTTCCTGCGTTGATAACCAACAAACAGTTCCCAGAATTTGACTCAAATCGAAGCACCAAAATTCTAGTGTCTAAGTTTTTTACGGTAATTAATTGTCCTGTTCGATTTTCATGTAAATTTTCTAAATAAGGGCGGCACGCTACCAGAAAAAAAGTGAGCTGTACCCCATTCCTCGCCATTATTGTCTAAATAAAAATATGGTCATAAAAGTTATTTCGTTTAGCGACTTTTGAGAGATTTTAAGTTGTCCATGTTCCGGGCTTAGAATTTTGAAAGTAGGCCTAATTTTTATACTTATAATTTTTCTTATGTTATTCAAAATAAAAACTAGTAGTAGTAATTAACTTACAAGATCTCATAAACTGCAATAATACATAAATTCAAAAATAAACATGAAAAAGATAATTTTATTAAGTAAGGGGTTTATGAAACGATATAAGTGTTAAGACCATATGCGTACGTCGAGAAAATATGGTAGCATAATGCAGTATAGGACACCCACTTCTTGCTAGTTTGGTGTTTTTATTTAGATAATCTATGTTAAAAATGTAACCTAACTGGACAACTATCTAGTAAAAAGTACCAGAACGTCTAAATATCTGTAAAACTGAACAGAATTAAACAAATTTAACACTTTTACGTTAAACGTCATAATTTTGTTTTAAATGGAATGCCCTATTTATATTTTTTGTCGTGAATTGCGCATGTCGAATTTGATAAAGCCTCATCATTTCAAAATTTTGTTTCTATTAATTAAACAATTCAGAAATGTTAACAGCAGTGTTGTCAGATTTACCAGTGTCGATAAAAAAATTCTTAACATCTTAGAATTTTGGAGGTTTTTCAAAATAGGAAACTTTAGAAGTGTATCAGTGAAATGTTATCAGAATTTAAAATATCATCGCGGAATCTGGAAACGTAGCTTTTACTATTTTTGAATTCTGTATATTAATTACAAAAAAAAAATCTTTTTTGTAATTAATGAAAACGTAAACAAATAACGATTGTTAACCTACATTTTGGTAAAAGCAAAATCATACATTAACAGAACGTAAAAAAAATTGAACCATACAAATAAGGGATAAGATTATATTTCTAAACTATTTTCGAGCAAATTTTTTAAAAATATTTAGACTACAATAAATCACGTCATAAATCTTCTTTCTTTTTGCCTGTGTGAGACCAGTAATGATTACCCTAACGGTAGCTACTGATATACCATCGGTAATTAATTACGTTTTGGTTAGTTAATTAGGTACCGTATTTCATTAACAAAATAATGAATGCTGGATGAAAAAACATACACACTGCACAAAATATCCTACCTTATTATAACTTCCGCTCTCGTCATCGTATCCACCATTTTGGGATCCGCCTTGTTCGCCGTGAATTTTACAGGCGCTCAAACCGAGATACCAGATTTTCGAGTATTTTTCAATTTCAGTCTTTTCGTATTCGGTGAGTCGGTTTCCGTATAAGCGTAGTGCCTCTAGAAATAAATACAAATCATTAGACATCATGCAAACAATTATCAATCTCATCCCCATAAATTATATAAATTTATAACTGTAAAGCTTCAGTCATTTACTAATCAAATAATAAAATTTATGAATAGAAAAAGCTCCTTTCTCTTCAAAGTGAATTAGAAAATTAAGTTTAAAAAAGGATAGGCATTTTTTTGAGCAATCAAACAAACTAACGAGGATGAATAATCTTGTTTACCAAACACACAAAACTTAACTAATACTAACTGAAACTAATACTAGTTTCAAAGCTTTTCGTTTCGCCAAACATCCTGTTGGCTTCATCAGAGTTAAACTGACCCAGTTTCAGAAGAATGGTAAATTGTAAGTCTATCTTGTATTATCAATTCGCATTTTTCCCTAATGAGCAGAGTATTGGGCTTTTATCCGATCCCCCAATCCTATCATTATTGTATATAGATCACAATATCTTTAAAGCACAGTGTGCCCGATAAATTTGGGGTATTTTATGGTAATTGGATGATTAGAATTTTATGGCTGGCTGCCTGCAAAGCCTACAGCGTTCTGTAAGCAAGTGCTGGAATTGCCATATAAAATACAAATAAGTCAGAACGTAATTTATTAATGCTACGCTGTTTAAATTTATTATGATTTTATTAATAAAAGCCTTTCTAAAAAATCGTGTCAATTTAATTAATTATGGTAACTTGATATAAGAAATTAACCTCAATTTTAAATTTTAGCTATTTTAAAATTGAAATTTTTACGATTTCTGCATTTACTTTTTTTACAATTCCTCAGCGCTGAAAAAAGTATTTGGACAAGAAGATCGCTGCTGAATTTCTGCAGAAATACCAATTCTGAGTACGAGATCATTGGAATCCGAATGCACGAATCATCATATCAGTTCCACAAATATTCCAATAACTCAGGTCTACAAAATTCATCAAAATTATTATTATGATACACTAGCAGTCCTTCCTGAGTAAAATATCGACATAACTCTTTTTCGCGATGTGACGCCAGGTGTCATTAAATGCTCGTCACCAAATCTGGTGTAAAATCTGAGTCATCTGGATCGGAACTAGATTCTAATTCCTTGGGGGCGGTAAGTATCGATACATCTGGTCCATGAGGAACTGGTCATATAGCAGAGTCAAGATTGCGATACACAATTTGTTTATTATTTTTTCTGTTGAATCCTTGAACATTACACGACCAAAAATAACAATAATTACTGTGCTTCATAGGCTCTCGCCAACCTTAGGAACACCAAAGCTGAAACATTTCTTCCTACCTTTTTACCAGTCCTTTAATGCTTCAACGCAAACGGAACAAACAGTATGAGGAGCCCAGGACTTGGTCGCCAATTTTTACACCAAAATAAGTGTGGTATATATCTTTGGCAAAAGAAGCTATAGTTTGGCTTTGCATTATTACAACAGTACTACCACAGATATAACAAAAGTTATTTGCATTGTTCACGCAATGTCCTCTTTCCATATTTATACTTTACGCAGTAGGACGACGACCAATACAACCAAACTGCACATAAGTTTAAATCAATTCATTTAAAAATCGTGCCTAACATGGACCAAAGATATTCACGTCGTAGCGCTTTAAAAAAAAACGTGATAGAGCAAAACTATAGAATTTTTTGGAAAAAGGGTCCCCAAACATCATCAAACATCAAACTCAGTATATACTTGTGTAATCTATCACAAATTTATTTTAAATTACTATAAAATATACTATGAAAATAAGGTATTTCAAGCAGTTAAGAAAGTTGCATTTACATCCCTACTATAAGTTTCGAAATTACACGGCGTAATATTTTGGCGATCCTAAATTCTGATTCGATGAAAGTTGTTTATTGGATCCCCTACTTTTGGTGGCCCAATCATTAATATCGAAACTATGTCGAAAGTTTGAAATATGTTATGCAAGTGGGCAAGCGTTGACAACCAATTTCCGCAGTGGCTAATATTCAGTAATGGTGCAGGACCCATATAACAAATTGGATATTTTTAAGCTCAAGCTCTACTTCTCTCAGACTCAAAACCGCCAAAGAGCACACATTAATTACTAATTAATTACCGAAGAAATTAAATAACATTTAAAATCATTCTTCCTATTTAGGAGTAGTTTATTTTGGATTTATTCTATGGTTTTTTGAATTGTTTTTTTTTAATACACGTCTCCACTTTCACTTTTATTTTCATTTGATTTTATGAAAATGTTTATATATAAAACTGGAAAGGAAAGGAACACTGAAATTAGCAGAGCTGTGTGTTTTATTTTCATTTTGCCTAGACAATAGAACCGAAATGATTAAAAACCTTACCGATTGACGTAAGGGGGAAGGAAATGTCCTCCTTGTTGTTGTTTGTAACTTCATGGTCCTTATTTAGGTTGTTATTGAGACTAGGGAGTGAGTCAACCATGGGCGTGGATGGCGTCGGGGCTGTCGATCCTTGGTTTAGGTTTAGTCTGCAAGATGATTTGCTCGTGTCGAAATGCGGCAACTAAAAATGATGAAAAATAGGCATAATTTTCGTAACGTGTATCTAAATCAACACCATTTGTTCAAAAACATGTTAAATTTGAAAATATTATGAAACCAGCTTCTAGGAATCAAACAGTTTCAGCAGAAACATTCAATGTAAATAACATTCCGTAATTTTACGACGGAAAAATATTTATATAGGGAAAACTATCTGGAAAATTCCAGAATATAAATTGTTGGTAGAAAATTTTACTCGAAATATTTATTTTTCTACACGTCCACTTATTTTCAGGAACATAAACGTTTCGAAAACCTCGACCCTAATATAACGACCACTTTTTCTAATTAGTAAACCAAATAGAATTGTTACATTTTTTAAGCATATTAAATATTTTGAAAAGTAAGTTTAAATTTAATATTATGAAATGGCATTCATGCATTTAGAAGCGTATATTGTTTGCAGGAAAAATAGAAAAAGAGTTTTTCAAAAAAGTCCGAAAATGTATTGAATATTAATTCGATAATGTGTTTGTAGATAAATATGGCAATATTGTTCATTTTAGGACAATATTCTAAGAAACTTTTACAATCTGTGGAAGATTTGCAAACGTTCCATTTAAAATGTACAAAGTATTCCGGTTTAAAAAATCAAGTAATGTCATATAAGTATTTATAACATTTACTTAGCAGTTATATGCAATATTAAAAACTCAGTAAAAAAGGACATGGAATAGGTACTATTCGAAAAAACAGCTTTCGAAAAATGCAAAGAGTGTACCATGCAATTTAAAAAATAAGTAGGTTGTCATATCGACGGATTTAACTAGGTTGAGAAAAATTCAATTTCATAATTATGTCAGAAAACGTACGAAGAATCAGGGAATCTGGAAGATTCCAGAATATAAATTGTTGGTAGAAAATTTTACTCGAAATATTTATTTTTCTACACGTCCACTTATTTTCAGGAACAAAAACGTTTCGAAAACCTCGACCCTAATATAACGACCACTTTTTCTAATTAGTAAACCAAATAGAATTGTTACATTTTTTAAGCATATTAAATATTTTGAAAAGAAAGTTTTATTGACTTTTTGTTTTATTTAGCGGGGATTTTTTATATTATTTCTGTATTTTTCTACCTGTTTGGTGTTTCTGAGTACAAATCAAACCAATATTTTATTTTTTAAGGGGAATTTAGAAGTTTATGGATTTAAATGCGCTTTTTTCGAAGGTGAGATTATTTTAAATTATATTTTCTACAAATATTGTTTGATCATCAAATAATATAGGTAACTGCTTTTTAACTGATTATGTGTCTTATTTCATCTCTCTTTGGAACAATTTCGATATCTTCCAAATCCCCCTCAAAGCTGTCGCCACCCCCCTTGGTTCGAGGTTATTGATTAACATTTTTATATATTCGAAAAATTGATACGCTGTATTTCATAATTTCGCCGCAGTGCACTATTTATGTATTTCACGAAGTAACGACATTATTTCGTGCAGCAAATTAAATACTCGGTTCCAATCGATTCAGAAATAAAACGAGTCGTACACACGTACAAAGTAACACAGTCACATTATTAACGGTAATCTTTTTTAAAAAGCGAAATGTTAACAACATTCGGATTAGCGTTATTCAGCAACTTTTTTCCCATTGTGTTATGTAAAAGAAACATAAACGATCGGATCGTTGCTGTGCAGATTCCTTTGTTGTTGTCTTCCCTTTTGAGACTTAAGAATAACACTAGTAAAGTTTGTTTTACGCATGATTGTTTTTACTTCGTAGATAAGAAATTAATTTTACGGAAATTTCAAAAGCCGGATTATTTTTATACAGTTTTTACGAAACTTGGTTTCTTTCATAAAATGTTTCTTAAAAGACCCTCCCACTGCATTTAGTGTCCACAACTTGGTTAACAATTTAGGACTTTCGTTGCTTATATGTTGGTTTTCTCTTCCTTTCTACATATAAAGAAGATAAAAAAAAGAAGCTCTTATAGAAAAACTTAAAACGGCAATAAACATAATTAAAGTACAAATAGTGCTCAAAAACAATAAAGTGAAAATCAAGGAAATAGTGAAAATGTTTAATGATAGACCATTTCCGATATTGCCGTTATTCTGTTTCTATTTGTTTTCTAAGCATAGAGACGCCTCTATAATTGGCAAGAATTTTTGTTTTTGTGGAATTTATTGTACAACTTCAATTTTGAACGAATTTATAAACCTCCATATTATAAATTAGCAAAAAAAACAATTAAGCAGAAGAAATAAAAGTTCTCGGCGCACATTAATTTAGGTGATGCTAATTTTCTTTCTTAGACAGAAAGAATGAGACTGCATTAATCCATTTAAAATGACATGTAAGAATATTTTTCAATACCCAAAAGCATTTGTAAACAATATTAGCAATAAAGTGACGAAACTCTAATAGTTAGGTGTCAATTAAATTTAAGTAAAGAGGAACATAGAGTCCAAGACTAATAAGAACAAAATCAAAATCAATATTATAATGAAAATGTTGGTACATTGTCTATTGCGGTTTGCTATTATTTTATTTGTATTGCGTATTTACACGTCTACAACATAGCAGGCCAATACATATAGCTTTCTGGATGCACATACGGCATTAATAAATACAAATGATTACTAGAAGAATTGTACTTTAGAAAACAGCAGTTTTTGTCGTTATTATCTCTTCATTATACTGTCTCGTTCATTTATAATCTTAATGATGAGCTTTAGTTGTTGTTTGTATTATATTAATAATGTTAAACAACAAATCAAAATGCCCATCAGATTCTAAAATCTGAACGAATCTGTTCGAAGTTTTTTTTACTACATATGCCCAACCAAACCTCTAACGATATTGTACAGGACACCAATCAATCATATATAACAGGTGTTATTATGGAATAACTTTGATTATATCAACACAACGAATTCATGTCATATATAATACAGATAAATAAGTTAATCGTCGAGTTCTGCTGTACTTACTTCGGAATTGAAAAATGCACTTCTGGAGACTGCGTTCCGATAGGTGGCGCTTAGATGCCTCGACGATGGACCAGAGTGTGAACCATAACTCGACGAGATTAGTGTCTCTTTTTCGAGAGGCTGAAATAAAGAGAAATACATATTATCTGTCATGTGTTAAGTGACTTTAATTCATATGACCACGCACCAACCATTACAAAAAAAATTAACTCTATGAATGACTTGACGAATATTTCGACGCCAACTATCAGCTTTAGAAATTAATAACTTATTTCATTTACGAGGCGTTGAAATAAGGATGGCTCTGGAAAATATCTCAAAAATAGATTTTCAGGAAATCAAGGTTTTTATTAAGTAAGCCGATAAACAATTCCAATTTAAATACAATTTGAACAACGAGGAAATAGTGCATATCCATTTTTAGTGAGTGTAAGTTTTAATTCTGTCACTCGTATAACTTTAATTAAATTGAACAACGCAATAGTCGATATGTACAAATCTTAGAGTTCGTGTGCGAATAAGAAAGTAAACTATCAAGTTTCTAAGGACAGGACGGAAGAAACCAAAGCTCAAACCAAGTTCAAGCCTCAACCTTTTTAACGGAGGTTCTGTGGGAACCATTGCATGAGGTTAAAAGTACTTGTTATCGGTTTATTTTCCGTTGTAATAGTCAATAGAGATCCTAGTACTTCTTTTCGTTATTCACGCCGATGCAAGTTCAAGTTCAAGAGTTTATTTGTTGGAAATATCAAGTCACAGCATAGGTCTCGGTCCCTGACTGGAATGGAATAAATCCTCCACGGAAGTCGCCAATGGGCGATTGTCTCCAGTAAAAAAACGTTACGAAAATTGTTAAGAAGTTTCTTTGACCAATATAACCAAAGTAATAATTTAAAATATTGTTCTTTTGACTGCACGAATTGTTATTGCTGTATATACCACAATTAGTCATGGTAACCATCTAATAAAATTCGAAGGACAATGATGACAAATTACAAATTAGTTCAACTGATGGGACCCAAACCGTTTCGAGTCAATTTTCATCTAACAAAGATAGGACAAAAAAGGTTTGATTCAATTATAACCTGGATCATAGCCGTGTTTAATATATCATTTATTACCCGGATTAAATTGCGTCAGATCGGTTAGATCGGATCCAATTTCGTAATACAAAACGTATTCACAGGCCCTAGTAAAATCTAGAAACAAAGCAAATTAAAAACCTTTTAGGGGACTTTTAAGTTTGTTATAACCTAAAACTTTGAATTGAAAAAAATTGAAAATTTATTTAAACCGATCAATATATCGGAATTTTAATAAAAATTAAAAAAAATATTTACTGTTAACTGTCCATTTTTCGACATTGTTGGGTATCTCATCTTTTTGCGATACTGTCCTACTTTTTGTAGCTAACTTTTTCTAAAGTTAGAGCTTTGACCCTTAGAACTTGAACATATGGCAAAATTCATTATAAAATAAATAATCTACTTTTGTCTTTAATTATCGATACGCAAAGATATAAAATTACAAACAAAGAAATATTTAACTACGTCAAACAAACTGATTCTTTCTACGTACGACTCGATAAGGCAGATAAAGAGGCAAATAAATAAACAAAACCGACACGCGAGAAGCGGCAAGTGGCAGAATTCCGGTATCGACAGCGTCTCTTTAAATGCGATTTGAATGGAACAAGAAATCGGAAATGGTCGTATTATTTATACTCGTTTGGTCGGTTTGTAGCTAATCGGCAGTTTCTTGACTTAAATGTCTAGTAAACGGACAAGGTCAATATCGCAGCCCAGCGTGAGAAGGTTGACTCGACAAAGGTGAGACTTTCCACGATATTATTCAATGGCTCACTTCGATTAAATAACAGTCGCTTTGCTTATTTCAGCAAGTTTCATGCGCAGAACTTGTTTTTTAGGATCATTTTTACTAATTTTAGATAAATGCCAAACTAATAAAATTAAATACTTTATAAAGGATTATTTTCTGACATGGACTAACTTTTTTACATGGTTAATCCAAATTCTCCACTCACTTTTTGACGCCATTTCAAGGTGTGTTATTATTGAATGTTTCACTCCAACTGGTATCGCTGGAGTATCTAGTTGAATTACATCCTAAAATTTTCCATTGGGAAGTAAAAGCGCACCAGCTTTATTGAATAAGCTTTGAGAAAATTCTGATCTTCAGTAATAAAAAAGTGAAAAAAACAATTCTGCAGTTTGTATTTATAAATACATGTAGATATAATCATATATTAAGAATTTCTATGTTGTGATTTTAATTCATTCTGAGTAATTATTATTTTCAATTTTTTGCGGTCTGGGGAATATGCCCAAATCCACTTCCCATTAAAGTCTAATTAAGAAGTCCAATAATCAAAAAATGCGCCTCTACATATTTAAATAGACAATTCTAGATCAGATATAAATAGTCAACGAAGCTTTTACTCGAGATCATTTTCTAGGGTCGGTACAAAGTCACTTTTGTTTGCAAGGCAATACATTGAATACTTGAATCAACAACTACGTCTGTACAAAATTACTTTAAATACGAAACGACCGGAGTCAATATCGCAGCCAAGAATGAATGAATGAAACAGGAACTTGCGGTTCATTGAAGTTTGGGTAATTATCAGTCAGTTTTTTTCTGGTAAAATTGTAGACCATTTCTTATTGTACTTAAACAATGGTGAAGAACAATGGTTCCGGTGTAGAAAAAATCGATGACATGTATAACACCATGAGCAGTTGAAGGAAATTCAGTTGTAGTCTCATGTGGAAAAATCTTCAATATAAAGTGAGCCACTAAAGTTGCGATATTTTGAAAATATGTTATTAGTATTATTGCAACTCATAATTCGTCCTCTCAAAATAGAGCAAGTATTGAAGAATGCTGATATGTATATTATATACACAGTGTAGAAAATTAAGTGTACACTATTACTATTTATTTCATTATTATAGATTAGAGATTGCTTAATTTAACAAATTAGTTGTATTTTTTATGCCGACTAATATTAGGCATGTTTCCTATACACTATGGAACACTATACATTTTTAATTCTAATGTTTGCAAATCGTTCATAGAACATAAAAGTTTCTATACAATATTTGCCTAAAATACGAAATAACAGAATTGTTAACATACTTGTGTCTTTTAACAAACTGTAAATAAAAAAAAACATTTAATGCGTCATAAGATTGTTCTGCTGTCAAAAAATTAATGATTTATTTAATTCAATTTACGATCTGTGAAAGATTTGCATTCCATTCAAAATGTACAAAGTATTCCGGTCTAAAAAAACAAGTATTGTCATATAAGTATTTATAACATTTACCTAGCAGTTATATGCAATATTAAAAACTCAGTAAAAAAGGACATAGAATAGGTACTATTCGAAAAAACAGCTTTCGAAAAATGCAAAGAGTGTACCATGAAATTTAAAAAATAAGTAGGTTGTCATATCGACGGATTTAACTAGGTTGAGAAAAATTCAATTTCATGATTATGTCATAAAATGTACGAAGAATCAGAGAATCAAAATAAATGGTATCCAACATCGACGAGTTTCAGACAGCGCACTGAGGAAGCCAGCCAGCATTATGTCTGCGAAGACAAAGTGAATATCAAACGCAAGAGAAATCGAGATGAAATGTATCTACAAATTCCAACAACTTGGGGAAGTTTCTTTGAAAAATTAACGTATGCCGGGACTCCAAACTTTACGGAAGGAAATCAACACACTCAGGTATGACCACGGCTTCAAAATCGATATTAATAAAACCCAAAACCCCGACAATCCTCAGTAACAAAATATTGGATCTGAACAATATCTCAGCGACTGAACGAGTTATCCAATTAAAATGTCAAATGACTAAATGTTACTTCTGCTCAATACTCCTCTATCTTGAAAGGTTGCATCATAGATAAATTCAAACATTGCCATGGCGTGAAGAAGAAAAAACGTTATTTAATGTGACCGAACAATTGATATGACGGAAATAGGGATTCGTTTTACGAAACAACGGAGAAAAAAAGTTAAATTATTATTAACTCCAAATCTGTCGTGAGCATTGCAAATGGCGTGTTAACCTCCGCTCGCTCCCGACAGAATCCTTGGTAATCGTCTCCAAAAAACTTGAAATTGGTTCCATTGTGTGGATTTAGTGTTCGGTTAAATGTTTCGAAGAGAGAAGAATTTTCCATTAATTTGTTCCCCTTGGAGGGTGATCGATTCATTCAGTCCATTTTAATTAAGGCATCCTTTATTTAATAAAGAAAATTTTGACCTATAGTTGTAAGTGGCCGAATGATCTTAGCAGTGTAGCCAATAGAAGTAAAGGAGAAGAAGAACATCTCCAAATAGAAGAAACACCTCTTTGGCTAATACAGATTAAGACGTCCTGTTCAATTTTCTTACCTGATAAGTGTTGAGTGCTGGAATTTTTCTAGCAGTAACTTTAACCAAGTGCCCAGAATTGGACGACAGCACTTCTTTTTGGTGATGCGAGGTTGGATTCTGAAACGATAAATTAGAAAAATTATTTAAATTATAATTTTGCGCTCTTCTAATCGATTTAATATCGCTCATAAAGTTATAAGTCTGCTATTGGAAATTTAATAGAATCGTGAACGAAATTAGCTTAATCGACCGTCGACTAATGGTTTAATAGATTTTAATATCGATCAGCATTTTCCTTTAGAAACGAAAGAGAAATTCTAACCTGTATTACGGGAGATCGATCGTATCGTTTGAACCGCTCATTTATGAAGGTAATTAGTTTAAACGTTATTAGCGTAGCAAACCATCAATCGAGAAGCAAATTACGCCGAAGTCTTCCCAGTGTTCACGCACCGTTGCTTGAAATTGTAGATGATACATTTTAATACAATGTTCTTTAGATTTATTTTTGAGCCAGTAAGGTTTGCAATGTTACTGAGAAAATCAAATAGAAATTGCAATAATAGATATAAATTTCCTCATCCCAAAAGGTGGGAGATTCATTACAAGTAAATTACAAGAATGTCAAGATTTTTCTTACATCTAAGACTGAAATATTTGCAAAACATTATGGGGTCAAATAAAACAGAAGAAATTATTGTGTATGCAATGAATATGCTTTATTGTCGTGAAAAGAGTTTATTCAAGAATTTTTCTAGCAAATAATTTTGTCCGTCATTTTATTAGTAGACTAGTAAAATGGAAGTAACATAAGTAAGATCCTCTGTTATCTGTGTATTTAATCCACCATTAGACATTAATATTCAAGCCAGAATTTTATATTTCCTAAATCATTGGGCATCTTGGTGAAATGAAATCAACTATTGAAAAAATTTTTGAAAACTTATTTGATAAGGGTTGCAGAAAAACAATTTGAGCGAAACTAGTTGAAAATACTTTTTACAAAACTTCTGGATTCCTCCTGCGTCGGTTTTTGCTTAGTCGAAATTGCTCGAAAAGCAAAAACCGACGCAGGAGGAATCCAGAATATTTGTAAAAAGCATTACAGTAGCCTGTGGAAGTTTCTTTGAAAAATTAGTTGAAAATAATTAAATATAGCTGAAACTGCGTTTTTACAATACGAGCAACTTTATCGAAACGTTATCAAAAATACTGAGTACCCATGATAGGGAATATGCCAAGGTCAGCAACGTCATTAAAAATAAATATTCCCAAGAATGAAATTAAAACCTATCATGGTATCGGCCTCAAATTCGTTTGTGATAAAAATATTCGACGCCGCGTGGTACGGTTTTGCCGTGATATAGCAATAATATCAGTGCTAGCTAAAACAGATAAGGCACGGTCACCAAGTATCTACTGTAAGATTTTCTATTTATTAAAAAGTAATTCTGAGCCAATATTACCCTCCTAGTAGGATTTTAATGCGGTATCTACTATATCCATATATATCCACATCTATACCGCTTTGCAATAATAATGTATTAATGGCAGCAATATATCCCACATTACAAATCAAATTTTGACAAAAAAGACCCACTCTTGATTGTAATAACCGTTCACCAACACCTTTCTATAAGAAAAATGTTAGCGTGAAGGGGAGAAGGTAAATGAATAGGTGTGAACCAAAGCTACGCGCTTCAAACATCATGCCCTTTCAGTCGCGTAGAGTTTTGGTTTCACTTCAAACAAATTAAAACAACTTTTATTACTTCAGCTATTTGGTTTCGTATTTTCGTAATTTTTTTATCGTGGCATGTTTAGACCCGTGTTGCGTATATCTATCAGTTCGACGTGTTGTCATTTATCATTCGAAAATTCGCGGTGGCTAAATTTAGATCTCCGAATATCGGGGCGTTCAAGGATCTCTTTTGTTGTCAAAGTTACAAAAGGTAACGGCTATTTGAAATTTATGAACGAAAATACTTTGAACCCGTCGTTCTTTGAATGTATTTGCCGGTCCATTGAAACTGAAAATCTAAATAAGTTAATGGTTCAATTTTAGAATTCTGTGTGAGCGTGGGTGGGTGAAATGGTATTGAGAACCCTAAAACAACGTAAGTAATTAGCAATCATAACATAAAACCCGACCAATTGGTATTCAATAATCAACCAATCGAAAAAGTTGCCAATTACACATGTTTGCACACTACTATGAGCACTGGGACGACTCTGTAGAAATAAAATACCGTATAAAGAAAACAAGAGCCATCTTGAATTTGACGCCTTTGAGATGTGGTTCTACAGACGAATTCTCAGAATTTCCTGGATTGCTCACGTTTCCAACAAGACAGTACTAGATATGCTTCAGAAAGACGCCGAAACAGTGGATATCATTAAGAAACTCAAATTAGAATATCTGGGACATATAATGAACAACCAAAATAGATTTGATCTGCTTCAGTTAATACTTCACGGAAAGATCTTGCGCAGAAGAGGACCCGGAAGACTCCTGGTTAAAAACCCTTAGAACTTGGTTTTCCTCTCAACAAGAGGGTCCATGACTTATGTGCGTTTGGTTTTCGAGGGCTTCTGTCATCTAAATTCTCGAAAATATATAAACTTCAAACCCAAATAACGGTTATTGGTATTTCAAAGCAATCTAAATAATTCTTTGAGAAAATAGTAAGAAATAGTAGAAAATGTAACTGGTTTCTTCAAATGAATTAAAAATTTAACTTTCACTCTACTTCACAATACTTCTGGGTAGTAGTTTCGACAGTGACACCGGATCAACTCTGAGGTAGCTACTAAATGCAAAGAGCCTCTTATTCGAATCGAAAAGATGAGTCAGTCAGTTAATGTCAGATTGTTTGAAAATATTGGACAAAGTATGTGAAAAACTGCAAAATTGATAAACAAAAATGGAATCGAATGGAAAAATGGAAATGGAAACAGGAAGCAAAATTGAAAAATCACCGAACAAATTAAGAAAATTTTCCCTTTAGTTAAACATTCGTACAGTTAAGTGTTAGTCGCAAGGTTGGTCCTTAATAGTGCCAAGTATTTTCAAAATACATGCTGCCGATTTTTCAGTTTTGCAAATTATCGTTAAACACATCAATTAAAGGAGGTGTGTCTTAAGTGATTTTCTCAGAAACTTACTTAATTACAACAATTTGCGTAATGTATATGGTTACTCTACAGTCGCGTGTAAAGATGTTTTGGTCTTTTTGACCACAGATTGAATGAAAATACTAACCACAACGCTTTGGTATAATTTTGTATAATTTAAAATACAACATAATGAAATTATGTCCCGGATGTCCAGATTTCAACAATTATGTGTGTTGTATGACGCCAACTCTTAATAGCTTACTTGCATTTTATGGCAAAAATAAACAGATACCATAAATGTAAAATACATATCTATAAGGAATAATTCAATTCCATTTTATAGAAACTTCTCAAAAAGGAAAAGAATAATAAAAATATTAGATAAATTCACACAACTCGTATTTAAAACTTTCAAACAATCTAATGAGAACTGTCAATATTCAGAATTATATTTTAGCCGGTTAGTGCACAAACTTAGTGATACATTTGAACTACTCCTCATAACCGACATATACTTCCATATATATCCCATTAGGCCTCTGTCCTATTCTATACCTCCACATAACTTTCCTATACTTCCATATGTCAGACATACGGAGTAGTTCAAATGTACCGATCTGTTTGGCCTGAGAGACGTAATACCTACTCTTAGAGATATGCATAATTTTGTGCATTATAGATATTTGCAAATGAAACCATTTTTTTCCGGTGATTTTCATGCATTTATCATATTGACCTAACGAGAATAGAAAGCAGAAGGCTAGACGAGTGTCATAATGACTATCCAGAATCCACTGGATCTGTTTGTTCTTAATTTTTCTGGAATTAAATGGATGAATTAATAGAATGAGTCTGAAGTATGGCAGCATTTTTTTTATTTATTTCGATTTCTATGGCTGCCGTTAAACAATTGATATGGTATTTTTATGATAAGTTTTAAATGACACCAGTCATTAACATTGTGGTATGTCCATTTTTTTATATCGCTGACCTGAGTGTTTTGTTTTAGTTTCGTTGTGTTGACAAAGAAAGATACGAAGGCAAAATTCGTAACCTGTCAGCTCTAGCAATAATGGATAAGTCGAAAAATCTAAATTTGCACAACCAGTATAAACCGAATTGTAGTTAGGAGACAAACATTGGGTTTCGTCAGAGAACCATTGTCGAAGGATCAAAACAAAGTAGATTTCGCTTTAAATGCGATAGATACCATAGCGGTCGCGCACCGACCGTTGAAGAAGTTTTAATTGCCGGCCGTCCAGCCGGTTGCTAAAACTAAAATTACGAATTCTGCCGACGTCAGTTTTACGAAATCGTTAAACCGCGAGTGATTCTTTAAAGTCTAAATGGGATTTTACTACCCAGAAATAATCTGAGGTATTTAAAACTGCATTTTTGAAATTCTGAATGTCACTGCCACGTGTGGAGACGTTTGCCTATTTATAGGTACAAGTCTGCACCATAACACTTCTCGATGCTAATCAAATATTGTTAAACTGATTTGAACCAACAATCTGACGAAAATTATTTTTGGTTAGATGTTTCATTTTAGGTAAATTAAACTCTCTGTGGATATATTAGTGTTTTTACTAGAGAAAATAAAATATGGAGCTCTTCTTTGGTGCACAAAAACGGGTTTTTAAAGGAAACGATATAAGTAAGTAATTCTATATTTTTGTAAATTTGTAATTTGACATGTACATTGTTTCTATATGAAAATATTGGACAGTGACTCATGGCAACGGTTAAAAACCGTTTATATTTTTATAATAATTGGTTATTATCCAAAGTTATAAAGTTAAGTCAAAAGAAATTTACACAGTCTATTTCTGCACTATTAAGCAAATTCTTGCTTATTGTAGTTGTGGTTAGTTTTGGACAGGTGGTATCTGAAACTAAAGTGTAATATGTAATATATTTAACTCATCAACCGTAATAGGACGAAGGTATTTGTCAAGCCAACGGGGAAATTTCGAGTTGAATAGGTTCAACAGAATACCAAAATATTAACCAAATTTTCAATTTTCGTTTACCTAACTCACGTTTAGTAGAACTAAAAACGCATTTTGCGCAAGCAGCGTATAAAATCGATTATTTAAATTAAAAATGTAAATGTTCCGCTTTTTTCGATATTTACGGCTCACTAGACAGCGAGAGGTTAATATATTTTTGTATGAGATTAATAAAAACTAATATTACGGAAACTTAAATCGACAGATATAGGGAAACCTTCACCGAAGCAATGGGGGGGGGGGGGGGGGCAGTAAGCCAGCGTTTTACTAAATTTTAGTAAACGGTAATACATTTGACATTCTTCAGGTTCTTTTCCATTATTAAAAACGGTTGCAGATTTGATACCTCTTCAAAACAGCTACAGTCATACTTCACCAATTAAAAATAACAAATATTAACTAAAAATCATATTTTTTCCTCATAACTTGCGAATTAAAAATAACAATAAATGGTTATTAACCCAAGGAAATAATTAGCTAAGAACGCGACTGGGCAAAAAGTAATATCTATTTACATATACTCAAAAAATCTTTCTGTAAAAGAAAAATAGGAAATAAAGAAAAGGCGCAGTTGAAACCTGTGGACCGAATGGTTTTTTTTTTTTTATTTGAATGGTTCGCTTCACGGGCGTTTTTTGAGAAATTAAATAACTATTCTGGCTCTGAGGAACCCCATTTTTATATTTTGAATACAACAAACGTCTAAAATGCTCACAGTTTAGTTTCCGTTCATTTTTGAACCTTTTCGTTGGTTAAAAACGGTAAAGCGATCGTTAACCCTGATGGAATAAACTATAATTAAAACACGAAACAACAGTACAGAAAAATCAATTCACTAAGAAAATATTTAACAATTTTATAACGAATTTTAGTCGAATCAATTACCAGTATACCAATTATTGTCTAGTCAACATAATATAACTGGAAAACAATGTTTGAGGACAATCAAACATTGTTTTCCACGAAACCACGTGTAAGCGCTGATATAGTGTTGTAATTATATAGATGATCATGTAAACTAGAATTAAATAATGGAGAGTACCCGTTACGTTCTATTTATCAAACATATTGAATTAAACCTCCATCTAGACAATTACATACGTGCATCGATATACATACAATGGCTAGATAAACGGTAATATTTCGGATTGGGTTCTTTCTCTGTCCATTTGAAATCGTCGGGCGTATTATTTATGACGGTTTCGTGAGTTTCACTTTACAATAACTTTAAATGTAACATTAATATCCGACCGTACGTAAACGTATTCGTCACGCCAATCAACTAGAAATTTACAACGAAGACAATGATATTTCAAACTTGCCATGCCTATTTCAAGACGTAATCGCATTCTTCTTCCGACGTAGGAACGATAAACGAACGACCGAGAAAGCGTGACATAAATTAAAAGTGATTTTTCTATTATTTTACGTTTTTAATTTACTTCGGTTCATTAAAACCTTTTTTTATCAAGACTCTGGTAGGTAACGAAAGCACTGAACAAAATGAACGTCGAAAATTCACTTGTTTTCTCTATTTGGAGTTTGGATTTTCACAAATTTAATAGTTTGAGTCATTCGATTATACAGTGTGGATTCCGGTAACAAAATTATACGCAAATTACAGACAAAATAAACTTTTCGCCCTTATATCAACGTCACTCTATTTTTTTTAATTTTCTTACTAACACAAAGTAGCAATATTGGAAGGTTTTGATTCTCGGTAGCTATTTTCTAGTATTTATGGTAGAACGACTGCCCATATACTTTAAAAGAATGTCCACAATTCAGCTAGTAGCAATTTGAGATAAATTAAATAAATTTAAAAAAAAAAAGGAAAAATTATATGCTCAACGGGCCTAATGGATGATTTCTGAACAAGCAAATTAAAGTAACCCAAATAATTGTATCTAGAAAAACCATATTCCATATTGCCATGGCGCTGCCTTGGCAATTTTAAAATTACATTCTCCACAAAATTAATTAAATTTTGTTAACCTCCTAAGGTAATTCACTAAAATAAAGTAAAATAAATAAAGTTTATTATTGACATCGACAAGTGAGCCAAAAACACCCTTGAGGTTTTATGTATGTAAGTGCAAGGTGTCACAAAAAATAATGGTTTGTCACCCGAATAATACATTAAAAATATATTTCTTTTACATAACAACAGTAACCCCGTAATGAATAACAGCTAGACAGGTTATGAAAAGTTAGTTTTTAGAACATTCCAGCAGTAATTTAAAATTAACATAATCACCCATGTTGCTTAAGTTATTTGTTAATTGGATGCTTTTGTTATGAGAGCTTTTGAAACATCAGTGGAGTTTAGTAAAATACATGACGTTGTATTAAAGAACAAAACTTTCATTTCAATTTTCGGGAAAAATACACCTTTTTGGGTTAACTTTAATAAAAATCCATGGTGTTATGTTTAAAAAACAATACTTTGATTTCAACTTTGATTTCACATATGGTGATCACCATGTAGAGGTTTCAAATTAATACACTGCGTTGCTCACAAACAACGGAGATTCTCACCCAAGTAGGTTTTAATTCGTTTTCCAAAATACTGAATTTGAAAATATAGATTATCATATATTATACCAAAATTTAAAAGCTTTTCTCTCATTTGTCCAGAAATTTTAATAGGACACACAATATTTTTCTTCTTTGTGTGCCATCTCCTCTAAGAGGGTTGGTTATCATCATGGCGATCTTCACTTTAGAAGTGGCTGCTCGGAATAATTCTATTGGTGTACAGTGGCACAATGGTAAGTTTTTCCGCCATGAAGTGCGCCTTCTCCCCACGCTTCTCTTGCCTGGTATTATTCTGCATTATTAGTTGCAGCATATGGTACCTTTTCTTTACAGCCCCCCTCTTGATACCCTACAGCTTCAGGTGGAGGAGCTGTAAATGGGTAGGGCAATCTCTGGTCCTTCAGCTGTGAAATCGGTTCAAAAGGCAGATGAACCAATACGGTCAACGACAGGAAATCCATAAGGCAAGGGAAAACTAGTGCATTAAAGATTATAATGATTTTCCTAAGTACAAACCATCATGGCTAAAAACAATAAACAAACGGCTTCTTGTTTTTAGAGTCTCCGTTATCTCTTTTGTTTTATCCATTCGTCACATTTCAAAAGCCTGGAGTCTTTTCGAGTCTTCTTTGTTCGTTGTCCACGACTCCATTCCATAAAGGATTGAAAAAATATAGCATCTGGCCAATATGATCTTAAGTTTGATGATTAAATCTCTAGCGGTAAACGCAGCTCTAGCTTGTCCTATTTTGGATCTTATTTTTCGGGAGTGTGCTCCAGTAGCGTTTAACACTTACTCTCTCGACTTTCTCATTGCGAACATACAATCTTTCCCGGACATTTGCTTTGCTGATGACCATGAATTTTGTCTTATTGGTTTAAAGTAAGACCAGCTACTTCACTGCTATTGACAATTTTGTGCATCATTCTTTGTAGGTCTGCGTTATTATGGGCCATTACCGAGGATATTGTTTATGAGTTAACCGATTAATCACCCAATATTACACGTAGACTAATAAGTTCAATCCGAAAAGAATTCGTTGAACCAAAGAGCGGGAACTGATTTCACGCCATATTAGAGCTTAATAATATTTAAGCCCAGCACAGCGGCATGCAATAATTCTTTCCATTGTTCTTCAAAACGACTCTTTTTCGAAATGTGCTAGCATTGCGTCCATGTGCGCGGCAAAGAAAAGCTCGCTCTATATCATACAATCGCCATTAATAATTATCAAACAATTATTCTTCCAGTACAAATCTTTTATTCAAGTAGCACTAACGGTCGGTCATTTATATTACGAGACGTGATATATCAGCGGTCGCTCCAGAACTGGTCGGTTTATCATACTCTGACGTTGTGTATCCCGAGAGAAAAATAAGGTGCATAAATCAAGAAACCGTTGTGATAATACAAGACAAAAGCGAAACTTTTTGTATGCAAACAGCTCTTGCTTCAAAATTCCGATTTTGACGTGTTTATTAATGAGGAGCATAACTGATTGCGGAAATCCAATTTGTTTTACGCTGAACTGTAGTATTAAAATTAAACATCATTAAAACCAATGACATTTATTATGTTGTATACATAGGCTCGAATCGATTTGGTGGCAACTGAATCTCATGAAAACGCACATTTTCAGGTTTTGAGTACGATTTCAATACACATTTAATTCGAAAAAAATTAAGTCGACTATCACGTTAATATAACAACCTGAATCAGTACGTCTTTCCTGTTCTCTATTAACCCTATCGGTTTTTTATTATGTAATTTGAACAAATGCAATGCAGTTTGTATTAATTTTTCCCTATTATACATATATGGTTCAATTTGCACCAACTAAAGGAAAGCTGATTGTTCTTGTCAAGCTTTAGAAACGCAAAAGTAAAGTCCAGTCAGACTAACAGTGCAGTTACGTCATAGCGTGACATCTTAATCAAGTTCATTACTGGATGTAATAAATTGTTACAGGAATTTTGTTTGTCAGTTTTTTAATTTTAGTGGATTATTAAATTGTTTCAAAACGCCCCAGCGATTTGGTGGCTCTTATTTTCAAACTTCTGGATTATTTCATCATAGAAAAAAATGCGAGAAAACTGCTTTTATCCTTAAACACCATCTCATTTTTATGAACGAGCAATTTAAGTTTCTGAAAATTATTAATTAGGTAGGTACTTATTATGTCTTATTGTTGCTTGTTTCTGGAGGCATCAAAACCGATGATAAACATAAAGTTCAGACCAGTCATATTGCAGCACACGGAATATCCCTATATAAAGCACAAGTACGGACACGAATTTATGCTATGCACGCAGCAGGTATGAAAAAAATTTGAAAGTTTCCTTTTTTCCAAATGAATAAGATAATTTTTGAGTAAACTTGAAAATCTATATGAATTTCACATAGTTTTTGGTTCGAAAAAATTCATACATTTTAATAATTTCTGTTCTTCCTTTATAGGAGAACATGTCACAATATAATGGCTACGCAAAAAATTTACACGAAATCGATGGTATTAATATTTTACATGGATTTAAAAAGTTTAAATTTTGTATTTCAAGCCGGAAATATCTCATGGAACAACCATAAACGACTGACATTTTTGATAGACAAACGATGCCTGATCATTCAATGCAGTATTTTTGGACGAGGCATGGATATTTAGTAAAGGACCGTCTAGAATATGCTGGTAAGACGAATTTCTATAAACAGTTCGGGAAAAATATGGTGAAGAAAATGGATCTTACATAGATGTATAGTTAAATGTAGTACGGATCAGTCACTCCTTATTTGGTTAGGAAACATGTCACAATTTTTTTGAAAAGTGCAAAGGAAGTATGTTTGTCCCTTGCTTTTTAACACATGCAATAATGCGACTCAAAGACAAAACCGGAGAAAAAAATTAATCGAAATATGAAGGCACTCCATAAAAAACGACTCTAGCATTTATTATTACACTACGGAAAATTTGTTTGCTAAACATTCGCGTTGTTTGTATTAAAAATAATTGACGTAAGTTCATCAATTAACTTAGCGTAAACTAGTATGCCGGGATGCGAATTTTATTGCATATTTTTTTCGGAAAGGTCATCACTTATTTGCAAAATTAAACGCAACCTGGCGACAAAAGGATTAGCAATTTTCACTAAACAAAAAAAATGAAGCTTTATTATTCCATAATTATTTAATTACTTACGTTACTTAAACCCCTGACCTTTTTAGCAAAACAAATTCGTTGACCTATTTAACAAAACTATATAACATTTATTATGTAAATATAGCAAATAATAACCTTTATTTTAAACGGTTTAAAATATAGCGGAGTAAACTAGATTGTGCAATATTTCCAGCCGCGCTTAATTAAAATTTAATGTACCGTAAAATAACATGGGCCTTCTAAGCAAAGTAAGTCCGCTAAAGATATTAATCCGACAATAACATAATAAGGCAAAATAGCGAGAAAGGATTTCGGATTTGCGGTTTTAATTGATTTTCCTTTAAGCAAGGAGAAAATTGCGGTACACTTAGCCATGCCCCCTTCAGCAAATCGAACTTCCATATTTACTTATCATTACCTTATAAAAAAATACCTTACAAATCTAAATGACGGTGCAATGAGCGTAATCGGACTAATTACATTGATAAATGCTTTAAAAAGTTAACCGGACCAAAACCGAACAAATAATTTTTTCTACTCCCGTCTGTAAAATTCCTAATTATGCACCGATCTAGCGTGCGGAAAGCATCACTTTACCACATGAGTTTCTTGTCCTACGCATCCGAGCCCCGTCGGACATTTCCGAGATATTACCGCACGGGTTTGGGAGCAATCGGATGGGCTTGAATTTTGACGTTTGTCAATACTGACCCTAAAACTAACGGTCGTAGAAAAAGTATAGTATGCAACTCGTTTGTTAAACTATTTAAATCACTCGTTTATTAATCACTCGCTCCGCTCGTGTCAAATAAACTCGTGAGTCAAATGCCGTTTGCCGCACTTGTTGCATAATATACAATTCTTTCCATCTAAATTTTGGCTTAAATATCAATAAACTTCGCGGCAAATATTTGTAACGAGGAACTAACCATACATTTTGTAACCAATTTTCAGCTGCCAATGTAAATGTCAAATTTACTTCAGTGAATGTCAAGTATTGCAACTGAATTATATCATTTACTATATACTAGGAATAGATCAAGCTGGGCAAAATATTTTTTTTATATTCAAGCAGCATCGTCTTGCTGTAATATTAATTAAGAATTTGTTTTGTGTCCTCCTACTGGAGACCAGTGATAAAAGTTCCGCTTTTAGAAGGCATACCCTTTTTTTTTCTTAAGAATTAATACGTTTCAAGTACTCAACTGCAGATTATGAGCTAACAATATGTTGAAAAAATTGTTGCGAAGCCACTTTAACAATTGATTTCTTACTACTTCTCTCGGAAAAAGAATAAGTATTTTGGTTTACCATAAAAAGTTAGAGAGAAAATCAGATTTGTTTAAAACATTATTGTTATAAAGTTTTATAAAAAATAATATCTTTCACAATGACGATACACTACCATCATGATATTTAGCTTTTATAAAGAACTAAACTAAGCAAATCAACAGCTTTTGCAATATATTTGGTATCCAAACTGGTCAGTAAACTTCCTTCACAAAAAACACGTCTACTAACCAAAACTAATTCGAAAGGGCATAAACAATTATTTATAACAAGTTCTTAACTAGGACGTAACGTATTTTATTCTATTCTATTCTAACTACTTATTCCTCAATAAAATAAACATTACCAAATCTTGGTTAGTGGAAATAGTCCATCCCATAGCGCGGATTCCCCGGCTGCTAGGGTAGGTGTGGTAGGCGCACATTAAGGCTCCCTTAGAACTACGAAATGCTCCTCCACCACAGCACTAGGGTGTAGGAGCATCGTGTGGGAAGTCACGAAAGGGAACAAGTATAGATTAATTGGGGTTTGGTGGACGAGGGCTGGACAACCGGAACCTGGACGCCGCGTCCGGAGATGAGATCGCGCCAGACTAAATAGCGTAACGCGAAGAGCCGCCAGAGAAGCTGGAACGTTCACGATCCCGCGCAAAGGATCAATATACACGTTTCGGCGGTGCAAAGTCGGGTCATCGAAAAATACGAGTTAAATTTTGCGCCATTCCAAGCCTTATTCTCTGCAGTCATTTTTTTGCGACCGCCTAGAACTTTATAAAAGTTGTTTCTCTTCTAACCAGCGAATTGCTCCATGCATTTCAATTTGGTAGCTTTGCTGAGATATGTCTTCCTTTTTTAATTACTTGCCATAAATGGACAAAAATAACTCATCAAATATTCTTTTTATTCCAGTGGCAGTTGACTTTTAAATTAGGTATTGTACAACCATCTTAGATTAGTCGCTGATTTTTTTAGAAAAACGTATTTTAAAGTGGCATGATCGCGACTAAAAGGCACTAATCGGTAAAGCATGTTAATAGATGGAGAAAAACATAATCGAACATAAAATGGGATATCAGCTATATACTAACTCTGTTATAATTTTTGAGAAGTGATAAATGGTAATATTAGATACGTTCAAAAAGATAAAAGTATTATCTTATCTTCTACGCGACTTAAAGCTTAGTTCCAGGTTATTTCGATATAGCGACCAGCATTAACGAATAAGGGGTTAAACCACAAGCTTGAAATTACTAGTAGTTTAGTAGTTAGGAGTGACTTTCTTTTAGATTGTTCGGTTGAGGATCGGTTATAAACTCGTTTTTCCGACATTTTTATATTGTGATAAAAGAAAATTGAAGGAAATAAATGAAAACTGTACATAAAACTAGACTGGAAGAAATGCCGGATTAGCATTGAATGAAGAAATCGTATCAGATTTTAAAATCTGGCCTAAATTAATTTGTAACGACCGTTGAACAACTCAGCGAAACTCTTTCAGTAAGTCTACACATCTAACAAAACCATCCACGAAATTTAATCCCGTTCAGGCTTCGGCCCATGAGTCTTGATCGAACGAAGCAATTTAGCAATTTATATGAAGATTTTATCATTTTAAATTGACTGGCACTAAGAATTTTGTGTTGTTAATTTTAAAAAATTCGAAGAACTAGGGAGATGACATAAAAATTGAAAACTAATAGCGAAAATATAAATGTGGGTATGTGTATAAATCCGCCGGTAGTTATTGTTTGAAATAAAATAATAATAACTCGCAGCTATCATGATTTTCGTTTTGTTCTATTTCATACAGTAGAAAAGAATGGAGTACATGCACCAGCGAGCAACGTTTCTGCTACATAGGCTCGGGGACGATGATTTCCATTTCTATAAAGCGAAACGTAAATATTTATTTATTACGTTCGAGGGAAAAAAACCAGGCCACGCTATATTTAAAAACCCGCGTAAAACACATTTCTTTATCCCTATAAGCCAAATGCTTTCACCGTAAATAAAGTGCTGCGAAACGAAATGTCATTCGAATTTATTTATTTATAGCGTATTGCACGTTGGATATTTATTTTGTGGGCTTAACGTACGGGTTTCATTTTGGAACATATGGTTAATGATAATATATAGCGTTGGATGATTTGGGGTACGCTGAATTGACCTGTTTTTTTACCAAGATTTTGGGGAATTTTTGCATGGCGTGTCTCTGTTAAAATTCGTAATTTAGTGAAAAGCTATTTCAAGTAAATGACAACTAAACATGTTGGAATCTACATGCAGTACAAATACATAACATAGAGTTCCTTCCTTTCCGTATTTATTCAACTAACCATACACACCGTTTTTTTTTTACTTTTTAATTGAATTGGATCAAATAACGCTTCATATTAATTCATTCGATCGTTCAAATCGAGATAAGATAATCTTTATTTTATCTTTCTACGCTAAAATATTAGCTTTGAATTATGGAAAAAAATCACTAGCGCGCTCCCAGATTCATTACAACAAGGCAAACTCACCCTGTTTTCATTCACCCTCCTATATTTTTTGAGTTGGCGATTGTCGAATAAGAAAGTTTGTTGCAGCAGTGAAAACAAAACAATAGTCATTAGTATACGTATAAAAAAACGAATGTATTAAAAGTGTTAGATCAGATGCTGCAAATTCCTTTCGAGTTCCTGATTTTTAAAACCCGGTTTCTACAATATTTTCTAATATTAACCATGTTAGATTGTGACTGTTTAAAAGCCTCTTTTCTCTATCTCTGCAAGGAAAATAGTGGGGGATGATCGAACATTTACTAAAAATGGCTTTTCCTAGGTTATCAATCGTACTATGAACTATAGAATTGCTTAAATCGCCGCCAAGTGAAGTGTTGGGATATAGGTAATCGACAAAAAATTATCATTTCATAGTCTAATAGAGTTCCAAAGTAAAAACCGCATCTCAATATCTTCATCCTAACCTAACTTAACATTTACCCGTTATAATATTTAGTTTTGTGGCTTAATTTAATTTTTATCCAACAACACTACGCATCGTTCACTTTATTTAATGCTCCGCCATTTTCAATAGGTCAAATTCACCTCACATTTAAATTGCGCTGCTCTGATTGTATTTATTCCATTAAAAACGTCTTTTTAACCCGAACGAGTTCATCATAATGGCCTAAAAGAAATCGAAGCGTTAGGAAAAAAGATATGAATATTTCAATATAAATTTAATATGAATAATTTAATAATAAAATTAGTTAGTCTTCTACAATTTATTAGGAAAGTAAGTATTAAATTAATATAAATAATAATAAATAAATGACATTTTATTTCGATATTATATATCGTAACTAATAAATTAGAGTATTATTTGGTAAATAACATTCCTTAAAGTAGAAATGCTTCACAAAATTCAAATTTTTTTTCGATTATTCATACTTTAGGTTAGGATAAAGACAATGAGATTCGGTGTTCATTGTGTTGTTGGGTACTTATTTTTTTTTGTTTCCTTTTTTATGTCAAAAAACGCCCTCTGCAGCACTACAGCAGCAAAAATATTTGGTGTTTTTGGACACTTTTCAATTCCGTGTTTAAAATATTTTTCATTTATAACTTAGTTCTCATGCAATAAACGGGAAAAAAACGAGATAACGCGTTCGTCTTTTAAATCTACAACATGTTGAATCTCTCATTTCTTGCCTTTAACCTTCGGGTCATTTTAACTGTCATCTTGACGATTATAAATTAAGGCGGCTATGAACTTCGCGCACAAATTTGTGCCATAAAGTCAATACGCTAGGTTCAGTTATGTTCCATAAGCTGAACATTGCGCAGCAGATTCTACAACTGATGTACCGTAACCGGGCAATAAGGAACTACGGCTAATTTTTTCGTAGAGTATATAGGTAATTCGACAATAAAATTTGTCTTGCTTGAGCCAGGAGCAAAATTACTCATATTTACTTCCCTGTTAAAAACTGAAGAGTACGATAAGGCCATTGATTCATGAAAACCCAATCCGGGATAAAAAAAAAAGGTGTGTAGGATCACGATTACCTATTTCGGCATTAAACATTCGTTTAGAGTTTAGAATATATAAAGTATACGCACGAGGTCTTTTTCTTGTTTTTGTTTTTTATTTTATTTATGTTAAATGTTGCACATGAAGTTAAATATTTTTTTTACTTCCTTCTCTAAAATATGAATAAGAATAAGAAATAATAAAAGAAATAATTAATCTTGAGAAAAGTGTCATTTGACGGGTCTGGAAGCAATCCGATGTTTTCGGAGATGTTTAACTTTTGCCAATTCTAACCAAACTTGTTGCCTAATATGCCATTATCAAATGTTTTCCTAATGTTGTTTTGCTGGTTCCTCAACTCATAAACGCAAAAGAAAACCAAGAATACCTTGAAACTGCATAGGAGAATTGGAATTTACTTTGTATTCATTTCAATGTAAGAAAATATTTCGAGTCAATGAATTGGCAATGTGGTGCAAATCCTACTTTTTAAATATTAGTGTGTATTGCTTTCAGTAACAGTCCCGGGAGTGCCGCACCAATTCATAATTCATCACCTAATTATCGCACTCCGCGTTGACTTCTCGATATAAACAGTTGAGTTTACTTTTAGATGACATGACACTACGCACGCACAAACACACACAGACACACGTACGAAAACCGATTAAATTACATCGTTCCCATGTTGAATTCTTTATCGCTTACGGAGAAATAAATGTATTTTAAAATTGGACAAACTGAACACCTGAGTCTTGTATAAGTCAATAAAAGAAACTAATATTAAATATCAAAACTTTTTTACGTGGCTTGTACTACAACTTTGTGCAGAAGGGAAGAACTAAAGGAATAATGTTGAGGTCGTATCAAGACAATTTTGTTGGTTTAAAATCCAGACGAATATAAGTTAAACTCGATATGAAGAGCTAAAGAAACAATATTTAAGTAGATATTTATAGGAAAAGTCCAGAACTCTTAATTAATTAGCCCGTAAGGCATTGTATGCTCTACAATATAAACTGAAACTGTAGCCCTTTAAACATAAACCCACATCCTTGAAACCACCAAAAATTACTTTACCGCAAACCTAGCAGCTGTTATCTGTCCGATGAAAAGAAATTTGTACAAAAAGCTGATACATAATACAAGTCGGCCGGCTGCCTGAAACCGACCGGTTTTTCACCTACGCGAATTTAAAACGTGAACCTTTCAGGTTCTAACAGGTGTCCGGTTCCTTAGAGTGGAACTAAATCCCTATATTTTGGGTGCGTCTCATCAAATTTACCATGAAAACCCAAAGTTGTAGGCTGGTAAGACGATAAGCTGAGAATTATTGCCAAACTTAATGCCACATTTTCCTTCGATTACTTATAAAGTCCGTTTCCATTATAAATTCGTGTTCATATTGTTTTTACTTTTCAAACATAATCAAGGTTAAGGCTTTGCTTTTCCTAAATTTTTAAAGACGATTTGTTAATATAGTGGACATTTAGGTGCACACCTAAGCAAGCAGTGACAATGACAGTTCAGCCGCTCCTTCCCCACGTTTTCCAAAACCGACATTGCCATAGGTCGGAGTTTGGTTATGTACGAACTTCACAGTCTATATTTGGTAACGGACTCGATTTTAAACAAATGAATTATTATTTTATATGTTACCTAAATTATTTTGTATTTTACGTATATCTCTGGAAATTTATACCTTTTAATTGTTCATTAAAAGTGCGTAATATTTAGCAGGATTCGTCAAAAAATACGAATGTAATTCGCACTAAATATAAACAGACCTTGTCGGTTTTCCAAGTAATTAATGCATAGTTACATAAAAATATTAAAACCGTTTTTGGCCAGTATGCTGGAAGACACTAAAATGTTGATTGGATTGTTCGTTGGATAATTGAATAACATTTTCGAATATGCCTAATTAACTAGTAATTTTATTTTTGTTGCTCTCAGTTAACGGCGTCAACCTAATTGGCTATAATTTCAGGAACTATCCTATCAATGCAGCAAAACACGATACTAATTTATCGCATGAGCTAGATGGGTCCGCATGGGAATCTTTAATATCGATATTCTCACAAGGTTGAGAAGTTTTTTTTTCGGGTTTTTTAATTTGCGCTTCTCCAAAAATTTTTGCAAAGAATTAAAAAAATGCTCGTGAGAGCATACGGATGGTGGCATTTTTCCTGCAAACGATTTGATAATGTGTGGGATTTTATAGGTCAGATGAAAACGTAGGTCAGATCTCTAATTTTGTACATATAGTGGGGATTACTTAAGTGTGCAATATATTCAAAATTTAAAAGTGTGTGCATGTTGACAGTCAGGTGTATAGTTATCTCAATCTTTATCGTGACAACTTTTTTTTTGTTTATTTAGGTGGGTGTCTTATTAAACCACATTAAGAAAAAACATGACATTAAATATATACAATAAATTCATAGCTAGGAATATCTGTATTTAAAATGTCTAAATGTCTGTTTCACTATCAGAGTCGTCATTGAGATTAATTATAATAGAACTAATGTTGTTTTAAATAGAAATATAAGAGTCCCCAATGTGCTGTACTGAAATTTTCCAGCTCTTCATTATTAATTATATTACACAAATGTTCTATGGGGTTAGATATGCAATGATGTGGAGGAAGGCGTAAAGTATGCCCAGAGTGTTCAGCTAAATTATCGCATACATACTGTTTTTAATTGCATATGAATTTAGGACTTCCAAAAGTTGCGCTTTTTTGTAACTAAATTCAAAATAAATATTACTTTGTAACAAATATTCCTGGATTTCCGTTTTTGAACTTGATGAAGCCGGTGCTTTGCGTAGGAGACGGCTGCGGTAGGTTGCGTTATCCATGACAATAACACTGCTATTGGGAATATTTTTTAAAAGATTGTTTTGAAACCAATTTTCAAAAAGTTCGGCACTTGTATCCTCATGATAATCCATGCTGCAATCCTTAATATTCTTTGCAGACAACAGCAGTTTGGGACAAATCCGTCTTCTGAAGCAGCGTGTATTATTGTGATGCGTTTTCCCTTATTTCAAGGTTTTTTCGTCTAACATTTTTGAGTGGAATCAGCCATCCTTTGGTTAGAGAGTCGTATATATCGAACCATTTTTCATCAAGGTAAATTATGGATCTGTTGTCTACTCTATATCTATTAATTTCTTGAAGGTAATTAAATCTATGATTCCATTACTACTTGTCTTTTGTCTATTTTGCGATACTTAAATCCCATTTTGCAAAAAAACTCTTTGGAGGGTGGCACGCTTATATTTATATTAGTTTCATCTTCTTCTAGCTTCTTTTCTAGTTTATCCGAGGTAGGAACAACTACTGTCTGTCTATACGGTGACTTTGAAAATCACTACGTTTATTCTTTTTTTTCTATTCTCTACTATTACCGACAATATTGGCGTTTTTGTAAGTAGACCGATTTCTTTTTCATTTTTCACAACCGGTTTTGCATAAAGCGACGAGACATTGTTAGATTCTCGTAAAATAACTATAAATAAAATAAATGATCAACAGAAATATATTAGAAAGATTGAGACAGACGATCCTTAGAATAGTTCCAATGAAAAGGTATGCAGGGTAGGACATAAAATTTAAAAGAATGCACAAGGCTACAGTACCTTGAAAGATTCATCAAAGTGACATGTGATCGCCAGACCTGACAAACTTTAAAATCCTCATGGCTAAAAAATGCTTAACGAAGCTGATGTCTTAAAGTTAATTTTGCACACGCTTGATCGGTGCACAATTGGGTATTTTAGAGTGGGGAGTGGAAAAATAATATTTCCTACATGTAATTTATTAATTCTAAGCAAAAGAGAGCAGACCGAGTCAATATGCCGTTTTTTTAAATTTATGCTTCAATCGAAAATAAATTGTTCAACATTTTTAAATACCACACGAGAGTACGGAACTTAAACGGCTCGTCGCGAAAGGTCAGTGACGGACGCCTCTGCGCGTATAGGATTGTGCTAAAAATCGGAACGATGCCGCATCAATTACTGTGTTCTCGCCACGATAATTAAAAGAACCTTGACATAGACAGCGCATAAACAACTTTCACTCTTTTTAATCGAGAGATGAGCAAACATTAATCGATTGTCTATAGTACCCGTTGTTTTAACAAAAATTTTCTTTGGTCTCACTTGATCAGCGAGTGGAAAGTATCCCAATACCAATACCAATGCTTGCGATAATAAAAATCATTAATAGCCCTTAGCGACTTGGGAGTGGGCTGAACCGCCAACCATCACGCAAGCGATATAGAGTAGTTTCTTGCTATTGTTTCGACGCAACCCATTTCAAACGCATAAAGGATGTTTTATATATTGCAAATATTAAGATATGCACTTGATGTCACCGATTGTTAGACAACGACTAGACTATTCAGTATATCAAAATGACATTTGGTGTAGACAAATGGTAGAAAAAGAGGACAGGTTGCCGTTAATGGATCCGACTTCAAATTTCTTATATATTTTGACATTTTTGGATTTTTGAGACAATTTCGGATCAGAAAGACGATTACAATATCCAAATTTTAGTGATTGCAAGATAGAATAAGTCAATGTTTTTTTCAATTGCCTTTTATGAACAAACAATATTCGGGGATTGGTTTTAAATTATATATTATTGTTAATGTACGGAAAATGTCTCTTCTGGAAACGATTTCTGGTGAAACCCAAAGTGACGAAAAAGTGAAAAAGATCGTAAAATTGCTCGAATTTTTTTGTACAATTTATCCATATCAAGTCTCGTGTTGATGTCACAAAATCATAAGGGCTCAATTAAACTGCGAAGTCGATGCATGGGAGTTTAATTGGATCCTTACCGTTTTATAATATATTCCTTGACACCCGGTATAAGAAAAAACGTAACCTAGTGTTTATTTGGTATTCATTTATACAAATGTTGTGTTATTCCTCTAATGTAACTGTAATTTTCTTTCTATCTAGATATCACGGACATATATCATTATGTGTCGTTTTTAGTAATACATAGAAATGGAAATATTTGTTAAGGAAGCACAAGAAATCACACAATCAAATACTTCGTTTGCGCGTCACTGGGAACTTTGAAAATGAAATCCACAAAAACTGCAATGATACAAGTATTGATCACTCAAACGAAGGTGATTCTACGATTATAAAATAAAAATTACCAATTAGTCACATTTATTAAAGGCAATTATTGAGAAAAAATTAAGTGGGTATTCGCGTATATTTACTAACTTTGTTACTGCTAAAGATTATTTACTGCCGAAATTGTCTATCCAATTTGGCTTGTATACCCAGAACGTCGTAATTTTCTAAAAGTTTCTAGAAAATAAGAAAATCATTATTTTCCTTCTTTTCTTTTTAACTCGGCTGCAATGACAATGGATCACTAATTTATTTAATTGGGGTTTCCAAGCAATACTAAATTACACTACAGGTACATCGATGGTAAAAAAGAATCCATCTTTGCAAAAACGCTGTGGCAAATTCCAATTAAGTATTTAAAAATGGTATCCTCCAATAAATCATCCAGAATGATGTTCGCATCCCCCTTCGACAAGTAACATAAATTACCTACTGAAGAACAGGGTATCAGATTTATTGACAAAACAAAATGCCAATATACGCACGTCGTGTGAGCGTAATTGACTATTTATATTCCTTAATATTATCAATAAATTCGCCAAAATGTACGTCGGGAACAGCATAGGATTTGCATATCCGGAAGCATTATGGGTGACGACCGAAACTACTACCATAAAAGTTACCGTAAAACCCAAAAAGATGAATGAAAATTAATATCACTACGGACAGGATGTCAGGTGCTTTTTGAGTTTTGTATACGTTATTATATAGGGACATAGTTACCAACGGCCTGGCCTCTATTCCTTTGAATTCTATTTGAACATGGAGCTTTAGCGTGTGATCTTCACCATTGTCTGATTTAACAAAATCATTCTGGCTTTACCATCAATTATTAGTTGCGAGAAATTACATTTTATTTTCTTTACTCCATTAATTTAAGAAGCTCACGTCATTAGTTGGTAACTTAAAATTTCTGCATGTCAGTCTCAAAGTCCAAAAGATGTTAAAGATAACTAACACTAACACAAAAAACAGGCCAAATATTGCGGCAAATGGTATTGTCGAGTTGTAAATACGATTAGGTGTTTGCAACTAACGACGATTTTTTTTAGTATGGCTATTTAATACTATTTTCCTGTTCTACCAGCGTAACGACCCCTGGTTGTGTGTCGCGTACTTTTTTAACGATGAAACTCGTATCTATGATGTCCTTTACAAGACTTTATCAAGCCTTTCGCAGAGAGATCTCCTACAGCTAAAATTTTGCATTTTTCGAGCTGCAAAGCACGATTCCAGTTGTTTTATATATAGTTTTCATTATTATTTAAATTCATTTAATTTACAAAGTGAAAAGGCACAAAGAGTACGTGTTTTGTAAACCGATTGAGTGGAATATAAAATTTATATAACACGACTCGACAAACTTAAGTGACGCTGTTTGGTGTGAGAATAAAATTATCCTATTTGTTGTTGTATTGTACGTTCATCTATCAAAACTTCAAATGTTTTCAATACTTTATGACAATGAAACGAACCGAATAATAAGAATTAACATTTCTGGTTACATTAGATACGTAATCGTTTTCCATAAACGGCATCAGTTTTTATACGCGTTACGTATATTTTATTATAGAACACCAGATGAATGTTTTGCACAAATTCAAGGGAACGTACGAATCAAGGCTATCGATTAGAGTGACTCAATGTTGGCATAAGCAGGAAAAATGAAACCCGGAAATCGCTTTGGTAAATTTTACAAAGAAATGCAAGACTTCCTGCTATTTAACGATGGGGAAAAATCGAAATATATTGAAGCCGCATAAGCAACAGATAATGATGAATTCAATCCTCTTTAGGTTTTTAGTATTGACGTCAATTTCGTTTCAATAACACTCGTCTATATTAATAGTGTCGCCAAAAATAACCTGCGACTTCTTAAAGGTCGTTTCTTTTATATCAAAAATAATGTTGTTGCCCTTATTCGAGCCATTTTTTGAAGCTCACACTTTGAGGCTTTTGCATTGCTAAGTGGCATTGATTATTACAGTGAGTGTGAATTGTGACTGTTAGGTGACTATTCTGAAACGCTCTACACACTTTAATGTACATAGCTAGAATAGCAATTCTATCGTAATAGGGTTATCAACCGGAAACTGACGAAAGATCAAAGTTCAAATAATGCTCATTGCACAATATGGCCGGCTACTTACTTGGAATGCTAATTAAAACGAACAATCCTGTGTCAGTGAAATAAAATATTACAAAAAATATTTTTTGTTCAATGCCAGTGCAATTGCAATGTTTTGGGTCTACGTAGCTCTCAGAGTAAAAAATTGAACATTTGCACCAATAAATATTTCATTTTTTTACAATATTGCGTTTAATTTGTTTACATAAGAATAAAAATTCGCAGAGTTTAAACATCCAAAAATGGGCTTCGGACTAAAGGCCACACATTCTGCTGTCACGTGCCGCGCTAGGTCATTGTCTCCTACACAACTGCCGGACAAAGAAACAAGAACAATAAAAATATCGGTCCATTAAAACCAGTCCACCTTTATCGATAACCTGACAACGTTCCGTGTTATTGAAAAATGCATTAAGATCTTTGTTTTCTTCTCTTTTTTTCTCACAACGGTACCGTGATGGAAGCGACGTTTATGCTAACGGTAAACAGATTCATTCATCCTGTGGTTTACAATGTTATACTATACCGTCTCTACATCGGCAATAAGCATATAACCCCATATAGCAAAATACACTGCAATTACCACAGATATGTGTTATTCCCAACCCGTTTAGCTACGCCGCTGTAAGTCTGATCATTTTTTTATGCCTCTATCGGTTCTGCCGATAATGTTTTTCTTAAAATGGTCTTTATTTGTAGTACAAACGACCAACTGCAGCGTCATTTTCTCTGTTGCGGATACTTTAATACTTTAATACTTTAAGTTTCAGTAGATACTTTTACTTCATCCATTGCACCAAGCAGCACTTGGCCGGAAATCTCATTGGATCTTAATAGCATTTGCTACAAAACAGGAACGTCAAAAGTACATACCATGTACTTTTAGTTGTTCCGGAAGCTGTTATATAGAGCAGTACCTTCTTGAAAATGGATAAACCAGGTAGCTTATAGCCTCTGTCGAGGTCTCAGTTGTTGCCGGAAGCCTTATTGGGTATAAATGAGATTCGTAGATGGCAGATTCTTCAAAATGAAGAATGAAAAAAACTTCAAAATAGGAACTTTTTTGCGAAAGTTGCTATACCAAGTGGCTATACCAAGTAGCACTTTCGTAAACATCGCTAGTTACAGGTAGGTTGGGTCTTATTAGCATTTCCTACATAACAGATACCTGAAAGTTGAGAATGAACCTTTTACTTTTTTGCGTAAGTTGCTATACCAAAAAGCACTTTCGTAGTTGGCTTCTGATCAGGGGCAGGCATTCCTACGGTTTTCATCAATGCAAACTCTCCATCCTTTCAGCACATTTTCAGGACAGCACTAGACACGAGGGCTCAATGTTTAATACCAACAGTTTTTACTCATTGTTAAACCATCTAAGGTACTTCATGTTGTTTGATTGCATAACCAACAAGTGTTTGTATATCCATTTGTAAGTAAGTAAGAAAAGAAGAAGAAATTTTGTCTAACAAAGGTATTATTAGCATTATTTAAAATTATAACAAAACGTTGTGCTGACACTCCGTCCATTTTCGCTCTACATTTAAAACTAATCGACCGAATGTACGTTAACGGGCGACACAGTGAAGGTAAACGCATTTGCAATTTTAGTAAAATTCCTACCAGGTGTTCCGATAGGATTTCGTAGGTGGAAAGCATTGAATGTCGAAACTTCCGCTGCAAGTGGAAAAAAACTGATTTATGTTTGCAGATACGAACCGACGCGGAAAGACATCGATGCACGTAGGCATTTTCATCCTTAATGTAAATAAATTCGCTTTCATTACAACTAAAATATGTCACAGTTAATTACATATGCGAATGCACCATTAATTTACCGTTAAAAAAACTGAGAGAAAATTTGAGGAGTACATTACCGGGTGTTTTATGTACATTTTATCACTCAGGCGTTTCTGTTTTTAACCGTACGTGAATGTAAATTTGGGATTTAATGTTGATGATTTGACCCAGTTATTGCATCGGCCTTTACTTACCCTGTTTGAGCGATAGAGGAAGTCGCCTATATTAACTGTATTGTATATTGTCTAGTAACTGATATAATGAATCTTTCTGTTTCTGTTCATTTATTGCTTAGTTTTTCTGTATAGTTGCTAATTTCTTAATATTTTTGACACTTCTTGAGAATATTAAAAGAGAGGAGATTTTTATTATATTTTCTCGTAGTCAGCAAAATTCATATTAGTGATTTGAAAGGTTGCAATAAAAAGAACGAGAATATTTTTACGTATGATCCATAAGCTGCTGGGACTGGCTGCGATGACTTGGTTAATAATTTGCGCTTAAGATGATTACAAGTAATAAATTTCTTTTTGATTTGGTTTTACCATTTGTTGCACTGTTTCAAATACACTTAACATATCACGAAATTAGATAGACGAAAATACCTTTCCTGAAGTCCCTTTCAACCATTTTTTTCGAATTGTTTAGGTTTTTAACAATAAAAACATCACAATCTAAATGACTGGAGTACGCTTTACGCTTTAATTAACAAATTTTCGTTAAAGTCGCAAGCTAAATGTTTCAAAACGAGGTAAGTTGATGAGGATGTGTGCAGTAACAGAGATAGAGCACTCAGCATTATTGAATTGAAATAACAGTATTACACAATTTACACAAAATAAATGTATTTTACCCTGATTCTTAAATATGCTGTTAAATTATTTATAACTTCAAAAACTGAACCACTTAGGGCAGCAAAAGCTATTTTGGTTAGTTTTTGACACTGGCCTCTCTTCTGAAATTGGTTTTGGATTATTTAGCTCTGTATTCAAAAAACCATAATGTTCCAGTAACACTGAAATGCATTTATTGAACAGTTTTTTAGTGGTGAAAGTGATCTGAGAAATGTCACTATTTTATTTTCAATCAACATTCGATTATTAGAGCGCATTCGTCGTAATTTGACGTTAAAAATTGTAAACTGGACGCGAATGGTAAAAACTGAGTCGTTTAACTTTCACAATACTAATACAAACAGAATACTCTTACCACAGCATCGTCATTAAAATTCGTAACACTGCAGGATTATTGTACTATCTGCTACTGATATACTATCTGCACATATCGATATGATGCCATAAGAAAACGGATAGAAAGACAAGTTTGCATGTTCGAAGGTAAAATCTGAAATCTGAGGATATATTTTTGGATACCAAATTTGTTTCAGTTTTTTAAAACACTAAAGGTTCTGAAATTTTCATGGAATTTTTTTTTCAGACACTTCTATCAATAAATTCCTGTTATAACATTTAATTTAATAAATTTAACTTTTTTTCAAAAACGCATTTTAAAGTTTAAAAATTCGATTTAAATTATCTATTTAACTATTTATCTAAGTCAGATCCTAGGTTTGGCCATTATTCCTTTATAGTGAATTCAAAACCACACCGCAGTGGTAGATGGATAGATATATATGGGAAGATCTTTTAGTTTCACTACTGAGTATACCTACTCTGCCGCCAAACGATGAGGTTTAGGTGTTTTGTCCCAGAACAGGTTTATAATCTCATGAAGCTATTGTCCGTTTGATGGCTCGTAAAAAAAGATAAAATCTAATGATACAGACAGTAGAATTTCTTCGCCTTATGTGATTTTATTTCAACTGTTCGATGAATCTGTGTTGATATATTATGTTCATGTGTTGGCATTCAAAAGTTTTTTTTTTTAAATATTTCTTGGTGGCGATCGTGGTGTGTAGTTTCAACTATTCTAAATATCGCATGCTTCTATATACGGCGTCCATAGGACGCAAAGACAAAACGGCGCGAAACCTTGAACAAGATGAAACGATAAGTTTAGAAAACTTATTTCTGTTATTCATCCGCTGTTACATGATTATTCCCAGTCCGTTCATCCTTCAAGGTCTTGTACGTTATCACGCACAAGTCCAACGGTTCTGCATTTCAATGATGCTTTTATGTTAATCGTTTTAACGGAAAAGTTATTTTTGGGCACTGTATTGTTTCAATTCTTCTGATAGTTGATAGTTCAGAAGTACCAATAGAATTATGTACAGTTGAATATAGATGCAATTATTCATGGTGATATTGTTGCACGGTAAGTTCGCGAAAATCTCAGGGTGACGCATTAAAATTAACAGAATTCGCCATTACTCGAAGAACAGATCACAAACAAATCTCTGAGAATTGATCATCGTTAACAGATTGGTAAAATGTATGATTTATAAAATGTTGTGCTTCAAACCTTCCACCTCATTTTAGTGCTATGAACTCAAAATTGATTAAAATATATGGAATCCAAGTGAAAGAAACAAATGCGATTCAACTATAATTTAATTGAATTTTATAGTTTAATACCGCTAAATTTTTAAGAAACAATAAGTAGTAACCTAATCCAGACAATTTTTGGTTTCATGGCTAGATTGAATTAGATGAAAATATTTGAAAAAATTTTGAAAAGCTGCTATCCTGCTTCATTGAATCTAAGACAGTCTTAGGGGGGGTTATATAGACGGAAACCTTAGAAAAAATTGACCAATTTTTTTTCATTATAGGTTTTTGTAAGTTTGACTACATAATTTTAAAAGCTTCAGCCCTGCGAACAGTGAAAACAATCAACTTCAAATAAAAACTTCGAAATTTAGTACTTCTCCCTTCTGCTAAATTAATTAATAATAATATATTGCCCTCATGCAAATTATTTATAAAATAAAATATAGCATATAAGTTACATATGCATTCATTCAAAGTGGTAGAGTTAAATTTTGAAAAAAACGGTTTTTATTAGTTTTAACACTGCTAGAGTGAATTCAAAAAAGAAAGAGATAAGAAAAAATGAATTAACACGATACATATATACAATTTGATAGTTAATAGTTTTATGATCGGTCTCTATTATGATAAATGTATTATTTAAGTTTTTCTTTGAATGAAGTTAGTGAGGTGATTGATCTAAGTTGGAGAGGGAGTAAACAGCCCTCTATTGCGAGTATTAACTGAATCAATATTAGATCCACGAGTAAGTTTGTCAAAAAGATATGTCAGAAGTTGGGGAGATATTACTTTTTTAATTAAGACTAAAAGCTAAGATTTAAAACGTTTGTCTAATGTTAGCCATCGAGAATAATCCTCTAGTCTAGTAGATATGTGATGAAATTTACGAATGTTGTATGAGAATCTGAGACAGGCATTCTGAAGACGATGAAGACTAACCTTGTCTTTTTGAAGAAGGGCGGGCCAGTAATGTGCCATACAATATGAAATTGAGGAGAGAATTAAAGAATCGGTAAGTTTTCACTTAATTGCTGCGACCAGAATATCTTTATTACAGTAGACAGTAGAGATACTTAATAAAATAGATATACTTCAATGTCGTCTGCGTACTGATGGGAGGAACAATGCTTAATAAATTCACAAGAATCGCAGATATAAACGGAAAACAGCATCGGACCTAAAATACTACCTTTGCGAATATTTACATAACTGCAACACACCAGGCCCCGCACCAAAGTATTGCAGTTTAACAAAGAGCAGGCGCTGGTCCATGGTGTCAAATAAATTGCTATAATGAAACAATATGAAGCAGGTGTTCAAGCCTACATCAGTTGCGTTGGGAGTAGAATGTTGTGCCGAGGTATAAAATCTCCAAACTGCTTCTCAACAACTTTTTCTAGCACTTTAGATAGAGTAGGGAGAATGCTAATAATCCGGAATTGAGAAACATCATGCGGTTGAACGGTTTTAGGGACAGGAATGACGTTAGCATATTTCCAGGATTTAGGGATATTATTAGTAGAAAATGTTCGTATCAATCCCATCCCATCCTACTTCGTTAGGGTTGACACTCGAAAATGAAAATTTTTCTGGATTTAAAGGGTTGTTGTAGAACTGGTTAATTAAATCATTATTTAAATCTGCTGTTTTCCGTGATCCAATGAGCCAAGGCAGTTTTTAGAGGAGCATGCAAGCTGAACCCCTCCAATAAGTTAGTATTAAAAAACTCCGCCCTTTTATCAACGTCAGTTAGCTCGAATATTTCATCCCAATTAATATTGTTTAAGTCAAATAGAAAATGTTCATAACAAAAATTAGAAAAATCAATTCGATGTACGATCAATTAATAAAATACTCAAATAATTGGATTACGTACTACGTAGTCCACGAAAAGGGCTGAAACAATTCAACTGAGAAACCTTTTTGAATGAGGTTATCTTTTATTGATGCTCCGTGACTCAGACATCTCGCATCGACAACGGTACACTGTATAAAAAGAAACCGATTTCAAGGGAAAACCACGCGGTTTTGCAACAATCAGTATTGTTCGTATGACATTTGCGCGGAAGGTATTAATATATTTTGGATTGAAGGCGAATAAACCCATCCTTAATGGAGAGCCGTAATGCCCACACATCCGTCAATGACTTTCTTTATTAGCCCAACGAGAAACGGGTGATTTTAATCAAGGATTTATTTGTGCAACGCTAACTGCCACCGAGGTCGTTGTTGCAGTTTCGTTTTCTAAATGTTTATCTGATAATTATAATAAGATCGTTCGCGTATTGTCTAGTTATCTAGGTCGGTGTTCCCACATAGAAACGCGTTCGATAACGATTTCGATTGCAAATCCAACCCTGAACAAATATTTGCCATCTGAAAACAAACAGCTCGTGTCAATGATTTAGAAAAAAAAATCGACGTTAAGATGAAATTAATGATTTGCGAATATAAGAGGATTTCTCTTTTTTTTTTTCGTCTAAGACCGCCGCGCCTCTTGGCGAAAGAATCTTAAAAATCAAACGACCGTCGGCAAATCTCTCGAGTGCAAGAAGTGAAAATGATTTCTGTTTATTTTTGCCACATCACTTTCGTTTCAACCGGTCTTTTGATTATTTTGGTTGAAGTCGATCGATAATGGTGTTAATTGATCGGTATTTTTTTTAGGTCGACGCAAAAGAAACCGACATCGATGTGCACATTTCTAAGAAATTTTATAAAACGCACAAACACAACAACCAATTTATTTAAAAATCGTTATCTATTATTTTTCGTCGTGATAAAATCAGATCATTTTTTTTCTTTTTCAAACTTTGTCAAACTAGTAAAATTTTTCAAAGAAATTCTACTATTTACAAATCTTCTAACTGAATACTATCTGTAGAGTATGAGTAAGCTCTGAAAACGAAGATTGGCAAAACTGCAGCAAGTTCGATTCACAGGAGGAATCCAGAAGTACTGAGCACAAAATTTCATATTCAAAAGTTTGTTTCCTACCTACCTAAAATTCAGTGTCTTTGCGAAATTTAAAACACAGTGTAAGAGATAAAGCTAGTATTAAATGGGAACATTTTTTATTAATGAATTTTCGGCAAATTTTGATCCTGGGCATAATTTAGCATCAAAAATAATGAATAAACCAATTTAAGAAAATTGTGCTTTTAGTTTAGCTGTCAACATTGACATTTTGTATTGAAATATTAGAAAATTTGATTATTTTCAAAAATATTGAAAAATTTTATCGGAACGGAAGTTGTTTTTCTTCCAGTTTTCTACAAATTTGGCTTTTTTCCAAGCCCTTGCTCAAAAAACAGGAATCAATTTTTTTAGGTGGACTGTAAAAATTGTTTTTGTTTGAATTTATATTAAATACTCGACTTAAAAAAAATCTTCAACTGCGTTAAAGTTAACATGGTTTAAACATTTTAAAACCAAACAAATTGATTTTATTACAATTCAAAGCATAAAAAAATCCCATATGATGTGGACTTTAATGATAACATTGTATTTGCAATAATATTCACGGTTTTTTCACTGAAATTTAGTAAGAGCCGCAATTTACAATTTACAGCAGATGATAGAGTAAGTTAAGAATATGAAAAAATAATTCTTTAAGTAAACGGTTGGGGTAATGTGTTGTTAAATTTAATGAAAAAAAATCCTAACAAAATTTAAACAACATAAAGTTGAATTATGAAAACTTGCTCCAGCATTCAGTTATAGCAAAACAATAAAGAGATAATTTTTCAGTAGCAGTGCACAAAGAATGTCTTTTTCTCACTCGAGGAAATATGCACACGACTGAAGTGAAAAAGGTGGAGAGGGGGGGGGAGAAAAGTGTACTAGCCATGATCTTTTCCACAATGCTGTGGTTCAAAAAATTTAAGAAAGGACAGCCATATACTTTAAAATGAGTGGAGGCGGGTCGACGGTGGAAGTAATACAATAAAAACAAACCGGGAGGCCGGGTCACGTGCTGTACCTTTCTTAAATTTAATTTGTTGTGCTCCACTAAATATTTTTCACAAAAACGGGTTTTCTGCTGCTGTTTGGCGAATTGTTTATGCCTAATCTATCGCATTTTGTATGCTTATGTTGACATATTATTTGCCCAGCATTAAATATTATGCAGTGTATTAATACTGTGGTCTCTTTTTTAATAACTAATAAAATAAAAAATAAAAATAATAAACGAAGCAGGGTCCAGAGTACGTTAAATTATCATCCTCGGCATAACTACAATGGAAATACGATAGAGAGCATTAATGTGTTAGGAATAATGATATCAACATACACTTATTTTCGTTATAGTTTAGTTAGATAAGATAATGAAAGAACTGTTAAAGGGTGTATATTTTTGTTCGCATTGAAAATGAAAATACTTTTTTATTGTCCGCTTATGAATACAAATTGTTCCGTTCTATATACACACCTTTATGAAGAATACAAAACAGCCAACATTTCAAAATAATATGAGTTTCTCAAATTGGTCTTGTCATCGAGAAAATCGACAGTGCTTAATAATAATTTTTGGTCATTATTTAGCTTCGCTTTTATATTATTTTGATAAAAATTGCAATTTCTGATTACCATTTTTATTATTATTATTTATCTATATTTAATATTTATTATTTTAGAAAAATGTAAAAATAATAATGCGTTCCGCTCGTGCCAAATTACGCTACTAAAGTGGGGTTTATCAAAATTGTTGCATAATTTAATTGAATATAGTACCTACTAATATACGGTACCCTACTCTAATCTGGGCGTCGCATGCGGGGACCCTATTTAAATAACTCGTATTGCATTTTGTAATAGGTTGCAAAATATAAAAATCGCGGATTTTTACAATAAAGGTGACGATGTAATTACGTACAAACACGTACAAACGGAATGATGAAATTTTTAATTATTAAATATCGTGAAAGTGGCAAAACTAAATGTCAAATTAAATGACAGCGACAATTATCCACTGCACGAGCAGGTGCGACACCGTGCAGGTAAAATCTGGTCGATGGGAGTTGTTCGTTTGGATGGGTAAAAACCATCTCGGGTGCAGATGCGCCCAGCAGTGCTTCGGAGCAGCTGTTATTCGTTCACGGCACAAGAAATTTTATAAAATTACAAATTCGATAAATATTCAATATTTCAAAATCGTAAAAGGTAGGACAGTTTTGAAATTTCAATTCCTTATGTATCCGTCCATTACCAAAACTTTATTTATGTAAAACAAGACGCCTGATGTTGTACCAATTATTTACAAAAGTACGATGTTGATGCTGAACATCTGCCTGTCAGTACGATGAGTTTTTAGCATTTGTTTGTTACTTGCGGTGTGTTTATTTTAATTCGTTACCGTATGCGCAACTTCCTAGTGAAAGTGCGCCGGATTGATGAAGATTTACGCACCTTTAAAGTGTAATGTTGAAAAATAACGCATTTGATTGCACGCGCTTAAGTGCAAGTTACTTGAAATAATTAACTAGTGAATCACATTAATAAATAAAATAAATGTAAGTGATAAAAAATTATCCAACTCAAGTAAACATCTTTTATTCCGAGATAACGAGCGCAGCGGATATATTTTCCAGACTAGTAACCACGAATTAAAGATTATAAAAAAGTCGGTACAATCTCCTTTGGCGTAGGGATGTGGCGACCCCACCGCCCAGAGGGCCACCTCTGCAAACAGCCAACCCGGTGCTTGGGGGGTAAAATCGAGCCACCCTGTCTCAGGGGGTCATAAATTCTGAGACCTGGTCCTCCAGGTTGGGGGTTGTACTGTAGGCCAGCAACCTACATATGGAAAAACTTTATACGCTGCGAATCAAACACTTTTGCCTCGGAGACGGACGGATAACCAGGATAATCGACCTAGGCTACGAAATAAGGATATTCTATTAGGCACATGGAACGTTTTAAGCTGGTTTAGACCAGGAATAGCTACAAGAGCGATCGATCAATTGGAAAGGTACCGGATGGACATTACTGCCATTCAGGAGATTAGATGGCTAGGCACAGGCAGTGTACAAATGCAGAACTCTTTAGTGTTTTGGTCAGGGTCTGAAAATATACATGAATTCGGATGTGGTTTTGTTGTAAGCAAAAAATATCGAACGGCTATTATAGCATTTAAGCCGGTGAACAACAGAATATGCAAACTCAGAGTGAAAGGAAGGTGGCACAACGTAACTATGTTCTCAGTACATGCCCCGACGAATGAAGCAGAAGGTGAAAAGAAAGACGAATTCTACGAGATGTTAGAACAGGAATATCGAGCAGCTCCCAGGAACGACATAAAAATCATAATGGGGGACCTCAACGCCCAGCTAGGAAAGGAAGACCATCTGAGATGTGTAGTGGGAAGACATAGTTTACACAACGTAACAAACGATAATGGGGACAGATTGGCAGACTTCGCAATAGCAATGAACATGTCGGTTAGGAGCACTCAATTCCAAAGAAAGAACATCCATAAAATAACATGGGTATCCAACGATGGAGTAACGCAAAACCAAATTGACCACGTCCTGATAGATGGTCGTTTTTCCAGTAATATTGAAGATGTCAGAAGCATGCGGGGGGCAGATAGTGACTCAGATCATTTCTTAGTAAGATCCAAATTGAAAGAGAAACTGTCCACCAAAAGATCAAGCACGAAAGAAACGAGGAAAAAATGGGACATAAACAAATTTACAAGACTTCAAAAGGTACAAGAATATAAAGAAGCAATTAGGAACAAAATGCAAATGCTACAAACTGAAACTACTGAAGAAAATGTTGAAGTCGAATGGCAACAATTAAAGACGATAGTAAGAGAAGCAGCTAGTGAAACTATAGGAACAACAACAGGGAGTCAGAAAAATGGATGGTACGACCAAGAATGTAAAAATATATTGGATGAGAAGACTAGAAAAAGAATGACTTTTTTGGAGAACCCCACGAATGAAAACAAGGAGATATTTAATATAGCACGTGCCAAAGCCAGAAGACTACTGAGAAAGAAGAAAAAGGAACATTTGGAGGAAAGAGTAAGAAGAATAGAGGAAAACAACACGAACAACCAAGTAAGAGAATTTTATAGAGGAATAAGAATCGGAAAAACAGGACAGACGATAAGAGAACTAAATTTTGTAGAAGATAGCACCGGAAGACTACTGACGTCGGAGGATGATATAATTCAAAGATGGGGGCAATATTTCTCTGAACTGCTTAATAGACAAGTAGATGGAAGTGACAAAGACACGCACTTCTATACTGCAGAATTGGAATTGGAACCGCCTACACTAGATGACGTTAAGAAGGCTATCAACAAATTAAAGAACTACAAATCCCCAGGGGAAGACGAAATTAATGCAGAACTCGTAAAGAACGGAGGAAATGAACTACACCAAATGATACACCAGATCATATCAACTATATGGAAACGCGAAAAGATGCCAGATGAGTGGAACAGTAGCATAATAATACCAATCCATAAAAAGGGAAAGAAAGCGGACTGTCGTAACCATAGAGGAATATCATTGGTAAATACCACCTATAAGATAGTGACATTGATCCTTGTGCAGAAACTAACACCATATGCCGAGGAAATATTAGGAGATTACCAATGTGGATTCCGACCGGGGAGGTCTACGACGGATCAAATCTTTATAGTCCGCCAGATTATGGAGAAATGCTGGGAATTCAATAAAGACATACACCAAATATTCTTGGATTTCCAGCAGGCCTACGACTCAGTCAACCGGGATCAGCTATGGTATGCAATGAGGGAATTGGGAATCCCATTAAAATTAATAAGTTTAACTAGAATGTGCGTAGGGGGCTCCAAAGCAAAAGTACGAATTGGTGAGACTACGTCAGAAATATTTGAAATACATACAGGCCTGCGACAGGGAGACCCTCTATCCCCTTTGCTTTTTAACCTGGCTCTGGACTGGGCCATGAAGAAAATCTCTCCCCAAATAACACCGGGTTTCGCAACGGATGGTACGAAACTTATGTTAGCCTTTGCCGATGACATAGATGCTGTGGCACATAATACTATAGATGTTAGAGAAATATTCTCCTCTTTTGAAAATCATGCTCAAAGAATGGGATTAAGGATCAACGAAGCTAAAACTAAATATATGATAACGTCTAAGAACCCCAGGCAAAGAATACGGCAAAATATTACAATAGATAACTACAATTTTGAAGTCGTAAAAGAGTTCAAATACCTAGGAGCGACAATAACAGATGACAACAGGAACGAAAAAGAGGTAGCCGCACGTATTGCATCGGCAAATAGGGCTTTCTATGCGCTATCAGGATTCCTTAGATCCAAAATACTTACAAGAGGAACTAAGATAAAAATATATAAGACCATAATACGCCCTGTTTTATCATACGGTAGCGAAACGTGGGTCCTAAACAAAAGAGAAACCGACAAGCTTCTGGTCTTCGAAAGAAAAATACTACGAGCGATTTTTGGATCAACCAGGGATATTGTAACAGGAGAATGGAGACGTCGAAATAATAATGAACTTGAACAACTATATGGTGTGGAAAACATAGTAAGATGTATTAAATCTGGTCGACTGAGATGGGCAGGGCATGTTGTTAGGAGCAATGATCAGAGACTCTTAAATATCATATACTGTGAAAGGCCAGAAGGAAAGCGATCTGTTGGCCGACCTAGAAGGAGGTGGAAAGACGCAGTTACGGAGGACGCGAGGAAAATGGGTATAACCCTTTGGGAATTGGAAGCTCAGGATAGACAGAGCTGGAGGACAATAGTGTATGCGGCCAAGACTCACCCAGAGTTGTAGTGCCAAAAAGAAGAAGAAGAAGAAGAATCTCCTTTAGCAAAATAATTGGTCAATGATGTTATCTACCAACGAACTTTGAAGAACGTTTATGCTGCACCCATTGTCAGAACGTGCTATCAAAAAAGCAATTACAGTATACATGCTGTAAACAGTCCAATTCGACCTTATTTAGAGACTAAGATAAGGCGATAAGAATATTCGTAATCTTAAAACGGAACATTGTGGTGAGTTTAGTCGCGGGCGAGGCTACTTAAGCTTCCGTATGTGATTTACTCTTAGCAGGAATACTGTAAATACTATAATTTAGTGCTTCACCTCTACTGAGGCCAAAGTTAAAGTCTCTTGCAAATCAATGACTTAGGAAACTTACACCATATTTTATAGTATATCATCCAAACACTCGAAACATGTAGGTATACTTGGAACAATTATTTCCATTTTTATTGTAGACTTTTATATCAATAAAAAGTTTTCACATTCCCTCGCCACCGTCCTACTATACCATCAAAATAATAAATACATATTTACAAACACACTGAATTCTTTAATCACTCTAGCCTAAAATCTTATCAAATTTTGGGCACTACATTTATTAGAACATAATTGAGATTAATTTCCACAATTTTTTTTTATTAATAAATACCAGAAAGTAAAAAAAATTAAGAAAAAATACATCTTATCAAATTCCGGTACAGTACTTACAATTTATGCAAAAATAAATATTTTTGTATAAGACATGACATTAGAAAAAGGACAACCAGAAAAAAATTAGATATTAATGACAAAAAATTAGAGCTTCAAACGCGGCGAATATTCTACTTACCTCAAAGACCAACATTGCGAGAGATTTCGTCTCAAATTTTGAAAAAAAAAGTCCAATTAACCAACCTACGTCACAGAACCATAACAAAACACGGAACACGAGAAGATTTGGGAAAAGACGAGTGCGTAAATAAACAAACGCTTTCGTACGTAAGCGAGGCGACCAATTCACGTCAACTGGCGACCAAATGCTTTCGATTCCGAACGGCGACTGCCTGCCTATGGAGACGACGTCAGTGATATCAGATCATTCACTCTCACAAAGCGCAGAGCAACTAGGTGGAGGAAGAAAGAAGCCGTGTGGGGGATATATTGTGCACTGCCCGCGGGCCTGATTTTGCTTCTTCTGGTGCGTCTGGGTGTCGCAGTTAATAGCTTTTTGAAGTTATCTTATAGGTATCCTTCGACCTGTCAGCGACCCTTAGGAAAACACTCGCTATGCGAAGAACCTTATTAGAAAAATGACTTCCGTTTGTTTTTCCTGAAAATTCTGAATCCGAAATCCGAAAATAAGGATTTTAATAGTATATTATGCAACAAGTGCGGTAAACGGCATTTGACTCACGAGTTTATTTGACACGAGCGGAGCGAGTGTTTAATAAACGAATGAGTGGAAAAGTTTACCGAACGTGTTGCATACTATACTTTTTCTACGACCGTTAGTTTTTGGGTACATTTTCGGAAAACACGAATACATTCACTGACATGACTGTCAGAATTGACAAACGTCAAAATTCAAAGCTTGGGAAATATATCCGAAAACTTCCGATTACTCCCAAACCCGTGCAATAAAATGTCCGAAATGGCTTGGATTCGTGGAAAACAAAACCGACGTGGTAAAGCGACATTTCCCGCACGCTAGATCGGTGAGTAATTAGGCATTTTACAGACGGGAGTAGAAAAAATCATATTAAGAACTGGAAATACTACGGATGAAGTAATATCGAATGTTAACAATAAATTTCTTGTTTTTTTGGCTATTAATAAATAGAAATAATATTCTAAATAATTATTCTAAATGGCTTTTTCATACGTGAACAGAGAGAATGAAAAACGAGCCACGATTATTATGCGTGCATTAAAATCAGTATAAAAAATAATCAGCAGCAAAGATATTACCAAAAATGTGGTTTCAAAAAAGCTTTCCTTTTAAATATAAATAGCGGCAACAATCAATCAATCAATCAATATCAGTTGGATAGAAATTTTGGTAGTAAATATATATATATAATTATTAATGCAAAGTATTCATCTAAAACCAGTAATTTAGCAAATAAGGCAAATTCTTTCGGTATCTGGTAGATAAATGCAGAAAATTGAAGTTTATTGGAAATATTTAGGTAAACAGTGAATGTAATTTTTAAGACAATGCACAAAAGCGATAGAGCATTCTATTAATATGAGTCTCTCCACTCGCTTAGTTATTGATGTTTCTGTTGTCATTCTCATTCTTAGTTCACTTATTTTTACCATAATTATGAGGAGCTGGGAAATAAGGTATTTCACATATAGTAAATAGTGTATTTTTTGTTCGTTTGTACATAATTTCGAGAAAATAGTTGCTAAATAATAACGCATTTTATTTTTTCAACTTCCTTTAAAAACCAAGTCTTGAATTTCAAATTGTCTGAATTTTTTATGGCTGGTGTACCAAAAATCATTTCTATATACTGTTGTATGTTTTTATCATCTTTATTGTATCCTGGATACAAGGAAAAAATCAAGATTCTCGAAGGCATCAAAATCGTTTAATGCTCATAAACAGAAAGTTTCAAGAAAAGCTTATATCGCTTGCCATCATTTCGACGAAAAAAATTTGTTTTAAGTGCCCCATCATTATATCATCGCTATCTAATCTAAAACGGCAAATGGTCCATCAAAATCGGGAAACTCCAGATAACCTAAATATTCTCGCAAGACGAGTGAGTCAGAAAGCAACTAGGTTTTCTCTGGAACGGGCGCAAAATCTGCTTTCTTTCACTCCCGTACCGCGAATTTATCAAATCGATCTATATGCTACGATAGAAATAATATTAATTTTCTAAATTAACATTTACGTACCTTGCGTCGTGTCTATTTCCAATGCAATGATTAATTGAACTGAACGCCAATACGTATCTGTTATCTATTAGAAACCCACTTGGCAAATTTATTTTGTAGATTATTGTCCAATGGAAATTACCTTTTCTCATCTAACTTTTAGTAGATTCGTTATTTTGTAATAACCTCCACGCGCGATATGAACAATTATTTTTTTATATTCGATACGGTAGCAACAAAAGGTCACCTGGAGTGTCCCACCATGCATGGTGGCTCAAAATTAAAATGCGAACATTACATGAAGGTGTAAGTAAATCTTTATTAAGGTGGGGCTTACAAAATTTTTCCCAATGGATGGAAACTTCTTAAAATTGTTTTTTTTTTTTACTAACAGACAAAATATGTATAGAGGCAATAGTTTTAATGATAGTAACTATTCTGTAAAAACTGTAAAAATTGTTTTTCTTTGAATTAATATTAAATACTCGACTTCAAAAAAATCTTCTAATACGTTAAAGTTAATATGGTTTAAACATTTTAAAACCAAACAAATTGATTTTATTACAATTCGAAGCATAAAAAATTTTCCCGTATGGTGTGGACTTTAATGATGACATGGTATTTGCAATAATATTCACGGTATTTCATTGAAATTTAGTAATCGCCGCAATTTACGATATTCCAATATAAACGAGTTTAAGTAAAAGGTTGGGGTAATGTGCAGTTAAATTTAATGAAAAAAAATCCTAAAAAAAATTTGTCTCTTTAAACAACATAAAGTGTTTTGAAAAGGGAAATTGAATTGAAGACGCCGAATGTTGTACCAGTTATTTACAAAAGTACGCTGTTGATGTTGAACATCTGCCTGTTAGTACCATGAGTATTTAGCATTTGTTTGTACCTTGAAAATTAGTCGTAAAAAGAGGTGCTTTTGTAAATGTTCTGAGAACTATTCAGTTTTTTCGAAAATTTTTGAATTGTTACGCAAATAACATCAGTAAAATATTTTTGTGCTTATGGGAAGCCATCTAAAAACGGATCATGCCAAATTTAATAATACATCAAACACACACGCAAATATAAACGAACAGTTTACAGAAAAAGTTGGTTTTAAAAGAAGACGACCTGAAAACGTCTTATAAACGGCACTTTAGACATAAACAAAGCGCAGTGGAGCGAGTTTTAGCGAAACAACAGGAATCCTTTCACTATTTATCTACCGAATCCGTGAATAAAATGCTTCAAACTCTGGAAATGGTGTAAAGGTTTAATGAAACTGATATTTAAAGTGATACTTTGCATACGCCCTGATCAATGCACATGGGTACTTAAGAATGGTAAGTAGAAAAAATATTTGAGGCCATTTCTCTTTCTATTAGAATACTACCATGAACCAAAATGTGACGAAATGTATCTAGTTAAATGTTAAAAAGCAGTGGAAATACAACTTAGAAATGGTAATCACGGCAGTAAGTTTTTCATGCAATATTTGCTAAACATTCCAGTCATATTTTTATTATATAATGATTAGCTTATATTGTTTGTTGAAACACGCTTAACTTGCAGCTATTTTAAAGTGATAAATTTGAACGTTTATCAAACCAACTTATCAAACGTGTTCTTAGTAAGCAGTAATTTGCTTTAGTTTCTAAAATCGTTATTGTTGGCAACCATTTACTTCAGGGGAGAGAGAGCCCTTAAGATTGTTATTATGGTGTAGCTGATAATAAAATAACTGATTAAATTTTCGGATATAATATCGGCAAATAAGAAATCATATTAGGTAATTCAATCCCTTATTCATTTAAGAGAGATTAGCTTTGTCCGAAACTATCAACAAATTTTATTTACAATATTCAACAAGAAACAGCTGGCGTTTAGTGGAATAGCAATTCAACTTTCAGCGGGAAATCATTCTATTTATGTCGACAGGGCGACCCTTATCTGACAGACGAATTATTTTCCAAATACGTTATTAGGCATGCTATCTGATTTTGCTGCAGACAATGGACTAAAGACTAGGCTCGTGATAACCCCAATCCGATTCAATAACAGATATTACCATGAACTAATTGACAGATATTAAGTTACGCCATAAAAGTTTACGACCGTTGTCGTCGAGAAATATACTTCGAATATGGACCTTTTCAATTTGTAAATGAATAATTTGTAAAAAAGTTGGAATAAAACATTTGATGTGAATTGAAAATTCGGGGCGCTCATTACCTACGAGAACAAAGGAACTAGTAGCACCAATTAGATATTTATCTGTTGTCATCTTTACATCATTGTTTTTTTTTTCACTTATATAATTACAAAATATAAAATTTTTAAATATTACAAACATCATATTATACTTCAAATTACAAAAAAAAAGACTATTGACTGGAATTTGAAGTCACTCCTGCTAACAGAAAACAAAACAGCGGTATTTTATTAAACTCGATTTAAATACGCTATTTATGGCAATCCCAGGAAATGGAAATTTTGATTTCGGAATTATCATATTCCCTGTTGACTGAAGCGTATGCTGTTCAGTATAAATGTCAACTGCACAAACCCATGCAAATGCGAAGAGTTGCAGCCTGTCGTGGAAGAAAAATTAGAACTTCAGCTTCAGAGCGCTTGTTTTGTTAATCAAGTTATTGTCATCAGCAGATAATTTACAGAGTTATGTAACGGTTTATTGTAGTAGTCCATACCACTTTAAAAGTAATAGTAGGTTAATTAAACATGGGTAAAAATATGCTTAATTTTATAACTGAACCATTATCATCAATTTGGGTGGCAATTTCTCTTACTCATAGTCACCATTAAAGATATGCGTTTTTTTTAATAGGCAACCCATCGAAGTCTTAGCAGAAACAACATAAAAAATATTCTTAAAACGTTTACCATACAAGGCGTCAATAAGTTATAATTTAAAAAAATATCACCATTAATATCGTAATGATGATTATGACGTACGATTTTTCTCTTTAGTTTTATAGGATTAGTTGAATTTTGTACAATTCTGACTGCAAACGTGAGAGACAAATTTCCAATTATCTCAAAAACTCTTTGATACATGACGGATATATTGTATTTTAGAAAAAGGAAAAAACTAAATACATTTTATTAAAACAAAAAATAAAAATAATAATAACTTTAACGTTAAGATAAATGAATTTACTTTGGAAAGAGTTTATAAAGTAAAATACTTAGGGTTTATGCTTGACGAGCATTTGGAATGCTCACATTAGTCACATAAAAAACAAAATTGTTCCCTTAGTTGCCGCGTTATACAGTAACTATTTTTCAAGTGAAATTTAATAATATAAAATTTATAATGCGTGTTTCTTGTCGGTTATAAAATATCTTATTGCAGTCTGGGGTACATGTAATAAAACAAACTTTAACAAAAATGAAAATAATACAAAATAAAATCCTTAAAATTCTATTTAAGTTAGATTACAAAATGCACCCTGTATCTCTGCATCTTCAAATTAATCCGATTGAAATTATGTTAAAATTTGTACAATCTACACTTATGTTTAAAATAATACAGAACAAAACTAAAAGCAACAAGAAAATAACCTATATCAACTAAATACACTCACACAACTTAAGAAATCACATTGACATACAGTTATGGAATGCCAGAACAAATAAAGAATTGCAAAATAGAATAAGTTCGGCCTCAAAACCTATTGCCTAACATTGTGAAAAATGAGACTTCTTATAATATTTTTCTTAAAAACGTAAAAATATTTCGACAATAAAATAATACATTTAATTAAATTTTTGCTTAATGCATTGTTTAGAAAGTTGCCTTAATTCAGGTCTAGATAATACAATAGTGAATTACAATATAATTATAATATGTATATGTGCCTGACTGAATAAAGTATTATTAATTGAAAAAAAAATAGATATATTTTAAAACAGCAACAATTTTTGAAAAAAAAATAGGGTCTATCACTCTTTTTCCTTAAAAAACTTTAGGTAACCCATATCTACGCTTTTTTGAAAAAAAAAACAGGGTCTACCACTCTTTTTCCTTAAAAAACTTTAGATAACCCATACCTACGCTAATAGTCAACTTAAAATTAACCACCCTATCTTGCAAACTAGAAATTTGAAAACATACAATCATGCACATCGTACAAAGTATGAACCCAATTAAATTAGAAGCACCCCTGTAATCTGGCAACAGCTTAGCAACTTCTATTTCGAATAAATTATAGCACAATCTCATCGGTAAATTGTAACAACATCGAGACAAATAAATAATGAAAACATAATTAATAACACACATATAAATCTGTCACAACCCAAACAGGTCGAAGTTTCCAACAATCCTCTATCTGATTTTATATAAACATTACTGGTGTCTCGTGTACATATGCCTGTTTTTAACTGAAAGATACTAATTTCGGTTTTGTTCTATAGAGAAAAATTTCTAATAACACTTCATAATCCCATTATTTAGTTGGGGCACGTACTTAGAATAAAAACTAAATAAGTCAGCACATTAGCTAAATCACTTCCGTGAGTTTTAAGACGTGGTAAAGCAGGTGGTTAACCCTTCCATTTTGTTCCCTTCCAACCCGTGAAGACACCCACGGGATTTTCTTTCAAAAGACCTCGCCTTTGTTGAACGAGTTTTAATATCAGCATCAAAATACATTGAACCCTTGCTGCTGCGCAGGTAGAAATTATCGCAAAATAAATCAATTTTAGGCGGACAGCGAACTTTGTACGCACACACATACATTTTACACTGATCGCCAAACGGTAGTGAAAAGAAAAGCAAGAAAGTAAAGTTCGATGCCATCCCTCGGACGTCATTAGGTGAAGATACTCCACGGAATGCAGCATTGTGTTAAATGGTCACTACCTGTCTTATTTAAATTCACGTTAATGAATTACTGATTAATTAAAGCCAGATTTTTGTCTTGTGTAGCTTAAATTATCAAAACGCAGAACTTTTGATTTAGTTGAGCTTGTTAATGTTTCTGGTGATACATATTACTACAAAATTCTTCTTTATTCATATCAAGCGAGTTTTTCTTTAGTATTGACGACAACCTATGATCACAGGTCTCCAGAACTGATTTCGATCTTACTGAAAGCACGCACAAATAGTACTGATTCAAAATTTCCGGTCCAACGAGATCCGATTATCTAAGATTCTATAATAGTGCAAAGTGGGTAGGCCACCCATGTTAATGAATAGTCAGACCTTGGTGGAATGGAATTCATAATTTTCAACCCAGTAAAAAATCCTATAAATTCAAGCTGCAAGCAAAGGGGCCGTCATTCCGGAACTTCCAGAAAACGACCCATCGCTCTGATTGTTCCTGGTCTCCCCTTTGCAATGTCTATGAAAGAGTACAGTATAAGTTTCGGAGGTATGTAGCATTTTAGTACCACTTAAATTGAGGGAAAGCTTGGATTACCAAATGAAATATCTTCGTGTTCTATGTTTTCAAATTTCCATGGTTCTCAGACTACGTACAAGATCAGCTTGATGTTCTCGATTCTCATAATATTAGATATTTAAGATTAGATTAATTGATGGTACGATACGTACACTGAGTAATTCAAATTCCACCCCCACCATTGAGATTTGAAATTACCATTTAGAAACTTTTTAAATTTCAAGTCAGTTCATTACATTTCAGTTTTTAAAAAAGGACATAAATCTGCAATCTGAGTTTTAAAGAAAAGAGGCTTTGTCATGGGAAGAAAAATGATGAGTTCCTTGACGTTTCTCGTAAACGTATAACACATGTTTCGCAATGTTAAACAATGTTAGTGAGTTAGCCTTTTTTTTAAAGGCGAACAATAAAATACCGTTATTTAAATGTCGTCAAATTTTAGTGTGTCCTAAATTCATTTCAGTAATTTCGGTCCTCCCGTAAGGCTGGGCTACGGTATCGATACTGAACAACTTAAAGTTGTTTATGCTTAGCTGCATTAGATTACGATAGCTCAAGAGATAGTTCATGAGGACTGAAATAGGCAGATGAATTAACGAAAAAAAAACTACTAAATAAATTCATAAATGTCAATTTTTCGTGGGGACAGTGACATCATTATTATTTTTATTCGATACCTATCGACATCGACATTATACGAAAATAATATATTCCCATTCCTAGTTAGCTCTCAACCGTTTGTTGGCTTTGTGATTCATTCATGTCTCGTATTTCGAATCTAAACAAAGCCGCTGAATGTATCAAATATCCGCGTTTTGCCACTGCAATTATACTCATTTGCGGTTATTGTTTATTTTAACAATTCCTATTTATTGCACGAGCATTTCACGCTGGCCGTTGTTTTTAAATGGCATCTAGTTATATGCGTTGCGTGCTTTTAGGATTGACGTCGATTTCAAATTTCTGTATTTGACAATTTGTTCCCGTATACATCTCTAGATATATTATATATATATTTTATATGTATATATATATTGTTGGGTTGGCAATATATATTGTCATTTTCAGTATCGGCCGAGCCAATTTGACGTATGTGATTCTAAATAAAGAAAAATAATTTCTAAGATGGGGATTTATTAAATAAAATGATATATAAAACTTTTGTGGTAGATATGGATATTGTGATATTGCGGATTGCCATATTGTATTTTAAACAAAAACAGCACCCTAATTATTGTCCTTTTCAGTAATAAACGAGTAACTCAAGAAGTTTATTAACATGTTTCATTCTATATTTTTTCTACCCTCGAAGACATGTGAATTTGCAATGCAAAAGGCACGTGTGATATGTGAAAAAACGATCGCTCCCAAACCCGTGACTAAAAACCGGCACCGAAAACCGACATTGCTCGCGATTGTGCGTAACAAAGCAGCGTATTAAAGCGACCCCAACTAAGCTAGGTGCCTTAACAGTTCGGAACAGGTCAATTATAGTTTTGTAGGACAGGAACATTATGGCGGTTAAAAAACAAAACTAGTTGCTAGTTACCTCTAGAAAGTACTTACGTATGAGCTCTTAATATTGATGGGAAAGTTATCATTACATTTTTGCATTTTCGATTTAGTCTCATATGTAAATCATATCTCATCACCAATAATTATTTTATTAATAATTGCTAATATATGAAATTGAACGTTCTACAAAAATGGTCTCTTATATTTTTTGGTAAATCTAATCATTTCAAAGATATTCGAGGTCAAAGATTGAAGAATTTAAAGAAAAATAACTTTTTGTTCTGAATTTTGTTATTAACTGAAAAATAATTATCGTGAAATGTTTTCAATTATTCTTATAGGAAATTTAATGTTCTACAAAAAAGGTCTCTTGTGGTTTATATATTACTCAAACCATTTTGAAGATAATTACATTTCAATCCCAATTCTCCCCTTTTATTCACAGTTTTTAATAAATATTTTCAATTTACTTATTGAATTTCCAAATTTAATTATACAAATCGACAGTCAGCACATAGTTCTCGATGTTTTTTGATAACTTGCAGTAAGTGTTGAAATTATTAAACAATGATTATGTTCACAGACCAGCAGCGTCACAGACCAGCGCTACTCAACGCTCTGCTGCGTCATTTATTTGAAATACTCTTCTTTTTCCTTATAACTCTCATTTGAAGCCGACATTAATTAAATCATATGGTAAGTCAAACATTTTGAACAAATTCAATGATTTTCGAGAAACGTCACTCAGATCGTTCTGAATAATCGAATCGATCGATCTCAGTTTTTTTAACCCTCGAATTTACACCAGTTATAAATTATCAATTCTTCTTCTTCCTGTGCCTTATCCTCAGTGGACGTTGGCGATTACTATGGCCCATCTGATTTTATTTGCTGCAGCCCGAAATAGATCCATAGATGTCATTCCCGTCCATTGTCTTAGATTTCGCAGCCACGATATTCTTCGTCTTCCAGGACCTCTTTTGCCGTTAAGCTTGCCCTGCATAATAAGCTGGAGTAGGCTATATTTCTGGTTTCGCATAACATGGCCGAAGTATGATAGTTTGCGTTCCTTGATTACGTTTAAGACCTCTTTTTGTTTTCTCATACGCTGTAGGACGGCTTCGTTGGTTACGCGGTAGGTCCATGATATTCTAAGCATGCGTCTGTAGCACCACATCTCAAATGCTTCCAGACGTTTACATGCAGCGTCGGTTAGAGTCCAAGCTTCCACCCCATGTGTTAGTATTGAGAAAACGTAGCATTTAAGAACTCTGACTCTGAGGTGTAAGCCTATATTTAGATTGCACAGCACGCTTCTCATTCGGTTGAAAGCTGTTCTACCCTTCTCAATTCGGATCTTAATTTCATTCATTTGTTCCCATTTATTGTTAAGAAATGTGCCCAAGTAGTTTATCGATGTAACCGTTTCTAATTGGGAGCCATTTGCATAAAACTGGCCATCAATATCTTGTTTGCTTATTATCATGACCTTTGTTTTATTTATGTTTAGGTGCATGTTGTAGGTTTCGCATACTTCCGTTACTCTGTCTATTAGCCTTTGAAGACCCTCAGCTGTGTCTGCAATTAGGACTGTATCGTCAGCGTACCTTAGATTATTAATGAGTACGCCGTTTATTAAAATGCCGTCCTCTGCATTCTCCAGAGCCTCTCTAAACAGTCTCTCTGAGTAAACGTTAAAGAGCAGAGGAGAGAGCACGCATCCCTGTCGAACTCCTTGGCGTACTTCAAACTCTTCAGAGAGTGCATTCTCCACCCGAACACGAGCCTTTTGATTCCAGTAAAGGTTAGATATAATGCGGATATCCCTGTCATCCATGCCTGACTGTCTGAGCGTTTCCAATAGTTTCCTGTGATTTACTCTATCAAAGGCTTTCTCGAAGTCGATGAAACAGGCAAAGACATTGCAGTTAACATCGCGTGCCCTTTGTATTAGAACATTAAGGCTAAACAATGCTTCCCGTGTACCGAGTCCGTTCCTAAATCCGAATTGTGTCTCTCCGATATGTTCTTCGAGTTTGGGATAAATACGTTCATGTATGATTTTTAGGAATGTTTTTAGAACGTGACTCATTAGACTAATGGATCTGTAGTCTTCGCATTTTTTAGCTGTGATTTTTTTCGGTATGGGGATAAATGTTGAAAACAACCATTCTTCTGGGATTGTGCCGCTCTCATAAATGTAATTGAATAGCTCTGTAACGAGGTCTAGGTGGTTTTGTTCTATGAGCTTTAGCAAGTCTGCATAAACTTCATCGGGTCCTGCTGCTTTGTTGTTTTTAAGCTTCCTGATTGCATGCGCAACCTCTTCCGTGGTTATAGAGGGCCCAGTTTCTATGATTTGTTCCTCTAAAGTGCCTCGGTTCTCGTCATTATAGAGTGCCTGCATGTACTCCCTCCATCTTTCTATCTTCTGATCAATCTCCAGTAGTGCCTCGCCATTTATGTTTGTGACCATCCCTGTGTTTCTAGGTCTGAATAAACCTGCAGCTTCTTTGATTCTTTTATGTAGATTAAACGAATCATGTTGGTTTTCCAGTTGCTCGATTTCGGTGCATTTCTCTGCCAGCCAAGCCTCCTTTGTCTCCTTGATCTTTCTTTTAATCAAGCTATGGATTTGTCGATATCTTTCTTCGTTGTTGTTTTTATATTTTCTTCGCTCCTCCATGAGGTCCAATATTTCCTCGGTCATCCATCTGGAGTTTTTCTTCTTCCTTTCTGTGAGAAGTCTAGACTTTGCCGTCTCCACTATGGTGTTCTTTGTATCCATCCATTTTCGTTCAATATGGTTATATGATTTTTCTTTGATTTCAGCTATTTTTCTATTTAATTCCTGTTTTGTTTCGGTTTTAACATTTTCGTCTTTAAGTTTTTGTGTATCCACTCGTTCTGCTCGTTTTGATTTTGCTAGCTTCTTTAATCGTAGTCTTAAAGTGGATAGCAATAGATTATGGTCAGATGGGACGTCTGCACCAGGGTAGGTTTTTACGGTTGTTATCGAGTTTCGGAACCTCTTGTTCACCGTTATAAAATCAATCTGATTCCTTACTATGTGCCGTTCATTATCAGCGGGAGACATCCAGGTATATAGACGCCTGGGTGGTTGTTTAAACCACGTGTTCGTAATTATAAAATTAAATTCTTTACAGAATTGGACAAGTGCTTCTCCTCTCTCGTTTCGCATTCCTATCCCGTATCTTCCGACAACGTCATCATCTTCCCCATAGCCGACCTTGGCATTAAAATCACCCATAAGAAGGGTGATCTCTTCTTTTCGCGTGTGTTTAAGAGCTTTCTTCATGTCCATATAGAACTCATCCATCTCTTCCTCGGTGCTTTGTGTTGTTGGTGCGTAAATCTGGATTATATTTAACTTGCAGGGCTTTGCGTTGATCTTCATTATCGCTACTCTGTCAGAGATGGGTACAAATCCTAGTACGGCACTATCGACCTCTTTCGTTACTATTATTGCGACCCCATTTCGATGTTGAGGGCTATCTTCTCCAGCATAGTAAATCTGATGTTCCTCTATTTCGCACTTCCCAGAACCAGGCCATCGCGTTTCGCTAATTCCGAGTATATCAATTCTCAATCGCAACATTTCCTTAACCGTGTTAGCCGCCTTTCCAGCCTGAAACATGCTCTGCACATTCCATGTGCCTACTCTTCTCTTTGATGTAGCTTTTAGGATACTGGCTGACCGGGAGATTCTTAGCACCCTCTCCCCATTTAAGGGGTGCCCGGGACTGAGGGCCGTGGTATTTTCATTTTCAGCCATAGTAAATATCCTGGGGAAAATTATTGTACCTAGGTAGTTTCCCGTTGCTTTCCTAGGTTTAGGGATCAGCCGCCCAATGTGGGTCAGACGCTGTTGGAGTACCGCTCCTGACATGGAGATCCGTCGTGTCCTGTGCTAGTTTTGGTCCACCCCGGGTATTTTATTTCCCCGGTACCCAGCATATCTGCTGAGCGTTCCCCTATCCGCCACCTGGGGAGGCGCCCGATGGGGGACTAGCAACCCCGCACGGAATTATCAATGAAATTGGCTTAATGATCTATTGGTGATATGATATGATTATTTATATATGACACTAACTCGAAAATGCAAAAGGATAATTTTCCCAATCAATATTAAGAGCTCATACGTGACAAGTACTTTCTAGAGGTAACTAACAACTAGTTTATGTGTGTCAGATCCAAAAAGAAAAATACTATTTTTTTTTACCCAAGCTAAGAAACAAACGCTCAATCCTACATTAATACGTGTTACAACCTGAGACGCTGTCTCACCTTCAGCACCAATGCTGGACCACATGCCCCCGCACTTACTAGAAAACTTCCTCGGTAGCCTGCAAGGTCACGCGGACTTATCTCCTATTGAACATTTGTGAGATATGGAGGAAGAAGGCCAAGTCGATTGTCGCATCTTATACTGAATGTACAACGACGTCAACTCTATGAGGTAGATTATCCTACCTACCACAGGCTGTAATAAATAAATTTGTTTGAAAATTTTGATTGATATTTGTCGAAATATTATTGTAATGTAATTTCTGTACATTGGCTGTCGGTTATTCTTTGTTCAGTCTCATTTGGATATGATATCATTGACTTTAACCTCGATACTCAGTCAATTAGATACCGTTAAATATAACCAAACGATCCGGTAGTACGTATAATACATACGAGCAAAATTACTACAGGTTTTTCGGTCGCAAAAAATGATTACGAATTGAGATATCAACACGTTAAGCGTCAGTAATTAGACATTACGAATCTTGTAACAACACACCACTAATCCCACAATTAAACTTCAAGTACGTACGCTCATAAATAAACAAGCAAATTATAAAAATGGGATTATTAGGCCAATAAGACATGTTTCATAAGTGTTGTCAATCCCACGTTTTCCACGATTTCAATCGCCCATTGATTTATTATTAAAAAAATATATGAATAATAAATGTACCATGCACGGCGTAACAGTTAACTTATTTGTCGGGCGAAATTATTGGATATGAATATTTGTTAAATTATTTAGTGCTGCTTTCACTTCGGGTTTCTATCGGATCCCCCGTCTATCACGGAATTTTCATATATCGTGATTTATTTCCGTGCCTACTACATGTTTCAAGATGAATTGATCTACAATTGTAAAATAATCAGTAATAATTCAATCAGGAACACAATCAATCAACCAAATTCCTTTTATTTAGATATGTATGGAACGGCTGATTAATGAATTAATAAATACGGCCGAATAGCAATCATCCTTTTGTCGTCTGCCATTTTTTCTTTGGTTGTCTTCGGCTTCACGGTAAGAAGTGACATTTCTACTATAAGGGTCTTAATTTGCTACATAGAAGAAATATGCGTTAATGCTTTCATAGGAGATGTGATTTTGATGACTTTGATGCGGGTTGTTTCTAGACTAGGGACTGGTACAAGGAATGGAACCTGGAACGAGGCTACAAAAAAAAAAACTTGAAAATTAAAAACCAATTAGGATGTCGAATTTAAACTATCCGGCACTAACATTAGAATAATGCACCAAAAATGTCAGGGCATATTGATTAAAAAACATTTCACATCACAAAATTTTTGTGAATGGGACGGCATATTTACGTTATCCATTACCCAAAGGAAACCCGACATTGATAAACTGCCTACAAAAATTATTGAGACGACTCTCGGAGCTGTCATAGCCTCTGCGGAATCACTGAGCTCCATGAAACGGGCAGTCAGATCAAGATAATGCTTTCATAGCTCCTTTGGGTTTCGGAGCCGTGACGTTGAGATGTTTACTATTGCTTTACTGCCTCTGTTTTATAAAAATTACTTTTCACAAATGTTCACACTTTCCTAATTTTAATTGCCAGTTAATAATTAAAAAGTACCCACATAGGGTGTTTCATTAAAAAAAAATACATTTTTAGTTTATAAGCAACATTCTCTCAAGAATAGTTTTTACTTGTTCAAAGGCGAAATCTATAAGGGTCATCGTTTTATAAAAAAAATTGGATAGAATTAACCTGCAAAATGAGTAAAAGTAGGCACTTACTAAGCGTTAAGAAATTATTTTATAATTCGAGGCGTTCAAAAACTTTGCTTCTTTGTAAATAAATTTCTAAAAGTACTTTCTCAAAGAAAATTTGCGTATTAATTATTGTCAGTTGTAAATATTCAATTTCGCTTTCAATTATACTAATCTGATAATTGCACACGACATTGACCGACGAATAGAATTTGCGTAAGTGACACTAAATGTAGGTCGACAAATTTATTTAAAAATATTTGGGTGCTCGCTCATTAACCAATTTGCAGATCAGGCAGAGGTGTATGTGTGACATACATTGTTTAAACAAACAGAACATATTTACGAATCTAATACTGGCCTCTTTATTGATCATATACCGGATGTCAACCAGCATAGATTCTTTATGTCGAAAGATAAATATTTTTTAATTTGGACTACATGTATGTTTTTTCCCAAAAACTAATAGTTGCAGAAAACGCGTATGCTACACATCTATAAACTTCTTAAGACGCTCGTTTGTTTGGGCCAAACAAGTCGCAAAACCAGACACCAGAAATGATGTTAGCAAATCTAATAGAAGCAACACAAATCATTTTAATTTAAAATAAATCAAAAAATATAACTAAAAACATTTATCGCACATGCAACCATTTTGAATCGAAAACTTTTGACAAAAATTATTAGGTTTATGAAATATGTCTCAAAGTTTACGGTCCCTTAGTTATTAGAACATAAATAAAAATTCATTGATTTTGCAATTCATTCATCATAAATATCGATGATTTTTTTATAATGATGATAAAATAAAATTGTCTCGGATGATATTCCAATTTAAATCTACTGTCGAAGAGATGCTGCAACTGCATAAAAAACACACAAAATGAAGCTGAAACTGTTTGTGAATCCAGTTTGATCTGCTAAAAAAAATTGATCTGCCAAAAATGACATTTGAAAATCCCCACATTTTTGGCCTGAATGATTTATAAATTCACTCAGTGAACGTATTCGTGCTGTTTTGCAAAAATGTACCCAAAAACTAATGGTCGCATGAGAAAGCATAGTGTGCTATTAAAACTTCTTCAGTCACTGGTTTATCAAGCATTGGCTCCTGTCGTGTGTAACTAAACCCATGAAATGACATTTATCAAACTTGAATAATATAGGTAGCTTCTTAATAATGATCCAAATTCCATTATATTGGTAATGAAGTTTATTATCCATGAAGACACTTTAAACTTATTGTAAAAGTGCTAACTATATTGCAGTTTTCAATAAGTTTTAATAAGTTACAATAAGATTTATTTGTAATAAAATGAACAAATAAATAGGATACGATATTTTATTATAGTTGATTTTTTTTAAACTAGGTATTTATCCAAATTAGTTAACCAGGCTTTTTCTGCAAAGAATCACCTCCACCACTCTCGTGGTACTTTGATTTCATTTACAAATATAGGACATATCCTGTGGACTTAAATCTAAATATTTTTCAACAACAATGAATATCCTAAAAATAATTTAGATATCGCTTGGCCAAAGAAACTTTTGATCATATACAACGAAGTTTTTCATATTCCACTGGTTTTCTTTTTTTAAGGGTTAGTTTTGTTAAGGGGCGGACTCTTAGAATTTCGAATACTCTAAACCTATTGGCATATGAATTGGGAGAGCAAAATGAAGAACGAAGGTTGAGTGCAAACTTATATCCCAAGTTTGAAAATTAGTACTAGTTACGATTTTGAAATAATAGAATTCTCGTTAATTCTGGGTAATTTTAGATAATTGAGCATGTTGTATACCATATATTCCACAAAGAAATGGTTCTCTGACCGGTGCATAACTTTACCGACAAAATTATAAAACAAATTTTGATTATTAAAAAAAATGTTGAACCCGAAATTGCAACCCAAACTTGAACCACTCCAATTAAAACTCTCAATTTGAGATTTTGTAATGGCTCGTTTCAGAATCAGCCAAATGCAATGGATTTAAATAAATAAAACCTAACGAGCCATGATGGGGTTCCAGCAATCTCGGACTGGGCAATCAGCGCGAAATCTCGTCACACGGCTCGGTACCGTGTCCGTTGAACCCGATACGATTTTCGTTTATTTAAATTACGTTCGCATATGCAAAAATTGGTTACTTCAAAACCGATGCCGCCAATTTGAATTACAGTAAGTCCGATTGGCTTCGAACCTTATTCCCACACAAATAATATTTACGCACACACAATAAAAATTACTCTGAATTTGCGGGACCGGTTTTTTTTTTGCACTTTTCTGAGAAGCGGACACTACATCAAGAAGAAGTACGCCCTCAAATCGCTAGGTTTATGAGATGAGGGAAATGAGGTCAGTAAAGTTGGCAACCACACCCAATCCGCGTATTTTCTTAGAATTGATTAGAACTTAGCAGTGAATAAAGAAAAATAGTGGGACGTTAGTGTTTAGTTATTTGCATATTATTAATGAAATAACTACAAGTGAACTACAATATATAACCACCAAAACAGGAAAATTAAAATTTTAATATAATATAACCGTTGGCTTTGATGTTACAGTGGATGCCGTAGCTATATAAATGAAATATAAATGTTTAATATTTCAAAATCACTGTAAATTGAGACCATAGCCATCAGAAGGTCCCATAAACCCATGGACCATTTTTCGGCGGATCACTATTTCGGCCAAGTTTGTTAACAATATCGTAAACCTATGCGATATACCGGGTGATGAATTGCCTAACGGAACATATGAAATTCCATGTAAATTTTTAGGTATCCGAATATTAACTCCCCTGTAAATTTTATTGCAAAGTTTTTGAAAGAGTCGGTATGATTAACTCAAGTACCGAGTTTGAATAAATTTTAATAAGCCAATCTTCAGTTATTGAATTATATATGATGGCACAACTGCAAAAGGTCAATACAACAAACACCAGCGAATACTTTCCACGACGCTATTTCAAAAACTTGACGACGTCAAGTTGGACAATGACATATCAAATAATAAATTACAATGAAAACATGCACATTTGGTTTCACAGATTCAAAACTAAGTATGCAGGTATATTATTATGTTTTTCTTAGGACCATACTCGGTTCTTAAGACCTCCTTATCTCTTAAAGCATTCTTGGAATGAATTTCTTTTAAAGTATGGTTTAAGCAACAAGGAAGCTTGAAGGAACGATTATAAATTTGACCATCAAGTCTTCAAAACTAAGTATGCAGGTATATTATTATGTTTTTCTTAGGACCATACTCGGTTCTTAAGACCTCCTTATCTCTTAAAGCATTCTTAGAATGAATTTCTTTTAAAGTATGGTTTAAGCAACAAGGAAGCTTGAAGGAACGATTATAAATTTGACCATCAAGTCTTTTATTAAAAATAATTTGTAATTATAATAAAAATACGGCTACAAAACATCGCTAAAAAGAAACATTATTTAAAATAAACATTAACAGTTAAACAATCTCCTAGTTATTGTGAAATCCTGTCACATTCTATGGAAATAGCGTTTTGTAACTGGTTCAAATTTTCAAATTTAACATTTTTATAGATAACACTTTTCAAGTGACTCTATAGAAAGTTGTTCGGCATGAGGTCAGATGACCTGGTTGGCCGAAGGATTCTGCACTTTGGGTCAATAGTATTCCCCTTAAATTATGGGCGGAACAACCATCCCTCTGGTACCAGATGTCCTGATCTTCGCAAACAACTTCTTCTAGGGCGGGTTTAATTTGATCTTGTAATAAGTCCAAATAGGTTTCTGCCGTGACTTATATAAAATTGCACAATAATATGATGTTCACAAATTCCCATCATAACATTAATTTTTTGAGGATATTGGCCTCGAGTATAAACAAAACGATATTCATTGTCTTGGCTCCAGTTTTCAATAATTGGTTAATTGTTGAGTGTTAATGTAGATTCAACAATGAAATAAATATATTTTTTTTAAATCTCTATTATTATTTGCGTGTTCCATCATTTCAAAACAAAATGCTACTCTTCTTTCTTCGTCGCTTTCGGTCCTGGAGCTCTTGGTGCTTTTTGTGTTTATAGGAAAAATATTTGTGTTTTTTTAATGTGCGTAACACTGTGGTTTGATCCTGATTTACCGTTTGACCAATAATCTTCTGCTCTATTATCAACATTTTCAGCTGAACATTCGCAGTTATTTATTATAGTGCCTTTGGACTCGAAATGGGTAAAAATACGTTTAAATGTTCAAATTGAAGGTATAGTTCTAGCAGAAAATTAAACTAAAATACTTGAAACACTGCTGTAAGACTGTTTCCTGCACTTAATTATGGTTACATAATGCATATTTAGCTTTAATTAAAGCGCGTTTAATAATGAATAACAATCACATATCCAAATATTGTTACTGGTGTTTAATTTATTACCTAAACTATAAAAATTTTCTAATTTAGCCATCGTATTTAATTCAATCACTAAAGATTGATTTATTATATACTATAAAATGTAGAGGGGAGCCAATACTTGGCCACCTAAAAATGTACATGGAATTTCCTATGTTCCGTTCGGCAATGGTATAGTCTGGATCATATCAATTTTTAACCAAACGAAGTTTGTCATTTTTAAGTGACATGAAAAAGCTTTAAAGACGGACATCTCAATCATGACATTAAGAGATCTCTTAAAATCGGTATAATATACCAAAAACCAAAATGGATGGTCGCCGTTGAAAAAGAGAAACGAACATAATAGGGATCTGTTTGGCGCTAACCTAATGTAAACGAAGCAAATGTAGGTGTAGACAAAGAGATAAATCTAATTTAGTGCATTCGAGTTTGCACATTGACTGGTCAATGCCTGCGAAGTTTAATATAGTTTACTTAAGTTAAAATTGTTACACATAAGGCGGCTATGACATTTTATGACAACGACTTACCGCTTAATATAAGTTGAATTAAAAATATATAAATTTACGTCAATTTTTTTAATAATATACGATGCAACAACTTTGTTTTGTGGCGAGTGACTTATCACACGTGTTGCATCGACTTGCTTCAAATGATTAAAAAATATCAACCTGAATAAAGCCATTTCTCCTTAACAACCAATCGTATTTCATATGTTTAGAAATAACTACAGAGTTCAGGATAATCGGAATGACAGTCGTGTAGTGAGAAAATATCTCAAGAAGAAAATCGAGAGGTAGGGATTGTACTTAGTATAATGCAAAATGTCCAAGTCAGTTTAACTGATCAAATATATACTACTGAGGGCAAACTTTTTGACAGTTTATTAGGCGCAAATATGAATTCTTGGAGTTTTGATTCATATTTGACTTAATCTTTATCTTATTCCTTCATTTCGTTGGTTGTATTTAAAATTTTAAAGTACTTTCAGTAATTAGTATATTTTATACTACGTAAATTAAAATTTAGAGGAAGAGGCGATGGATATATAGCTAAACGGAATACAAATATGATGCAGGTCTAAATTTGCTGTCTGAAGCTGTTGCCAGTTGCCCCCTGAAATTTCTTTTTACGCGAACCATAACAAAACCGTTTCAATAATGGAGGACAAGTCTCTTAGTCTTCTATGTAATTCATCTTTTAAGTATAAATATATAAAGATATCCCCTATAAGTCTTAACAGAACATCGAAAAATATGGACCCAAAAATCCTAAACCGCAATTAAATATAATTGAAAAGCTTTACTAAAACTATACGCCGCTACTAAAAGCTATTAAAAGCAGTGCACCAAAGATTCGTCAACTTTTGAATAGTTTTGAAAATTTTGTGGCTTCACATTCTTCTTTGTATTCTTGCGGATTTATCGAGGGCTTTATGCAACATATAACACAATATCTGTTAACGGAACTTTCCGATTAATGTTTCAAAATAATAATCATCATCCGAACATGGGTCAATATTGCAATGGAAAAAATTGTCTCTTCAAAACCTAAATAGGGCACTAGCGTTGGCAAAGATTTTTGAATTATGTACAGGAATGTTATTTGAATTTTACAAGAAGTTCGATCGAGTTAAAAATACAATGATACCGAGAACGCAAAGCAGCAATGTAAACAATGTTGTATGATAAATCTTTCTCATTTCTCATTTAGAAATTTGAACTGATTTGATGGCCCAGTCGAATCGAAACCAAATATAAACAAAATAAAAATTTAAATATCTAAATAGTTTAACTAAAAATTTGATTGTGCCGTGGAGATGCTATTTATTTAATTTTTAAATTTAAAAGTAAATCTACAAGGATTTTTTTTTGCTCGATTATTGCTGGCTATTGGATTGTGCCTGAGGGAAAGAAACTCTAAAGAGAATTTTTGAACAAGATCGTTAATTATAAAATTACCTTTAGACCCACGATCACCTAATCCCATGTGACTTAAAATTCGGCAAAGAATTTGACATACAAACACGCGGGCAACTCCATACTTATCGTTTCGACAAAATTGATAGAACTAAACTAACCACATGTCTACCAGGAATAGGCTGATTAAAAAGTCGAAGAAACCTTTGGTATTTTTGCGTTCGGTTGACACCCGACACCACATCACGTTGCTGTCTCTATGTCAGGGACGGTCAAGTACAACCCCTATGAAAGGAAGTCAAAAGCCCAACTAATACCTGGTTTAATATATATAAAAATATAAATGTTGATGAAATTGAAAATGAAAATTTATTTGATTGCAAAGAAATCGGATAGCAAGCAAATTAAACAATAAAATTATGTTAATGGTGATGCAATTGCTATAACAAAAACTGACTGGTCTGAATGCCTCTTTATTTATTTAACAAAAAACGATTTATTGAAATTAAGTTAGTAAAGAGCCTTCTTTAAAAAGTGTGAATTACTTTGTGTATTAAATATACCTTACCTAGTTGACAATAAAGAATTAATTAAATTTTAATGCAATATTAACGTGACATCCTAAATGATGCAAAAATAATGACCGGGGTCAAAACTTATCAGTTTGAAATTTGCCAAGCCGGAGTGGCTTTTATTTATTACTGCAATTGTTTTTTGTTTAGTTTAGCATTTTAAAACAAGATTTCGTTCAGTATAACGAATTTTTTAAAAAATGCGTCGTCAGACTACAATTTCTGAGATAAATTTAATTATTACTCGTCACAGAAATGGATACAGCCAAGGAGGCATAGCCCAAATGGTAAATAAATGTCCGTCAACCGTTCTGCATATCATTGAGCGATACCGAGACGAAAATAGGGTCGAGAATGAGTCAAAGTTAGCTCCAAATAAGATCTTCAATGAACATGAGTAAAGATGGATTGTAAAAAAAAAATCGAATTATCAAAAAAAAAGTGCTTTAAAGATGTGTGCAGAGGAAAAAATGCGACGAATCCTGGGAAAAAATAATTTTCATGGTCGAACTGCCAGAAATAAGCCTTTCCTTAGCCGAAGAAATAGACGCGTGAGATTGGCATTCGCTAGAGAGCATATCGATAAAGATTTAAACTTCTGAGATTCAGTACTATTTGCCGATGAGACCAAAATAAACTTATTTCGATCCGATGGAAAAATATCAGTATAGTGAAAACCTAAGCACGGTGGAGGTGGAGTGATGTTATGGGGCTGTATGTTATCTGCAGGAGTAGGTAAGATGCATTTCATTGAAGGAAATATGAACCAATATGTGTATTTGGATATGTTAAGACAGCATCTGGTTGCTAGTGCCCAAAAATTAAATATGGGTAACAATTATCGGTTCTATCGTGACAATGATCCAAAGCACGCGTCATTTCGGGTCTGCAGTTGGTTGCTTTATAACTGCCCAAACGTTATTAAGACACCAGCCCAGTCACCGGACTTAAACGTAATTGAAAATTTGTGGTTGGCAACAAAGTAAATAGTACTAGTAAAAAAAAACAGTGAAGTATGGAACACAATTTCCCCGTATACCCAGAAGACTACAAGCCGTTATTTCCATTGTGGTCTGCCTTTAACTATATACATACCATGTACATTTTTCGTTTTCTTTCAAACCGAAATGCGTGCCCTCAATATAATTATAAATAGATTTCCAGAAAGCACAATTCCAAATTGTCCCTAAGAAAGCACTACTAGTAATAATAATTATTTCAATTTCTTTTTTCTAATTTAATTCTTTTTGTTAATTTAATACATTTTTGTTGCTTACTTTCATTATTAATCCAACTGGTTGGTTTGTTAATAGACATCATTATTATTATTTAAGTTATTTGTCAGATCTCTGTTAATGCTAGTTAATAGGTACATATTTATTTTTTAAAGGCCTTGCGCATCCGCCTTGTTCGCTATTTAGTTCATTTAGTGGATAAAACTTATTGTAAAATCGAAATCCGGGACACATTTTTACATTTATATCTTATGGCAAATCTGCAAACTAATTACATTTACGCAATTATGGTAAATGTAACCCAATCTAGACTAGACGGTAGCACCGGCAGGCCACAAGTTATACTGACAATTAAAAGGGATTTAAATACATGATGCGTATTATGAGTTCAATTTGCATTTACTGAATTTACCTAAATAATTTTTAAAACCAGAGATAGAACAAGGCTAGCAGTGGCAAGGAGGCATGTATAGTACAAATATAGATGCTAAATCCACTATAAAAAAAATGTCTTTTCATCCAATTCGAAAAGAATGGGAATGTTTACACGCTAACCTGCACTTTGCGCGAATTTCTTTCGAAATAGCAATAGCAAAAATTTAAAAAGATCTCGGCATATTTCAACAAAACACTGCCCAAAAAGTACCACATCTATACGGGGACCGTCGAACTGATAACCTGTCAGCGGCCATGTTGGTTGTTGAATGCAGCAATGAACCTTTTCAAAAATGTTTTCATAATTGCTTCAGAAGTCCCTGTATTATCAAAGTAGGCAAAACCTATATCTCTACTACCTATACGGTTGAAAACCAGATTTGAAATGGCGGATCCTGCGCCATGTTTTTTCTTAATGGTGACTTTAATAGTATATTATAGCATATTATCTATAGTATATTATGCAACGAGTGAATTAAAAAGTTTACCGAACGTGTTGCATACTATACTTTTTCTACGACCGTTAGTTTTTGGGTATATTTTCGCAAAACGCGAATACATTTACTGACATGACTGTCAGAATTTACAAACGTCAAAATTTAAAGCGTGGGAAATATCTCCGAAAACGTCCGATTGCTCCCAAACCCGTGCGGTAAAATCCCGGAAATGTACGAAGTGGCTCGGATTCGTGGGAAACGAAACTGACATGGTAAAGCGACGCGTCCCGCACGCTAGATGGGTGCGTAATTAGGTATTTTACAAACGGGAGTAGAAAAAAATGTAAATATAACTTTATGAGCGACTAGATATCATATAGGAAAAATCTAAATGGAAAATATGTTTAAGAAACAACTGTAGAACCGGCTATAGACAGAACACTTACTCCTTCATTGAAAGCCTAGTAATTGCAAATGCAAGTTTCGCCTCCCAAATAAATGCCAGAAAGTGCCAATAGGCAATTTTTTTTTAAATAAATCTAAAAGATTCGTTACGTTAGAGAGCAAAACTACAACAGGTACATATTTACATAATACTAATAGCAATTTTTAAATTGTATTTTGTGCCTAAGCATTCCTTAACGTGTGTTGGGCTAAATTACTTTGATCATTCGCCCATTACCGACTTCGGTAGAGTCAGCTTAGAATTCAATACATGATCTGTTTAACCTTAATATTCAAATTTTAAAAATACCTCTCGTGGTAATCGGCATTTCGCATGTGGCTTCCGTCGTAGTGTGTTGATTGGTTATCTCATATTGGTTAGCTCAAATTCATTTAGAAACATGACGAAAGTTCCATTCAAAGTTGGTAAGTAATGATTAATACAAAATTTCTACAAATCTGAAGCGATTGTTTATTTTAGCCGATCTTAAATTGGCAGAATGGGGCCGCAAAGATATCGAGTTATCCGAAAACGAAATGCCTGGTCTTATGGCCCTTCGTCGTAAATATGCTCAAAGCAAACCCCTTAAAGGCGCCAGGATTGCGGGATGCCTCCACATGACTATTCAAGCTGCAGTTTTAATTGAAACTCTTATTGAACTAGGAGCTGAGGTATAGTTTGATGTTTAATTTTAAGTTTTTGCGCTTTTATTTCATCATCAGAATATGAATATACCAATAAACCTTGAATTTAATCAAAATCTGAAGTCTAAGAATATGGTATAAGATTTAAGTCCGTCATTATTTTAGCGACAATTTTAAAACCTCTTAACTTATAATTATGTTGTTAACAATATGAATATTTTGTTAAAAAGGTTTTTTGTTTTTTACGTAAAAATCCAATAATTGTTTTTGAATTGTGAAACAATTATCGTTTTCAGATAACCTTCAATATGTTGTTATTTTAAAAGCTTTGGGAACAACAAAAGACTTAAAATTATTTTTGGAATACCTCTTAACACAATTCTATTGTTATGTATATTTATTTCTCTTTAGTTATACCTCTTGGACGTTTTTAAAAAGAAATAGTTTCATGGTAAAATTTTAGAACCTCCTTTCAAACTCAAATGTTTCATCATAATTTATTATCTCCATTTAGATCATATGGAAATTATTTTTATAATTCATTTTTTTCTTTAATGGTTTATTATATTATTATTATTTATATTTGGCAGTGTTAGTAATGATACAAAAAGAAATCAAAAACATGTTTAAAAATTCTCCAATAGAAGGTAGAACCAAAAACATATCTACAAAGTAGAAAAAATGCTTTAAGTATTGCTTTGTTAGTGTTAAAATTTCAGCAATCATTTATGCTAAATGCGGGGTTTTGTCATATTCCCCTCATGTTCAGGTCCAATGGGCAAGTTCCAACATATTCAGCACCCAGGATCATGCAGCTGCCGCTTTAGCTAAGAGAGGGATTGCTATATATGCTTGGAAAGGAGAAACAGATGAAGAATTCATATGGTGCATTGAACAAACCTTAGTTTTTCCAAATGGAAAACCTTTGAACATGATTTTGGATGATGGTGGTGATCTCACTAACTTAGTTCACGATAAGTATCCACAATATTTGAAAGATATTAAGGGCCTAAGTGAAGAAACTACTACAGGTGTGCACAACTTGTATAAAATGCTTAGGGAAAAAAGGCTTAAAGTGCCCGCCATTAACGTCAATGATTCTGTAACAAAGGTAAATATCCTGTTTTACAGAAAAACTGTAAAATTTTGTACTTATCCAGTTGCTTCATTTTCAATACTTTGAAATTGAATTTGGAGGTCTAAATCTACCTTGTTTTTTCTCTAATTCAATTTCTTATGGGAACCTAGTATTATTGTACACCCTTATTGACAGAGTAAGTTTGACAACCTTTATGGCTGCCGGGAATCTCTGATAGATGGCATAAAAAGGGCAACGGATGTCATGCTTGCCGGCAAAGTATGTGTAGTTGCTGGCTACGGAGATGTGGGTAAAGGTTGCGCTCAATCATTGAGGGCTTTGGGTGGAAGAGTCATTATCACGGAAGTTGATCCAATTATTGCCCTTCAAGCTGCTATGGAAGGTAAGTCAGTTTATATAAAAGCGCCTAGGATACAACAAACAAAGAATTGATATTAATTATTAATGTTCTCAAGATAATTGATACTGCCTCTATTAAATTATCTTTTGTGATTACAAAGACAAGGAAACCTTCTCCACTGTTCAGTGGCACTTCTTGACTCTGATAAGCATACAGGCCATAGAATTAATTTTATCTCTACCTTTTAGAGGTGGAGAATAAGGGGTGCTGTTTTAGTTACTATTCAGTATTGCCATTAAGCAAGGCTTATTATACCCGTAGTAGGTTTCAGTACTGTTGCTCCCCATTTCACAGAAATGTTATTTGTTTCTAACCAAACGAAAAAGAAAAAATGTTTTACCTCTTATAGCTGATTAATAAATGCAAACGAACCATTTTGTGCAAAAAAATTGTGTTAAAAATTTTTGGGCAAGACTTTAGTTTTCATAGAGAGGAAGACTGACTCAGGTTTTCCACTCATTTGTACAATATCCTATTTTTTGGGGACAGACATGAGTCAGTAATTTGTACTTAAATAATTTTTTTTAATTTTTAATGTCCCTAAACCTTTCAAATCAAGAAAGCTCTGTAATATAGAGTGAATAGTTACAATTTTAGCATTTTCCCTAACTGGTGATATACATTAAAATACTACTTTAGGTTATGAAGTGACAACGATGGAAGACGCAAGCAAAAGGGGTCAAATATTCGTCACCACTACTGGTAATATAGATATCATCAAAGGGGAGCATTTGGCCAACATGAGAGATGATAGTATCGTATGCAACATTGGACATTTTGATTGCGAGGTCGACGTGAAATGGTTAGAAAAAAACGCAAAATCCAAAGTAAACATTAAGCCACAAGTGGACAGATACGAACTCCAAAACGGCAATCACATCATTCTCTTGGCAGAAGGTCGTTTAGTAAATTTGGGATGCGCCACTGGCCATTCTTCCTTCGTGATGTCAAACTCGTTTACCAACCAAGCTTTAGCGCAAATTGAGTTGTGGACAAAGCCAAACGAATACGCCGTTGGGGTGCACACTTTGAGCAAGTTGCTTGACGAAGAAGTGGCCAGATTGCATCTGGACCATTTGGGTGTGAAACTGACTAAATTGTCACCTGAACAGGCCAAATATATTGGTGTGTCGGTTGATGGGCCTTTCAAACCGGACCACTACAGGTACTAGACCGTCATATCCATCTTTTTCTAGAATCATTAAAAGCAAGCATAAATCTTGTACATCAATGTGTCAGTGGTAATAAATATCTCTGCTATGGGTTTTAAGCTGTGAAGTAAAATAAATTGAATTACAAAAGTTTTGTTACGAGATTTTTTTTACTTGAATTGTTTCTCACCACTGTTAATTTTTCAGATCTTTTTTGAACAAAAACATATGCTTGGATTTCAAATATTATAATTTCCAACTATTGGACAATAAGTCTATTATAACAATAACAGTGTCAAAAATTACATATAGTGTGACATATAAAGAGGTGATACGATTTCGTGAAACGGTCGGGATTCTTTTGACTAGTCTGACGATGGCGCATCCAATCCAAAAAAGACACCTACTACTTCAACTGCAAATCTTGATTACCACATATGAGTCTCTCGGATTTCGCTTATAATATGTGACGCTCTCTGCAACGCCTAAAAAACATTTTTTCTGTTGAAAGCTAATTTCAAAGCGATAAGATTTTAATCCTGATTGATACTCGCAAAAATTACCTTTAACATGTCCGCGGCCTCCTTTCTTCTCTGAGCAATATGCTCAGATTCATCCAACAACTGGTCGGCGTTATCTGATTTATATAAATGAGTAACCAATTCCGATTGCAAGTTGTCCTTAACGAAATTGACTAGAAAATGCATTATCGCCTTTGGAACAGTATCCTGGATTGATTTCCGAACAATATAGAAGTACGATTTAATCAAACGTTCTGAAATCATTGAACTACTGTTAAATCAACCATGGGCTTGGATACACTCGACACACCTATGATTTCACAGTCATGCTCCTCGTTTTCAGATAACTTCCGGAAACTATTACTATTTATAGGAACCTGCGGTAATAAATTAACCGGCTTGTCAGGACTCAGAACAGATCTGAGATCGGCTTCACCTCTGGCGTCGAGTATCGGACGATCGATATCGTTTTCTTTGGTTCCGTTTTGAACTGAAGTGAGGTTAGAGACCCAAGACGTTGCATCGTCGTTATTTAGTTGGGGATTACTGGACGATTTGGCCTAAAATTTATTGATTACCTATACGGAGTACTCAAGTTGCCTTGTTTAAGAAAAAAAGCATTCTCCATGATGTACGCACAAAAAAGGGTTTTAAGTTATAAATATACCTCTTTCCTTTTGCTTTCCGTTTTGAAAGACACGCGGGATGTGGGACCGTTTGTTATCTAAAAGGGGGCCATTTTAAAATATATCGTTACTGTTTTATCAAGTAACTTATCCAAAATGACGTGTTAATGCATAAAGCAACAAATCGTTATAAAAATGAGCACAATACCAAATGATTTCAAATAACCAGTCAAAGCATATCCTGCAGTTTACATAATATTTAAGTATCTAAGTACCAAAAATATATATATGCCTAATTAAATATTAATTGAACCTCATATCGCTCACTAAGTGCAATAGTGACACATCCACAAAATAATACTTCTCAAAAAATCCGTGATTTAGGAAAATGAAAACTGAAATATTCAGATAACTCAAATCAATTCTCCTCCGTATTACAAAATGTAGTGATATCCCTTTATAATTACATATTGATTTGTAATATTCTCTTTTAATTATTAATTATTCTCTAAATAGCTATTTTTTGATATGTGCACTCACTGAGCAATATTTCGAATATGTTGAACTGCTTTATGGCATTTACTAGGGACGCTTTCCTCGAAAAATAGTTTATTAGGTAAATCACAACATTCCATAAAGTGATGTTATAACCTGGACATTGACCACTTGAATATTCTCCCGCGAATGCATATCCACAGATAACAATATGCTAAAATTGGTGACGCTCATTTTTGTTATCGATTGATGAATTTGTTTATTATCAAAACCAAACAATTGAATATCGTAAATACCTCAACGACATTCACGAAGTCATAATAAGTAGATACGGGCAAGATATGAAAGAGATAATCGAAAAAATCTGCTTGATTTGTGGTCGAGGCCTTAATATTTTGAGCTCTCTACAGAGATAGAAAAAAAGAGATAAATATATACTATAATCTTATAAGAATATTCAAAATCTTTTGAGGCAAGTGGCTATTTATTCCATAGAATTTTTATTTAATATTTATCGATTGTAAGAGGTTGCAGCCTGTGGTGGGTAACTATTTATTTATTTATTTATTCACGGTTTAACCAATTTAATTAAGTTTTACAATCATTAAAAAGGTAGAGAGAAAGACAGCGGTATAACAGCTAGAACCAAACGAAAACAAAATATAACAATAATAATAAAGTTGTAGCTAACATTCTGCATAAGCACCACATAATCCTAACTAAACATCAAAATACTGTAATGGTCAACTGACCTCAAAAAATAGTGAATAAGCGCCACAATCGTTAAGGAAAGATCTGCGCACTTGCTTGTTGGTTTTCATTCATTATGTATAGAAATTCATTCAAATGAACTTACCAATTCCTGCGGTTCCTGAGCGTGTAGGGCAGCCATTTTCCCATACATACTTTTGGGTCTCCCAGGTCTGGATCCCTCTGATTTGATCATCGACGGAACCATGGCGATTTCTTTATAAAAATCCGGGTGTTTGGTGTTGATGTAAGCTAATTCTATGGCGACGAGGTTCTCCACCATATTATTGGTGGTGGGCAGCCTTCTCCTCAACAGGTGCGTGACCACGTCAACTATACTTTCATAGAGCTTTGGAAACCGGAGCATCTCCTGCTGAACCTCGCTGCCGCAGTGCTAAAAAGTGCAAAAACGAGGCTTAAGTGCATTACGTCGGGCGGGTGGATAACATACCATTAGGATGTCAAGTCCTAAAAATTGCTGCCCAGAAAATAACAAGTAAATGACTATAACAAATTACACAAGTGTGAGAAAATGGTTGTTAAATGACAACAAGTGTTTAGTTAAATTGCAGAATTTGATAGGTGCATTCAATAAAATAAAAATTCCAGTGTTTTTCCTTTGTTTCAATTTGAAACATAAGGATACTCTTCTATTTTTATTTAGTGAATCTCACGACATAATAGGGAGTTCACAAATGTCACTGATAACTAGACTTAAGAAAAAATTGAAATTGAGAATATAATCTACGGTATTCAAAGGGCTCGTGCAAAACTGGTCGCGACCTAGCAATATTTTCTAATACACCAACGCAAAATTAAAGATTAAGTTACCTGTATAATACGTTGCATTTCTTCATGGATTAGTTCAACACATCTCAAAGAAGGCTCTTCTAACCGCCTAATCTGTCTCTTGACTAGTAGTTCAAAAGACACCTCAGGCACAAAGAGTGCGGGGCGTGGCCCATTGGCATTCCTATAAAACATTACCTGAAGTACTACGTAAAATTATTTATATCAACCATAAGGTAATTTAGATTTAACAATAGTTTTAATAGTAATGTGTTGCAAGCCCAGCATGCACCTTACTACTTTCCATAAGTAAAGATACTTCAGAAAATTTACTATTTTATGAGAAAAAACATCTGGACCAAGATGATTAACAAATTAACATCATCCTATGCTTGATCAATATTACTGACAGTATTTCGAAAGACTACCCAGGAAATTACAAAAAATTTTTTCTCGTGCAGGTTTCAAGCTGCAACTGCACTGCAAGGCAGTAAGGAGACGACTGGCAAGGTTTGCACCTTGGCAACTGTACGAAAAAGAAAGAATGTTGAATGTTTAACAAAGATCAAATACAGGAAATGAAAAAAATTGTAAAATAATGTTCCAACTTACCTTATGGCTGTTAAAATATCCATTTTTGTTAATCCAGCAAGAGGATGTATTGAATCCAAAGTACGTCCAAAGGTTTCATGAAATATATAACATATTCTAGCACCACCACACAATTCAGTAGTTTCAATATTTCTAGCAGTGCCCTCAATTGTTGAACAGTATGCCGAGGCAAATTTGGTTATTATTTGCAGAAGAGTTTTGCTCTTATCAGAAATATCTTCCCCATAGGAATAGAGCAATGATTGGAATTGAGATATCATTAAATTTACTCTGGTCTACGATATAAAAGAATATTAACCTTCATTCAAATGCTTCATATTTTTTGGTAATTTTACAAGCTTATTTATATTTAATCATCTTATATAATTAATACCTTTATACAATTTATTAATACCCACCTTAAGATCAGGCAAGCAATCCCTAATGTGATGCATGAGAAGTCGATTTAAAGTTTTTGCTAAGTAGGGTGTGCCATTTCTTGTAGCTAAGGTAGGATATTTTGTTTGTAAAAATGTTGCTTCATCTTTTAATGACTCCTTTATACTCTTATTGTTAATAATATCCTGCTGAGATCTATTTACAACTCCTATAATACCCAACTTAACAGGTATTACTCGGCCACAAAGAATATCAATTGCATCAGTACCAGCATCCATTAAATCTAACTTTGTTACAACCGCTAAGGTTCTCCGTCCATCTGGATCTACATCTTTGGCGATTGCCAAACTCTCTGATGTAGCCATATCAGTGTTTGCAGTAACAACTGCTAATATTATTGAATTTGGGTTTGCTATGTATTTTGTTACTAGTTCCCGTATTTGCTGCTCAATGTCGGCAGGTTGGTCACCCACTGGAACCTGCCAGAGGTAACATAAGACATTTTTAATAAAAATTATAAAAACTCACCTTTGTTATTCCAGGCAAATCAACTAAAGTCAAATTTACAACTTTCGTGGAGTAAATTTTAAGATTGATAGGTTCGGGACAAATTCCTTTGTTACTTCCAGCAATACGATTGGTTTCTTCTTCAATCTCCTGCCTGATATCCTGAAATTCTCGAAAGATCTTGTCTTTGGCATGTAGGAATACTCCCCAATCTTCCAATTCAATAGTTCCTGAAAATTGGAAAGATATTTAGATTTGTTAATTCATTAACAGTTCAACACCTACCATCCTTGGCATTTCTATGTTCTTTGTCTTCTTTTGGACAATATACTAATTGTAAAATTAAAGGTCTCCTTGTAACAATACCGGTACCGCGAGGCAAAAACGACTTGCCCACCAAACTTTCTATTACTGAACTTTTTCCGGAACTCTATTGAATAGGTTATGTCATTTAGTAAACATTTAGCTAAAGTTAAGCATCTCATACCTGTGATCCAAGAACGACGATTTGAGGCAAATGAATGGAATCAGATCCCACTGTATTAAAGACATCTTGCAACTTATTTATGACGGGAATAAGGGCCTCCATTATTCAAAAAAATAATCAGAGTAAGCCACAAACTGCCATAAAATTATTCGGACCACAGAACGGATAAATGTCAATTAAGGTGATCAACATCACAGAGTAATAGGTTTTTACTCCATAGTTTTCTATGGTCCAATATTCTTTTTTTCTTTAATGCTGAAGGTCGCCAGGATAAGTTTTTGTCATGATTCATTCTTTTATTTATTTCTTATAATTATGCGGCATATGGCAAAAAAATTGTTAATTTTTGGGGACTTGTGACTCCAAAAGAATTCATGGAAAAGTCTGAAGGAAATCACAGATCTCAAAAACTTTCTAGATATTTCAATATATTTCGGTGACATAAACTGAGTCTTATTTACTTCTTAAGGAATATGCACTTATTACACAAACAAGAATATTGTCCAAAATTTTTAAAATACCTATGCTAGTCATTATTTTGTGATAAAGTTAAGAGTAATCCTCTTGGTCATCATTGGAAGTCAAAGCTAGAGATTGAGCTTGCTGTGCAGCTGCTTGAAGCTGTTCCCACTGTTGCTGATCTGCATAAGCTTGCTCTTGACGGGCCTTTGCAAACAATTCTTGCTGCTGTCTCAGAAGTTCTTCTTCAGGGATACCTAAATTTTCTAATCGTGTACTTTGTCTACGTCGCTTCGCTGCTACCGCTTTACAATCTTTCAATACAGCTTCTGCTTCGGCATGATAGTCACTAAATCCCAATTTATCAAGGGCTAAAAAAATTAGTCCTTATTGAACAATGAAATTCAATTGATTCAAAAAGCACTTACCCATTAACACATGTTCGGCATTGATGGTTTTTTTATGAAGTTGGTTGCAGATATCGTTTGCCTCAGAACTAAGAAGGTGGATGAATTCTGTGCAACAATTTAAAACCAATTCCCGAGCTTCATTAGCTATTCGAACAGATGGAACTAGTTCTTTAATCATTTTATTTATGCTCGCTCGTGGGAGTGTTAGCTCATCATCTTCGGTATTTCCGGACAATTCGGATGACCTAGTTGAATTTGCCATTAAAATGTAAATTCCTGAATACTCTCAAAATAAAAAGAGGTTATAACCATAGAAAAAAGTTTTGAAATTTAGTTTTTTCGTGGTTGTATTGAGTCAGTTTTTAAATGGGCGAAAATTCGTCCCAAAAAGTGTTTAACTAAAACTTGCAGTTCAAGCTATAAGCTCTTGTTTTGTTAAACTTTGCTTAATTTAGTTAAGAGAAAATGCTAATTCTATTATCTATGAATATAACCTCCCTAGGTTTAAAAGTTATTAGTTATTTCGTATATTATCATAACTTTTTAATGTATTAAGAAGCAGTTTCGCAGACGATACAAGCAGTTACTTATGACTACAATTTTGGATACTTGCTTTTCTGGGCTAAAATAAAATTCCTGGTTTTTGCACATGAATTGGCCGGTGAGAGTTAAGTAGTTTGGATGATCAAATTTGAGTACTGATTCTTTTTTTAGATATATAATTATGAACTTATCTGTGGAGAAATATGACGATAAAATAAAAAATGTGAAGAATTATGCCGCATTGGTTTAGTTATATTACAGAATCAAGCTGCAAAGGAAAGTAAGTGGCTTCCTTCCTAATTCCTAATGGGTAACTCAAAGTCCTTTGCTATGTACATAGTTGCCTCAGATTTGTCAAAGTTAAGTTGATTTTGTTTTTGCATCTAATTTGTGTTAGGATAGGGCAATATTCTCCTAAAAACTTATTCTTGCTTCAGTGCAAGCTGTCAATAATATATGTGATATACTTCCTCTGCTGCTATTAAGCTTACTATAATTATTATCACAATAATACAACTTTTCACTTGCTCAAATCTTAAATTAAATTCTGTCACGCTATAACACAATGTGAAAATATGGAACAGGGAATTCTACAAGACACATATTTATCATTCCTTTTTATATGGTTGCAGAAAAAATAAATTATTTCTTTATTCCTACTCCACTAGGGTGAAGTTTTATTTCCCGCACTATTTACACAACTGCACTGACAGGCTCAATGGAAGGCCATCGCATTTAAAATCATTAAGACAGGCTCTGAAATTCTGTTTAGAAACAGTAATACCAAGTAGAAATTAGTGCACATAGATGCTATAGTTTAATTTTCTTGGTTGTGTGTTTTCCTTTTATTGGAAAGGCTCAAACTCGTGTCAAAAATTCTTTTGCTTTTTCCCAACAGTTAAAATGGAAAACAAAATATCGAAGAAGGTGGACAGTAAGGAGACATATTGTAACTTGCCTGCAGGTGTTAGCGGAGACCCTGCTTCTAATTGTGATAGTAAAGATATACCAAAAGACGTAAATGTGCCAGAAAATGGAAGTAAAATCAAAATAGACATTGGTCAGAAAGGAAAAAGAGGGAGACCCAGAAAAAAAACTCTAGATCTTAAAGCCGACAATATTGACAGAGATTCATTAATAACAGGTAGGTAGAAAGTAAAATTTTAAATTTTATTTGAAGTTTGGATGTCATATATCCCAAATTTTGACATGCTTTACAATCTGTCTACTGATGTGGAGGGTGAGTCTATTTTTCGATACTAACAAAATTATCTAGGGCTTACTTGATTTTTTTCTGAATTATTATCAATTTTGAACACTGAACATATTCCTGTTTGTTATTTACTCTATCAGATAGACAAAAACGCTGGTGGGAAATATTTTGACCTAGACTGAACTAATAGTCATTAAATATTAATGATAAAATAAATATTTGCAAGTGCACTATGTTTATTATCAACTTTTTTTTAAGTAATTTTTTTGAATGCCAGTATGTGAAAGTAGATCACAGAATATAAAATATATATATATATATATATATATATATATATATATATATATATATATATATATATATATATATATATATATATATATATATATATATATATATATATATATATATATATATATATATATATATATATATATATATATATATATATATTATGAGAAACTGAATCTATTATGCAACCGCAATTCCTTTTCCCTGACCACATTTATAAGATAAAAAAAGTGTATTAATTTCAAATATAAATTAAACAAAATGATTTTAGACTCTTTAAAAATTAGATAAAAACTGATGTTTTTTTGGTATTTTTTTAAAACTATATGTTTCTTCCAAAATATTCGTGGCGTTGTAATAAAACGAATAATCCCTTGATTAGGAAAACGTTTTTCCCAAAAATGCACTCATCTTTGCAAGTTTCTATATCTTCGGTTCTTAACAAACAACCACTGATTGTGGTAGGTTTTGCTACGATTTCAAAATTGAAGAAATTTTTAGATGTTAATACTACTGTCACTAAAAGTCCCGACATAACTATTAAAAAGAAAAGAGGTAGACCGAGAAAAAATTCGCCTTTAGAAATAAAAATTGAATCATCATCAACTTCTACGGAAAGCACATGTGATCCGACAGAGAGGAAAGGTAGGTTCATTAAAAACGAAGTTGTTGAGTCCGACTTGGAAATGGAAGAAACAGTGATGTCAACCTCAAGTAGAGGTAGGAAACGTAGAGAATTGGATTATTCAGTTCTGGACAGCGATTCTTCCGTTTCTATTGATGATCAGCCAACAAAAAAAAGAAAAAAAATCCATATGATTCTACCTCATAAGACAAAATGCGCAAAAGGTGACGTTTCCCGTGAAATGGATGAATCCGATCCTTTGGAAATAAATAGCATTGTGGATACAGGCGAAGGCGCTGGCAATGTAGAAATTACAAATCAAAATAAATCTAGGTACAGTTTTACGGGTAATACTACAAAAATGTTAAAGCAGGTGTTTCAAGCAGCTCAGGGTACCTCTAAGGAATGCAGGTGAGATGTTCGTGTCATTTCTGCACTTTGGAACGCACAACATAATGGATTTTGTGCTATGTAGGCTCGAAAGCTATTATACACAATACGTTTGTTAGCCTCTAAACGTTGGAAATTTTTAAGACCTTTAAAAATAAAGTTGTAATTAAATTGTCAATGAATAAGACGCGTGATGCTTTGTATTGGAATTTTTTTATTATTCTATGTTTCGAGTTTTAATGAATAGTCAGTTATTATAAGTACAAAAATTTCCAAACATAACCAGAATTTGGGTAGAGAGCCACCAAAAGTGAACAGAAAACATGTTTTCAAAGTTTTGCAAATCCAAATTCCCAACATCTTGATTACATTTTAATATTGGGTTAATATAGAGCAAATTATCTTCATTTAAAGGACCACTGGCATCTGTGCAATATGACCGTTCCAAAGTGCAAAAAATAAATAAATATCCATTTTGATTGGGTTTGACTTTAATTTCTTAACAGTGATGATTCGTTTGGAGTAAAAGAAAACGACCGGGAAAATAATAGGTAAAGGGATACCCATTACAATTTGAGAGTAATCTTGGTTCTTTTAGTGATATAAAATCCCCTGCCGAAGGTGGTCCAGTTATTTGTATGGTATGTAACCAAACCATCGACTGGTCGGAATGGTCATATCACAAACAAAAAATTCATCACAACTTGGCTTGGCGGAACGGAGAAACCCCCATAGATATTCACAACTTCAAAGTTGTTATGGCTACTCTAAGAAATTTATTGAAGCAGCAAAATAAACTAAAGTGCCATAGGTGTGGAGAGAAAAGCACCCTTGCGAAGAAGTTTTATGATCATCTGGAGCTTTGCACCGGAGCTGTTACCGCTACGGGCAAAGTAACATGCGCTGTTTGCAAGAAAGTGTTGACGAAACAAGAATGGCCTTATCATAAGTATAAGTTGCATAATAATTTAGCTTGGCGAGTAGGAGATATTCCATTGGTAAGGAATTTGGTTGTCTTACTTTCTTGTTTTTTTAGCTTATATCCTTTTAAAGATTCTTAAAAAAAAAACTCACTTTTTGATATTTAAAACTGTATTTTAAAACTAGGATTAAAATATTTTTGTGTGTTCAGGTTTGTAATCCAAATTTTTATAAGAAGACAGTTAAGTTCTAAAAGGCAGCAAAAAATATAATTGTGACCCGTATATAATATGTGGTATTTGTATCAGAACACATAAAAGTAAGTTGATCTCTACTTGGAAGGTTTTGACTATTGAACTTTGCTCTTAATGTCCTGATACCAAATGGATATTTTATTCTATTCAACTCGGATTTCAAAAAGTTATCCACAACTGTGGTTGACTCAACATTGTCAACCACTCAACATTGTCAAATAATCGGGAATTGCTTATTTCCAATATTTCATGTTTTCCAGACTATAGATTTTACACTTTGAAAGTTTTTTTTCTATTAAATCAAAAATGAAAGTGTGTTGTGACACTACAGTAGAGTTATGGAAGATATACAGATCCATGGTCGATCAAAACTGTATAATCTAGTTCAATAAATCACAAATATTCCTTAGTAGATATTTTGGACTGTAATATGTCAGTACTACCATTGAGACTTAGAGATAGTCTTCCATAGTTCCTGAATTATTTGTCATGACGTTTTGCTAACTTTGATTTATTCCAACTTTTCACCAACGTTCCAACATATCAAATGCAAAGGCAAGCTCTTCTCTTGTGCAATAAAAATTGAAAATGTCCCAAGGGAAACAATGCATGCATCTTTTAGGATCTAAACGACCAGGATTTGGTGATGCGCATATTAAATCAGCTTTATAAATCCAAGAAACCCTTAAATTGCGAGAAATGTGGCGCATCCAAAAAATCTGTGGTGGGATATTTGTCGCATAAATCGACGTGTCAAAAATCGGACCAAGAATTGGAGGAAGTGAAGGTTCAGTGCAAGTTGTGTTTCAAGAAGTTGCTACCAGTCAGTTTAGAGTATCATTTAAAAACAAGCCACGCCCCTCCCAAAGCAAACCAATTGGATGAGAGAGATTGGACATCAGCCAATACTGATCAGGGTGATCTGAAGAGGAGAGCGGCTCAAAAGTATGGCAAATGTTTGTAATGTTATAAATTCAATTAATTTAATTTAATTTAATTTGTGGGACCTCGTACTAGGTAAGAATTAAAATGTATTTATGTACATATTATAAATACATTTTAATATGTGTTGTACTGTTCAGTATTAGGTACCTACCATAAAAAAATAGACGAAAACAACAGAATTGAGTTTGGTGTCAAATAATATAAATTACCGAAACTAGTATTTGTTGTGTTCATTTTATAATAACATTGTGTTTTGTTATTTCAATAAAGCAACTGATGGCTTCCATATTAATTTTTTGTTTGTAAAAAGTTCAATAAAATCCTGGTTTACAAAATTTTGAAAATTGAAAAACAATGACAACAACAAAAACTAAAAACTAAATGTTTTAAACCCAATAGATAGAGGCCTCACTAAATGAACCATAGCAGTCCACAATAAAACATGACTAAACTTGGGTAGGTTTTAATTGTTATAATATTTTTTTGTGTTAATATTTTAATTGATTGATAGCCACAAGGTAACTAATACTTTAGTTTTTAAAATTGCTAAATATTTGAATAGAAAAATTTATTTGCCGGATTAAAATTTGCCGGAGGAATATTTGTATTATTGAAGCTCATGCCACGTTCATTGTACTTGAATTTCTTAATTAACTAATTACTACAATTTTTTTCTCTGGTGTTTGTTGGTCGAATATTATTTCACTAAAAAATATTTCAAATAGTCAACATCATACAACAACATACAAAAGGTAAGTCGGAAAATATCTATTTAAATTAAGCGTAAGTACTTATGCTTGATATGTCCATACAGCAGACATATGGGATATTGCAAACTACAGAATAAATTATTTTTAAACGGCCAGAAGTAGATGGACTAGTTATTATTTTTCGAGTATGTACTAGGTATATTTTAGTATTTTTTATTTTCAAACAACACTTCCAATTATTTTAGGGCTCTTCAAATGATTAACAAGTATGGAAGAAACATATGTGCTGATGATATTGAAACGGTAAGTTTATTTTCCAGAATTTTAAGTTCGTTTTGCGCTATCTATAAAAATATTGTAAACAATGTAGCAGAAAGATACAAAACGTCTTTCTCTGCTTATTTTAATTTTTATATTTAATTAAAATAATAAATCACCCCGAACTTGATTTGTTGTTGCCATTTTAACATATTGCACATTAAAGGAATTTTACGTATTTACTTAGGAATACTCATTGCGATAGTCTTAGGATTTCAGAAGGTGAGAATGTTGTCACTAAGCTAACAATTACCAAAAAACACCCTGTGTAATCTAGTTTAATTTTTCTATGTCCTCTATTTTATTTATCTAATACCACAGAGTTACTCAAATTTTATTTTACCAAATTCATATATAGAAAAATCGGAAACTTCTGCTTCACGCGAAATGCCCCATATATGAGACGTTTAAAATACATTTGCAGAAGTACTTTACGCACGAAGACTTCAAGTCAGCTTCGATATCCACAGTGTTGGCGCAACAAGTCGAAAATGCGTCTACCATCACTTGCAAATTTCCAGAATGTATTTATACAGACACTTCGGTCGAAAGTTTAGCGGTGCATATGGACAGCTGTAATAAAAAACCTTCCCAGGTATACGTTTTAAGTTAATAATAAACCTTCATTATTTGGTCTTAACATTATTTGCATGTTCGTGGCTTCTTATTTTGAATTTGGATATTCTATTTTTTTTACACTATAAATGCTTTTATAAGAATATTTACTGAATAAATAAATCAGTTGAATGCTCATTAATTCACCTTGATTGTCATTTCGCGCATTTATTCTCCATAATTCTTCAAATTGCAGTTCTTTGCGTGTAAAAAATGTATTTCCATATTTGAACAAGAATCCGAAATTTTGAAACATCTTCATGCCGAGCACGGTATGAACATAGACGAAAATTTTGAAATTAGCGATGACGAATTGTTGGAAGATAATGCGGAGTATTTCAAACTTTTCATGATGGAGGAAAAAAAAAAGTTGCAAAAGAACGCCTGCTATAAAGGTATGATGGGTGCTTGAGCTGACATTCCACGGTCTTGCCTAAATATTTTTTTAGTTACCCCAAATTTTTTGCTTGGTCTGGGCAATAGGTCTGAAAAGCAAGGCGTATATCCGTTTTCGTATGACTGGATGTTGGAATTGTAAGTTCCTCTTAGTATTTTTTTAACCTCTTTATTACTAATAGATGAAATTTTTTTACACAGCGCGAATGTTAAACAGTAATATAATTAAAAATAACACTATTTAGTTCTGTAAGCGATTGGAACCTTGATGAGTGTTTAGTTATACTCTTTTCTTAGTTGATACTGGATTACTCCTACTACTTCTTTAGTATTAGCAAACTTTACAGAATAATTCAATAAAATTCAAATTTTTGAAAATGCGACAAAACAGTTGCAAAAATATTAAAAATATCAAAGCCAAAAACATTTTTCATTAATGCCCTTTATTTTTAGAACTAAAGTTATAACTTGTAAATAAAAAATATTTTAAATTACACTCTTAAAAAAATAAAATTCAATATATAGAATAGAATAATCAACACCTAGTGTTGATTATTCTATTCTACATCTCTAAAACTAAAAGAGGGAACCTTTTGACAACCTATGTTTTAGAAATATTTAACCATTTTTCTTTTTTTTTTTCTAAACGTATGAGGTAAATTTGTAGCTACGAGAACAACTGCAGCAATAGACAACTTTTTCCTAATTTAAAAAACGACAAAGGTTGGCAGTTGTTAGAATGCGATTTATTGGCCCAATATTTGCCTCAAACTCAAACATCTTGTTATGTCGCTGCCAAAACGCTTACAGGGAAGAACAATTCTGAAGGGTTAGAAGATTGCCTTTTTAAAAGAATCGATTTGTTTCAACCTGTGGAGTTATGTGAAGGTATTTTTTTTTAAATATTTTTCTTGAAGTGAAAATTCCTGAAGGAGTGGTAGTACCATTTGTATTCTTTCAACCTGCCGTTGTGCAAATGTAGGTTCATAACAAATTCGTCTTTGCTCCAGATGATACAACTATATTTTGTGGAGGGCCCATAAATGCGATGGCGTGGTTACCAACACCTTTCAACGAACCTGATCATCGTCAGATTTTGGCTGTGGCTTCATTTGGTAGCATGACTGAAAAATATTTAATAGACGCGAATTATAATTGTCAATCGCTGATTTTACTCTGGGATTTTGGAGTCTTAAAAAATAAAGAAGTAAACCACTACACAAATATTTCTATAGAAGGTGTTTGAAAAAGTTAATGCAAAGCTTAGGTGAAAGTGAAATTAGATACACAAATACACCAATGGGAAAGTTCTATCCATATGTCAAGTCCAAGCTGTACCTAACAAAAACCTACCTACACTGTATGTTGTTGTGGAATTTTTTATATTACTACTACAAGCACTAAAACAACTTTTTCAAACACTCAGTATACTAAAACTAAAGTACGATTGCATTTTTTTAGTCAAAATTAGTACCGTCGCTTCTATATGGTTTGGGGATAGATGAAGGACCAATATGGGATCTGGAGTGGTGCCCTTCCGGATGTTTTGATACTTCGAATGGGCCGTCTAAAAATCGTCTAGGATTGCTGGCGGTGGCTGCTTCCGATTCATTTGTACATATTTTTTCAGTTCACAATTTATTGGAGGAGGACCGGTAAGATATTTTTGGTGGATTTTTTTATAAAGCTAACTAAAAACTAAAGCGTAGTCCTTGGTATTTGTTTTTAACTCAATCTAATTCAATTAAGTAGTATTTTGTGAAATTTAATTTAATTTTAAATTTTCAGAGGCATGTTTTACAAAGGCACTTCAATTATTAAGCTCCAATTGAATTCGGGAAATGTAGCTGAAGTAGATAAATATTATCCAGTGAAACTATCGTGGAGCAAGGTAAACGCCATCGTGTTGACTTGAACCCGTGGCTTTTTATATCAATTGTAGGCTGCCGGACATAGATATATAGCCGTTGGCTATTCAAATGGTATGGTCGGCATGTTCGACTTAAACTGCGAGTCTAGTTTATTGAGAAGAACTAGCATAAACGGAGACGAAATAATTTTCTCTTATCTTGCGATACAGGCTCACCGTTCAAACATAACCGGTAATTTTATGTCATGGTATATTTTAATGGTCCCAGGGTACTCCTCAATTTTAGTTTTTTATTTAAAATTCCTAATATATAAGTACAATATTTTTTTATTTTTGAAGTTGCTAAAAAACGTTTGCGATCAAAACAACTTCTTTAACTAAACTTGAACTAAAGTTTTGATATTTTTTTTTCTATAAAACGTTTCAATTTAAAAAAAGTGTTGGTGATTAGGGTTGACCCTTAGCCACCTAAACGGAGGCAACAGGTGGCTAGCGACCTCGTCATTTGATAGAGAAACGATTTGGTGGGATTTGACCACCTTGGACAAAACGTCTTTTCAGAGAAGTACCCCTCTAAACGATTGCGTTTGGTTAACGCATTGGCTGTGTTGTGCAATCGCTGAAGACGAGTCCTGTTCTTCTGCGAAAAGTATGTCAAGCGCTTTGTATACTTAATTACTAAAAGAAAGCTGCGTATTGTCAATTAATTATTATAGGATTTTACTCACTGGCGAAGCCCATCAGAGATTTCATTTCGGAACCAGCCACCCTTACAGTGTCAAAATCCGGTATTAAGTGCTTGTCGTTTAGCGATTGGCTCAATGGGATTGTTCACGGTTCTTTAATGGGGGAAATTATGTCAGTGTTTCCCAATCAAATGCTGCGTAGCATGGAATCGAGACGGAATAAATTTAAAAAATCAGTACGTTATTTTTTTCATTATAATATTTGCAATTTGCAAAGCAATTAAACTTCATGAAGAAATATACGGTGCTGTTTGTGGATTCTGTAGTTTTGGCAAAAATTTGGTTTATTTTATTAACAAATTAATATAAAATCCCAAATATTATTATTTTCACGTTTTCAGTTACTCTCTTATGCAAGAATTGTCGCTAAAGCTGATATACAAGGAAACGTTGTTGAAGATATTTGTAGTTATGAACACACAATTAATAATTATGCCCTCTGTTTACTAGATTACCGACTGGTAAGGTGTAAATACTGTTCCTGATTGGTTAGTTTTTCATTTTTATTTTTCTGTAGGAAGATCCAGGAAATTTTCCGATTGTCAATACGGAAGTAGTAGACAGTGATAAGTTTGCAAATTCTTGGACGGAAATTTATCCATTATCGTCGATAAATAAAATTTCGTTTAATTCGAATCCTCAAGCATGTAGCTATTTCGCCGTGGGATATCAAGCAGGATTTCTGAGACTAAAGCATTTGTCATTTTTGAAAAATGAGAAACACCTTTTGTGATTTTTTTGATAGTTAGTGTCTATTGTTATTATTTGTATTTTTTTTTGTTAAAATAGATGGTCCTATGTAGTAGTAGAGAATATGTACTTTGCAAATAAAATATCAAAATATATTTCAATTCAATGTGTACATTAAGTTGTGAATTAAATTATGCTAAGAAGGAATATGATAATAAACTTGCTTTAATAAAATTGAAGTTTGACCTCGATTTTAATGCATAATATGACATATTATCATAAAGAACTACCAGGAGCATAATATAATAAAATTTTCAAGACAACCTTTAAAAACAAAATTACACTAAAATTACAACATGTCTCCCACCAAAAAATTACCAGTTAAAAATACATGTATTTGGCGGGCCCAAACTGCAGTTTTCTTGATGTTGGCAAAAACATTTTTAAAATCTTGTGGACATTGTAAATATTTGTTAATAAAATTGCAGTCAAAATCAAAATGGACGAAATATTTTTGAAGCAAGAGACAAAAGAAACTTGTGACTGGCGATTATCAAACTTGTTGCATAATATACTTTTTTAGAGTAGAACAAATTTATTTGTGATTAACGTAAATTTTTATTTTTAATATAAAATTATTATTATTGTTATTTTCATCTGGGATATGTATTTACATCGTAACACGGCGAGTATTTTTTTTATCGATTTACGAAAGTTGTTGCTTAATGTAAATTTTGTTATATGGAGGTGTTATTTTTTAATCGAAATTTTTTAAATAAAATAAAATTAAAATAGTTATGGCCACGTATCATATTAGAATTACCTCTTTTTGACCCAGTATGTGAATTGTAAATCAAAAATAATGCAAAGAGTGGTGAAATAGCTACGTTTATTGTTTACAATTTTTTTTTATTAAAGTTAATAAGGGTTACCTTCTTAGTGACTACGAAAAGCATTTAATTCCCTGCCCGCGTTGTCCAGTGCTTTATTACGCTAATTGGATGGGCTATCCATTATCTCTATAACAGGTTCCGATTTTATGGCTAATTTCCCAAATTTATTGAAATTTTGGTGCGTTGATGTTTCCAATTGTTGTTTGAGATGTTCGATTTGTTTTAGCGAACATTTATAATTTTTTTGCAGCCTCTTGTTGGATTTTATTAACTCGACATTGTTCTCTCTCTCGACGTACAATTTTTCATTCAGAAGTCTGAGACATTCATCTTTTTTCTCCATAGTATCTTTGTGGCGCCTATGCATTTCCGTACACTAAATAGCGTATTTTTAATTAGTCGTGCTAAATATTTTAGAGTAAAAATTAAATTAGCTAAAGAATTAAAAAGAATACCTATATTAACACTGTGGACAGAGATAGTAAATTTATGTTTTTTTTTGCGATATGATTTTTTTGGAATTTCGTTCTTAAAGAAGTGTTTAATGCTACTAATGCTACCTGTTTTAAAAGAACTTCTGTTTCTAAATACGGGTGGCTACCAATATTACTCTCATCAATAAGTTCGCACAACTTGTTGTTTTTGGCTGTAAGTAAAGTGGAACATAACTTTCCGAGGGTGTTTTTGTGGAAAAATTGTTACCGTCTAGTTTTACGCATAACTCGTCGAGAGCTAGGTTTGCGTCGGCTAACTTTTTGCATTTGTCCTTCAGCTGGTCACATTTTTGGATTGCCCTCGTAGACAGATCAATTTCTCTTGCCAGTTTGGAACTTTCCGCTTGGTTCTTTTTTACCATTTCGACTTCACTTCAATCAATATTCACAGGGTTACAGGAAATACTTATTATTTATATTTTAGTGTCTATATTTTCGAACCGCAATATGGCAATAATTGGAAGTCCTACTAACTATAAATTATTAAATGTACCGAGACGAAAATTAATGATTATCGTTTTTGTCATTTTTTAGGTTCCTCCATTCAATGACCATGCGTCTTTTTATATTTATATAGTTACAGAAGGTCGGTTCTAAATGTATAAATTATGGAGGGAACCGCATTGTTTGCTAAAAAATCCTAACAGGAAAGTCGAAGGATTTATTGGTTTTGTAAAGGAGTTCCTTTATCTCAGTTAGGCATAATTAGCAAATGTGACAATGATTAAGGCGTTGCGCTATAAGCAGGTGGATTATGATTAAGGTTTGAAACTTAAAAGATTCCGGGAGTTCGCTTTTATCGGACTTACTATTTGACATTATTAACGACCTTTTTGATGCCTTTTATTTTGTCTGAAATATCAAGTTGATTGGTGGATGCCTGCTTAAAATTTTCTTCCACACTAGAGAGATGTTTTTGAAGTTGAGCCTTTTCTAAGTACACACTTTGCAGATCCTCGCGCAAACTTTCAACTTTAGCCACCTAATTTAGATTAGCCTTAAAGTCATAAGTACAATTTTGTAATTGAATCATGGTACCGCTATTTTGTACTGAAGTTGAGTTTTCAACAGCAAGTCCCGTTTTTGTTGGCATTTCTGTTCGTATTCATTGGCCTTTTTAGTAAACACCTCCAATATTATTTCATTTTCCTCGAGAGACTTTTTCATTATTTCTAACGATGTTTTCAACGTTTGATTTTCATTCGTTAGTGCTTCCATTTCAGTTTTTAGTTTGGAATTTTCCTCCTAAAATATGCATTTCATTAGGTAAACTAACTTACAAACTAAAAGTTTAGATTTTCACGAAATTATATATTATGACATGACAATTGTTTCGACAACACCGTGTCTTTATCAAATGACATCTGATAAAGACACGGTGTTGTCGAAACAATTGTCATGTCATAATATATAATTTGGTGAAAATCTGAACTTTTAGTTCTTATTAATTTGGATAAATGGATTTTCATCAAGTAAAGGCCACCTCAGTTCAATTAACTTACAAACGTTTTAAAATTTCCGATTTTTGATTGCGGTAAAAGTAAAGATACAGTGGAACTTCGATAAGTCGAACTGCGATTTGACAGATGAAAATTTCGAGTTATCAATAAAAACTACAAATGCATGTACTTTTTTGTGAATGAACATTTATTCATTCATTTTTAAAAATGGGTTATACGTTACATAAATGCCCTAATATCTATGATTTTTGAACAAAAAATGAAAATTATGAAATATATATGTATTGTATATGTACCCGGTATATATAAACATAGTATGTGTGCACATATACATACATACGTATGTACATATTAAAGTTTACTCTTTCACTGGAAAAAAGTCAGTTATTTGTGACTGACGACCGGATTTCTTATTTTGCTTTTCAACAAAAGCTTCAATTTTATTTAAACAATCATAGAGGGAATCGGTTGTGTATTCACTGGTTTTCAAATAGGAACGCAAGGCAATCAACGAATTTTCAACCAATTCATTTGAAGGTGGTTGCTGAGAATCATCTTCCAATTCCTCCTCCATCGTGTCACTTTCACAGTCATCTTCGATGTTTAACTGTACCGGTTCGGATCTGCAGGACTCGATGGTATCTTCATCAGTAGGAAACTCTGAAGTAACAATATCCTCATCCACATGCATAAAATTGTTGATGGTGCTACCTTCTGCTGTACCTCTAATGTTTGTCCAAGCTTTAAACTCGATTTCTATTTGGATTTCGTCTTCACTCTTTTCTTTGAGGCGTTCACTTAGGAAAATGAAGGGAATCTCATCTTCTTCCCATTCAGAAAACTGACCAAAAACGGCTTTTTTAAAACAATTGGAAATTGTTTCAGGCTTAACGTCGATATTCCATGCGGTAGTTATGTCGTCAACACAATCCATTAGTGTAATGTTATTGTTTTTGTTTTCTTCGAAACGTTCCATTGCCGTGATGACCGAATGTTTATTTTTTAAAATTATAGACACTGTACTTGCCGAAATCCCATACTTCACAGCTACATCTTTATTTTTTGAGCCACTTTCCACTTCTTTTATAACCTTGAATTTTTGATCAACAGACAAAGCTTTTAAAGTACGTTTTGATGACATGTCAACAAATGCAAAAATCCAAAAATGTCTTTAATATAATGTGTAAATTGAATAGGGACAGTATTTTTGACTTAGTATTATATAGTAAGTCATACAAGTGAACTTACCAAGCACGGAAACTGAACTGCTTGCATAGATACGTTAAAAAGACAGGTTAAGATCGGTCGTAATTAGGGGGTTCCCCGAGAAAATTCGACTTATCGAAGTTGGCACCATTTGTTTCGTTCGAGTTATCAAGATATTCGAGTAATCAAGACAAACTAACACGCACGAGTTATCGAAGTTCGACTTTAATTCACTTTATAATTTAATACTTTTTTTAATTAGTTGGAGTCCCAAATATCCATATTTTTCAAATTCTGTCTTTTTCGTATATACATGCAAACAAACATTTATTGCTACCAAGGTTGAAAATATTAGAGAAAAATTAATAATTAATTAAAATTAAAAATTAATTAAATTAAATTTTTAGCTTCGCGTTATAATTTGTAATGTAGATATTCTCTTCAAATCAAGTAGGTTTATTTTTTGAAATTATGAACGAGAGTTAACATACTTAAAAATGCGTTCTTACCCGTTTTCTGTTAATCTCAGTTAAAAGTTCTCTGCAGTATAACTCGATGTTGGCAAACTCATTTTCAAATTCGTGTTGACTATTACTGGACATTGTTATAACTTATCGCAATCGAAATGTAAAAGTGACTTCGTGAATTGATTGACTGACGCGGGGGCTGTCATTTATCGTTGCAAGAGAGTGCCCTGGATGTATTAGTTTTTAAATCAAGAGCCCTTGGAATAATACCAAAAGTTTTTTGTAGGGTGAGTAGTTGCTTGATGTCTGTGTTGGCAGTTTTTGTTGAATTGTATCTTCGATTTTGACGTTGATGTTAGATAAAAGGTAATACTAAAATTTTACACATACACTTTTTTAAAATAACATTTATTCCTTAGCAAAATATTTACGCTACACTCTATTGTTCAACTGAATATCGAATATTTTTTAAACATTATGACTTGCTACTATATTCCCAGAATACCACAAATAAAATTTAAATAATCCTAAAAAGCAGTCCTACCTAACTTAAAAACGCAACTCGAATCTATGTAGAGATAAATATGTATGTCACCGTGGTTAGTAGGAACGCCTTTCAAAAATAGTTATAGTTATAGCTAATAGCGCCATCTTTTGAACGAGAGTAAATTATTGTTATTATTATTGTTATTATTATTATTTTAGTATATTATTGGATAATCTGTTCCGCCATAAATTTCTTGTCATTTTTATACGAATTTTTAGTTTAAAATACAGCTCCAATTACAGCCATATTGGATATATCATTAGAGGGATTTTTAATTGTCTCCCAAAATAGTTGTTCCCACCAGTATAATAATAATTCTAGGCTAAAACTCAGCTGCACGAATTCAAATATGGCTGTAAAAAATGGGAAAAATTATTAATATCTGAAAAATCGCTAAAGATATGGAGAGGCATTATAGGTTATTTTTCAGAGATGGATGCAACAAGATATAGCATTTCCGCTTGTGCATAGAATTTGGGGAGGGTTAGCCAGGCACGTCACTATCGAACGCCTCTAACCAAAAAGTTTTATTTAACATTTTCTAGTATCATGTATGTATGGCAAGGATACGTCAAATCGTTTTAAAGTATTTGGCGAAAATAATTGTTTGACCTAAATCGTAACAATATGTGGTCATGCGAATGAATCACATTATGTGAACAAATGATTTAATACCTACTCTCAGTGATATTAGTGGCATTGGAAGAAGCAGTACACGCGCAGACGTGTTTTGGGTTTCCTGAATCAAGGTAAAATGCTATTTGTGTTTTGAAATTGTGACGCGACATTTGTTATTCAAAAATATTTTCTATATATAGAACACATTTATCTATCAATCTCCCAAAGCTTGGTTTCCCATTATATTATAATAACCGTATTTCTTTGAACCGGACAAAGACTAAGATGATGTTGTTTTCGCTTAGGGATATGAACAAGAGCTTATTGGTTGGAATGCAGGATAAATCGATTAATCAGACTAACGTTGTCCAGTATTTGAGTTTGTTCACAGACAGTAATTTGTCCTGGATATGCCAAATTTATTCCGTATTAAACAAAATGGCTATGCATACTTTTGTTATTTGGCGACTGCGGTCGAGTGTGGATCTTCAGCTTTTACTATTGTATTATTTCGGATATGTTTAATCTTGCCTATCTTACGCTTATATGCTGGGAAAACTCCTCCAGAGTAAAGTTTTTGTCCAACAAACACGTATTGTTCGAACAATGTTGGAGAAGTCTCGTGGTCACTCTTGTAGAACCCTGTTCCCAAAATTAAATATTTTAACGTTTCCCTCTTTTTTCATATTAAAGACATAATTTATTAAATACATAATTTACATAAGGAGTAATCTAATTATTGTATGACCAGAATTGATGGAGATTTCAATTTTAGAGCCATTCTTAATTTGCAGGTGCCAAGTCAAGTTATCCAAAGTAACTAACAGCCCTATGATTTTACCAATAAAACTATATAAAAAGTTGTCTTTGTCCGTCAAACAGATATTGCCTGTCCATCTATTTAAAAAAATAACAGGTCATTTTGAATAAGAATGTTTTTTATTCTATTGATGAATACTTTGTAGTAATGCCGATCTCTCAGAGTGATATACTTTGTGCGTTTGTATGTATCTGTTTTTAAAGTTTGTATTTTAGTGTTCTAATGTATTTTTTTTACTTGTTGACATTACCCGATACTTTTGTTAAAAGTCAATGGAAATAAACATTATTATCTATCTTAATTGCAAGTTTTATCAAGGATTTATCGGTCTTTGGATACATAGGAAACTATAGTTTCGCAGGTCATAAATAAAATCCTTTAGAGTTAACCCAGAAATGATCTATATTGCTGAATTGAAACACAGTTATCTTTATGGTTGTAAATGTATTGTTCTATTGAACGGTCGCACGTCACTCGTTCCCATTGCGTCCGAACCTCATATGTCCGTAGTCGTCGAACTGTTGGTCTCGTTTGCCGAATCGAAGGTGCCCGTAGTCGTCCTGTTGCGGTTGCCGTTTGGAAATACCAAATTCGTCCTCATCTGTAAAAAGTAAAAGTTAGTACCATTGCTCAGCACATACTTTTAGAGTAATCGAGCAGTTAGTTTGTTGCATTAATGGTTTTCCCATTACACACAATTGAGATATCAAGCAACCTTTCAATATATTGTTTAAAAAATATAGTGGTATGGACGGGCTACAGAAATTATAATTTTTTTTTTGCAAGAATAGCACACAGTATGTTATAAATTCGATTAACTTACGATTACCGTTAACTTACGATTGGACTAGTTTTCACTAACACTTAAGTTGTAAGATAGACATCTGAAATTGGGGTGGTTTAAAACAATTTTACGCTGATGCGATGCGGAAGAGACCTTCAATTTGTAAATGATACGCCCTTCATTCTTTTAAATTTGTTGCCTGCTTACTCTACACCGGATAGTGGCGCTTTTCCATTTGTTTTAGTAAAGTAAGCAAAAATTATGAAAATATGACCGGGGATGCGGTAGAAAATAAAACAACAATGGATAATTTCGTGTCTAATGGACAACAAGACAAATTGTTTCAACCATCACATTATCTCCTACAATTTTTGTTTTTCTTTAAGCTTAAATTATTAATTACATTATTTTTGTGTACCTTTATGACTTTTTAATCATTATCAATATAAATTTTAGATATAGTTATTATAGAAACCTACTTTTTTTTTCATTACTATCCTTTTTCCGTTATTTTCATAGGTGTCAATTCTATGAAAAAGAAATGAAATTGACAGACATACTAATTGTTGTTCGACATCTAGTTGGCAGCTAGGAACATTAAAAGTGGAAAAAAAGTTATAATAATTGAAAGATGAAAGATTTAAATTGAAATTTCATTATATATCTCCGTTATACTATACGAATTTTCAGGCAAACCTAAACTTTTAAAACGCGGTGTTCAACGCAGAGTTTTAGAGTGAAATACAAGTAAGAATCACATCAAGTTAATTAATCAAAATATTTTTAAAGTAAGTAATACCAACCGTCTAAGTCATTTAGAAGTGGATCAGATTTGGCTGGAAAATACTGATTGTTATGCCTGGATATCATTCTCGTTGGGTTCTGACCTCTGCTGTTATGGGAGACAATATTTCCGTCTCGCATGACGCCGAAACTTATCCCGAACTGGTACATGAATATGAAATAAAATATCATCACCAGCATCATGCTGGAACAAAGACTTTTCATTTCTGCTCTGAAAGAATAAAACATGTATAGGTACTTTTATTTTATTATATTATTTAGTTATATAATGAATTTAATAATATATAAGTAACTTAGACTATTGAAGACAACTGACGAATTTTTAGTTTACCCCTTGGCGAATTTTGAGGATATACAATATTCTTGCACGCATGCCCACAAATTTTACAAACCACTCTGGCAGAATGGTCAACACACAAAATTAAATCGTTGTTCGAAAACTGATTGGAATATCAAATTGTCAGTTATTTTTGGGTAGATAAAATTGTTTTTGCAGTTTTTTACACCTATTTAACATTACAGGTAAAACATTAAAAACATACAACCCCATAATAATTCTCATAAGCATAAGCTTTCGGGCTATATAATTTTGTTAAAAACAAACGCAATGCAATGTAGAAAAATATATACATTTGTTCTCAAGTATAATTTTCATAATAAAAAATATAATTTTTCTCTCATTAAAAAATCTACCGAAAACACCCGATAAATAAAATTAGTTGTGTTAGTGTGTAAGTTGGTGTGTTATAGATATATTAAATTTAAGCACGAGAAAAAATCGTATACCATTTGACTTAGTAATTATTGTCCAGCCAGTACTGCCTGTTGTTGCAATTTGTGCCATACTTTTAATAGTTTTCTACTCATTGAAACTTTTTTATTATTTCTGTTACTAAAAATATTCCTGTAACATCAAAAGTACGAACATAATAATGGTACATAACGCTAACTAACTAAAAAAATGAGTCTTACCACCCCTTGACATTCGACAAAGTCAAGACACCAACTATACTTCGCCTGGGTCTGTAGCAGCTTTTATATAATCCGAATGAAGCCAAAATGCGGCAATTGTAAATTCATGGTGCGATTTTTCTAACGAATTGAACGAAGTAATTTTTTGACAGATTGTCGATAATAAATACGTTTAGCGCTTTCGAACAGTGCAATGTCGACGAAGAATATTTAATATTCGAAGTTTAAAGGGAAGGCTAATTTTAGCTGACATGCTGGGATGATCGAGAAAATGTGCTTTTTCGCTTGCTTAGGAATTAGGACGATTTCTTTAGAAAAATGTTAATGACAATATAAAATGAAACGCGCCATATTTTGTTTGAGCTTATTAGGATTAAGCATTTTGTATCAAATAAATAATCCAAAAAAATCCCTACATTTCCCAATGGACTTAGCAGATACAATTCGAGACTAATATTTGGGACGTGTTTAGTTCAACATTTTCAACATGACAACTAGTAAGAGTGTTTTGAAGGAATTTTGCTATCAACTTATAGCAGCCAGATGCACAACAATTAGTATTACTTAAAGTCACCTCATATGGTCAGTATTTTCATTACAGGTTTGATCGTTCCCCAAGACTTTCAGGCTCTTAATCTTACTGACAAAATACTATCAGTAGTATTCAACCTAATCCTGAATCAACACATCAATGCACCAATCAATCAACCAAATATTATTTTGGCCAATTAAAGACATTCTATATCCACAGCATGTTTTTTTTATTATTTATATCAGATTAGTGCCTACTTATATTTTTATATTGTACTTATACCTACTTATTCTTTTAAAATGAAATAAAAAAAAACTGACTTAATTTTACCGTATCTGTTTTACAGATTATTTCCATATTTTTTTTGAAGAATAGTAAGCGAACTATCAATTTGGGTTAAGTCAATTTTGGAAATAGGTCGCACTTTATGTATAAATGGAGTATTTAGGTGCGTTTTGTGAAAACTAAGCAAATGTCGTACTTGTCGAAAAATGTACAGGGTGATTTATCGGTAAGTGTCCATACTTCGCAGGAATATTTATAGCACATACCCAGTGGTCTCAATTCACCAACTTTAATGTGACAATATTTCTAGTTACCAGGATACAGCTAAACCACTAGGTATAAAAAATAGTTTGACGAATATAAAATTTTTTTACTGAAGTTTCTCTCAGTTTATAAAACTGTGTCTTTGCGTAATAACAGACTTAATTTCTCTATTTGTGCAGTTTAATAGCGTAATCTTATCAAATCTATCGGATATTTTTACGCTCCTTCCACATCATAAAACAGATTTTCGATTTCGGCTTTGTATTTAATGCATACTTAACCGAATTTTGTTTATTTATAGTGATCCCAAGAAAAGAATTTGACCAAATCAATAAAATAACCTGCATTTTCATAGCTATTGGATATTGCTCCGTAGAGTATTGGTGGTTTGTGTATATTTTTGTTTTGATTAGGTAAATATTTTTCAATGAAACAACTCTTATCCAACGAACTGATGATACATTTATTGTGTCATCACCTAGACATATAACATTAAAATATTGTATTCTATTCCTAAAAGTACGTACATATTTACTTAATTACGTGAATTACCAATTTCATTATCCCTACAAAACATTTTGTAAGGTGCAGATTATAATATGGAATGTTTATGTACAAAAATAATACGAGCTAGTGCTTATATTAACAAAACGTCATACTGTAGTACTGTTGCACTCTCTTCTTGTGCAGATAGAATCGTTTCTGTTGCAGTTTCCAAGATCTAAAATAAAAAACTTTGTTACTTCCGGGTTACTATAACAGAGACGTCGAATTTTGATAAACGTTCACTATTTTAAAGTCGTAATGTCTTTTTTGAAATGCCCGTGCATTCGAAACCCTCTTATCGAGATTGACAAAAGCGTTGTGTTTTATTAAACGCTTTTCGAAAAATTTTGTGAATATACTTAAAAATGTTGATTTATACCGTGAAGTTCTTAATTTTCAATTCAAAGTTAAATATATAATTATTGAGAAATTCTAGCATATTGAAACATCACGTAGCTTGCAATATGACAGTATTGAGGTTACGAAGACGAAGTTTACATATCCACATGTTATGTTACCACTAAATGCCAAGTATGCACTAGTTTCTTCAACTAAACTGACTTTTTGACATACTTTTTTACCTAAAATAAGTATTCATTAGATCCTAATGTATTTATTTTTTGGTGAATAAAGTACTCTGTGCTAAAATTAAGAAGCTGTGCGAATCAGTATTAATGCGTATATCCCTAAAGATACAAATGGCAGAAGGGTGGAATTTCAAAAAAAATAAATAAAATTCTGAACTTGTAAGAAAATTTGTTGTATTGCTTCTAGCAAAAAGATATGATGCGTTTCAATACTTAATATTGAAAAAAGTGTGGAAAATGTGACATAAATTTAAAGAAATATGAAATTTGAATACTTACTGCCGGCAACACCGTTTCTATCGTATGTGACCAAAACTGATGCAATTTTGGGTCTCCTGTCTTTCTCCTTTTGACTTTGCCTCTTAAATTTCAGACTTCCAACGAGACTGGACGTTTGTCTAACGAATTTGTTCTGCTGTCTGTCGCACTCTCTCGCGTTTTCAGTCTTTTTTTGTGCAATCTTTGTTTCCAAACTCGGATCCGGTATTAAAAAACGTTCTTCGTTTGTGCTCTCGTTTCTCTTGAATATCATCTTAATAGCGGACGAAATTTTCCGGCTCCCGAATGCCACTTCGTATTGGTTTTTGATCCAGTGTTCCATTTTAAAAGATAGTTTTGTATTCGTTTGATGTTGTAAATGCAACGCAGCGATTACTAAATCGGAAAAACATAAGGGACACAAGAATAATTTAATTATTGGGTTACTCTTAAGGTTTCCTTCATCGAAAATAACGACATCGTTACTACAATTTAGAGTTGCGTATTTTGTGGATAACCTTCAAAGTGATATTTAATGCAAATTAGAATATCTTTGAACACTTAAAAACATCGGAAATTTGTTGAATAAAAAGTGCGTTTAAAGCTCTGTTTGGATTTGATGATCAGTATTGATTTTGTATAAAAATGAAATTTTAAAAATTATTGTAAGAGTTAAAAAAGCAAAGGGGGCTTAAAGCGTTGCAATAAATCCTCCATTCTCCAGAAAAAAATCTTTGGTTGGATATGCAAGGTTGCCTTCACAACTAAATCTTGTAGCTAGTATTGCATTTTCTTTTTATGTTAAATATACATACCTAAACAGGGATCCCTTTTAAATAATACCACTATTGCCGTCTCCGAAAAGGTGACAGTGTCGGTTTATGTTCATTTAAACAGTATAATAACAAGTTTTATAAACGACACTTCAGATGAGTTTGTAAAAATGTTGAATGAGTTGGACAGTATACTTTTTGTACCACCGTCATAAAAAAATTCACTTTAATAAGTTACGTGATAAACGCAGAAGACCATCGGAACCATCAGAACTGAAAACTGCCAAAATACCATCACTGCTTTAAATATCTAAGGAAAATATCCGATTCCTTCCAATCCATGACTAAAATACCGAAAACGCTAGAATTGGCTAAAGTGGTACCTTGCACATGCCTGTGTAGAAAATAATGACATTTGCTTTTATATATATATAATCAAAATTTTGCTTCTTAAACACATAAAACTAATGGATATATGAAATTAAAAAATTATCTTTTTTTTGTAATTTAAAATGATCATAATTATGTTTTATGGATTCTTTAAATATTACAAGTCGCAAAAATAAAGTATTCTGACTTTTCAAGGAATTACAATAACTGCAAATTTTGATAGGTGTACTACATAATAATTTTCATGAAGCCATAGCCATGAATACATTTTCATGAAGTCAAAAAAACTATTCACATTGCGAACTGTAAATTAAAATTTCTTCATAACTAAATTGCAGAATGTGTATTTAAAGCCTTTTGCATCCTTTCTCTCTAAATAATAGTGTAATTCTGGTTCAGGAAGTACAGGATGTATGAAGTTAAAATTCTATTTCTTTGTTTTCCAAGATAGGCTGTATTATCAGCATTTTATTTTACAATTTGTTGTCATATTTAACCCCGACTAACTAATGTTAAAATGCGTAAATAAGATACAAAATGTATTTTTTTGTAGATGAAAATCCTTATTATTTAATATTTTTAACATTTCAATCTGTTAATAAATAAAGAATACTGCTGATTCGGCATTCAAGGATTACGTTTAGACTTGTCAGAAAACCTTAAAGGAAAGCAAAATGATAAAAACCGCTTTTTTAAAAAAGCAGTGCCTCCGAATTTGCACAAATGTAAAGTGACTTCTTTTCGAGACCGTTTCAAATTTCCTCCCCTGTTTGATGCCCATAATTAAAATAAGCTGATAAATAACTTTATTTATGACAGCATAGACAAAATGGAATTTTTTGCTTAATTTGTAGCGCTGGTCATTTACACTATTATCGAGTTTGATCTTGATTTGGCTGAACATATCAAGTAAGTAGTTTATAATAGTGTTACGGGTTTACCCCTACTAGCCGTGACGTGGACACAACATCGTCTCTAGGCATACTGTATATCGATTCACTAAGGATAAAAGGATAGGTGGATATTATAAAAACGCAACATTATTGTTAGTAACCTTTACTTTTTTGAAACATCGTTGTTAGTGTTTAAGTTCACATAACATACAATATATCAATTCAATATTATGATTTTGAAATAATGCTCAGTGAACAGATTTGGATATTTTAAATTTTTGTACTTTCGCGAAAATAAAAATTAGCGAATAATCTTACAGTATTTGTTTATGAACTAACAACAGTTTTATAGAGATTCTTTAGACTTTAACGACTCATTGACTAATGTTAATGCAGTAGTCCTTTAAATATACCTCAGAACTATTTTGATACACTGCTAAGACATTGTTAGTGCGACGTGAAAATGAATAAGAATGACATCACAACGTTACGAGTTTATCAACACTGTTAGCTTGCTTTTTGGTGACTTTACCTTTAGGGGAAATAGGGATGATACGGCGTATTGTGGGCACATATCAGACAAACTTTACTCTATATGTGAAAGTATAAAATTGAGCCTCTATTGTATTATGTGTCCATTTGAGTACATAGTAACAATGTTCTCAGGATGGATCCATTTTCTAATTATCTTACAGTTTTATAGAAGTCGCTTAATGCAAAGTATAATTTGTTATTTGAACAAAACCTTTCATTCCTCGTCATCTTCATTATTTATTTTCTACCCTCCTCAATAGGGTAAAATGTGTATGATTCCATATGGCACAATGTACACAGGAAGTAACAAATGGAATGTAAATTGATATTTTATTTATTACAAAGGTAAGTTTATGCTTTTAAAGCTTTAATCGGAATTTAGTGATATAAAAGTTTGCCTCATTTTATGAATAGAAACAATAAGAAGTTCAAAAGAAATTTAGCTCATATTGGATAGCCAAATTAGTACGAGCACTGCTAGAAAATTTTACCAAGTCTATTGTTTCCTAAAGGAATGTCTGGAATATCGCTGAATGGCTATCGCATAAAGATATAAAAATTAAGTATAGTTAAAATCGTAATTAATTATTTTTAAAGTATTCACTATCAATAAAAAATGTTTCAAAAGGGTAATAAAACATATTCCCAGATGGACACAACATTTTTCTTTGTTAATTCATGGAGCTAAAATTTAAATCAATTTATTTAAATAAAAAAATTTATATCATGCCATTCATAAGATTTGATAAAAAGAAAACATGCCTGCGTGTTGGCCCATTTTTCCCCATCGGCATGAACGACCAAGAACAAATGAAGATGGACAGGTAGAGCAACAAAATTATGCAGCAAGAATAGTTATGATACATCCATTCCGTTGTAATTTTTTGTTAATTTCTCATAACAAAAACACTAACAAAGTCCTTCGTCCTCCGCCAAACAATTTTCGCGTGAATTTACTTATATTCTGAATACGAGCAATTCACAGGGTCGAAGCGCAGCTTCTTAGGTATGGCTTAAAATAAATACATAACATATATATACAACATTAAAAGTATATAATATAAGAACAAAAATAATTTAAGTAATACTCAAAGTTAATGCGTAAAACATAAGACTAGGAAAATATTACATGATTTTAGAAGGTTCAGTGGGCTAATGCAATCGGTAGTGTAGCTATGTACAAATTAGACTTCTCCTTGTGCTCCAATGTTAAAAAATTTGGCAACACGTTCTCAGAAATCAAAGTGCCGACGATAAAATTTATAAAAAAATAATGGATTCGTTTTCGAAAACATCGAAAACTAACGCATTTTCGAATGTAAGAAGGCACTACACGAACCTGTTCAAAATGAAATAAAACTTTTCAAACTTCAAGATTTTAACTCACACTTTTTGTGTAATTATACAATATTTGGTTTGATGCCGTTCGAACTTAAGACCTTGTTTACGAAATTGACAATGGCTGTGGCAGGCTGATCGGGGTCTAGTTCAGCAAATAAATGACACTGGTTGTCGGGGTTAGTCACGTTGGGCTTTCTCGCCACGTAACCAAAGATTCGGCTGAAACAAGTTAGGCGACTACAATATAACAAGTGCAAAAACATATTTCATAGAACGGTTAAGCATTCACAAAAATGCTAAGTTAATATTTTTGAAAAGCTTACAGAAAATTTGTATTATTAGTGAAAACAAACACCAAATGGTTGGTTTTATTTGATTGTTTTTTTCATCTGTTGCAATGTCTTGTAAAGCAAATTGCCTAAGTTAAAGAAAATGTAAATCACAAAATTTGAAATTGAAAAAGAAAACTAAGTCATAATTTACAGTTTAATTAAAAAAAAAAACAATATCTACATTTTCTTTTTAGAATCGTGTCTTCAGAAAATGATGGAACGTCCGATGGGACATTAAAACTCACTTGGAACTTTTCGCTGAACCCGTTTCCTCCGCATTAACTAACCAACGGTGTTCTTCTGGATCTAGACCGCAGTGCGATATTGTGTTAATTGGATAGTGTTTTCGGAAAAATAGCTTCCTTTTGTTATCGGTCAACGTAATCCCTTGCCCGTTAACCTTGAAGTGAACTATGGCTGTGTCGGGTAGGGGCGACATCTGAAACAGCTGCATCACCGCTTTTTTCATGGCTTGCGGACCAGTTAACGACTCCATTTCAATAGTGCATAAGTAAATAACATTGCACGCCGCTCCTTGTACTTGCAACTGCTGAAGCTGAGCTGCCTGCTGACCTTGGGCGTCGTATCTTAACAATATTTAATGTAATGGTCAAGCATTATGCATTTGAAAAGGATATAAGTAGCAAAATAGAATTGGTGGATGAGCTTCATGTATATAAATTAAAGCTTTAAACCTTAGTTCTGCAAAATGTGTAACAATTTCTTTTTTAAGCATTTGGGTCTTGATATTATAAAACATACAAGAGAATTTTTTTCTAAACTAACTAAAATGACCACGGTTTGGTTTTCTCGTAAAAAATTAAATCTAGGTGTGGACATGCTTCTCATAATAAGAATGATACTTGACGCTCCCGTGAGCAAAATATCTGCATTTAGTAAAAATAAACGATAAACCTATTGTCAATTTAATTATTAGATGCTCTTTACTGCCGTTGCAGGCCCAGGTTTTCTTGTAATTATACTTACTTTAAATCGCGCTCAGGTAAGACGAGCCGACAAGGCAGAGCTATTTGCGTTATCGAATGTTGATAAATCAGAGCCGAAAGTGAGCTGAAAATGGGTTCATTGGGGCACCCTTTTAATCGCACTCCTTTCGACGTTGGCTCGATCAGAAAATGTCGAATTAATTCGTCGGATGAACCCTTTACTTTCGTCTGTATATTCGACGGCACTGTAGCCACCCTCAATGCGAGTCCAAAGGCACCAGGAAATGAATTCGAGTCCCTAACGACAAAAGTGCCGGGCAACTGATCCCGCAGCATGTTTATGGCTGAAAGGAAACATACACAATAGTATTTTCCACAGTTCTATGTTTTATGTGGTCTAAAATTGATTACTTCCCACCAAGTTAATACATTGTCACAAAAGACGCAGTCACAGTTTGTCACAAAATACTATCAACGTGCGCTACCTGATATTGCAGTTTTACTTTTATTTGTTTATAAGAATTTTTTGGATCTTCCAAACTACATTAAATTTACAAATGCAAAAAACTTGTCTATAACTTTAGATAACTACTGTAAAATTAATGTCATTTGAGTAAAGTAAAAAGAATTTTGCTAATTTATATAAAATATATTTTATACTTAGACATTACAAACTTTTTACTAATAATTACTAAATTTTTCAAAATTTCGGGAGCAAAATATAGTTCAAACATTTTCAACATTCGATTTAAGATTTTGGCAGTTATTCTTAAATAAATCGCAATACTTTAGTACCGCGGGGTTTTCCAAATTTGGTCTAAGGTGATAATAAGATATAGACGACATATAATATTACATTACATTGGGTATTATGTTGTATTAATTGATTACCTTCTTCCCGTGTTATAGTAGGTTTGTACCAGAATTTGCTGGTGTCCCGAACTATTTTAACGTGAGCGGCTGATACTTCCTGCGGTGACTGCTGCTCGCTACTGGACGATATCGAGCCGTGTCGTGAGTGACCGTAGTAAGACGTGGGTGACGCGGACCCGTTGTACTCTCTAAAACCCGAAGCAGATGCGCTTCTTAATGTACTTTGCGAATATTCGCTATCGGAAATGCCGTAAAATTGATCGTTGGGGGTCAAGGGTCGGTCCTTTCTAAAATTTAGAATTGGTAGGTATTGATTCCTATACTATTGATGCTCGTTAGGTCTATTGGGGAAATAAGATCATTAAGAAAACTCACCGCTGGGTTGTAGGACTTTTAGGTGGCAATCGCTCATTGCCCAAATCAAATTGGACGGTCGGTGTCGGAGCGTTGAGGTACGGCGTTCGGGCGTGCACGGGAAAAGCTGGCGTTTGGGGACGGGGTGACGAACTATGCGACGGCGATGTTTCATTGTCGTTCGACGTCCTCCAAGTTTGGATCGACTCTTCTCGATACTTGAGAGAACAGAGTTTTATTAGCACTTTTGTTGTTGTGCACTGTTTCGGCGCTCAAGCAAGTTTCACGATTAAAAAATATATGCTTTGTCACGGTCAGGTAAGTACATGATAAATATATTTTAAAAAAATTGTCGAATCTTCATTTAATATCATGCATCTGCAGAGAAAAGCAATCAGCACGTAAACAGGGCTATACGCTAAGGGCGCGCTTTTTAACAAACAAAAATACAATAAAAAAAAACGCAGAATGGCGAAACTTTATTCGAATTCTTTGATTAGCACAACAAGAAGTCGGAATGCTAGTGACGGCAGATATATTGAAAAATAAAATCTTCGACGGAGAACCGGGGACGTCGAAGTTATGTAATACAACTACTTTGAATGTTCTAATTACACGGAATATAACTTATATTTTGTAAGTTTCGTAACTCTTCACTAAAATAATATTATTTTTTGCATTAAATTTAAAGGCGCACTTTCTGCTAAATAGGTTTATTATTAAACATATACGTTCCAAACCACACCTATCATAAAATTTTTAAACCCTTACAAAACTACATTGTTATTAAGCTAATTCAGTAATTTTTTGAGATATCTTCTCATTTTCAAATTTGTTATTTATCTCAACTTGAAAATAACAAGTACATAAACAAGTAAAGAAGTTCCCATTAAAAAACGGGCTTGTTGAAAATTTATTTTAACTTTAGACAAACTGGAGACTGGAATATGACCATTTTTTAAGAAGCAGTTATTTTGCGGCACCCTCGACCAATAACCTTGTACCTACGTAAATCTTCGACGCTATCCGCGCTATGTAATGTAAATAAAATATAGAAACAAAAATCAAAAATAGAGCGTGTTAATACCTGCTGCCATGCTGTGTTATTAGGACTGTTACTAGAGTGCTCAGAGCCACTAGACAGGTTAGCGATTAGATCGTCAAGAGCGGCTAGCCGAGAGTTCTCATCCAGCATGTCGCGTTTAATACCCACCCTGCTGCTTTGCTGGGCGCTACGCGACATTCCGGGATCTTGTCCGGTTGTCGAATAGTGACGGTGTTCTACTACGGAAAGTAATCGGTTATCTACCTGGTCTCTATCAGTTCCAACGTCCGATGGTACCCTTATTATTTGTCCATGGGGGTTAGAGGTTAGAGCAGTTACTGGGTCGGTGTTCTGCAATATTACGGTGCTTGTAGGTGATTACGGGTGGTGTAATGTTGTCAATTTAATTATTTTACAATGAAAATGACTCTTAGAACATATAAGCGTTGATTTGTTCGCTCTGGGCTGGTTTACCTACGAATATAAATTAAATTCGTAATAGCTGTTGTCTTCATGAATGAATCATAAATATACGAAGTAATACGTTGGTACTTTTCGTAAAAGTTAAACTAAAATGTTAAATTAATTAAATAAAACAAAAACAAAAAAACCCGGAGGCGAAATTTTATGAGGTAAAGTGGAAAAAGACACTGTCGTGTAAGTGCAAGTGCATCGTCAAATAAAAATATCACCAGAATCAGTAGAAATTAAAAAATTTCTGCCTGATCGTAATATAAATTCAGAGTTTTTAAAACTAAACATATACGAAAAATAGAAATCAATGTTGCTACTAATGTAAAATACTAAGTAATATTAGAAATATTTAACTCTTAAAAATGATTTAGACTAACGTACGCCTGTCGAAGAATTGAGTTTTTCTTGTACCAACAATCATTTTAGTGTGATTTTGAACGTTATTTTAATATTTATCAAAAATCATAAACCGCTGTTGGGTGGAACTCTCATCAATATTTTCAAAGCGGTCCTGCAATATCACTTTTAAACAAAATTAATAAGAAATAGTTCGATACAGACGTGAAAACTGCAAGCTATTGCAGAGTGTACCGAAGTTTTCAAATTTGTATTTAAAACATCTGTAAAAAAATAAACTGGTGATTGTGAACTCTAATCGCTACCAAAGGAAGATTTAAGAAAAATGATTTAGTAGATAGAATCTATATCATAAGAGTTCATGATGAACCCCAATTGAAGTTACCTGCGAATATTTCGCATGCGCTGACTTGACCATCATAAAAGGCCTCTCCTGTTGTGAAGCGTACGACGATTTCAATGTGCTAGTGGTAGAATTTGGCAGCACCTCGTAATTTTTCTGCATGGTGTTGATATGCAAGGGGATCGTGTAGTCATCGTCATCGTCGGGAAAAGCTGTGGTGTCGCTAGTGTAGCCATCCAATCTGTGGCTAGCCGTAGGCCTCATATGACGCGACTGAACGGTTTTCAGTTCGGAGAGCAACCGTATTTCGTGTGGGTGGCGTTCTTCGCGCAGCTGCATTTCCCTTCGATCTTTCAGCTTTTGTTGCTGCCGCTGCAACCATGTGAGGTTTCCATTTCGCGTAGTGCTGGAACAATTATAACCCAACTGGAAAGTCGAAATATCTTGAACGGATTTCGATAAAATACCATATATTATCAGACAATCTTTTTGATGATGATGAAAGTTTCTGACATAATGAAGATAGTCTTCTTTAACGAAGTGGACTAGTGTAACATGTAATTTACAAATACAATTCTAAGCATAATATGTTATTAAACTATTATATAATACCAGTATAATATATTTTTTGTGCTTGTTACTCTAATACTTTCGTCACAGCTTTGGAAGCGATGGAATGATTTCGGTAAATTTTGACCGTGCTATTTTGACATTTGTCAGGTGTCACAGTTCACTCACAAATTAACAAAAACTAATGGCCGTAGAAAAACTTCAGAACTATTGAACGAAAATTTCAGCTATCTGTAATACGAGTATAACATTATTTCTCAAAAAATAGGATCTGAAATTCAAGAATGCAATTGCACCCCCTGGCGGTAATTCTAGAAACTTAAAAACAATTTCAGCATTTTTTTTGGGCCGCTTTAGTTATATAAGTTACATATAATTTTTCATTCCAAGTCTTTACAATTACTTTCCGAGAATGCCCGGAACAATACGTTAGGTGCCATTATAATTCTTGATAACACTGCCTAAATTTTTAATATCATTTTATATTTGTCATTAAATAACTTACTAGATAATATTTAAAAATATGTAAACATTTATTTCTTACAAATAAAAACATGAATACGGATCTGATACTTGGAGAGTCACTTGCTGCAAAATTTATGACAGATAAGTAGTAACTCACAATAAGCAACTTAAAAAGGCAATTATTTGGAGACCGACTATATACAATATCTTCCAGACATTTTTTCTAAAAACGGTCCTAAACTAATTATTTCCTTTATATATCAGTCTTCAGTGTTGCGCTGCGTGGTTGGTGTGCTTTCCCGCAATAAAGCTCGTGACCGTACCAAGAAAGTGGAACAGAACTTTCTAATACCATATACCCTGAAGTAAACTATGGCAGATAAGACCCTGCCTAAGTTTCTGCATTCAAGCGAGCAAATACGTACATAACAAATAAAGGGCATATTCCGAATGTTTACCATATTTAGTTCGCTCGCATATCAAGTTATTTCGGACAGTTAGTTCCGACAAATATCCCGTCTTTTAACCGTTATCGCAACAGGAGCGTGTAACGTATTCTTGGAAGCGAGCGGTCATAAACACAGAAGTTTTCATTTTACGTCACCTAGATAAAATGTTTTAATTGTTCAAGAGGAAACCAGTACATAAACTGGTTCTGAGGTTTAATTTAATCGAATTAATTTACATAACATACTGAGAATGTACATGTAAAATTAGCAACAGCGAAAAGATATAAAAAAAAAATCATTTTAAAATAAAACTTTGTTATAACTAAAAATGGCGTATTTAAAACTCAAAAAGTCGTTCTTTCCGCAAATGTCCGCAGGAATTGGTAACCAAATAGTAAATTATGCAATAAGTGCGGTAAACGGCATTTGACTAACGAGTATATTTGACACGAGCGGAGCACAGCCGAGCGAGTTTTTAATAAACGAGTGAGTTAAAAAGTTTTTCTACTCCCGTTTTCTACCTAATTACGCAACGATCTAGCGTGCGGGAAGCGTCGCTTTACCACGTCAGTTTCGTTTCCCACGAATCCGAGCCACTTCGGACATTTCCGGGATTTTACCGCACGGGTTTGGAAGCAATCGGATGTTTTCGGAGATATTTCCCACGCTTCGAATTTTGACGTGAATTCTGACAGTCATGTCAGTGAATGTATTCGTGTTTTGCGAAAATGAACCAAAAACTAACGATAGTAGAAAAAGTATAGTATTCAACAAGTTCAGTCAACTTTTTAACTTATTGGCTTATTAAACACTCGCTCGGCTCGTGTCAAATAAACTCGGGAGTCAAATGCCGTTTACCGCACTTGCATAATATACTATTACCGAAACTTGTTGCATACTATACTTTTTCTACGACCGTTAGTTTTTGGGTACATTTTCGCAAAACAACACGAATACATGACCGTCAGAATTGACAAACGTCAAAATTCAAAGCGTGGGAAATATCTCCGAAAACATCCGATTGCTTATAAATCCGTGCGGTAGAATCCCGTAAATGTCCGAAGTGGCTCGGATTCATGGGAAACGAAACCGACGTGGTAAAGTGACGCTTCCCGTACGCTAGATCGGCGGGTTCTTGGGTATTTTTACAGAAGGGAGTAGAAAAAAATATTTGTTAACAAATATTTCATGTAATATACGACGTTTTTGTATGGCTGTATTGGCATGGAACTAGAAGTAAATATATCGTAATCCAAATAAACAATTTTTTAAAGTTAAGGCTTGAAAATGTGTTCCCTTGTTGCAAATTCAGAAAAAAGCGGTAAAATAGATTTATGATATATCCAGGTGAAGGTATTAAATTGCGCCACAGAAGTATTTCTGCGAAAATTGTCAGTATTTGTTTAATATATGGGAACACCGCAAAAATTAATCAGCCTTACAAATGGCGATAGGTGTGTTGTCTTTTCGAATCGGTTAAAACTTATTTACTATCAGTGAAACCGACAAAGAGTGAATAAAAGTTAGGAAAATGACTGTGTGTAAAATAATTACTAAATGAAAAGCATGTGTAAAAGAAATCGAAAAGATTTTTTTTCTTGGATGGAAACAAAAATTTTACCTTGTGTATTGTAAAGAACCCAACACCATAAATAAATTATGAAGAGGTAAATTGAACAGTGTACTAAGTATTATTAATTTTTGAATGGTGTGGAATTGTATGTAATATAAATACAGAATGGGGGCCTTTCACAGTAGTAATGTTGAGAAACTTTGGCGCTTACCTCGTATACACATATCCGAAAACGTAAATATTTGCGTTCGAATTTAGATATAGTGTATTTTTAGCAACCAATGTATACCTAAATTTACTTAATATAAGAGCAAACAAGAGTCAAACATAAACATTTAAATATTTTCAATCCGGATTTTATGCTCACGTATTTTAACAAAGAACCAACAGCAATTCCCAGTCATTGGTTTTGCAGTAAGTTTTGTGTAAATTTATGTGAAGCATCTTTTTTTTTTTAAATAAGTTCATAACTGAAACCTGTTTTGAGATTGTGGAGCAAAAATTATGTCTATTAAAAACTTTCTTATTTACAGTTAAAATATTGGAAAAAAACTCTATAATTAATCGATTATTAGATTATTCTAAAACAGATAGGTTTCCAAAAATTTGCACATATAATTTATGCTTGTTGCCGATTAAGATTTTTTATTAGAGATAATTAAATTAATGAAAATTAAATTAATAAATTTCGTGTTGGGCGATTATGATAACGCATATTTACGAATCAAGCAAGTATCAAAAATGCTCCACCAAGTCCAACAACAGTCGAAACACAAATATTGTTCTTTTAAAACAATTACACTAAAAATAGCGTTTTGTACTTTTCACTACCATTTTAAAAAATGTTTTCGCGGATTAGGAGTTCGAGGTACCCCACAAGTTAAAATAAGGATAAAATTTTTTTATTAGACAGCATACTAAATGAAATGTGGTTTGGTTAAACTTTTTACCCTCCATTGAATAAATTGAAACTAGGGATAAATTTATCCTAAAGTTTTAGTTGTTGGTTTTAAGTAATTTTAGCTACAAAATTTGAAAGCTTGACATTTTTTATTCATTATTATTATTATTGTAAATACTTTTTTCTACTCCCGTCTGTAAAATACTTAATTATACACCGATCTAGAGCGCAGGAAGCGTCACTTTACCACGTCAGTTTCGTTTCCCATGAATCCGAGCCCCTTTGGACATTTCCGGGATTTTATCGAACGGGTTCGGGAGCAATAGGATGTTTTCGGATATATTTCCCAAGCTTTCAGTTTTGACGTTTGTCAATTCTGACGGTCATGTCAGTGAATGTATTCGTGTTGTTTTGCGAAAATGTACGTAAAAACTAACGGTCGTAGAAAAAGTATAGTATGCAATACGTTCGGTAAACTTTTTAAGCCATTTACCGCACTTGTTGCATAATATGCTATTACAGTTTTCCGGGTTTAATAGAGAACAATAATTTTCTGAGTGTTGGGAAACATAATTTTTACAACGCTTTTCCAGAATAAATTACGTGGTTTGTGTTAATTTTATTATATTTTGCAAGTTGCTGAAGTCATCACAGGACATGCCAACTTCGGCGTTTCTATTATCTGCGATGTTCCCATGGGAAGGAATTGTTATAAATACATGTAAAACTTGCTTTGTATTAATTCTATCGCTAGTACTAGCTGGTAGTAAAAGGTTGTAGAAATAAAATCTTAGCTCTCATTAACCAAAATAATTTTCATTGGGTTCCAAGTTTTTAATAATCTCTATTCGCTTCCATCATTGATGTTCTGAAAAATTCTAATATGCCGAAAATTATGTAATATTTTATTGAACAACATTAAAAATGCGGAATAACAATAATGATCTCGGAACCAAAACATACCTTTCCCCCGCCTCCGTTGAAGCTAGGTGGTTCCTGAACTGACGACTCTCCGAATCTGAATACGGACTCTCGATGAAGTTCGACTTGTAGATAAGTCGGTCCGGGTTGCTCAGTGCATCATCAGTATGGCTCCTTTTTAGCGGATCGTTGTATCTTTTTCGCTCATCTTTGTAGTACTCATAGCGTTCCTCACGTTTGATGGGCCGAGCGTTTAGAGCACTTTGGGTGAAGATATCGTCGATGGAGTCGGTATCGCGAGGCGAGCTTTTGCGCAGGAGAGCTGGCGAATATGTTCGTCGGTCTAATGAGGAGTAATGCGCATTCTTGATTGGGTCCGGATCATTTTCGAAATTTGGCACTGGTTTAGGTGATGCATACACTTGTGTCTGAACCTAAAAACAAAATTAAATCAATGAGTTTGTTATTATTAACATTTTAAATCATGAAAATTACCAAATAGGCGCCACATAGAATTTCAATTATAAGCAATAATTAAAAATGAACAACAAAGTGGATAGCCGTAAAGTGGGTAGTTTGACGCATGTTGTTTTCGTTTCTAAGTCTACGTGTTGACAAATTCTTTCGTCGGAAGGAAAGGATTTGGAGAGGCTCATGAATTGGCGCGCAGACTTCTTGGTTTTTGCATAATTGTCATTATACAGGATGTTTGGAAAAGATGGTACAAATCTTAGGAAAGTGCATTTGTTTTTCTTTTGAACGAAGGTGCTGTAACATTATAGGTTTTGACATAATACGGAAGTTAAATTTTCATAACTTCATTTCATTTCAATGTACATAAGTTTCTTATACCAGTTTGGAGAATATGTTCTAAAATTTTGTTTCGATTTTCCCAAATATCCGGCTTTGTTTAATAGATAAATTTTTATTATCTGTATTAGCAATAGTTTCCACAATAAAAACGAGGTATTTCTCTCACTCGTCAATCGCATGAATGATCAAAATATTTGGAGATTACATTCGTTGTTTCTTACTGGTATCAACTTCTTGAAGAAGCGAATGAAATTCAGCTTGCCCTTTTAGCCATTAGTGTTTATTAGTATTTTTAACGAATGTCTTTATTTCGGGTATCCGACTAGGGAAAAACGGAATCAATCCTTAATATTGAATTCATATAACGAAAGATTTTATCAATTTATAGACCGAATCTTCGTGTACTGTATATGTTATTAGTGTATCATATCAATCTCCGAAACATCAATAAAAGTAAAGACATTCTGGACTTGGATGTTTTCCGTAAATTTTAAAAAGCACAGAACTCCTTTATTCACCTTTTTCCTAACCTTAAACAAAGCTGGTTTTCCTCATAAACCACTTAAAATTGAAAGTCCTTCATATTAAGAAGAAAAAGAACGTTTATTTTCAGAACTCATACTCAAGGTTAATTTAGATTAGATTAGATTAGATATATATATATATATATATATATATATATATATATATATATATATATATATATATATATATATATATATATATATATATATATATATATATATATATATATATATATATATATATATATATATATATATATATATATATATATATATATACACATTCGAATTTGATTGGTTTGCACTCTACTCTCTACCCGCTTATACAGTGTGTCCAAGATAAGGATGCGCAGCATGGGGATCTCGGAAACTATAAGAGATACAGTGTCGGTTAAATTAGACAAAAGTTGCGCATTTTGATACCGAACAAGATCCCGTTTTACAAATTTGAAAATTCCAAGCCGTTCCGGAAATATCCGAGAAAAACCGAAATATTGCGATTTCGTTTTTATTATTTTTTAAAGCTATTTGAAAAGATATGAAAAAACGGAAAACACTTTTCCATTGGCACTTTTTAATCTCTCCAAATTGACGTTAATAAATTTTCATTACAGCGTTTCGATTCCATGGAACCACCATCAACTTTGATTTTTCTTATGGGACGGAAAAAAAGTACACACAGTATTAGGTTGTGCTTTTCATTGCGAATTCAACGATGTACGATACAATACGGTTACTTATGTTTTTATCCAGAAAAATGGCTTTTTAATACATTTCTAGTATTTTATTGTAGTAGGCCATGAGATCCGAACGGTGAAAGGCAAAAGAAAATGGTTGACAAGTTCGAGTTAATGTGTTTATTTATTTACTAACTCTAACTGTTCATTTAACATAACAACTAAATCCAACAAGTTAATGAAAAACAAATTCTATAACAAATGTTCGAATAAATGACCTCCATTTTCTAGGCATAAGTACGCCCGACTTAACATTTCAGGAGTAATTTTATTAAACGCTGCTCGTACTGATTGACGTAATTGTTCCTCGTTGTCAAAACATTCTTTGAATACCTCATTTTTTATGTAGCCCCATAAGAAAAAGTCCAAGGGAGTTAAGTCCGGGGACCTTGGAGGCCAAGGTGTTTCACTGTAAGTCCCAATGTATTTTCCATCAAACCGTTCAGTTAAATATTGGCGAACTTCTCTGGAGTTATGGGCTGGGGCACCATCTTGTTGGAACCAGCAGCCTTGCACAGCGCCTAGCGGTAAATCATCTAAGGCATCTTCTAAATCGTGCCTCAAGATGTCAAGGTACCGCTCGGAAGTTAAGGAATTATTATAGAAAATAGGGCCTATAATCTTGCTACCAAAAATCCCACACCAAATATTAAACCCAAAGCGAACTTGATGTCTGGATAGTCTATTAACACGTGGATTTTGTTGCGACCAATAGTGTGTATTGCGCCTGTTATAAATACCGTTATTGGTCACCATACTTTCATCAGACCAAATCACTTTATATGGAAAATTAAAACTCTCACCACACATCCTGGTATACCACTCACAAAAATGTCTACGTCGTTCGTCGTCACCCGGTTTTAATCCTTGACATATTCTGAATTTGTAAGGCTTAAATTCATTTTTCCTTAAAATAAACTGAGCTGTAGATTTAGCTACCCCATTCTGGTCTTCAATTTCTCTGGTAGAAGTTTGTGGATTTTCGATAACAGATTGTAGAACAATGTATTGGTTTTCTTCATTGGAAGGTTTTTGTCGGGATAATGCAGGCTTCTTAAATGATCCATATTCTTTCAGATTAAATAACAAACGCCGAAAAATACTCTTGTCAGGTTGTCTCCGCTCTGGGTATTTGTTAGAATACATACGCTCGGCTTCCACACAATTTCTTTGGCATCAGATGTAGCAAGACAGCATATCACATTTTTCTTCGTTTGTAAAATTACCTCCCTCCATTGTAGAACAAAATAAATTAGAAAAAGACAACAACAATAAAAATACAAAAACAATAACTAAAGGAATAAACTTATGATCGACTGATAACAAAGACAAATAACATTAATGTGTCATTGAAATTGACTGGATGTCATTTTGTCATGGCCTACTCCATTTAAATGCTGAAATGTATTAAAAATCCATTTTTCTGGATAAAAACATAAGTAACCGTATTGTATCGTACATCGTTGAATTCGCAATGAAAAGCACAACCTAATACTGTGTGTACTTTTTTTCCGTCCCATAAGAAAAATCAAAGTTGATGGTGGTTCCATGGAATCGAAACGCTGTAATTAAAATTTGTTAACGTCAATTTGGAGAGATTAAAAAGTGCCAATGGAAAAGTGTTTTCCATTTTTTCATATCTTTTCAAATAGCTTTAAAAAATAATAAAAACGAAATCGCAATATTTCGGTTTTTCTCGGATATTTCCGGAACGGCTTGGAATTTTCAAATTTGTAAAACGGGATCTTGTTCGGTATCAAAATGCGCAACTTTTGTCTAATTTAACCGACACTGTATCTCTTATAGTTTCCGAGATCCCCATGCTGTGCATCCTTATCTTGGACACACTGTATATTCTTTGAGGGAAACGAAGCTAAAGGATAGCCAATGTTCCGCGACAATTCTTGTTGGTGAAAGAAGAGGAGATTTCTATGGATTCTTGGATGACAGGTTTTATGATCCTTTAAGGTTAGTAGGCCTACTAGGTTTTTGTAATCTTAACTGCGAATCAGGTTTTACCTTGCACCAATATGGGCATCAGTCATCCGCCTTTAGATCCGTCTCCTTCAAGCAGCAGTACATAAGCAGGTACAGAGTAAAATGCGAGGTAGTTTCAGTTAAGTCCTGAAGAAGTCAACATGATGATTGGCGAAACAGCAAGGTTCATTTATCACCAACCGACATAGGAGGAATGCAAGGAAGATTCATGTGAACTTTAATTTTTAAAGAAAAATAAATAAAGTTAAATAACTAAGTATTAGCATTATGTTTTTTTGTTTTATTTCCTATATTTTGTATTCTCTTCATGTTTTATGCCGACGTTCCAATTAAAGTTCAAATTTAAAATTCGTAGGCTGAATTGGTACGTTAATACTATTATTTTCTCAATCTGTTAAACTTAAAATATTTTTTTAGTAACACCATAATAATTTTGCATCGCTTCGCCAACTCCTGCGTGTGCAAAATTGAATGAAATTCAGTATATGACAATAAAGTTTTATCGAAAAATTAATATTGTTCAGCCAAATAAGGGAAGTCTCGATAAGTACTCAACTGGTCCCGTGTTTCCGATACATAAAATTTACCATTGACAAAACCAGTCTTAACAAAAAAAAATCTATATTTTTAGCTGTCCGAGTTGGCCATATGGCGAATGGTCGAAATAAAGTCAACTATGCAATTTTCGACCTTGGACATTTTCTTTGATACGGTGTGGGCAGACCATTTATTTATTTGTTGCTGGCTTACACCGGTAGTTATATGGCGATACGCAACGAAATAAAGATGGGCGTAGCAATAATTGTTTGTTTTTCTACATTGTTTAGTTCTAAATTGCATTTGATGCCACGCGCAAAAGGTACCGCCCGATAGTATAACAATAGAATTGGACGAAGCAATTGTAGTTGTGCATCTTCTTAAACCAATTACAAGTCTGTTGAACATACTTGTCAGATTAGTTAATCAAGATCCATCTGATATACGCATGGATCACTGAATAATTTTGACTTTGATATTCATGTTATACGTCTGTCTCGTATATTCTTGTTTCTCTTCTCCTATTCCATGCTAGAAATAGAGCATTTCGAGATTTCAAAAAATACATTTTTCTGTGGTGAGTCATTACAAAAATAATAACATTCTTATTAAGATTTCATAATTGTGTCACTTGTTTTTATAGTAAAAAAAAACATTTTAGTTCTCGTTCGTCTCTTCCTACAGAATGTATTTAAAGTAGTCACCTTTTTCTTTCCTAATAAATAATAAAAAATATGGTACTTGTATCTAATCCTAGCACCAAGTAGTACTAAAAAATTACTTCCGAACTAGTAGGCTTGATAGTTGATACAATGGTAATAAAATGGCCTCAAATAAATCTTTTGATATAAACATCAACTCCCAGAACATAGACACCACACTCGCATTATTTTTCTACATATAGGTAAATAGTTTAGCGGTGGGAAACCATAAACTGTTCTGAAAAAGATATCCTGCTGGGATAATTATAAAATTCGTAGTAAATAGATGTCTTCTTTCTCAACAGTAGCTACTGAAAATGGAAAACTGCCGATACGGTAAATACATGATCTGTCGTCGAATACCAAATCCGAGTAGGAATGAATAAACATTTTCTTATAATGTCCGTACGAAGAAAAGTGACATGGTTTGAATCGGTGAATCAGATGTAAACCTTGGCATGTGGTGTAGTTAGCGGGAACAATGAAAGCCGGATCAAGTTATTTTTCTACGTAAAACCGCTTTAAATAAAACATTAAACGCAACTATAATTAGTGTCCTTAGCGGACTAAATGTCTAGACAACACAATAAGACAAAGGCATAAATTGGGTCATATCGATCTAGAATAGAACATTTGCATAACTGTCTATCCAAAGCTTAATAACTAAAACTTAATTTATGACAATTTTCATACCCTAAATCTGTCAAATGCAGACTACGTTCACTGTTCAGTAGAAAACGGAATTTGCATTTATTTTAAATGAAAACTATTTCACGGAAAAGATCGTATGAATTTAATTAGAGACTGAATGACCGACTATTTCATTAATTTTTGTATATAGCATCATTGTTACTAACGATTTGAATTATTGCAGTTACAAAAGTAGGAAAGTGCTAGTGCTACAAAGTGCTACAAAGGATCAAGTTTATATGTACATGCATGGGGAAATTTGGCTCTATATTGTCTGAGAGCACGAGCCGGACTTTTGTTATTGGTGATGTAACATTCTAATAGGTAAACTTTTTTCTTCTTCATATACTTTATACAAAATAGACTCACAAAAATGGAACTTAATAAAATAAATAGAAAATGGAAGTCCGAAAAAATACGCTTAAAACATTATAGTACACTTGTCAAAAAATCAGTAAAACAGTAAACAGGTAGGTTTCTATATATTTTTAAAGACATGTGGTCTATATTATTAAGAATTTGAATATTTTTTTTTTCATTTAAGGATATTATTTACAAGATTCTTAAATTATGAATGTAAAAGAATTTATGTATTATTGGAAAATAATTGCCAATTAAGCCAAAACGGTAAGTCAGAGACCCGTACTATGTTATATAATTGAAATTGCTATTACAGTGGCTATTCGAAAATCCAATAATATACAGAGTGTCTCTTTTAAGAAAATTGAGAAAAGTATAATTTTGCGAAAAGTGGTAACACAATTTGATCACTACCTAAACAAAAGCATTATTTTCGTAAAAATAGTAGATGGAAAAAAGTTTAAAAAGTCAATATGCAACCCAACAATGCTGGTTTAAACATAACCGGAATTTTGAAGATGATCGCTAATAAGTTCGAAACGGTGCATTACAGACCCATACTCATATATATCGGTATTTATCTTTGAACAGACTATTCAAAAATGCAATAAAATGTAGGTTTTACCGCCCTGTGTATTAAAAAGTGACCATTAGGGAAATAAAAGTCATTTTAATAGAAACAATTTTTGTATTTAATTTTTTTTTGTAACCCCCGTATGTTTCGAGATAATGTATAGATCCCTCTTAAATGGGCCACCCTGTCCATCGTTAAAATAATAATACTACCCCAAAACTAAATTTAATACTAAATTAATTCTATTAATTTTTCAGAAAGTCTATTTAGTGTTTCACATAACACAATTAAATTCTTATCAGTTATTAGTTACTACCATTTTTTGGAATTATTATAATTATTATATTTTTATCAGTTATTAGTTACTACCATTTTTTGGAATTATTATAATTCATGTACCATTTGTTCTAGTCTTAATTTTGTTATGCAAAAATAAATATACAAAAAAAGTTTATTAAAATGTCTATTAAAGAATGCACATTTACTTTTTACAAAACTTCGAATTTGCTAATGTTTCGCCCATCGTCCTGTTAGCTTGACTTAAACTGTGATGATTGGCGAAACGTTAGCAAGTTCGACTCAGCAAAAACCGACGCAGGAGGGATCCAGAAGTTTTATAAAAAGTTTTACAATTGCCTGTGGAAGTTTCTTTGAAGAAAAAAAAATGCACGTGTTTGTTAATTTAAAAATCTATATAAAAATAACATTAAAACCAAATAATAAAGAAGTGAAATAATTCACGATGCAAAAAGATAATCTGATATCAGCCCCAATGATTTCTATGTTGTCCAATGCAAATGGTAAACTTTTTATTCTAATTACGTTTAGAATGGATATTAATGCCGTCAACACACTCTTGTAGGAAGCGCAAACAAAAAATAAAAGCTCACCTTAGCAAGTACGTCACCGGAACTTTTATTGACGCTAGCCTTCCGTACGAGGCTCGGACTTGACAACTTCCTGGACTCCCCGATCATGTCGGCGTTTATTCCGTAACTGAATGGCGTACTATCTTCCCTCGCGTGGTATGGTATACTATCTGGGTCTTCGTACCGTTCCTTGTAGTTGTCCCGATGCTCGTAACGCGCATTATCTCTATCGTAACCGTGACGCGATTCTGTCGGTTTCAAATCGGGAATGCTCTGGACCGTCAGCATCATATCGGATAGCAGTTCGTCGAGTTCGCGGTGCTGGTCTTCGGGCGTGAGGGGGGACGATTGGGCGGTCGACGGCGGGGGACTACCGGAGGCGTTCGTATTGGCGTTCTGATGCTGGTGCCCTGCAAATATGGCCATGCTATGGGAAAGCGATCGTATGTATAATACGGTCGGTTTAAAAGGGAATATACAAACAAGGTGTTCGGAAATGTCCCTGGCCAATTGTAAGAAGCTCTTATTATACACGGTGTACGGAGTACAGGTGTGAAATGTATTTGGGTTCACACGAGATCCAAAAATATGGACGATTTCGTGCACTTTTACACTATTTTGAAAGATGCGGTTTTCGCAATAGTCTGCCACTTTTTTGTGAAACACATTATTTTTCATGATCTGAACTTCCCCAGAGGTTTTCGTTTTTAAGATATGGAAATAATTTCTTGAATAGGCAGTGATTACCTTTTATATAATTTTTATCGTAAAATTCAGTCCCGCAGAATAATTATACGAGGTCAGGTCAAAAATATATCGTTCTAAATATTATCTTTATTGAAAAAGGTGTTTCGGTTAGTTTTGGTTAGTTTAGTTAGTTTATATAAAATTAAAAAAAAAAAAACAATCACTGGGTACACTCTTTAACCGATTATGATTACTTAATAAGTTTTTGTGGCTGGCATGTTTTCCCAATTTTGGACTTTTTTATTGTCGTTTTATGGAAAATAAAATAACACAAAACACGATACGAATATGTACTGGAACTTCGTAAAGCAATCAAAGCCTTCAAAAAAAAAAACCGATTTATTAATTTTATAATTAATTTTTTTTTAGAGCAAAGTTAAGAAAGTGTGTTCTGTACCTCAATTCGACCTAAAAATGTTAATATTGCACATTAAATATAATACTTTAATTATTTATGTAATTTGTCTTCGGTAGATTAGCCGCATAAACTACCACTTGAAATAAAAAAGCAATTTTTATATATATAGACTTTTGACCTCTTTTTTATAAAATAAGTGTATTTTTTTTTTCAAATTTCATCTTTGAAGCCTTAAAACAAAATTTAGAATAATTTCTAACATATTAAAAAAAAGGCAATTTTTAAATATTTTTTTCTGACAATTTTTAACTTTATTTCTTATAATCTACAAATTTCCATTAATAAATTCGAAATCCGACTTTTTATATTTTCCAAAGAAACTTTTACATTGATTATAAATGCAACTTGCTGACTTTTCAGCAATCATTCTGTTGGCTTCTTCAGAGCTAAACTGAAACTGTATATTATATCCTATATACTTCCATTTTTGAAATATTTTATTATTATTCAGGGAAAATTAGAGCTTGGAAATTTGAAGTGATATTTGTGATTTTTCATTGTACTTGTAATCATTAAAAAACCTGAATCATATTGCCCTGGTAACACTTCACGCTATATCTTTTTTTGAAGTCAAAAACTGCCTACAACGTTCTTCTCATATATTAAATTAAATTAAATGTACCTGCTGAGGAGATGCCACTGTCCATCGACACCGCCAATGGACTAGAAACAGCCCCAGGAGAGAGCTCGGGCTTCTTGGTGATGGTCGCGTAGATGCTACCGTCTAAAGGCCCAAATGTGTGATTTGCTTCGTCTGCAACAAATTTTTATTTCAACGCTTTAAATGTTTTTTATGGCTCACACGAATTCAAAGCATTCGAATGACTTTCTTGATAAATGTGAACTTCATCAGTTCAATTACTTTGTACAAATAATGGGTATTAAGAAAAGTACTTAGAAATACAATTCAGTTGTGGCAGACGAGAACAACACGCTTAAAGGCGATATTTTTGCAGGAAAAATCAAATCAAAACGTTAAGTAGTTTTAAGAATTTAAATAATTCTCCTGTGATCGTTAACTATCCGTATATATTTACGGACTACAAGATAATTCATATAAGATTACAATGCACGTTACTATTGTATAATTTCCGCTGTTAGTCTACAGGCTATTTAAAATGTCAAATAGTTTAGCGCTATTAGAACTGAATTTTAAATGATTATTCAGCCCCGAAGATAGGATTAGAGTAATTTATCGCTTTTAAGTATACGCGGTGCCTTTTTATCGAACGCTTGACATTTTATTTGCTTGCTAATTGTTTGTAATAGACTGGACGTGTTGCAATTGAAATAAAACATCGCGTTTATTGCAATTTGCTAGAGATAACGTCAAAATGTCAAAAAGTAAACTTCCGGTGTTTTCTATAGAACTGAAATGCTAGTAAATGTAAGTATTTTTTCTTTCTAACTATTTTAAGAATGCTTTCGGTTTTACAAATTATGAAATCACAAAAAGTCATGGTGAAAAAATTTGGGTGTGTAAATGAAAATACGCAAATTACAACGTAGCTAAATTTTGACATTTAATTCGAAGACCTAACCTTATAGTTTCTTTTTATTTTGTCTTCTATTTTTATGAGCATATCGATGACCAATTTTTGTTTCATCTATGAACTTTTTAACATTTAACTAATTAATTAATTAATATTAAATATTCCCCTAAACAAATTCAAAATTAAAAGCTTGAGTGGTTACGGAATATTAAAATAATTTCCCAAAATACTACACGTCATATAAGCCGAGATATAGGTCACAACTAATTTGCATAGAATGGATATCGCGTTTATTGCCATTAAAAATGTGGCGCGATGCAAGACTTTTTTGCCTATGGAGTTGTTGAAATATTTGAACAGTTACTATGATTATATGAATATTAATATCGTACCATATTGGATGATGTAGTGACCGTAAGGACGTTAAAAATTGATGCGTCCCGGGCGGCTATGATATTTTCGTAGAACAGGAAATGATCTGCACATGTTCCTAAATTTCACAGACTAAACTGCGCTTTTTCTTCTTTTTTAACTGCGCGATCTGCACACATTTGATTCGTTATAAATAACAATAACGAACGAATACGATAAAATTATAAAAATGAGTTTCTATTTGAAATAAAAATTAACGAATTTTTTATTAAACTTTTCAATAACAACAAAAACCGACGAAGGAGAAATCCAGAAGTTTTGTAAAAAGTATAACAATTAAAAGGCTTTCAGGCGCAGAAATCGGGCAGTAGACCTGCAAACGTCACTTATGGCGTAACATTCAAAATATGTCAGAAACTGTAAGATAGGGATATTGACCTATCAATCAGATCAAAATAAAAAATGTTTTAATATAGAGCGTATTCTGTTGACAATAAGTTCTTACAAAAATACAAACATCTTGTATACATGACAATATAATTATTCAATAAACGGGCAACCCGTTTAAATATGAGATATTTAAGTGTTTAATTTGAATTGAATTTAAGCCATTTTTTCCTATAAACATACATTTTAAAACGTAATCATTTCACAGCTATATTTAACTGACAAGCAATGTGCTAGCAAGCAAAAACAAGATGGGGCAATTAAACGGACGTCAGAGAAGTTACAATGGCTTTAGTTGGGAATAGGTGCTTCTTATATGTTTATGGGAAAAATATATTTTGATCAGACAACTCCTCTGATACTTTTGCAACGAATTTTAACACTCTATATAGACCGTTTCCGGTAAAACAAACATAACTCGCCGCAATCTATCGCGTTTCGGAAGAGCACGTGCAAAAGGTAATAATAATAATAATAATAATAATAAACGGACTCGTTCGCCCACCACAGCTGACGTTGTCGATACTTGGTTCATATTAATACCGGTAGACCTTGACAGGCTCGCCAGACAATCGTGCGTAAAAACTTGAGGATACGCGATATCCACGTAGGGCCAATTAGATATTTAATGCTAGACCGCGAAATTAATAGGGTTATACAACTAATGAAACTGCTATATAGGGATACCTATTAAAGTATTGTATATTTCAATTAACTTAGCGTATAATAGTAAGTATATAGTAGTAATATGTTTGACATCGTAGCAATATAAAAAATACGCCAAAGTTATACGATTGAATTGAAAAAGTAAAGTATGTCTCATGACCGGTGAAACAACTTTTGCTTGGTTAATATATCTAATATTATTTTAGGTTTTAGAAATCAAGCAATCCTTAAATTCCTGATACCTTGTAAAGTTAAAAGGTTGCTTAAATCGTTATTTTTTTTTATTTGTCCAATTAATTAATATCCTTAGGCAACTTTCATCTCACACATTTGTTTCCAAATAATTTTTATCTTACTTCATTTTTTAGGCTGCCGGCAGAAAATTTAATGTGACTCATACGAACCCTAAAAAAAAGAGACCAAAGGGGGCAACCAAAAGTAAATAGATTCCCTACATGTATAGTTAGTTGCATACTCAGAGTACACCGTTTTCATTGGGTTAGTTTTGGTTAGTTTGGTTTAGTTTTGGTGGTTTTCATTGGGTCATAAAACCCAAGAAATAAGTATACCAAGTAAAACAAAACACTGAATTGGCGTACTCACTTTGCTTACACACACTTTCGAAAATGTGCTTCTTAAACAACGATCACTACTGCCACTGATACGGAATGATACCTGTGTGCGATAGCCCTAATGAGAAATTCGTGGAATACCACCCGTACCGTCGGTGTTGCGACACATCAGTCCATGGTATTATCCATTTGGAATAAAATTGTCAAGATATTTTTAGTCGTAAGAGACTATATTTGTTATTGCTGTATCGTTTTCGCGTTAGTTTTGTGTGAGCTAGTTCTCGTCTGGGGAACGTATGCAGCGGTATAAGTTTCCGAGGCATTGCTATGAAACGGATTTTATGTTTAAAATTAAATAAATAAAATTATTTTTTTTTTTCTGTTAGTGGCACATATGTGATCAGCAAATAAACTTGCGTCTATACTCACGTTGAAAATGAAAAAATGAAAAGATTTAATGTAGGAGAAAAACGCATAGGGAAAAATAGATAAGTATTGATGATTTCTTCCGAATCTAATTCGGATTGAGGTGGAGTTCAATCTTAGTACCGCGCATTTTCACGACATTCAATTCATTAGGATCACATATGTATACTTATGTAGTATGTTACTGTGATTGTAATACATGTCATACGTGGTAAGAACCGTAGCTGAAGCTTTGTCGGCAGACTGTCGACGAGTAAGAGGATCAGATGCGGTTACCAAAGCAGAAACAACTACTAATAATCTGATGCAAACTAATAACAGATGTCAATTTTCTCGATTCCATTTACAGAAATGGCGTGGCCCGGGGCGCCGATTCGTGTTTACTTTCGTTAAACATCCGTCTACGCCATTAAGCAAACGCTGTCAGTTATTCGTTGCCTTTTACGGTGCATTTATAACACTTTAAAAGTTGATACGGTTAGATTAATAACGCCGTAATGGACGATGCCCTCTGGTCGAAACTATCTCTTCGAGATGAATGCTGCGAAAAAAATCGGGTCATCTTTTTCGTAGCAGGGTTTGCAAGTAAGTTCGAACTTCAAGGAGTCTTCTGTTGAACTATTTATGCTCTGAACTATTTTTAAAAATTATAAGTTACTACGTTTTTCTAAGTTTACTAGTTATTAGCTGACTCATGTTCGAAATTTATTTCTATTAATATTTATTTATAACTATTAAAGAAACTGTCCCAAAATTAAAAACTCATTTCGATGCGATCGAGAAATCATATCAAATCTCCGGATTGACCGCAGTATCTCAGCAAGGGCTCTAGAATCACCAACTCTGTCCCAAAATTTTCCGGCACCCAGTACTCCAAGAACCTTTTCTCAGGGGTAGATAAAATGGGCATTTTCGATTTAAAGGAGGCTAACAACCTCTATCGCATCGCTGGTAACAATATTTTCACAAAGCTTAATTTAATAACTTTGTTCCCAAAACTCTTTATTTTGTTACGTTAGTGCCTGTGTAGATAACTGATATTGTATTACAATAAACAATTAAAATTACCACCCAATTTATATCGCAAAAAAAAATGCTATTCCGAAATTAAAAATATCTCAAAATGTTCAAAACCACTTAGGAAATAAACATTGTTCCAAAATTATCTGACATAAGCAATATAAGTCTTTCAAAAAATTGTGAAAAGTATTGAAAACAACACAAAATTGGTACAGTTGTCTGAAATATAAATGCCAAACATTATTGAAATGTCTCATTCAATTGTATTTTAGGATTTTAAAAACTTGTGTACTTTTCTGCTGTCTAATTACGAATTCGATAGACAGCCAAGTCAAAAGTCCAACTGGCGAAGCCATTCAAGACCAGTTTCTAACATTATAGTTACTCTGACTTTTTTGTATCTCATCTGCATATTTTTGTTTTTCAGGCGAAGACCTATTCAGTGATGTTTCAGTTTTTAGTTAAAAAAATAGACCCGGGAGATAATTTACTCACCACCAACACCTAAAAATAAAACTGCACTACCGACGAAGACTGATTGATACCTTAGTGAATTACTTCACAATCACTAGATCTACTCCATCGACTTGCCGTTCGTACACTGAAATAGTACGATGAAATATAACCCAGAAATAAAGCCAGCAGTCTTTCCGTTCGAATTCGTTTGGTTCATAGCGAAACTATATTTTTAGAAGCGGCTTATTACTGTTCGTTTGTAAAACCGTTGTAGGTGCGTGGTGACGAAAATAATAAGCTGGCTGGTTTTGTAATCACCCTTGCACAATTTTTTCGTTTCTGGAAAAGCACTAATTTTTGTTATATTTGGATTAAAGTAGAACTCTTGCCCGTTGTCAAGTTTTTCGCGAAACCCCTCGGAAGTAGAAACTTGAAAATGATCCTGTCAAGGTATTTAGATGAACTAGAGGTTATTTTTGGAGAGAAAGTAATGATTCTTTAAGGAAAAATATTAATAAATATTAATATATGAATATTAATAAATTCAATTTCAATTCATTTCGTAAGCATATCACATTTGAATTGAATAGGTTATGTTTAATTTTTACGTTAAATCTTTTATTTGATCTGTATATAGATTGCAAGCAAATATAACACGTGGAAAACTATACTGATCTATAAGTGATCTTGCTGTATAAGTTAATGTCAGCAGTTGCTTTCTAATTTTTGTCTGAAAACGGAAAACAAACATATTTCATGTACATTTGCCGTCGCGCCTCTACTTTTCTACTAGTCATTTAAAAACGGCACATTATTTTTATAGCTGGTTTATTCAGCATTTTCTTTAAAAAAATATCGTTTTCCTTTTAAAATGACGTTTGCTTGATCGTGGCCTGTCAATAGGATCAAAAAAATATTAGAAGTAGGCTACAACAAAAATTAACGCTGATGCGATCTTATGTAACAGAGTAATTACTGTCATAAAATTGCGAGGATTAATTAATCGTGATGGTAAACGTTAGAACGAAATTATCGACAAATAATTTTTGGTTTTGCTGTGGTACATTTGTTAAAAGAAAAGTTGTACCTGAATCGGAATCTTCTTCGTCGAATTCATCCAAGGTGAAAGGTGTGTCGGCTCTCACTATGGGGTCATTCGACAGGGTAAATGGGACTGCGGGTGTTGGGGCCGGCACTGGGTGTCTCGCGTCACAACCGGGAGAAAAATGGAGCTCGACTGCTCCGTCAACGGGAAATCGGGGATCTGAAACAATTGAAGTATTTTATTTAGGTAGTTCAAGCGTCATTACATGCAGGCTTATTCACACAAACCGCTTTTTACAAGTTTACTAGGACTGAGAATAAACTGCAAACAAAATTATTTTTATAAAGCCATACGCATAAAAAAAATTTTTTTTTTGAGTTAATGAAGACTATTATTATAAGATCCCTGTTGAGCTACTTGGACTCGATCGGATGCACTTCTTAAGGATTGCTTGTCAAGAAATGAAAAAAATGTTTCTGCCTCATTTTTATCTAAGCTTGGGATCCCAAGAAGAAAATGCGTATAAACAGCATTAGAGAATTATGCCACGTGAAAAAAATATATAATAGCTCCTCGCATCGGGACTCCGAACAGTACTCAAGAAATGTATATCAGGAATCATTATTATAATTTTTAGAAAAGTGAAATATAGTAAAAACGAGATAAATGTATGTATGGATAAAATGCATCCCCATCATATGTACTGGATTTTCCTTTCAATTTGAACGATCAGTCATAGCAGAAAATTGAGCTTGCAAACAAAGAGGTCGTTTAGGTGAGTATAAAAATATATGCGAATTTTATTAAACTTGACCGACCGAAGAAGCGATGAATTTATAATATCTATGACAATGGAAAATTATGCTTTTAAATTGCGATTTACATATGTTAACTTTTGAAAGCTATCACTGTCATTGTAAACTGGGAAGTGATAACACTTTAGACGTAATATTTGCTCGAGAATCTGCGAAAGCTCACTAAAGCAGCTGTAGTTTAAGCCATTTATTATTACACCTATATTCAAGGAAGTCACAAAGGCGTATAGTTAAGTTATATCCGTTGTTTAATGTGTGTACAGCAGTTAAAAAAGACGAAGAATGGATTGCAAGAATAAGAATTTGACAAGTAAAAAAGAAAATTCGTGTATTTGAAATAAATGTGTTTACAAAAAAATATTTTCTCGAATTACCAGACGTGTCAACATAAATAATTGTTCGAGTACATTCGTGCGCATTTCATTTTTTCTTTTATGTTCAGTACGTGTTGCCCACATTCGTGCTAGTTATCGGAAGACACGTCGACTATAACATTATTAAAAAGCGTTTTCGCAAAACGCGCCTTTTAATCGTCGCATTCTTTCGTGCAACATTGCTCATAATATAAACTCGATGCATTGTACGCATCGCGGCAGCAACAATACGATGCAGCAGGAATTCCAGCAGTTCCAATTCCCAATTACAGTAAAGACATTTTTCATTTTTTTTGTACGGCTGGAAAATTTTTGATACGGCAATTAGTTACCTTAACCCTGTATATAAACAGATGAGGCTTTCTCAGGAGAGCCCTACTTTATTGCGAAAAAAGAAATGAAATAAACAAAATTTCACAAGCTCTTTTCGTTTTTGTGACACAAAGTATTGTTCAGCTCTCGGAATAGATATACGAGGCCAGGTCAAGTACATCCTGGTAATTTTCGTTAAAACTAAAGTTAACGTGGCCTTTTTAATGTGTATATTTATTTCAAAAAACAACCTCAAAAATTAGCTACTTAATATATTGATATTTTTAAAGTAGCATTAATTCTATGGCAAATCTGCTCAAAACATCAACGCTTACACCAAAGACTTGGAGACCAAAATATTCGATTGCTTATCAAATTTGTATAACTCTGATAACAAATTTTCCTATTTTCGAGTTTTCTAATAAAGTTTTATGCAATATAACGTTTAAAAAACAATAAACCTTCAAAAATCTTTAAAAAAGGACTAATTGTTATTTCCTTTATAAATTACTTTTAGATAATGGAGATAATTTTATCTCTTTTTAAAGCAAAAATCAATAATTTTATCGCAAAGCTTAATTAAAATAAATAATTAAATCTTAATTTTGAACCTTAAAGTATTAAGTGTCTTATAATGATGGTAATGAATTGACCGGGCTGAAATTAAATTAAACAAATCGTTTTTTAAAATATTGAATTCTGAAGTTGTTGCGTAGAATAATTATATACAGAGTCAATTTTTCATATCACAATTATTTTCAATTACAATAACACCTTGTCTGTCTTCGAGCGAATTTCATTTTAATTAGTGATTGCTCTGCACCACACTGGAGAGGAAAAAACTCTTAAAAGCAACCAACCGACGTCATTTACTGTATTTACTGTATGGTTGTTGTACAGTGTTGCCAAATTAAACTTTTCACAGGTTAGTTTACAATTATATAAAAAAATACTTAAAAAAAAGACCGACATTTAATTTTAAGTTTGATTCTTTTATAGATGTTCATGTTTACTACTCAGAAAACGTAAATTCTCATTCAAATTATTTTAAAATATAGATTTTGCGATTCGCAAGGCGATGATTTAATAACAAAAGAAGAGTTCGAATCGAAATTTGCTCTAAAACGCTTCATTTGCCATTTGAAATTTTAAGTTTCGTTTAAAATGATGTTACTATTTGTGACAAATTGTGACAAAAAACTGATGAACGTAACTACTAGTGGTTAGATAGAGTGCGTCGATAGAAAAAAAAATTGACAAGGAGGTGACGTATTTGTCGAAAAAGGAGAGGACATTTTTTTATTTAACTTTGCTACTTTGCTACTTTACCCAGAGTAGCTTCATTAATGTTTAATCGTACTGTTTGCTACAATATAAATGTCTATTTAAAAAATACTCCCTAGGCCAATTTTCGAAAAAAACTGAACTGAAATTGAAACCAATTTTAAATGATGCTCAAGTCTTAATTAATTTGCCACATTTACATGCTGTGGAGTTTGATTCTTTTTTTAGTAACCGTAATGTAACGCAGAGTGCGCTCTCCAAAATTATTATATTATTATAATAAGAAGGGATGATGGCTTTAAATCTTAAATCCACTTTTCACTTTTACCTTGTCAAACGCTGAAATGCAATAAATAAATTTAAAAAAATACCTGGTGCCATACAAAAATAACTCCTTAAAGAGGGAATGAAAGCACATTCACAGAATAAATAGATTCAAGGAAAAATGGCCACAATTTTCGGTAACGAAATGATCTCATCGATGAATGCAAACCGTTATTTTCGCGCTCACGGATTACGCGTGATCTATGTATCTACTGATAGCTGTAATCGATATCGCTTATCAGCTTATATCGCAAAAGAATAATAATGTTTACAATAATTTATAGGTGCATACGTGCCATATTTTGTCGCACGTTATAATACGTGGGAGTCGGATAACGTTAGATTTGTTTTTTTTTTATCGCCGGATGTTGATCGTAAAGTTCAGCGTCATAAAAAAAAAAAACGGTTACGTGAATTTTAATAATAAGTAGTTCAGTGGGGCTGCATTTTTTTTTAATTACCTTACCACACCTTCTTCAAGATGCACGTGTTACTATCCATAGAAATCTGCTCATAAAAATTTTTGAGGAGGGATATTCAAAGGGGGTATACTAGACGCCTCCCAACAGATCCCATTTATTACTATTGATCACTTCATTGATGACACTATATCAATAGCACTAGCACGGGTTAGGAAAAAAGTATCTTGTGGTCCTGACAAAGTTCCTTGTTTGGTTGTGCGAGATTGCACATATGCTTTGGTTCAACCCATGTCTCTTATTTTTAACTCAGCCCTAGCAGATGTCTAGAAAGAGGCCTAAAAGAGGGAAAAGCATCAAATATATCCAAGTCTTGTATCGATAATATCGCCTTTTGGGAGGGCTTTCGAAATGTCGCTGCATGATAGTACTTTCAGCCAGATGAAACACTTGATAAGCCACAAACAACATGATTTCTTTAATGCACCATCAGTAATTAGACTTACTTTACAGAATTCACTGTTAAAGCTTTGGACGACAGGAGGCGGGTGGATGGGCAATACATAGACTTTTGGAGGTGGACCGCACTGTACTGCTCTCTAATGTGTGGATTTTGTGATGATCTTGTAACATTCATAATGTCATATATGCATAACAGAATCCAGTATGGTCAGTAGCAGCATTTGTCAGGGTACCAATTTAGCGCAATTGATGTTCTTGCTTTTCATTAATGATATAGTAGCTAACATTGATAGTCAAATTTTGCACTTTGCTGATGATGTGAAATTGTTTAGAATGACTGATAGTGTGGTGGATTGCGTGTCTCTTGAAAATGATTTGGAGATTATTGGTTCTTGGTGTGCTTCTAATAACCTACCCCTGAATGCAGATAAATGTTTCGCAATGACATTTTCAAACAAAACTGATACTATAACTTTTAATTAGCATCTGGAAAACGTATTATTAAGAAAATGTGACAATTTTAAACACCTGGGTGTAACTTTTGGCGGTGCACTCAAAATGATGGGTTTCATATTGAGAAATTCTAGAGATTTTGCAAGGGAACATACTTTAAGACTATTATACTGTAATTATTGCGCTCGAAGCAAGAGTATGGTTCAACGGTGTGGCAACCACTATTTGGCAAGTACATCACTTAAAATGGAACACGTGAGAAAGTTTCTGAAATTTCTTCACTTTCATGTAAATGGTTTCTACCAGGCTAAGGAAATGCCACAAAGTGATTTATTACTAATGTCTAAGATTTCGTCACTGTTGAATCGGACGAGGTACCTTTCATTTCAGTTTTTATATAAACTTGGCAATTCATTAGTGGATTGCCCCGAGTTGCTGAGCCAGCTGAACTTTCATGTGCCTTCAAGGACTGTAAGGGGATCACCTGTATTTCACCTAGTAACTCTAAGAACCAATTTTCTGATCAATGGTCCTCTCTATCAGTTGATGAAATTATTGAATGACTCTTGTAATGATATTGACGTTTTTTGTCTTAGTCGCTTACAATTTACCACATTAATAAAACATAAATTTGAAATAGCATCGTCCAAGCACTGTCACTACAGACAGAAATGTTATCGATTATTTTAAAATTTCAAAAAATGCTCGTACGCCCGAGGCTATGTTTAGCCTTGCAATGTCGTTGATACGAGAGTGTTAAAATCGGCGATGATGGAATTCTCGTAAAAAAGCATATCTAATCGTTTTACTAACTTTATCTTTTGTCATCACTTTAGAAGTATACCTAAACGTTTCGAAAAATAATGTTAAAAAATAATACGTAGCAAAGGTTTAAAACTACCCTAAACAAATTTTAACAAAATCAAGTGTAAACTAAAAACTAGTTACCAGTGTGAGCATAGCAGCTAAAAATTGGCAGCCAAAATTACGGAAAGAGCTGATGAATCAGTGGCGGCGGAGTTTTCAAAACCAGTTAAGGAAGCAACTGATTCAAATGAAATAGATCTTTCGCTTACGTTTCCAGAGAAAATATTCGGTTGAAGCCTCGTACGGGTGAAACTAAAAAGTTGTAAATATTTTTTTCTACTTTAATCGAGATTTACACACTACAAAATATTTATAACTTTTTAGTTTCACCCTATAGCAACTCTCGTACTGGACTGCAAGGGAATATTTTTACTGCAAAACCAAAACTAACTTTTGTGGGCACTTTTTCATCAAGAAATGAAAGTGTGTAAATTTAGATTAAAGTAGAAAAAAATATTGACAACTTTTAAGTTTCACCCTAAGCAACAGCCATACAGGAGTGCAAGCGAGTATTTTTACTACAAACGAAAGCTAACATTTGGAAACACATTTTTATCAAGAAATAAAAGTGTGTAAATTTCTATTGAAGTAGAAAAAAATATTGACAACTTTTAAATTTCACCCTATTGCAATAAAAATGTTTTTCTAAAAACGAACGCGAAAGATCTATTTAATTGGAATCAGTTGCTTCCTAAACTGGTTTAGAAATCTCCGCCGCCACTGGTGGTTCGGCTTTTTCCGTAATTTTGGCCGCCAACTTTTAGCTGCTAACTTCAAACTGATAAACTATTTACGAGACTACTGCACTTACAGGGCAGTAGTTTCGTCTATATACTGGTTTAAGCTGTTCATCCGTGACGGAGTTGGGTGCAATCAACTTTCATAACGCACTGTCCCAAACGATATGTCATTAGGTCAAACAGAGACAATAGAATTTAGAAGTTTCAACACCGAAAGATCCTCTTCTGCATTCAAAGAAAAGTTGAACTTTGGCAACATTGAATTCGTATTAAAATAAAACCCAAGCAGAAAAAGTTAAAGATATATAAAGCTTTTCTTTCAAAAAAACAAAACTGGAGCACTTTGATCATGAGATTGCATAGATAGTTAAATTCGAAATGACCGCCTTATTGTTTTAAAATTCGCTTACCATTGCAGGCATAATCCAGCTCCTGTTTCGTAAAGCTGAGGGTGTGATCGGAGACCGCGCACGTGTGAAATTGGCAGGCAAAAATCGTTTCTCTGCCGGTGCCCAGGTCTCGGTGATAGCATTTGATTAAAATGTCTCCGCGAAGTTGAAGGCCACTCTTTCGTTCGCCAGCTATGTTCACGGTAAAGTGAGACACGCCATTTGACACGTAATAAACACCTGAAATGCAATTATCATTTTTAAAAAATGTATTAGTAATTTTAACTAAATTAAATATATGTTTTTCAAAATCATTTTTCCAATAAATTAGCGAAAGGTGGGCAAACCAAAACATAATACGAAGAGGATTATGTGGAAAAGTAAACTATAGTAGCATGTATATTGTGCAAATGGAGTTTATTGATTAAAAGGAGTGTTATATTTTTTAATAAATAAGTTTAAATAAAATGAGTAAAAATGTTCAGATATTGAACAACATGACATGGTAAGCGAAATCCTCAATATTTTGAATTGATGCTTTACCCTGAACATAATTAAAATCAGAAGAAATAGAATTTGATGTGTTTGAAGTCATTTTCCTGTTCAAAAACAAAATTCAACAATACGTGGTCTGAAAAATCAATTAATGATCGAATTTGTTAGGAATATTCATGTTCTTAACTTAAGAGTATAAAATAGTTTTCAAAAAATATATACTAAACATACCTGAGGTATAAACTGGAGTCTGTCCTTCGTAAAGCTTGAGAAAGGCCTTGCATCCACCGTTTTGGAAAACTGGGGCACCCAAAACCGTCACGTGGGTCAAATAAAGAGGAGCGGCGTTGATTTTAATGTTGTGCGACAAAAGACCGGCAAAATAATCGACGTATCTTGAAAAAAAAAGAAAAAAATATTGTTGTGAATATATTAAATAATATTTTTTAGTAAACCTGGTCTATTAAAATGCTGTCACAAGCAAATAGTCGCGATATCTTGATTTTTTAATGTCTAGTCCAAAATTTTTAGCACTTGCGAGAAATATTTCACATATTGAGTAAAATATTCGCAATTTTACCCAACCATACCGAACTGCATACAAAGTATACAGGAAACACTGTAAAAGTAGAAAAAAAAATTGGAAATTGGAAGTGAATGTCACTTCCAGATTTGGTGCAAAATTTTGATTATATATTTGTATAAATCTGCATTTATTTAATTACGATAGAAAAAAAAACTTATGATGTAGATTGCTACAATTACATATTAAAAGCTGAATTAAACGTTTCTATTAATTTAAATTAATTCTAAATCTTATATTGCGAATTATTGCAGATATTCTCAATTTGTTCGTTTTCAAACTACCAACCTTCGGTTAGATGGCAGTTGCAAAGGACCAATATTATCATCCAAGAATTTCCTCATAGAGAATCTATCCAACGCTTGTTCAGCCGTGCCGCATATGCTAGAATAATGCATGTAGGCTGCGACAATCACACCCAGCTTTTCTTTAGAACCCCTGTAAAAATGTTTGTTGTTGTGTTGTAACGGCTACAAAATTAATTCTCCCTACCTTGCGTGTAATACCGCTATTCGGTGCTGATCCTTGGAGAGCCACGAATCAATTTCTTTGCATATGCTACAGAGCCTCTCTAAAGGGGGTGCCAAGTTAGGGGTCCAGCTCGCTTCCGTCACGTTTTTGTGTTCGTTTCTCAAAGATTTTTTTGGTTCCGATAGGTTAAACACCTGAAACAAAAGATATGAAATGTTAGAAAGCTGGCAGTGCAACAACTGGACTTAACCGACTTATACGTAATTACACTTTCTATTAACTATTTCTTTTGCACCTAGATTTGTGTCAACTACTTTAGGTTTCATGATTTAGGTTACCACACATATCGTAGCATTCAACCGATAGGAAATTTGGTCATACCGCAAAGCGGGAAAAGTCATGAAAAAGGTAATGAACGAATAACATTCGATTACTCATACGTCTTCTATAGTCATTATTTTAGTTTTTTTTTATATTTCCATTCAACAGTTTCTGATATCATAATACCCATCCATCATCAATTGTTTCACACCCTGTATAGAGATTTTTTGGTTCAAAAGTTTTTAGGAAGACACCAAAGATTATTCCAGATGTTGTCAAAATTATACTTAATATCTGTTCGCCCAAAAAACAAAAATAAATTCTGGTATCTATATATTAAAAAGCAACCCGGAGATTTATTAAGTAAAAGACACATATCTCAGGTTGTTTTTGTAATCTACCTTCACCGACAGACCAAGAGTCGTTTCGAGTTATTTCGGGATTTCCCATGGCGGCGCCTAACCTTACTTTTTGTCTTTTTTACGTCTGTTGAGAGGCAAATCAACACCAGGTAAAAAGCGAAATATTTCAAACCAAAACGCTTTATAAATTTAAATTAGAATTTTCTAAGGTAGATAGAATATGAGTCAAAAGTTAATTCAGAGAATGGAAAAACATATCGATAAATAATTAAATTAACCACTAAGCACGTACGAATGGGTAAATTACCCGTGTTACTGTTAGAATCTATAAAGTTTAAAATTAAAAATTAAAAAAATGAATACCTAAAAGCAACTAACAGATTAATCTGATATATTTTTGGAGTAACAGTAGTTTAAAACACAATTTCAACCAATACTCATGTTTTGATAGAAAAACTGGACTAAATGTTTAATTTTTTGGTTGATCTAATTTTGAAGAAAAAAATTTTGAGCAAAAAAAAAATTATAAAATAAAAAGCATATTTAAATTGTAATTACAGTTGCAGTGTTGACTGAAGAGTAATAATAATAATAATTTTATTTCTCAACAGAAAACTATGTATCGAAAAATGCATAGTAATATTACCACAAAAATTGTATTTAGCAACCGGATTGACTAACTGCATCGATATATCAGGTGCATCACGCTTAAAAGAGTTCGCAATCGACATTGCAGTGGTATAAAGTTAACGTTGACTAGTCGGCAGTCAAATATATGACATACATTTTGACAAATGATTTTAATTAGAACAGGCTACGTTTATAGGAGAAATTTACCATAAAATTTAAAGTTACCAAATCATTCCATTGTAATTTTGTATTTAATTCAATTACAGATACTTTTGTGCAGCATATTTCAAAAATTTCAACGTGATGCGAAAAAAAAAATTTCTATAGGAACGATGTTATTTTTTTCGACATTTGCAATTAAAATCTGTAATCCATGTCTCCTTTTTCTGTATTTGCGATAAAGTAACATAAATAATCGATCCACCCATATACGAGATTATTCAATTAATGCCGCGTATACAACGGCCTTTTGCCATAATTATATAGGTAAGGTAAAATGTTCACCTACCATATAATTATACCCATGTTTGTTCATGAGCATGTGGGCCGCTTGCCTTTGACTCTGTCTAAATGAGTGCGGAGAGACGGAGGGTGGAAACCACATCGAAATAATCCTTTCGGTCACGTAGCTCAAATCCATGCTTGCTGTCGTCGCCGAGCCAGATCTTCCCAGTGTCAATTGATTCCGGTGAACATCTCGCCCGTTATACGTGTTGGATCTCAACATCTGCAATAAAGTTCAAAGTTGAAGGAAACAAAAAATAGTTATGAACAAGTAAATGTGAAAATATTAGAAATGATAAATTAAACTAATTTCGAATAAACTTCGCAAAAACTCCAGGAATTGAAAGAAATACAAAATTTTGTAACATGGATATAACAAAGGGAAGTTTTTATGTATTTGGTGCAAAAATAGTTTACTCACTTTTGCAGTTTCTTCATTTTCCTGCGTCTTGGTATCGGAGTGCTGAAACGAAAACAAAGAAAATTACAGGACTGCAAAAAGTTTCATTAGCAGTTATAGCATCAAATCAAAATTTTTGGTTAAAATTTGTTTAGCCGAATTAACAGCAATTTTGTGAACTGTTTAAATGAATATTAATAATCAGATAGAAAAGATTGGTATTTTTCATTTTGATTATATTTTTGCATTTCGATGAAATATCCATGGACAAAGGGCAAGTTAGCAACGTTTCTGGGATTTCATGGATTCGGTGAAACAATTGTTTGGCAATCCAATTTCCTCCCAAATTAACAAAAACATGTCTATTTAAGTATATTACTATTTATATGTGTACCTTTATGTTAACTACGGATCATTGTCTATAGTTTTTCAAAAAACTAATCTGCTATAGCAGTTAACTAAATCTTATCCAACAAAATTACATTATCAATAACCACCCCATCCTTTCTGAACTGTAGGTGTACCGCTTTTTCTGGTAATGACGCAACGCGGCCAAGAAATATACGAGGTTAGCGCCAAAATTTCCCGGCCTGACATAGATGCAGCTCCAGTATCACGATAAAACTTAGTCTTCTTTTAAATATGTATCTTAGTAGGCTGCGAACAAAAAATTAAAGTCTTGCGTCAAATAGTTTTTTATTGACAGCATTTTAAACAAGACCTGTCTGAAAAAATGTCGCACATAACGCAAATTGAGTATCGAGCAGTCATAAAGTTTTTAACAAAAGAAGGCTTAGCACCTAAAATTACTAAAGAAAGATGGTGTATACGGCCAAAGTTCTCCTTCGTATTCTGTATTCGAATGGGACAGGAGGCCCTTGAAGATGATTCAAGAACTGGTCCACCAGTAGAGGTCATAACGGAAGATATTGTTGCAATTGTGGAAGAGGTGGTATTGAGTGATCGACGTTTAAAGGTTAAGGAAATCTGAGAAATTACTAAGCTTTCTGATACAAGTGTTAGTCGAATCCTGCATGCTCATTTAGGTATGCATAAAGTTAGTGCAAGATGGGTTCCTAAAAACCTTTCGGCTATTCAAAAACAACGCCGTGTCGAGTGTGCGCTGTTTTTTCTGGAACTCTGTGGGTCATAACCTAAGAATGTGATAGAAACTATTGTAACGGGAGATGAAACTATGGTTCTCTATTATGACCCTCTATCGAAAAAAGAATCAATGGAGTGGCGTCGTAAGGGTGAAGCACCTCCAAAAAAAATCAGAGTCTGTCAGTCAACAAAAAAGGTGATGGCCACGAACTTTTGGGATTGTGGAGGAATTCTTTTGATAGATTTTAAAGGAACTAATACCACTGTCAATGGTAAATATGACGCAACATTATTACATAAATTGCGAGACTGCATACGTGTAAAACGTCGAGGAAAACTGACCAGAGGTGTGCGTCTTTTGCACGATAATGCACCTGTCCATACTGCTGGTGTTGCACAAGCTGCCATTTTAGGGTGTGGGTTCCAACAGATAGATCATCCTCCCTATAGTCCAGATATGGCCCCCGGCGACTATTGTTTGTTTGGATATTTGAAAAAGGACTTACGTGGACGGCGGTTTAACGACGAAGTTGAGTTAAAAGAGGCTGTTTTGGCTCAGCAGACAAACCAAAAAAATATATTTTTAAAGAAATTGAGTTGTTAATAAAGAGATGTAATAAGTGTATTGAAGTTAAGGGGGATTATATTGAAAAATAATAAAAAATTGTTACTCTACTTATTCAGGCAGGAAAATTTTGGCGCTACCCTAGTATATTAAATTCATTACAGTCTGATAATAAATTTGAATTTTCTCTATTTAGTTTTCATGAACCTGTAATAGGATACGCAACATGAATGAGCAGCACCGATTTAAGTCGCTATAAGCAATGAAGTCACACTATTGAAAACGGAAATTCTTTGGGGCTGTACTTATTAAATAGAATCAAGAAATTTCAGCAAGTTCAGATTTGACAGTAACAATAAACAATCAAATATTGAGAAAATTGTTTTTTCTTGAATTGAATCAATCCTCACTTCTTAAAATATAAATTATAATTATTTTGGTCAATTTTGACGATGTTCATAATGCTTTGATTGATGGTTACCTCTTTTTTAACTTTTTTGATAATTGATTTTCTTCTAATAATTTGACAAAATGTCACCACCATATATGCTGCAAGTAATTCACAGTTGAACTAAACCGCCATTTTTATTTGGATATACAGGATCTCAAATTTTTGTTTGGATATTTCTACGAGCACTTTTAACCATAACGCATTTACGACAATTCAAATGTTGTCAGTTCTGAATTTTTGATTCCCTCGAAAACAATCAACAAGTGCCCACTGCTTGAGTACATTTGTCAAAAATTATAAATAAGAAAGAAGAGCAAGGCAAATACTTTCACCTGTCTATTTTCAATGTAGAACGACACGTGCCATATCGTAAACGCCAACCTATACAAGATCTTGGGCGTCATATCAATCAACACCCCTCCGTCATCCGCAGTGCGGGAGCGTTCGAAGGGTAAACGAGGGTCGAATTTTTCGACGCGCATTTCGTTCTAAGGGTTAAAGAGTAAACCAGTCAAAAGATAACGTGTACGACAAACCGTCAGAAGGTTACCTTAGTAGTTCATTATTATATATTTTTTATAAATCCTAGGCATCAACTGTTAATATTTCATAAACAATTTAAAGAGAAAACATCAGTTTTTTTTCATTTTTTGCAAATATAATGGAAACGGTTAAAGCAATCTCAATGCTGGAGGGATGATCTGCAGAAAATCAATAAATACGCTATTTTTGGGGTAATAATAATAACACTAATGAACAATAGACTGGTCAAAATTGTAGAAAACCCAAAAGTTGTTATAATATTTCTTTTTGTATGTTCATTGGGATTTTTTTTATGAATGCTGGGTTCTACTCACTCTCAACAAGAATACTCTAGCATACAAAATAAGCTGCAGACCCGCCACACATTATAGTTTACCGTTATGCAAATGCAGTTTCCTAGGAGATCTCAGTAAGTATAAGAGCTATGGAAATATAGATGGCACATTCTAGAGCGTATTTAGAGTAACGCAAAAATGTTTTTTTTTTGCGATTGTGATTAAAGATGCGCACTTTAAGCACTTTTTTGAGTAAAATTGGATGCTTTAAACAGATATTGTTATTTGTTCTTGGTATTTCTATTGTTGTTTTTTATATGCAACTCATAGGCAGTTAAACTTGTTAAATAGAGCGTTTGTGTTCTTTTTGAACGATGAACAATCATGAAAGAGAGAAAAAAAGAAGACTATTCACGAGATAAAGAAAGTGTCAACCAAAAAGAAGATCTTGAAAGTTCAAGTGTCAATTCTTTTTGGTATCTTCTAAGACAAGAAAAACTTTTTGATATGTATTCAAAATAAAAGACGATAGCAAGTCCTGGTTTTCATCACTGATTCTCTAAAAAAAAAAGGGATCACCATCCATAGCACTTGGCAGGTTTATTTCGCTCAACTCAGTTATTATTTGCGCAAATTTATTAAATTCTTATCTACCAGCAGTACTACATCGTGCTAGTTTTTAAGAATTCGAATATATAATAATTTTGTTCTCGATTCTCGAAACACGGAATGTTCGAATCATTCGAATGAAAAATAAACGATATCTGTCGAGATGTATACGAAGTATGAATAATTTAGTGATCCCATTTGCGAAATCGAAATAAACATTCGCAACTGCTCTTCTTTGCAGAAAAAACTACGCTGGTGTTTACTCAATTAGAAAAATCATTCGATGTCTCAATTATCCGGCAGAGCGATATCCGCAATTCATCCCCATACAGCGTCAAAATTGCTCGAATATTGTTTACACAACTTTTCCCTTCAAATTATTGTTCTCAATCGTTTAATTACAGACTAACTTTCTTCTTACGGAACATGCGCTTAATATTTTTGACTGGCTTACACCGATAACGGCACTCGCTAACACTCGAAATCTGCAAATATCAACTCCCGATTCGTAACCACACCTTCGTTAATGCGGCACACGAGTACAACGAACACCAGACACACCCCTGTAACGTCTCCCTCATCGCACTTCGGACGTCTGGATCGCGGAGATAAAACTCCCGTTCGCTAGCTTCGTGAATCGTCGGAGAGGATTCTGGCTGGCTGTGCATCCGGAAAATGCACAGACCGGCCTCGCTCTTCGGTTTATTTTGACGGTTGCCGTGACAACGCCCAGCATCCGGGACGCCGCCGCCGCACCGGACGTAGCGGGAAAATCTTCGTCGTTGGTTACGTAAACGCGAGCTTGAATAGCTGCGCAAATTGCTTTTTAATAATGGAAAGGGCGGTGTAATACGAAAGGGAGCGGAGGCCGATGAATTAAGGGCGACGTAGAAAGAAAATACGTTACGTTGTCACTGCGCAAGATAAACGAGTGGCAAAGGAAGGAGAAGCTGGTTCCAGATGCGTCACCGCAAAATGTAAGTGCCTCGTCCGAATACTCTAAGCCTTGCTGTTTCCGTTCTCTTCTTCTTTGCACCCCAAGTATCTCTAAAAACATTTGTGAAATATTCAAAAGTGTTGAATTGACTTGAATAACGCGAGCCTGTCACCTATTTATTTAAAAATCTTAAATGGAAGGAAGATCAGAAGATCTTGATTTTGTTTTTTTTTAAATCATTTTTGAAAAAGAAGAAATAGAAGTCATCCTTTTCTCTTTAAGTTAAGAAAAATATTTTTTATAAAACTGCACTGCATTTTTATGCAGTAAAAGAAAGTCAACTGAGGAGCGTTTATTGAAATTAAGTTCAATAAGGAACTTGAACAGTTTTTTTTTAATTTCTTCAATATTTAAGATGCAATAAATAATTCAAGTTGTGACACTATTCCTTTTGGACTACATTAAATGCGCGGGAATGGCCGTGATGTCATACCGCTGCTTTTCGATCGAAAAGGCGACATGTTATAGTGTTATGTTATTCTCGGGTTATAGGCCGAGAATTATATTATTTACGTTTATTTTTGGCTCGTGTAAAGGTGTGTTTGTATTTTATCTCGCCAGTTGCAGTTGGAAGCAACACAAAAACAATATTAAAAATCGTTCCATCGTGTTTGAGTACAACCCGCAAAACGCCAGATAAATCTTTTATTCCTCTACCAGAAAATAAAACCCGCCGTTTTTTGTTAACACTATGTTCAGATCTTACTTTAGTCTTAACCGTGCAATAGTATATTACGCAATAAGTGCGGTAAACGGCATTTGACTCACGAGTTTATTTGGCACGAGCGCAGCGCACCGGAGCGAGTGCTTAATAAACGAGTGAGATAAAGAGTTTACCAAACGTGTTGCATACTTACTTTTTTTACGACCGTCATGAAAAAAATGACAATTTAACAAATTAAAAATAATAACAGATTATTGGATTACTAAATTTCGTACCATTTAAACAAAATATTTTACTAGTGGCCATTAAACCTATTCGTTTATCGTTCCGATCGGTTCTGCTATTGTTATCTTTTTTTAACTGTGTGCGTGTGTGCGTTAGATAGAGAGAGATGTATTATTGGATATGTCATATAAACAACGGAATAAACACAATTTTAAAACGTTATGTTGTTTATTTAACTTTTACAATTTATCATTAAGTAGTTCATTTAAAGAAAAAGACTGTAATTGGAAGAAAAACCCTCCAAGGGTAGAGCTTTTAAGATTAAATTTTTAAGATCGTGTAAACAAGAAAAAGCAGGACTTAACCTTTAATTTTGTTTTATTTCTGATAATGACACACGGATATTTGAAAATGGTTCAATTGGTCTAGGCAAGATATTAATATAAAAACTGTAAAAACCACTAAAGTTCATGCGAACGGTATGTAATGGGAAACTTAAAAATTATAAATGTCACTTTACTTACCGAATAGTCCACTAGATTTTAATTGTAGCTTATAGCACGTAGTATTTAAATTGTGTGATATATTGTATAAAATTTTTCTATGTATTTGGAATACATACAGGAATAGACAGACGTCAAAATTCAAACCGTGCGGTAAAATCTCCGAAAACATCCGATTGCTCCCAAACCCATGCCGTAAAACCCCGGAAAGGTCCGAAGTGACTCGGATCCGTGGAAAACTGACATTGTATAGTGAAGCTTCCCGCAGGCTAGATCGGTATGTAATTAGGCATTTTACAGAGGGGAGTAGAAAAACATTTTTAACTCTTCGAATTTGCAATCATCCTATTGGAGTCTCCACAGGAATGGCTTCGTGATCTATATAAAATAAAAAATATACTTTTTCACTTCAGTCCGTAAAATGAATAATTACACAACGATCTAGCTTGTGGGAACCGTCACTTTACTACGTCAGTTACATTTCCCACGGATCCGAGCCCCTTCGGAGATTTCCGGGATTTTACCGGACAGGTTTGCGAGCAATCGGATGTTTTCGGAGATATTTCCCACTCCTTGAATTTTGACGTTTGTCCACTCTGACGGTCATGTCAGTGAATGCATTCGTGTTGCAACACGTTTGATAAACTTTCTGAGTCACTTATTTATTAAACACTCGCTCGTGTCAAACAAACTCGCAAGTCAAATGCCGTTTACCGCACTTGTTACATAACATACTATTACCTCACTTGTTGCATAATATTCTATTAAAATCAGTATTTAGGTTTCCACTAGCTTAAAAAAAAATGTCACCATAAACAAAATCGGCTTCTGTCATTTTCAAAACTTTCTTTTTGATACTAAATACAAGATAACAAAAGCAAGCGTTGTCGTTTTCTAATGGGTTCTCTCTCTATGCTGGCGCGTAGTCTTACGAGCGAACTGGCGTCACAACCGGTCACGGCCAATGACAGCGCGTTAAAAGAGGATTTGAATTTTATAATTTTTAATTGATTATATTTGTTACATAGAACTGCGAAATTGATTTGTTTCTGCGAACTGTAGTTTTTTAATAGTATAACCTTACTTTTATAAGCAATATTTTTCAAATTCAATTTCGTTTAAGTTCCCTATTCAAATAAAATTTACTTTTAAAAAGTGTAAATTCAAATATTGTTCATCTTGTTCTAGAAATTAATTTATTAGAAATTAATTAATTCCAGTCCACATTAGCACTAACTAATGATACCGCAGCACATTAAGGAAATGGCATAAATTTTATAGAACAAAAAAGCTATTGCAGATTTCAAAAACCAAAAAGCCAGAAGGTATTAAAATGACCTTTCGTACACTTCATGGATAAAAAAGCAATTATAAAATATGCACCGTTCGATATCTTTAAAGCTTCATATATATTTTTTGTATCTCTAATAATAATGACTCATACTGAAAAATTACATTACCCCATTATATTTATTTTAGAGTTAGCCGCGCAATCGTAACTTCTTTGCAATAAATAAACATATTTCTTAACAAATCACATCCTGATCTATTTTAAAATTTATTACTGTAATAATGTAACGCACATATGTTGACGCTCACTGGTGATTTCGCTACATGTGCAAGTTATTTCCCGTTCCTCTCTGCATTGTTGGAGAAGTTATTATAAATTCTTAAAAACGTCCTTTCGCATAAAATTATTTAGAAATAAAATTAGAGGCCTATACCTATTTAAAAAAAAATGCGCTCATTTAAAAGTTTGCCACCAACAATAAGATGAACGGAAAACCGTTTCTTTTTTTAAACAATTGACGCTTTAACTAAATCCATAATAGTCTGAGGTGGTAATATCCAAAGTTCCAAAAATCATATTCTGAAGAAATAAAAATGTTTCGGTTAATAATTGCTTGGCACATCTGGTATATCGACAGTGAGAATTATTTAAATAAGTTTCACAGATATTTTGATGATAAAACAAAAACTCAATGTAACGATTTTTTTTTAAAAAAAAGCTCAACTTAATTCAGTAGTTTATTAAGCAATACACGAAGAAAATAGCGTACATTTTCGAAGAAAACGACAAATTTGCTGTTCCACATATATATTCAAATTAAGTGCCGGGGCCCTCTAAAGATCTCTTACAGAAATCTGCAATGCCAAGTTTTCGTATACGTGAGTATATTGTTAAGTGTTGGTGATATCGCCGGTTTGGTTGACGGGCCGGGCTTTGCACATATTTATTGGACAAACATTGAACCTTGAAATAACCTTAAAATTTGCTTATGTATGCAGGTTATAAAGCTTAAGCTAACGAATCGTGTTTATTCCAAAAATAGGCATGATGTAATTCCTTATTTGCACTACCGATCACTGCCTTAGAAATTGACGACGTTTCGTGCGTGTATTCAAATTTGGTATCCGCGGATTAGTCTGAGAGTATTTTTTTTAAAACATTCTTACCGTTACGTTTGCAGTGTTTGCAAGCTTAATGGATGATATTGTTGTTCTGCCAACATTATATCCAACAAATAAGACTATGTGCTAAGCACAGATCTAACACAATTTCAAATTTCCATTAAAACACTTAGATAACGTTTCAGTCAGTTGAGGCAGAAAGCCACGGATGCTGTGGAATAGTCGCTATATATAATAGGTTGAGTGATCCATTCCTTAATATAAGAAAATATAAATCCTTTTAGAAGATAATTTAATCCATATGGCTTGAATAAATTTTACGAACATAGTCACCAGAAGATACCAAAAATCATTCTGATGATAAATCTGATAGAAATGGTGCCAATACTTAATGTAAGATATTTAAGTTGTAGCCATTCGCGTTCACATTCCTGAAATGGGAAACTCGCAATTTGCTTCATGCTATGTCACAGGAAAGTCACAGATTTTTTAAAATATCGCTAGTATTGCTAGTAAGGTAGGCAAATATATTTGCATGTAAGCGTTTTTGGACTAAAAATTTATAAGAACTATTATTTAATTTTATTTGTTATTTAAGTAAACCCATTTTTTTTTGAGATGTTTAGGGATGCGAATGAATACTTTTTATTTAATATTCCGCATGCAGTAATGAGTATTAGATATAGCAAGTTCAGGATTGTTCGAAACCATATTTAAGTAGAGGAATAATATACCTACTGGGAATTGCGTTAAAACGAATGACTTTTTGACTATTATAATATCGCTAATGTGATGGCTGATATGTTCCAAAGGCCGAGACGTGTATCGACCTCTTTAAAAATTATCCCAGACAGTATCAATTTTCAGTATGTATTAACTAAATAAGCTTGTTATAAAAGACAGGTTGTCATGCTTACAGTTAGAGGCTGTGTGAGACTTATGAGACTTATAATGCAAACGAATTTGAGATCAATCTGTGAGTGTATATCAGTTTATCACGTATAACATTAACCAATGCCTTGTGAACAAAACATGCGGGAATATACTACATTGCAATCGCAATTGCGGGCTGCAAGTATTGTTTTGGATTTTCAGATCATTTTGACATTGTCATTGAATTGTCGAATAAATTACCATGAACAATTAAGCGAACAATTTAAAAAGGTGGACTTAATTGCATAGTGCTTGCGTGACCCTTTGTAAAGCAAGATTTGATTATCTCAGCTCTAATCTTACGTTACTTTTGATTTACTTCACTGGGATAATTATATGGTTTCCGCTCGGATACACCTCCAATTTCACTTGCCACTGAGCTAATAATTCAATCAGCGTCAGTGGATCTGTTTTTTACCGATCTACCACTTCCAGTCAGTCGAGCATGCCCCTATAAATAGTAGCGTGGCTGATCATAAACAGGCCTCGCTCGCTGCAGAGAAGAAAGAATTAAAAGTAAACATGGCTGGAATGCGGCGAGTGTTTAAAAGCTCTCGAGTTGATTTGTTTAGGAAAGGCTTGGCATCTTTTTCTTCGCCTCGAATTTAGACAAATCCTCGAAGGTGTGTTTGCGATGTTATTAGACAGACGATTGTATAGTTAGCATAGACCAGTGGACGGTTAGAAATCCGCATTTGGATCGCTTTCGACGGGTTTGTGCCTTCTTGGTCAAATGTTTACTTTTCTCCTTTTCTGTATGCAGCGTTGGTGTCGACAAAATGTTATTGTCGTCGTTAGAGTCTAAAAATACTGATTCCAAAGTATAATCCAATGACCGTAAAGGAGATCCGACAGGTTTTTAATGTTTACGGGACCAACATATAGATTACATTTTATACGCGTAGCACATTTTTGCATAAAATCTTACTCGTTTTTGCGAAAACATACTCTTTTAATATATGTGTTATTATATTGTTTAATATATATCACCTTTTATCTTTACTTCGATCTTACGATACAATTTTTTTTACGATCATGAGAGATATTCGAATGTTTGTAGTGAAGTTGATTATTAATTTAGTTTCTTTTAATTGTAAATAACCCATAAAATTTAATTTCAATGTTCGGCAAACAACACCTCTTCTAATTAAGATCTGGCAAGAACTCTGCTTTTAATATGATAGTAGGGTCAAATCGAGGAGCACATACAGAGCTGGGATAATAGTAGTTCTTATTAGTAGTTCTAACGTAGGGACCAAATGCTTAAAATAATGGATTATTTTACGCTTACTCCACTGAAGAATTTCGATATTGTTTGAGTGAAATGAGCGTCTGGTCATAACATGTGAGAGTAGGTTAATATTTCATACTGGACAACGCAGCATTACCAGTCATTTTTGGGGATACCTAGTTTTCGTGCTTGCTAAAGCGTGCGTGCGTTATCATATTGACGAAAGAGTGAACTTCTAGTAAGATAATTCGTTAAATTTACATTTGTCGCACAAATGAAAAATTTAGGTTCAAATATTATTCTCTGTGTGTGATTCTTTCCAAGAGTGCCGAACTCATTATAAACACTTCCCGAAAACCGAAGGTCAATTGTATTGGTTTATTGAGGGTAGATAGAAACAACTGACGTCCAGTTTATAGCTTTGATTAATTGGAAAAAAGGGTGCTCCATAAAAAAATAAATCGTATTTAATTGTTGCAATGATTCGAATTCAATTTTTTTCGATTTTGTGAAGATCCTACTGTTTCATTTTTTTTTCTATAACTTTGCAGACGGTGGTCGGAATTAATCGGAAAAAAAATGATAACGCCACTACATGCGATTTTTTGTAATTAAATACTTCTAAATAATCGAGCCCATGACTTCCCAATTACCATCTACGGGGTGATCGTTTTTAGATAAATTATAATATTTTGGTAATATATGAACCATACTCTCTTTCAGAGAAGACGGAAATATCATTTTATAGTTGACAATTAACGATACACATTTTGGTGTAACGTCATTTATTCCAGATTAGAGTCTTTCCCATATTCCCCAAATAGACAATCAAAACGATCTACATAGTTAGAGCGTCGACCGTCGACTCCGATTTATCCTTTTTATTGGCGACCAGAGACTATATTTTTAACTAGAAGCTATGTTACGGCTTCAGAGCAAGGTAAATCAGTTGTTACAAGACAATTAAGGACAGGAATTAAGTGTAAAACAAATCATTAAACACACGCCGGTATGGACTAAAATTGCCGCAATGAATAGATTAACACCGCATAAATAACAGTTATTAACAGGTTAAACCTGCTGGTTAATATAGCAAATACAATCGTTCAACTAGATAATCGCAAAACAATTACAAAATTCTGTGCATGATTCGACTTGTTTTGATTTGGTTTGAACTACTTTATTCCAAAATTCCAAATTCCACGACCCTCTGACTAGATTAGATATGAAGTTAAAAGAAGCTTATTGGTATCTGAATATTAACCGATGGACTAGTTTCCTACAAGCGTACAACGCAAAACGGGTTGCCTTAAATGGAACATGGCAATAAATCGTCGTATAATCCATGTGCCTTGATAAGGTTAATACTCTCATAGAAATTCCGTTAGATTTCAATAAATTTGATCAATAAAATGGACCGAATGTAATTGAAATCGGTTTATAGACAATAACTTAAGAGGCTTCAAACATTCGAGAGCAATTGATGTGGTTTGGCTACTACTTTTAGTCCAAAATTGTTTCTTGCGAAGTAAAATTTTGACGATTCTAAACATATTAAGAGCTTTCGAAAACTTAGTGAAAGTTATCTCTAAATTTAAATATATATAACCGTGGTTAGTTGACCAACATTTTAATCCCAAAAAATATTGGTGACATATTGGTTTTAAATGTTGTTTTAACAATTCACATTTAGTTTTTGTGTTATCCAAGACGAAATTTTGGACAATTCTCGTAAATTAGGAATACTAACTTAGGTTAATAGGATAATAATATTATTCAGGAGACAACCCAACCATCTGGAATCATTAGAATTGTGATGGACCTAACGGGGTTTTTCAACTTTAGTTACATTATTCATAGCATTTGCAAAATTTTAACAAAAAAATGGAGGCACAAATACATGTAAAAATTGCATGGTCCCTACCGAGCTCAAGATTAATAACGACTAAAATGAGGCTTGATTTCACGCAGATAACTTATATAGTTTATTTAGTGACGAGCACGCAATCAGTTTCTCCGTATAAGGATGGTTTGATTCTCCAATATTAAAATGAACGGGACAATTTTCACATCGCATATAGACAGTATTGAAATTTCACCGTGGTATTTACGGTGAGAGTTAAAAATTACGCCACAACTAGATTAACATTATTAAATATAGTACAGTCCAGGTTTGAAGTAACTGAAGACGTTTATCAATTGGTTGCATACTACTTTTTCTTTTTCTCGTTCTCGTTTTTGAAGTGTTAAATAGACACTTGGGTATTGTTGAGTAGAAAAATAATATTTTCGAATCAAAATTATATTTTTACTGAATTTTCCCATACTAATGACAATAATTTACCGTATTTACATAACAATCATTAAGTTATTCTATTCCAGACTGACAATTAATGAGCTGGAAGATTAGGATGTACATGGGCTACCAATATGGCACGAACTTAATTCAAAAAAATGCCAAAAATAACCGTCACAGAATAGAGTGGTGGGAAAGAGAATCAAGGAAATACTGTGTTACTCCACAAAATTTAATAGCAGATCTTTCCGTTTCTTTAGTATCTACACACAGTTATGATTAACTATTTAAAACTTTAACCAAGAAAGTTTTACTTTTACTATAATTATTATATTTTTTGTATACTAATACAAAACCAAGCAGGGTTTTTGAGCATAATTCTAGGTGCAGGTATTGATAGTGATATGCAACTAAATTTTGATTAAGGTAGAAAAAGTAAATCTTGGCAGCTGTTTTGTTGCGTACCCTCATTATTTTTTTAATTTCAATCTTATATGTATTTTCCAAAGTCTAGCACTGTACTCGTAATAATTATGCAATTATGTGATATTAAATTTTTGCAAGCCGACCCTGTACCTCCTTATTGCGATTTGAAGTTGTGATTTACGCAATAGGGTTTCATTTATTGCAGTAGAACTTGACGGTATAAGTTGAAGCAAACTGCCTCAAGGAAGCTTTAAAGTTAGTGCTTATTAGACTTGTAATCTCTGACTGTACATTAAGCTCGAAATCTCAAGATGCTTGATTTGCAATCATTAACATCAGAAATTAAAGAGCTATTTGAGAAAATATTAAAAAACATTTTGAAAAAGAGAATAGTGAAGAATTAATTAATTGAATATTGTCTACGTCGTCAAATTTTACCCCAAGTGCTTAATTGCGTAGGCCACTCTTTTCTGTAAGGCGACATTGATTGTATATTTCTCTCTTTATTTTTAAGTAAGTAATACTCGTACTCAATAAAACAAATAATGACTGATCCCAAATTACCGAGCAAATTATATAAAATGATGCCATATCAATATCAAAATTTGCCTCACGGAGCGAATCCAACATAAAAAATTTTGATTGCACGTTTCGTGGCTAAACCGGATTGTAACTAGGAGCTGGGAGCGGATAGAAAATTGGGTTAATGGGATAAACACGTATATATAAATATATCGATTAGATAAGTTAATATGCACAGCCGAAAACACTTACGTTAGCGATTTTCAAGGCTACTGGGGTTCTAGTTAATTAGGTTGGTTAACTTGAGCGTCACCTACTTTATAGACCTTAATTAAACCCTCGTATCGGCGAAAAAGCAGATTGCGGTAGTTTTGCGCAGATATTTACGCAGGTGATGTCGGGAAAAATGCGGTAATAATCCCGGCTTGAAAGAGTTTACTCTGCGGCAATTGAGTGGAAAATTTATTGGACAGAAATCCCGACGCCAATAGTCGAGTGTTTTCATAGATGGAAATTTAATATCGGAGATTTATGTCGAAGCGAATGGATCTTGTCTGGGAAAAGAGTATTAAAACGCAAAATGATTCTGGTCATAGAGATATGAGAACGTATTTTACGAAACTAAATAAAATTTGAGTGGTTAATAAGTATATTTTTATTTTCCTTTACATTTCATTAATATATTGGCTGGCCTTAAATTGAAAGGATAACAAAAATTGGACGATTTTTTTTACTAATCCGATTTGACCATAAAATATCAGCGAATGGGCTATGAAAAATGTATAATAATGCAAGGCAAAATGGTTGATTTACTAATAACACTCATTGCATGTATACATTACATAATATAGATAGCATGAAAAATGTAGATTCATTAAGCACATTGACATGGCAAACTGTAATATACATGTTTAAAATAGGATACTATTTTCAATACGCCTTTTTAAAAAATAGAATGTTAACGATTTTTTTGGATTTAAACTTATAATTGCCTTGCGTAGACGCAAAGGTAAAGTTCATGGTAACTGGATTTCCTAGGCTTCATAGAGCAGCAGTTTTAAGCAGGGTATAAACTTCAGTCCCGTGAAAGTTTTTTTTTACAACAATCAACAAAGATCAGCAGCAACTGTAAGGGAGTGTAAAATACATGGTTTTCTAAATTTAGATAAAAATATTTACACCAGCATAATACTTATAAATAGATTGCAGTTTTAAAAATATATATCAAAATGTCATCGTCATAGCTTATATTGTACTGCCTCGGAGAAAGCGTTCAATGATTCAATGATTTCCACATGTTTTTCATACGTATTGTTATGTTACTGCGCCTCAGCGATGGAATGAATTATTATAACATATTTTTAATTGCAAAGATTTGCGGATTTTTATATTTTTTTATTATCGGCGTTAATTCTATGAATTTCTATGCAACTCTAATTACGTACTTAGAATTAATGACTAGCAACTGAATGATATATCGTGAGATGCGCGGTAGCGGTGAGATGTTATATACAAAGGGATTAATGTGGCACGAAGGGAAAACAATTACGAAAGAAAAGACACTTTGGGGTCGTGCTTCTGGTTTTATACGTGATTAAATACATAACCGTAGATTATTAATGTCCATGTAAAATAATAGTTAACGGTATGTAAGACAATGTCATTAAGCATAGCACAGTTCAGGTTGCAGTTTTGCAAAATGTTTGTTGTCTTATGTCATATATAAATTTAGAAAATGTTCATAGCGAGATTACTGCAATATCAACTCCTTGTACGTATTCGTTTCATTTTAATATAATTTTTGCTTCAAAAAACTTGTAAATTAATAAATTATTTGTGATGTGGAGTAATATAATATACTGTTATTATCGAGTATCTCACAGCACAAGCGAAGTGAAGTTGCTTATATATCGGTTATTTTCATAAATCGTAAATTCTGGTACCTAACAAGCTTTTTTAAATAAGAATAAATATAGCTAGTTATATACTAATACTAGATTAATTTAAAAGGCGGAAAATTTTATGAATACACTTAAATATAAATCCATATAATTCGAAACTAAAGTTGTGGGCTTTATACCAACAAATGACTCTATCAACTCATAGGAGAATGATCGAGACTATGGACTATGCACATTTTCTGAAAAAGCAACTTATGTAGAAAAACCATATTGCCATTTTAAATTTAATATTGTTTACAATAAGACGTTTGATGGATATGATATTGCGTCAACTGAAGTTCTAAGCATTTTGTTCTTTCGTACAGAACATATATCACATTTTGGGGTACAATCAGTGTGACTAGTTTGAAAGCGTATGATGGCCAAATCGTAATCAAAATCGTTACGGAGCAAAAATTTTGTCAGATTTCTTTGAACTCACAATTCACAAATTCGCAGCCCTTACACTAAGGGTCAATCAAACCTCATCTAATTTTCTAAATCCAGCGAAATCCAAAAATATTCACTAGAATACAATAATTTAATGAAACATAAAATATAAACATTGTTAAAAACAAATAAAAAAAAGAGGCAAAAGTAAGATGACCCATGTCTCGTGTTATTTAATTGAATCATAGTTTTGCAAAAAAATAATCATATTTCTTCAATTCAAATTCTTGCTCACAACATTCAATTTCTTACTATAAAACTCTCTTTGCAAGGACATACAATTTTTTTTGTAGTTGATCTAATTACCATTTTCGTAGTGCAAAAATCAATGAATCTTTATGTTTTAAGTTTATGAGAGCTTCGTTTATTATGAAATCATTTCGGTTGAACCAATCTGCAATCCGGTGCACTGCATCCTTGACATGGGATACGGAAACAACGACAGATCAGGTCCACTTACAGGCCAAGTCTAGGTGCAGATTATTCCCCATGGCTGAAGCGACAACAATTATTCCAGTCGGCGTCACAAAACCGCACACATCGCGACAGCACTTGAATTTCCACGCGGACCGAAGTCACTCAAAACCGTTTCGCAGCGCTCTCAGCGTGACTGCTGTGGTCGGTGTCGGCGGCGGCGTCGCGACGGTAAAAAATCCCAACAGAACGAGAATACGCGACCCTCACTACGACCAGCCGGCGTGGATGAGTGCGAAACTGATAGGGTACTGTTCGAAACCGTTGGTGTCCGTGTGGGTACTGTTCGTGTTTTGCTGGTGCAGCAGAATCCGCGAGCACGTAGAGAGGGACCGGTTGACGGCGGTACCGACGAGAAGGCATCCACGACCCGCGAGATTGCCTATCGGCGAACGAACTTCGCGTTTGGCGTTTAATCTTCCTCTATTTTGCTCGTGTGTCAAACGATGGAACGCTATCGGATTTCTTATATGTATATACGGGGCCTTCCAGTTTTATCGTGAGATAGAACGAATTTCGGAATCGCATCGTATATTTAAATACGGGGCGAGAAAGAGAAAAAGGAGAGAAAAAGAAATAACAATAATAATACCGCAAAACAGTCAACTATTGAACTTACTTTACAACGGTGGAGAACTTTGAGTTGCTATTACAGGTTAGCACACCAAAAAGACCAAAAACAGTATACCGGGCTTCTAGTGAAGCTGGAGTATGAAACAGCACAGACCACCACACACTAGTTCTATTGAAAATGGACAAATTGACTTACATTGAAGATGTCACAGTGCTCACGAATTTATTGTAATTTGTACTTACTATATAAATCGACGATTTTTTATACAAATTACTGTTAGGGATTTTTACATAAAAGATTACTTTAAACTTTAAAAACATACAAAATTTGTACCATCTCTATCGCACTATCCTCAACTTAGTATGTTAAATTTGTTATGCATATTAAACTCTGTTGAAATTTGTAAGTAATTTGAAATATGGCGAGGGCCTCGTACCCCATAATTAAGTTTAGACATGAATTTTAAAGTTTATTATTAATGGTACAGGGGCCAAGGAGACCACGGCAGTGATTTAACTCTGCAACTAAGAAGTTCCAGTTGTTTTTTAGTTGACAAGCAATGTATGCAAGCTTGGAAGTAATATGTTCTCGAAATCTAAGTTTATAGTCTAAACACAAGCCCAGCCTGTCACATAAATCGGAAAATTTCAATGGCAACTTTTCAAAAAAATTCCTTGCCAACGTACCAAATCAACATTTCCCAAAAACTATAGCAGACGACTTGGTGGAATTAATTTTAAATAAACGGTCATGGTCTCAGCCATAAAAATTTGTTACATGGGAATTAGATCAATCATTTATTTGTTGAAGATTACTGCCACCCATTGGTAACGCTAACTTCGAATACTACGCAAAAGTCAAGTTACACGGAAAATCGTCTAATACCTGTGCTCTAGATAAAAGGTCGTCGATGTCAGCCGAAAAGCTGCAGTTTAAGTAATCGCAGATTGGGCGTTTACACATTGCCCATCAGAATTATAAACCAGTTTTTTAGCACTATCAGAATGCTGGTGAATAATGTAAAACCGTCAGGCCGACTGAAGGCCACCGACGAGCAAGAAACGCGATTAGCGTCAAGGAAGAGAATCTTGGCGAGACGGGTATAATCGGTGACGTAACGCGCCAAGAATCCTATATTCGATGGACTGGAGCAACCAGCAGGAGGCATTGAAGAGCGAAATGCTAAAATGCTCTTATTACTTTAGACGAACTTTTTTTTTAGCTGAGATTTGATTTTCAACAAATGACTAGGTACTGTTTAGCTACGAATATTAATATGACCATCACGACATAGTACGAATATAATCAAGTGATATGGTGCAGAAAACATGCAGAACCATCAGAACTGACTAACGTCAAAATACCATCAGTATTTTAAATATCAAATAACTAGTCAAAATTATCCAACCCGTGATTAAAGTACCGAAATGTGCTAAGTGGCTGGCGACAGTGTGTAATGAAGCTGACGTTTTGAAGCGACACCACAGGGTGGTTAATATAACCTAACCCTATACCTTATCTCAGAATATATAGGTTGTACGAAAAAATCTTGAATACAGAAGTCATTTGGTTTAGTTTATTATATTTTTGCATACACAGGGCACTCAGTGTTGCCTGGGTGAACACAACTTTCGATTTTTGGATTCTACTAAAGTTTCTACGAAAATTTCATATATAATATTCTATACCTAAGTCTAATGGTTTTTGAGATATTTAAGTTTTTTCCTAATAGGAAATCTTTATTTCATAATTTGGGTTTAATACCTTGTTGTCAAGAACCTACTTAAATAGAATTTTTATAATATTTTGATAACTAATAATACAGGGTGTTCAAAAAGTAAGATTAAATTAAAAATGAAAGTAAGAAAATGATTATTTTTGGAAAGATTGACAAATTAATTTTCTTATATGAGGATTTTGCTTCCAGTTTCAAGCTTTGTTATAACTGACAACGAATAAAATGTCAAGAGGGCTATGAGAAACAAAAAGCCAAGAATCTTACAGGCTCCCGATAAAATGTAATTTCATCGTTTTTATTTTATTATTGTCGCAAATATGGCTCCATATACTGTTGAAAAGCGCCTACAGTTATATGAATGCTTTATTCACAATAAAAAATGTCCAGCTTTGGCTCTTCGGGAGTACCGGCAAGCAGTACCCACTAAACAGATTTTTAATAGAATAGTGCGTGACCTACAAAATGGTTCAGTCATAAAAAACACAAGGACGAAATCGAGAACTGTCCTTACTGAAGAAAAACAATTAGATATTCTGCTGTATTTTGAGGAGAACGAACAAAGTTCCCAAAAGCAATTTTTTCAATCTTTGGAAAACTAAATATTTTCAAACATTTTATACAAACTTACCCTTATTTTTAATGGTAAATAAGATAAAATTATGAAATTTGGGGTTTACATTAAAAAAAAAAAGATTTGTGGTTAGTTTGGAAGTTTTTGGAAGTTTTCTTAATTTAGTATTTAATCTTATTTTTTGATCACCCTGTATTATTAGTTATAAGAATATTTTAGAAATTCTATTAAAGTAGGGTCTTGTCGACAAGGTATTAAACTCAGATGAAAAAATAAAGATTTCCTTTTAGGAAAAATTAGTCATTAGACATAGATATAAAATATTATATATGAAATTTTCCTAGACTTAATGAGAATCCAAAAGTGTAATAATATACAGAATGTTCCATTAAAAAAAAAAGAAGTTGTATTTACCCAAACAACACAGAGTGTCCTGTATATGCAAAAATATAATAAAATAAAACTTCGCTTCAAAAATGACTTTGGTATTTAAGATTTTTTCGTACACCCTATATATTCTGAGATAAGGTATAGGGTTACTTTATATTGCCCACCCTGTACTTTAACCCGAAACTGTAGTAATTTCATTTAAATAAAAGTGTCAGCGCAATCTAGTACTCGCTGGTTCAATTCTTCGCGAGGGTTTATTTAACTTTGATACAAATGTACACCAAATGATTGAAGAAACCCTACCCGACCACCCAGTTATATAAACAACGTTCATTAAACATTTTCCTAAAACCCGACGAAAATGATTAGCTGCCAACTAACCACAACTGCATGTTTTGCCTTTCGTTTGTTAGTACTATTAATTTTTGAGTAATTGGAGGTTAATTTTTTTCCTCTATATTTTGATCTAAAACTGTCAAGCTACAAAGTTATGCTTTATCATATACCTAAAATCCTGAACCATAATTATAAGGATTTAATTTTTTTTTATTACATAAATGAGCTTTTTCAGTCAAATCCCATTACCTCAAAAATGCATTAAATCGATTTTTTAAAATATTACAAAAAATTTAAAACTCGATCTTATTGCTCGTCAGTAAATTTTATCATTCCCCGTGTCAACTTCATGTTTTTTTTTTAAATTGACGTGTTTTGTGTTACATTAGAAATTGAAAATTTTGGATTTTGTTGGATTAATTGCTAAAATGAACTGAACTGATAATGTTGGTGTTAAGTTTCTGTAGACAAAACAGTACTCAACGCTCAACGTGGTTGGGATGCTGATGATACCCCTGCGCGTTATTCCTATTGTTGAAAAATTTGAATTTTGATTTGCTAAAAGGAATAATATCTCTCTATAAATTATTAACATATTATTATATTTGATTCATTTCCTAGCCGAGAAGTAGTAAGCTAAGGCAGCAGCCAGGAAATTAAACTCTTGATAAAAAAATGCTCCAAACGCAATTTTCTAATGCTGCATGATGAAATATGAAACATTACACCGGCTTATAGAAGAATCAAAAATAAACTTTTAAAAAGCGGCATAACTGTTTTAATTAGTTTTCAAGAACTGTATATCCATATAAAGTGTGGACGTTGCCCAATAAGGAAGGTGTCAGTCATTTTTTAATTGCTAATTTCTTTCTTCTCAACTTATTTTAATTAATTACGAAATATCTAAGCTTCGGGTTTCGGGAATAGTATCGACGTATGCAAAGGCATAATTTATTTGAAATTAAAGTCAAGAAAAAAAAACACAAATTGTAGATAGTAGGTTTATAAAAAAAAATCAATTAAAAGCCTTTCAGTTACTTATAGACATTTTTTTTTCCAAAATTTCATAAATCTAAAAAAAATTAGTCGCGTAATAGAATTAATAAATAAAAAATTTGAACGTCTTATTGGCAAAATGTTCAGTGTCAAAATGTGTGGAGTTTCAACCTACAAAATTTAACTGAGCCAACGGATTTATCGTACGGGAGAATATTATTAATTAAACGGCACATAAATTAAAATCTACGAGCCCCTAAATATTAGGCAATGAGCGCCTAACTATACCATCGCAAGTAATTACGTTGCGCAATCTAGTTAATATCTCGTTACTGGGTTATAAAGTTTCCGGAAATCACAAAACTGATGCTCGATTCGGAACGAGCGCATTTGAGATTAACCTTATATGCAGTTGGTACAATCTCGAGTTATTTACAATCCAAATAGAACTATTTCCTATTCCCTACGCGTATAGAATATCGCCAGTTCAAATAAATAAGAAACACAATAGTAGAAATAAAAATAAAAATACGACAATAACGTCATTTCTGTGAAATAAGGACGAAAGTCCAGAGTGAATCTGAAAGGACGCATAGTTCCTATTTCAGAGCACAGGAAAACAATTTTTTTTTCCGCCGATGATTTTAGAACTTTAGCTATTCGAATACAAAATCCGCTTTTCAACTTTCAATTCTTTAGATATCCTCTTTGCATCAGGCAGACGTGAATTAAAATGTCTATGAAACCCTAGTTAATCAATTTAAAAGCTATAAATTTATTGTGGATTAATCGATAGGCTTCAACTCAAAAAAAAAATATGAATATGACACAATAGTTTTGATCTTCTCATTTGTGAAGCTTTAAGACTGAAAAAGTCGACCCTTTCTCCTACAGAAATAGAAAAAACCATTGTATTATATGCTAAAGACTACAAACATAAAATAAAGATAACCAAAACTAAATTTTACTTTAAGAAAATTAAGAATAGTGCAAATAAATCCAAAGAAATATGAGGTATTGTAAAGAGTATAGAAAATAAAACTGAAAGGTATTAAATTGTTCGCTTACTTCAGAACAATTTAACTCCTATTTAGTAAACATATCAAATAACCTCACCACTAACTTACAAATAACAGATCTAGGCTCATCCAATGCTACAACTAAATATATACATAATGATGTGTCAATGTTCCTGAGTCCAGTAAGTATAGAAGAAGTGAGTAAAATGTGTTTGGTCTTAGTAATAAAATTTTGAAGAAGATAGGTCCGTCTTTCAATTATTGTTAATAAATGTTTTCTTTTGGGTACATTCCCGAAGAAACTAAGTCAGCAGAGTAATACCAGTGCTCAAGATGGGAGAAGATAATGATCCAAACAATTATAGGCCAACCTCCATAGTGACATCAGTAGTGAATAAGTACAATATAGGCTTCCCCCACTCCTCTCCCTTTTGTGGGCGTGTCCTCCTTCCCCACGACTCTCTAGCTCCTCCCCCTTTACCCATAATCCCTTGAAACTGGCTCCCATTGGATAAGCAAGCACCAATGGGGTTTAATCAATCTCCCCACCTCTAGTTTGCGATGGCGGCGAAGCCAATCAGAGCCCAGATATTTTCCCACCCTTAAGAAAAGCAATGCCGTCAATGAGACTTGATCATATTGTTCGCGTGACCATCTGCACCCTCTAGCGGTTCGAATGTAAACTAGTGTCCCCTCTTGGAATAAGATTTTCTTTAATAAGGTAACCCCACCTAGTGAATATTGACCAAAACATTTATTTTAAAAACATACTTCTGCGAATGTGTACCCTCGCGGGTACAAACTGTACTTTTATTGCGCACAAAGGACAGGGGAAATAAAGACGAAAAGTGTTGGATTTCTTTTCTCGGAACTGGAAGCTGGCAGGCACCAGCAATAATATCTGCAAAACAAAAACCTGGTTAAAATTTTCATTAATAAAGTAGGATATTAGAAACCATATACCTTTTTAATTAATAAGCCATCTACCGTGCGTTAACTTCATACATATTTCCGCATGCTTCTGTTTTAAGGTATCGTGAAATATTTGACTATTTATCTGGGAAAAGTTCATATGTCGAAAATATTATGTGTATGTGGCCGTGGTAGGCTTTCTTTGCTATTATAATTTTATTTTTATTATTTAATATTTACAAAATTAATTTATCTATCTTATTGATGATTTTGATTTTCTTTGCTATTTTATTATTTGTTTTTATTATTTAATATTTTCAAAATTAATTTATCTATCTTATTGATGATTTTCAGATATCGCAGTCAACTTTACTATTTCATCAATTTCTTTTATTTATTGCTGATCTTTGAGAATAGTGTACATACTTTTTTTCGTAACTTATCTGTATCTACCCTTTAATTTCCTATCAAGCCATAAAGCAAACTCGAAAGGCATCTTAACTAAAAACTCATATACTTTAAAGCTGCTGCTACTACTACATAAAAGTGTGTTTCTATGCCAATCTCAACAACAATGAAATCTGGACGCTTATACTAATTACTGTAATACTCTTCTCTGCTAACGCTCTAGGAGACGCTATTTGAACCCTGTTCAAAGAAAAACTTCTACAGCCCAAATAACCTCTCTGAACCACACTTAAGCGCATCACTCTTTCACTGTCTTGAAGCCTTCAGATTAATATTCCGTACTAACTACGTATGCCATACACGAAACGTTCTCTTTTCTAATTTTTTTCTATGCGCTACATTAACGAACAGGATCTAAACTTTTCTGTCTGTGTATTTTGTTAGCCACCTTAAAAAAATTAAAAAAAGGTATGCGAACCTAGAGGATATTTTCCATATTTTTCACAATTGGTGACAACAATTAATGCAAGTATTATTTTTAATAATAACCCATCTTTCGCTATGACACGAAAACATCGACTTTTTAATTCTAACTTTTCTCATAGAGCTTCCCTTTAGTCTCTATCTGTTCTCTAACTAAATCCCCACCTTTTTGAAAAACCAACCTCTAAAAATAGTTAATTTTCTCTAATTTAAATTTGTACGTTTTCCGCAATATGTGTGAATATTTTCGCTAGAACATTTAGTTACTTAGTACATGTCCTAATCAATATTTTAAAAATATAATTCTAATGATACGTGTTTACGATTTGAAGATAACGAAACATTCCCCAGTTTCATAAATGAGAGCTCACTGCCAAACTACCAAACATCACAGTACAAACTACCGTACTACGCCCCCCTGGACAAAATCAGGTCAGTTAGCGTCATTAATTCTACCTGCGTTAACGAATAACGTATTGTTAATTAAGGTTTAATACGTAGAAAATTTAAGTAACAAATAATTGCAATGAAACTCACTAACATCATAAATTATTAAAAAAAAATTAGAACAGTTGGAATTTACTGGAGTAACCAATTTGGCACTAAAAATGGAAATTTTCGATACTCTACTAGGTGCCTACAATAAATTTTACTATTATTTTTAATGCAGAGACACAACGATTTTCTAGTTCTGAATTTGATCAGGGGTATATGACCATAGTTTACGCCGACTCTAAAAGGCATGCAGTCTATTGTTTTTGAACGCCCCATTTTGTGTATTATGTTCAAAACAGAGACTCTCTGGGCTTATGACTACAGCTACCAGCTACTACTTTCAATAATATTAACACAAAAAAAAGTAGGTGGGATTTCTATAATACGTGCAAAGTTTATGTGAAACTGACTGGAAGACAGAGTAATGCACCAATATGTTACTAAACATATTTCGATAGAATTCCGTAAGAGCTTACCTCCAAGTTTCCTCATTTAGTCAGTCAAAGCATCAAATGGGAAATTCCAATCCAACATATGTAGTGGTGGAAATATATCAATCGCCTACGTTACCGACGGTACCCGAGTGAAGCTTCTGCGTCTTCTTTACCCCACATGCCTACTTAAAAGATACTGGTCTAAGTCTCAATATTCCTGTTAAAAAAAGAGAGGTTCTATATTGCCATAACTATGTGTTTTCAAAATTTTACCTGAATGGTTCGTGATTCCTTATATATGCAGTGTTGGCAGCAATGTGGCGACGACTACGCTGAAACTTTCCATATCTCGTGTCCCCATGACTGGTCTGTTTCATATATCAAACCTCACCTCGCACGGGTTTGAACCTCCTTTAAAAAAAAAAAACAGGCAAGACTTATACTTATATCAAAGTAATACGAGGAACTTATATTTTATGCCAAAACTTATTTCATCACCTCCAAAGGGGAGTAGGGGTTTCTAAAGTATGGTAGGTACATCTCTTTCATTTTTTAATTAAAAAAGTGACACAATTACGCGACGTAACTCGATCCGGATCGTTAACGCGTCTCAAGATGGGGGTTTAGAGATGCTGAGGTCATTAAATTGATTCACTATTACCAGTACACACTGAAACCCCTTATTTCCAAAATAAAAAAATTGTTAACTGTTAACACAACAAAAAAAACTATTTTCTCACCAATTATATTTCTGGGTCGTTTTCAGAATTTGTCCAACGTAGAATCCCAAGAGGATAGGGCCGCATTTTCGAAAAATGTTCATGTCTCCCCACTATGCATTTGTACAAGAAGCAGGGCCGGATTAACAGCAATTATATTCTTGTCAGTCAACATACAGCCGCCGATTGAATTCTCGGATTCTGCTTTACTAGTTGCCATGGTCTGTCAAATATGTTACTTAAAAATTGTATATTTTTTTTTTACAAATAATATACCTTTCCTAAAATAATTCCGCCTTTGTCAAGTGGGACACGGGCACGTCTGTCCGCTTTGAAAAGCGCAGGCGTATGTATCTTCCAAAATGATCCAAGCAGGCCCGGATTGCCAGCAAATACACAACTCCCCGATTCAATTCTGAGATGTTGCTTCAGGAGTTACCATGATCTGTCAAATATTTTAATTAAAAAAAAATCTATTATTTAGCAACAATATACCTTTTTAAAATAATTTCGTCTTTTTTCAAGTTCAACAGGACACGTGTGTTCGTTTCAGTTGGACAAGGGCACGTCTGTCCGCTTTGAAAAGCGCGGCGTATGTATCTTCCAAAATGATCCAAGCAGGCCCGGATTGCCAGCAAATACACAACTCCCCGATTCAATTCTGAGATGTTGCTTCACGAGTTACCATGATCTGTCAAATATTTTAATTAAAAAAAAATCTATTATTTAGCAACAATATACCTTTTTAAAATAATTTCGTCTTTTTTCAAGTTCAACAGGACACGTGTGTTCGTTTCAGTTGGACAAGGGCACGTCTGTCCGCTTTGAAAAGCGCGGCGTATGTATCTTCCAAAATGATCCAAATTGTTAACCTTTTTTTGATTCCTCGTTCCCCGATTCAATTCTGAGATGTTGCTTCACGAGTTACCATGATCTGTCAAATATTTTAATTAAAAAAAAATCTATTATTTAGCAACAATATACCTTTTTAAAAATAATTTCGTCTTTTTTCAAGTTCAACAGGACACGTGTGTTCGTTTCGAAAGGTTTCGTAATCTGTAGCTCTGTCGAATTCTCCAAAATTCGTTAAACCTTCAGATATTTTCAAAATTTGTCCAACGCAGACTTCCACTCACGCAGTTTCGAAAACTTTCTGGTCTCCCCGCCATGCATTTGTACACGAAGCCGTTCTGGACTATCAGCAAACAGCACATCCGTCATTTTTCTTCTCGGATTCCGCTTGACAAGTTACATCGATCTGTCAAATATTTAATGTAAAACAATCTTATCTATTACTTTTACCCAATATTAAGTACCTATTCAAAATTAGTAGCGCCTTTTCGAGTTCGAAAGGTTTCGTAGCCTATAGCCCTGCCGAAATGGCATTGCATTTGTACACGAAGCAGGGTCGGATTGTAAGCAAACAGCACCCCGGTCACTTTTCTTCTCGGATTCTGCTTGACGAGTTACATCGATCTGTGGAATATTTAGCGTAAAAAAAATTATCTATTACTTTTACCAAAAATGAAGTACCTATTCAAAATTAGTAGCGCCTTTTCGAGTTCGAAAGGTTTCGTAGCCTATAGCCCTGCCGAAATGGCATTGCATTTGTACACGAAGCAGGGTCGGATTGTAAGCAAACAGCACCCCCGGTCACTTTTCTTCTCGGATTCTGCTTGACGAGTTACATCGATCTGTGGAATATTTAGCGAAAAAAAAAATTATCTATTACTTTTACCAAAAATGAAGTACCTTTTTTCTTTAAAACAGTTCGTCCTTTTCGAGTTTGAAAGGTTTCGTAGCCTATAGCCCTGCCGAAATGTCATTGCATTTGTACACGAAGCAGGGTCGGATTGTCAGCAAACACCACAAGCGTCACTTTTCTTCTCGGTTTCTGCTTGACGAATTACATTGATCGGTCAAATATTTAATATAAAAAATATCTATTTTACCAAAAATACGTACTCTTCTAAGATAAATTAGCTCTTTTCGAGTTTAAGAGGACACGTATGTCAACTGTAGGATGTTTTATTTTTATATTTTCCAGTGTCTATAAATTAATAAACAACAGAAGCTTCCGAATACAAAAATTTCAACATGAGTTTTTTTTTCTTGAAACTTAAAAGTTCTAACCCCTAAAACCATATTTTTAATACGCTGGCGGACGTATAACAATCCCCAAAAATTACCATATTTAAATTGTTACTATTGACATATTTCTATTCCGAACTGAACTCAATACATGCAAAAAAAAAACTAGCGAATGTTATTTATTATCTCCGATGGGTGGATGATTGAGAAACGTTTAAATAAATCTACCTTTCTGTCTCTGTTTTTCTATATAGGTCACTCATTCTCTCTATCTGTTACTTTCCACAATCCGAATTTACACTAGGCCCCCCAAAAATCTTGTAAAATTTTATCTGCTTAACTTCTTCGCGTTGTTCATATGGCTGAATTTTTTGGGAGATATATCGTGCGTTATTTGTATTAAAATTCTGTTTCCTTTTTACCTACTTCAAAAACGTAAGCGAGCATTTTTGGTTGTTTTATTAAACAAAAATTGATACTAAACAAGATCCGTCTCTCCGACCTCAGCCTCCTTTGATCACTCCCCAATTTTTTTTAATTAAGTATAGAAACCTCGTCGAACATATACATAATACTAGGTCAAAATGTTACGCGGTTACTCATTAAAGTCGCAATTCCGAAAGCTTCTTACCTATCTTTTTCCAGTCTTTTTTGTTTTATTTATCCGTATATGAAACACACATTGAACACAAAACTTAAACTCGTTGACGATATTGCATTAAGCAACAAACGCGTATAACAGAAACGAACCCTTAACACAAACGCTTCTTTAAACTTCGACTGACACGTGAAACAACCCGCATTCCTACGAAAGGCAGGTAAACCAAGCAGGTCAAATTTTAAGCTACCCTCCAGTGTCGTCATAGGTTGGGGCATAGTAAATAGCGAATACAACAAAGCGGTAATTTATAATAATTTAATGTGCATTTTATTTAACTTAAGTTGTTTTGTAGAAAATGAGATATTTCTACAATTAATCAATATACTACGAGTACTTTGCCGCTTAATTACTATTTTTGAGAAACAAAAGGAAACGTTAGATTCCATTCAAACTTTTTCGGTTTTCATGATATCTCGCGTTTATTTAGAAGCTAATGGCCTGTGGCCTTAACCAGACGTTTCCAAAGCCTGGTTCTTAACAAACACGAAAAATAGAGTTATATTGCCACCGAAAATCTGAATTTATGTTTAAAAATGTAACTTCCCGTATTTAAACTATTGCCTGCATTGGCGCCTATATTTTATAGTTTTTTTTTATCCTATTTTTTTTGTTTTGCTTGCAAATGTGTGTCCATTTTTCGGGTACTGGATTTTTTTTTCTCAAATTATTACAAATTACTCAAAACGGAGTTAAAAAGAGACGAGGAGAAAAGGGAAGAAGAACCCTTATTTCTCCGACACTGACCTCCGATGTTTATAAAAATTGACGCCTTGACACCCCCCCCGTGAATATTTTACAAAGGATTTTTAAAATTTAACTTCCAAATAACGCATACTCTCGCCTAGTGTCACAGTTTTGGGCCCCATTTTGCTATGGTTAGACAGGTTTATTCTTGTACATTGTCGGGACAAAAGAAGCATCTCCTTCATCCAAATTGACTTTTTCATACCTAATACAACAGCTGCCGGGCATCATCTCGCCTTAATTGTTTCTATTGAATTAATTTTAGTTACAAAAAATTAGATGATCGTCAAAATTGGCATAAAAAGATAATCAAGATTTAATTAAAACAAGAATATGCACAAAAGAAAAGAGATAAACTCCGACACGGGAAACAAGGAAATATCGCTGAAACGGCAACTGATCTAGCGCGCGCCTTTTTTAAAAATAATAATTTTTTCAAAAGAATTCTAGGCTAAGCTAAATACCTGGTGCAACAAAATATTGAAGGATCTTCATGATCCTACCTGTGAGCGAGTAGAAAATTATTTGCAAAGAGGATAAAGGTATATCTTAATATAAATAGTTTCACTATTGTTAATATGTCCCCTTTTAAAATGGCGCATTATTTGATACGTACTTTTTTTTCTTGTCAGAGCTTGTCTAAAACAAAAGCGGGATGGATGGAGGTTCTCCGTCAGGTTTTTTTCCTGTCGAAACAAGTTTGTGCGGCGTTCGCTTTGGATCTGGGGAATGGGTGGGGTTATACATATATAAGCTATAAGAAATTTTAATTTTTTATTCAGTTTCCACTCATACAATTTCGTGATAAGTGCAGAGTGAGAAAAATGTCCGAAGTCGAAAATTATCCAACGCAAGCATTGGATTCGTGGGGAAGATTTGTGGTCAATGCGGAAATAATCCGCGAACAAAAATACATTTACGAGGTAGCAATTACGCTGCCGGAATTCGGACTAGAAATTACCTCAGGTCTTAGCCCCGCAAGAATCTTCGCTCCGGCAGTGAAAGTGAGCTTTCTCCCCTACGTTTTGTCGGAGAAAAGAAGCATTTCGTTCGACGAGATAGACTTCACAGAATTAATACAACAGCTTCCACTGTTATTGTTAGCAGGTCCGACTGGTAAAGTTATGTATTTAACCTGCTTCAAACTCAGCTGTCTACAATGTGATGGTGAAGTCTTGGTCAAGATTGAAAATAACGAGGGTATACTCTATATTTCGAAAGACTGGGTACAGGAATTAATTACCATAAGCAAATTGGTATTTAAAAGAATACGAGTACTGTCTCGTTTGAACTTTTACGAGTACTACGATAGAATATTGTATTTGACTATACATGAAAATTTGCTGGAAGACGCCAAAATCTTTCCGCATATAGAATATTTATGTTCTACAGAAGAGAGTGAGCAGAGCTACTGCATGGAGGACTACATGCGTTTTGGAAAAATGCAGATAAAACAAGATATCAACAAAAGGATAGCATGGGACATACCTGTGTTTTAATAGAAATTTACCTGTAAACTAATAATAATAAATGTTTTTTTAAAATTCAGTGTGTGTGTATGTTTTATCCTTACCCCCATAATAAATAGTAAAAAAAAATAACTTTATTAAAGAAAAAAAAAATAACAACAAAATATAATCAAACAAAACATAGTACCACTGGAATGAAACCTTCAGAAATTACCCCAACAACGGAGATTCTCGCACATAATTTACCAAAAAAAAAAAATTTGCAGTGGAAAAGTCAAAGTTCAAAGCTGGCGATGCAGTGAGCATAATATTTGGTAGTACGGTTTTTGTAAATCGACTTCATAAAACGAAGCTTTGATTTAACGCCCCTCCATATCTTCCAAAATATACGTAAGAGGGAAGGAACCACTTACTTTAACAATCTTGAAATTTTCGGGGGTGTCCAATTAATTTCATAGCTTTTGTCAAAAACCGATTTTGTGCGAATTATGCTCACTGCATCGCCAGCTTTGAACTTTGACTTTTCCACTGCAAATTTTTTTTTTTTGGTAAATTATGTGCGAGAATCTCCGTTGTTGGGGTAATTTCTGAAGGTTTCATTCCAGTGGTACTATGTTTTGTTTGATTATATTTTGTTGTTATTTTTTTTTTCTTTAATAAAGTTATTTTTTTTTACTATTTATTATGGGGGTAAGGATAAAACATACACACACACTGAATTTTAAAAAAACATTTATTATTATTAGTTTACAGGTAAATTTCTATTAAAACACAGGTATGTCCCATGCTATCCTTTTGTTGATATCTTGTTTTATCTGCATTTTTCCAAAACGCATGTAGTCCTCCATGCAGTAGCTCTGCTCACTCTCTTCTGTAGAACATAAATATTCTATATGCGGAAAGATTTTGGCGTCTTCCAGCAAATTTTCATGTATAGTCAAATACAATATTCTATCGTAGTACTCGTAAAAGTTCAAACGAGACAGTACTCGTATTCTTTTAAATACCAATTTGCTTATGGTAATTAATTCCTGTACCCAGTCTTTCGAAATATAGAGTATACCCTCGTTATTTTCAATCTTGACCAAGACTTCACCATCACATTGTAGACAGCTGAGTTTGAAGCAGGTTAAATACATAACTTTACCAGTCGGACCTGCTAACAATAACAGTGGAAGCTGTTGTATTAATTCTGTGAAGTCTATCTCGTCGAACGAAATGCTTCTTTTCTCCGACAAAACGTAGGGGAGAAAGCTCACTTTCACTGCCGGAGCGAAGATTCTTGCGGGGCTAAGACCTGAGGTAATTTCTAGTCCGAATTCCGGCAGCGTAATTGCTACCTCGTAAATGTATTTTTGTTCGCGGATTATTTCCGCATTGACCACAAATCTTCCCCACGAATCCAATGCTTGCGTTGGATAATTTTCGACTTCGGACATTTTTCTCACTCTGCACTTATCACGAAATTGTATGAGTGGAAACTGAATAAAAAATTAAAATTTCTTATAGCTTATATATGTATAACCCCACCCATTCCCCAGATCCAAAGCGAACGCCGCACAAACTTGTTTCGACAGGAAAAAAACCTGACGGAGAACCTCCATCCATCCCGCTTTTGTTTTAGACAAGCTCTGACAAGAAAAAAAAGTACGTATCAAATAATGCGCCATTTTAAAAGGGGACATATTAACAATAGTGAAACTATTTATATTAAGATATACCTTTATCCTCTTTGCAAATAATTTTCTACTCGCTCACAGGTAGGATCATGAAGATCCTTCAATATTTTGTTGCACCAGGTATTTAGCTTAGCCTAGAATTCTTTTGAAAAAATTATTATTTTTAAAAAAGGCGCGCGCTAGATCAGTTGCCGTTTCAGCGATATTTCCTTGTTTCCCGTGTCGGAGTTTATCTCTTTTCTTTTGTGCATATTCTTGTTTTAATTAAATCTTGATTATCTTTTTATGCCAATTTTGACGATCATCTAATTTTTTGTAACTAAAATTAATTCAATAGAAACAATTAAGGCGAGATGATGCCCGGCAGCTGTTGTATTAGGTATGAAAAAGTCAATTTGGATGAAGGAGATGCTTCTTTTGTCCCGACAATGTACAAGAATAAACCTGTCTAACCATAGCAAAATGGGGCCCAAAACTGTGACACTAGGCGAGAGTATGCGTTATTTGGAAGTTAAATTTTAAAAATCCTTTGTAAAATATTCACGGGGAGGGTGTCAAGGCGTCAATTTTTATAAACATCGGAGGTCAGTGTCGGAGAAATAAGGGTTCTTCTTCCCTTTTCTCCTCGTCTCTTTTTAACTCCGTTTTGAGTAATTTGTAATAATTTGAGAAAAAAAAATCCAGTACCCGAAAAATGGACACACATTTGCAAGCAAAACAAAAAAAATAGGATAAAAAAAAACTATAAAATATAGGCGCCAATGCAGGCAATAGTTTAAATACGGGAAGTTACATTTTTAAACATAAATTCAGATTTTCGGTGGCAATATAACTCTATTTTTCGTGTTTGTTAAGAACCAGGCTTTGGAAACGTCTGGTTAAGGCCACAGGCCATTAGCTTCTAAATAAACGCGAGATATCATGAAAACCGAAAAAGTTTGAATGGAATCTAACGTTTCCTTTTGTTTCTCAAAAATAGTAATTAAGCGGAAAAGTACTCGTAGTATATTGATTAATTGTAGAAATATCTCATTTTCTACAAAACAACTTAAGTTAAATAAAATGCACATTAAATTATTATAAATTACCGCTTTGTTGTATTCGCTATTTACTATGCCCCAACCTATGACGACACTGGAGGGTAGCTTAAAATTTGACCTGCTTGGTTTACCTGCCTTTCGTAGGAATGCGGGTTGTTTCACGTGTCAGTCGAAGTTTAAAGAAGCGTTTGTGTTAAGGGTTCGTTTCTGTTATACGCGTTTGTTGCTTAATGCAATATCGTCAACGAGTTTAAGTTTTGTGTTCAATGTGTGTTTCATATACGGATAAATAAAACAAAAAAGACTGGAAAAAGATAGGTAAGAAGCTTTCGGAATTGCGACTTTAATGAGTAACCGCGTAACATTTTGACCTAGTATTATGTATATGTTCGACGAGGTTTCTATACTTAATTAAAAAAAATTGGGGAGTGATCAAAGGAGGCTGAGGTCGGAGAGACGGATCTTGTTTAGTATCAATTTTTGTTTAATAAAACAACCAAAAATGCTCGCTTACGTTTTTGAAGTAGGTAAAAAGGAAACAGAATTTTAATACAAATAACGCACGATATATCTCCCAAAAAATTCAGCCATATGAACAACGCGAAGAAGTTAAGCAGATAAAATTTTACAAGATTTTTGGGGGGCCTAGTGTAAATTCGGATTGTGGAAAGTAACAGATAGAGAGAATGAGTGACCTATATAGAAAAACAGAGACAGAAAGGTAGATTTATTTAAACGTTTCTCAATCATCCACCCATCGGAGATAATAAATAACATTCGCTAGTTTTTTTTTTTGCATGTATTGAGTTCAGTTCGGAATAGAAATATGTCAATAGTAACAATTTAAATATGGTAATTTTTGGGGATTGTTATACGTCCGCCAGCGTATTAAAAATATGGTTTTAGGGGTTAGAACTTTTAAGTTTCAAGAAAAAAAAACTCATGTTGAAATTTTTGTATTCGGAAGCTTCTGTTGTTTATTAATTTATAGACACTGGAAAATATAAAAATAAAACATCCTACAGTTGACATACGTGTCCTCTTAAACTCGAAAAGAGCTAATTTATCTTAGAAGAGTACGTATTTTTGGTAAAATAGATATTTTTTATATTAAATATTTGACCGATCAATGTAATTCGTCAAGCAGAAACCGAGAAGAAAAGTGACGCTTGTGGTGTTTGCTGACAATCCGACCCTGCTTCGTGTACAAATGCAATGACATTTCGGCAGGGCTATAGGCTACGAAACCTTTCAAACTCGAAAAGGACGAACTGTTTTAAAGAAAAAAGGTACTTCATTTTTGGTAAAAGTAATAGATAATTTTTTTTTTTCGCTAAATATTCCACAGATCGATGTAACTCGTCAAGCAGAATCCGAGAAGAAAAGTGACCGGGGGTGCTGTTTGCTTACAATCCGACCCTGCTTCGTGTACAAATGCAATGCCATTTCGGCAGGGCTATAGGCTACGAAACCTTTCGAACTCGAAAAGGCGCTACTAATTTTGAATAGGTACTTCATTTTTGGTAAAAGTAATAGATAATTTTTTTTACGCTAAATATTCCACAGATCGATGTAACTCGTCAAGCAGAATCCGAGAAGAAAAGTGACCGGGGTGCTGTTTGCTTACAATCCGACCCTGCTTCGTGTACAAATGCAATGCCATTTCGGCAGGGCTATAGGCTACGAAACCTTTCGAACTCGAAAAGGCGCTACTAATTTTGAATAGGTACTTAATATTGGGTAAAAGTAATAGATAAGATTGTTTTACATTAAATATTTGACAGATCGATGTAACTCGTCAAGCGGAATCCGAGAAGAAAAATGACGGATGTGCTGTTTGCTGATAGTCCAGAACGGCTTCGTGTACAAATGCATGGCGGGGAGACCAGAAAGTTTTCGAAACTGCGTGAGTGGAAGTCTGCGTTGGACAAATTTTGAAAATATCTGAAGGTTTAACGAATTTTGGAGAATTCGACAGAGCTACAGACTACGAAACCTTTCGAAACGAACACACGTGTCCTGTTGAACTTGAAAAAAGACGAAATTATTTTTAAAAAGGTATATTGTTGCTAAATAATAGATTTTTTTTTAATTAAAATATTTGACAGATCATGGTAACTCGTGAAGCAACATCTCAGAATTGAATCGGGGAACGAGGAATCAAAAAAAGGTTAACAATTTGGATCATTTTGGAAGATACATACGCCGCGCTTTTCAAAGCGGACAGACGTGCCCTTGTCCAACTGAAACGAACACACGTGTCCTGTTGAACTTGAAAAAAGACGAAATTATTTTAAAAAGGTATATTGTTGCTAAATAATAGATTTTTTTTTAATTAAAATATTTGACAGATCATGGTAACTCGTGAAGCAACATCTCAGAATTGAATCGGGGAGTTGTGTATTTGCTGGCAATCCGGGCCTGCTTGGATCATTTTGGAAGATACATACGCCGCGCTTTTCAAAGCGGACAGACGTGCCCTTGTCCAACTGAAACGAACACACGTGTCCTGTTGAACTTGAAAAAAGACGAAATTATTTTAAAAAGGTATATTGTTGCTAAATAATAGATTTTTTTTTAATTAAAATATTTGACAGATCATGGTAACTCGTGAAGCAACATCTCAGAATTGAATCGGGGAGTTGTGTATTTGCTGGCAATCCGGGCCTGCTTGGATCATTTTGGAAGATACATACGCCTGCGCTTTTCAAAGCGGACAGACATGCCCGTGTCCCACTTGACAAAGGCGGAATTATTTTAGGAAAGGTATATTATTTGTAAAAAAAAAATATACAATTTTTAAGTAACATATTTGACAGACCATGGCAACTAGTAAAGCAGAATCCGAGAATTCAATCGGCGGCTGTATGTTGACTGACAAGAATATAATTGCTGTTAATCCGGCCCTGCTTCTTGTACAAATGCATAGTGGGGAGACATGAACATTTTTCGAAAATGCGGCCCTATCCTCTTGGGATTCTACGTTGGACAAATTCTGAAAACGACCCAGAAATATAATTGGTGAGAAAATAGTTTTTTTTGTTGTGTTAACAGTTAACAATTTTTTTATTTTGGAAATAAGGGGTTTCAGTGTGTACTGGTAATAGTGAATCAATTTAATGACCTCAGCATCTCTAAACCCCCATCTTGAGACGCGTTAACGATCCGGATCGAGTTACGTCGCGTAATTGTGTCACTTTTTTAATTAAAAAATGAAAGAGATGTACCTACCATACTTTAGAAACCCCTACTCCCCTTTGGAGGTGATGAAATAAGTTTTGGCATAAAATATAAGTTCCTCGTATTACTTTGATATAAGTATAAGTCTTGCCTGTTTTTTTTTTTTAAAGGAGGTTCAAACCCGTGCGAGGTGAGGTTTGATATATGAAACAGACCAGTCATGGGGACACGAGATATGGAAAGTTTCAGCGTAGTCGTCGCCACATTGCTGCCAACACTGCATATATAAGGAATCACGAACCATTCAGGTAAAATTTTGAAAACACATAGTTATGGCAATATAGAACCTCTCTTTTTTTAACAGGAATATTGAGACTTAGACCAGTATCTTTTAAGTAGGCATGTGGGGTAAAGAAGACGCAGAAGCTTCACTCGGGTACCGTCGGTAACGTAGGCGATTGATATATTTCCACCACTACATATGTTGGATTGGAATTTCCCATTTGATGCTTTGACTGACTAAATGAGGAAACTTGGAGGTAAGCTCTTACGGAATTCTATCGAAATATGTTTAGTAACATATTGGTGCATTACTCTGTCTTCCAGTCAGTTTCACATAAACTTTGCACGTATTATAGAAATCCCACCTACTTTTTTTTGTGTTAATATTATTGAAAGTAGTAGCTGGTAGCTGTAGTCATAAGCCCAGAGAGTCTCTGTTTTGAACATAATACACAAAATGGGGCGTTCAAAAACAATAGACTGCATGCCTTTTAGAGTCGGCGTAAACTATGGTCATATACCCCTGATCAAATTCAGAACTAGAAAATCGTTGTGTCTCTGCATTAAAAATAATAGTAAAATTTATTGTAGGCACCTAGTAGAGTATCGAAAATTTCCATTTTTAGTGCCAAATTGGTTACTCCAGTAAATTCCAACTGTTCTAATTTTTTTTTAATAATTTATGATGTTAGTGAGTTTCATTGCAATTATTTGTTACTTAAATTTTCTACGTATTAAACCTTAATTAACAATACGTTATTCGTTAACGCAGGTAGAATTAATGACGCTAACTGACCTGATTTTGTCCAGGGGGGCGTAGTACGGTAGTTTGTACTGTGATGTTTGGTAGTTTGGCAGTGAGCTCTCATTTATGAAACTGGGGAATGTTTCGTTATCTTCAAATCGTAAACACGTATCATTAGAATTATATTTTTAAAATATTGATTAGGACATGTACTAAGTAACTAAATGTTCTAGCGAAAATATTCACACATATTGCGGAAAACGTACAAATTTAAATTAGAGAAAATTAACTATTTTTAGAGGTTGGTTTTTCAAAAAGGTGGGGATTTAGTTAGAGAACAGATAGAGACTAAAGGGAAGCTCTATGAGAAAAGTTAGAATTAAAAAGTCGATGTTTTCGTGTCATAGCGAAAGATGGGTTATTATTAAAAATAATACTTGCATTAATTGTTGTCACCATTTGTGAAAAATATGGAAAATATCCTCTAGGTTCGCATACCTTTTTTTAATTTTTTTAAGGTGGCTAACAAAATACACAGACAGAAAAGTTTAGATCCTGTTCGTTAATGTAGCGCATAGAAAAAAATTAGAAAAGAGAACGTTTCGTGTATGGCATACGTAGTTAGTACGGAATATTAATCTGAAGGCTTCAAGACAGTGAAAGAGTGATGCGCTTAAGTGTGGTTCAGAGAGGTTATTTGGGCTGTAGAAGTTTTTCTTTGAACAGGGTTCAAATAGCGTCTCCTAGAGCGTTAGCAGAGAAGAGTATTACAGTAATTAGTATAAGCGTCCAGATTTCATTGTTGTTGAGATTGGCATAGAAACACACTTTTATGTAGTAGTAGCAGCAGCTTTAAAGTATATGAGTTTTTAGTTAAGATGCCTTTCGAGTTTGCTTTATGGCTTGATAGGAAATTAAAGGGTAGATACAGATAAGTTACGAAAAAAAGTATGTACACTATTCTCAAAGATCAGCAATAAATAAAAGAAATTGATGAAATAGTAAAGTTGACTGCGATATCTGAAAATCATCAATAAGATAGATAAATTAATTTTGAAAATATTAAATAATAAAAACAAATAATAAAATAGCAAAGAAAATCAAAATCATCAATAAGATAGATAAATTAATTTTGTAAATATTAAATAATAAAAATAAAATTATAATAGCAAAGAAAGCCTACCACGGCCACATACACATAATATTTTCGACATATGAACTTTTCCCAGATAAATAGTCAAATATTTCACGATACCTTAAAACAGAAGCATGCGGAAATATGTATGAAGTTAACGCACGGTAGATGGCTTATTAATTAAAAAGGTATATGGTTTCTAATATCCTACTTTATTAATGAAAATTTTAACCAGGTTTTTGTTTTGCAGATATTATTGGTGGTGCCTGCCAGCTTCCAGTTCCGAGAAAAGAAATCCAACACTTTTCGTCTTTATTTCCCCTGTCCTTTGTGCGCAATAAAAGTACAGTTTGTACCCGCGAGGGTACACATTCGCAGAAGTATATGTTTTTAAAATAAATGTTTTGGTCAATATTCACTAGGTGGGGTTACCTTATTAAAGAAAATCTTATTCCAAGAGGGGACACTAGTTTACATTCGAACCGCTAGAGGGTGCAGATGGTCACGCGAACAATATGATCAAGTCTCATTGACGGCATTGCTTTTCTTAAGGGTGGGAAAATATCTGGGCTCTGATTGGCTTCGCCGCCATCGCAAACTAGAGGTGGGGAGATTGATTAAACCCCATTGGTGCTTGCTTATCCAATGGGAGCCAGTTTCAAGGGATTATGGGTAAAGGGGGAGGAGCTAGAGAGTCGTGGGGAAGGAGGACACGCCCACAAAAGGGAGAGGAGTGGGGGAAGCCTATATTGTACTTATTCACTACTCCCCTACTTCGTCCTCGCCTTATTCTTTCTCTCGCGCACATCCAGAAAAGTCCACTTTCTTTTAACGTAATCTCACAGATGGAAGCCATAAACCTATATTACTCGGAAAAGAGTTTTCTATTTCTTTTTTCCCTTCTTATAAAAATTTAATATTACTTTTGGTGGGTCTGAGGGACGAGGGCGGCGGAACGCGGCCTAATATGAGGAACATATTTTGATATTATTTTTCCGGCTCGATTTTAAACATTTTTATTTTGTTTCTTTCTGCGATCGTTTCGTTTTGTTATTGCGTTTACTGAACGGACCCTGCTGACGGCATTTTTATTGGCTTCGTCGACGAATATCGGCGGCACAAAAAAAACCCTAATATTATTTTCTTTTAATCATTTTGCATTTTGTGATTTATTTGATTTTCGAAACTAACTGTGGTACCCAATAACTAATTACATTAGGCTATAGGATGCGCTCAAACAGTGCAAGGTTCAGTTTCGTACTGTCAATAATAATTACAATCCGGATTGAAAAATCACGATTCTAACTCTTACACATAAAGGAAACTAAAGGGTCAATTAAAAGTGGCTGTCAGTGTACCAACTGAAGATTTCAAGTCAACCCCAATATGAGCAAATAGATCCAGGTCGTTTCAAACCAAGACCTTATGCTTTCCAAACAAATTTAAATACCACTATAGAATCGTTTTTTCAACTTGCTAAAATTAAACAAAGAAGGATGAGGTCGAAATGCCAATACGAGAAGCATTATTTTCTTCCTCTGCTTAAGACTGAAACAAAAATTCTATCTCAAAGCTCGTCGCCTGAAAAATCTCCAGTAGCTGCTTGTACCACAATCCATTATGCGAAAGCTATATATACTATCTCAATGTTAAGCTTAACCAATGAAGCACTCACTTTTAATGGTAAATAAATAAAAATAGGTGAGTCTTACTATTTAATTTTTATTCGCGTTTTCATTAAATTTGAAATTCCTTTTTGCGTTTTACACAATAAACATTGCGCAAGAGATTAATCACTTCGCTCTACGATTGACAATAGTGCCCCAGACACGATCCCAAAATGTAAAACAATTTCCTTCAGAAAATTAAACCACAGCAGAATGCATGTCGAGCAATAATCACCCCGCCGCGTAATCATAATCCTCATCCCCCTCGTTGTTTAACTTCCATTTATCTGTTTAAATCAGGGTCGGTCTTAGATAAACATTACCAGATGTATTAAACATACATTCATTGTACTCGGATCATTATCGTTAGCTAAAGGAACAATAGAGCATGTTGTGCAATATATTTTGCATATCGAACTGGAAGCCATTATCAACTCTTGATGTTCGATTTCGCAAGTGGGTAATATCGAGTAAACAACAATTTTGAGATTTTATATATAGTCGCACCTCCTTAGTAGTAAAGAACATATTAGTCAAGAAAACAATTCAATAGCAAGAATACTGAAACTTTATAATGCCCGTTGTGTATTAGGATAAAAGTCAACCTCTATCTGCACACACTACCTATGCTCTCCAGCCATCAAGAGCAGAAAACGCAGATTTTTAAACCCATGAGCATAAAACGGTGTAGCATTATAGAAAATTATGAGAAAATTGCAATTTGTAGTCCTAGAACAATAAGCCAGAAAATACACAAAACTTGGAAACATTTTGCAAAAGCAATTTAGACTCAAATTGACCAAATGAATATCTTTATGTAACCGAGATCACTTTTAAAAATACAAAAGCTTAGGTACAAAGCGAATAGCGAGTAAATTATCATTTTTAGAATATTGAGAGTCTTTTAGTTACATATATCCCAACCGTTAAATTCCTTAGTAAGAAACAACGAAAATTTATGAAAATTGTAAAAGAAAGTTTAATAAGTTTTCACTTAAAGAGACAATCTCGATGACCGAAAATTATTTATAAAATATTTTACTCTGATATAACCCGCAATTTTTAACCAGTTGATAAAGCTTTTGTTGAGAACTGTAGAAACGAATGTTGGAAAACATTTTCTTCTAAATCGATAATCAACAGTATCCAAGGCATTCGAACGAACTTTTAATAAGTTATTAAAAATTGACGCTAATCTTTCAGTTCCGTGCCTTTTCATTTGTGATACTTTTAGAATGGTTATAATAATATGCCTAATGTCCACTTAAATATTTACAAAGCAAGAATTTCAATATTATTATTTTAATAGGGTTAAAAAGAATAGATTCATACTAAAAAATTAATAAAGTATGAATAAGTAAAAAAGTGGACGTACCCCCAAATATACGGATATTAAAACCAAGTAACTAGAGGTTAATGGGTTGATAAATCTCAACTTTTAGATAATTATTTAATTTTTTGTCGTCGTCGAAAAATAATATTTAAATTTAAATAGACAACAAATAACGTTTAAAGAATAGATAAGTAACGCTTATCGAAAATTACTGCCGTTGTTTTTTCGTAACGTTTACATACTGAAACAAAATATCAGATAGCAAGAAAAATATTTTTTGTACTCTCGTCTGTAAAATACCTAATTACGCACCGACCTAGCGCGCGGGAACGTCACTTTAGCACGCCAGTTTCGTTTCCCACGGATCCGAGCAAGTTCGGACATTTCCGGGATTTTACCGCACGGGTTTGGGAGCAATCGGATGTTTTCGGAGATATTTCCCACGCCTTGAATTTTCACGTTTGTCAATTCTGACGGTTATGTCAGTGAATGTACTCGTGTTTTGTGAAAATGGACCCAAAAACTAACGGTCGTAGAAAAAGTATAGTATGCAACACGTTTGGTAAACTTGTTGAGTCACTCGTTTATTAAACACTGGCTCCGCTGCGCTCCGTGTACCTCCCGTTATTTTGGTATTACGATTGACGACACGGGAGATGAGGCAATGAGACAACGCAACCAAAACAAATAAGATAGGGAGTATATAATTTAAGATTTTATCATACTTAACACCCCAGTAGAGTAAAACTACGAAATTGCAAGATTGATTGATTGCAAGAGATTGAATTCATTCCCGTTATTATAATATCCAAGAAGCACATATTAGTCCCGTATGTTAACCTTAAACACTCAAAACAGCTTTCCTGACTTTAGACTTTGTTTTTACAGAAAATGACACAAGCCCATTTTATTATTTAAGTATTATGACACGGTTTAAAATACCTAAATAAAATTTATACCACAAATAAAAGTGATTGATGACAAAATTGTAATATTTTGTACAAGAGCGTCACTAAATTGCTGTGAACTCAAATTTTGTTAACAATAACTTTCAAGAATGAATCAAAGGTATCTTTGTCCCTAAATTTTATTCAGAAATCATAATAAAAGAACGATTTTTCGTAACACCTTCTGAAGAAGGCGTTTTCTGACACCTAACCAAACTAATGCTATTTTTTAACGTTTTGTTGACCCCAGAAATTTGCAAAGATTTTTCGAAACACCTTACGATTATTATGAAATTTTGTGGTATATTAAATAATAATTAAATAATTTAGTACAAGAAAAACGCTCGAAAAGAGAATGGTCGTGTAATTTTACCTCTGAATCTAATATTAAGTGATGACTCGATTTCAATTAATCAAAGTGAAACAGAAAACAAAAATCAGTGAAATAGAACCAACATACACAAAATGCGGCGTTCAAACGAAAGTTCCAAAAATGCCGCCGTTCGTTAATAATAATTAAAAAAGTACTAAGGTATCGAATTTCTTTTGTCCGGCCATTTCGCAAATCAGTCCGAACCACTTCCTTTATAATCAACAAACTCCATAAACGACCGGGGCCGGTTGTAATTATTTCGCATTACTAATTTTATCGGGGATGATAATGAAGGGCTATTTGGTCCCCCCGATTTCTGTTTTTAATATTATCCTCTTTCTCCGTGCCGGCATAATTACGATTCCGTGGCTATTTTATGTAAATAATTTACGTGGACGTGTTTCGATTTCCCCAAAGGCGGAACGAATATTTATTTCCAACACAATATGGAAAAAGGATATTACGGAGAATAAGAAATGATTTTGTACGAAATCAGGTGGTAAAAAATCTAAAAGTTGTAAAACTATACGATCACTCTTCTTGTGAATTATCTATTACATAATACACATACATTTCGAAAACTGCATCTGCTTAGCTGATGTAGCACTACCGTGCAGTTACTGGTTGTCATCCACATCCTCAGAATTCGCAAAAGATTTTTAAAAAATGCTATGAATCGATCCATTCCTAGCGATATCGATAAAACAAATTAATTAAAAAACGGTCCGAAAAATTGTAAATGAAACATTGCAGGATACTTTGCAAGTTTAATAAATTGATATTTTTCATTGAGACAATTTTATCATTATAAATATCCTAGTCTAACTATAGGAATTTCTTCGAGAAATAAAAAAGCAACATAGATCTCTTATAGTATGTAACTATAAACAAAAAACGCTGAAATCAATTCAGAATAATCAGAGACATCTATCAAGTCCGAATACCTATTTTGTTAGTTTGATATTGTACATACAAACATACATACTATGGCATAAGAATGTTATATTTATAATCTATTGTGCGCCAATGAAGTAACTGCGTGTAAATCCCATAGGTAACAGTTAATCGCCAACTTCCTTCGGGTTGTTATCCGAAACGTCTAATTTCGCACAAATAGGTTTATGTTGGCAATGCACGCGATTTCAAACAATTTCCCAGCCCATATCGAACATTTAAATAGTTTACTTTTCCAGCGTATTTTGATTTACGAAGCCAAATTTGATTCAGTACCGATTAATACAAAAAGAACAGCAAAACATCCTTTCTTCGATGTATGACGAATTTAGAGTATGTAAAATTAGAAAAGAGAACTGTGCGATTCAAATTCGTTGTCCCCTGTGTGCAATCTTGAGAACCATTAACGATACACATTTTATAAAATGGAAATTATTGGACAACTTTTTGAAGAGACATTTTATGGCGCTACACATATTTGGATATTTTTACAACTAAGGAAGCTACAAGGCGGTTTCAAACTCAACCCATTTTTGAGGGAACTCGCGACAATAAAAAGAGCAAAATATATTCTATGGACGGAACGTACTGCTTCATGAACGACGAAAGATTGCATATTTGCTTTTCAAAGTCTAAAAAACTAGAAGCACCCTAAACATATAGGCGACTTCGAAAAGAGATGAAAAAGGAAAAGAGGGGCCTAAGAAAAAACCTGTCACGCCGTTTGTGTTACTATAGCCTTCTACTATTTACAATAATATATTTATTATTAAATAATGATAGATAACACTACAATTGCAAGATGTTATTTAAAACATTTTGATTGAATTTAACTAGTCACTTAAGAAGTGGTCAATTGACCAGCCCGAACACTACCTCAAGGTATCTAACCTAATGGTAGTACAAGAAAACACTGAATGCAGATTCTGCCAACAACATCAGAAAAACAATCAGAAAAACAAACCCAGGTAAAGCTCTATAACTATGCGGGGAAGCTGAATGCTAAACCCTCCCGTACCATCAATCTGAATCAGAATCTTCTATAAACTCTAGTATTCTGAATATGAACGATTGTGAAAGGTACATTGAAGATCATCTAGAATGCACTCCATCTTCATGGATCGACAAGATTAATTTTATAGACGCCTACGCCAGATGCGCCGACTCTAAGTAGCTACGAGAAGGTGCATGGGTCGCGGTCGCTCCTGTCTCCAACTCGCGGTACCATTACTCAACCCATAATCTACATACTGGTCCCAGACAATGGGTTGTTGATTTACGGGCAACATTTAAATTCGCGACATAATGTCTCTTTGATTTGTGACATTGCCACTGCGAACATTATCTATGGGAACGTAAATCAGTCGGTTTCGAAGGTATTCGCCGGACGGCAACAAACCGATCATAAAATAGGGACGATAAAAAATGGACTAGACTGGCCATCGGGGACGGAAATATGTTAAGGGACGAACGTCATGCATGTCTTATTTTTCTTTGTTTAAACGTCACGGCCGTTTGCCGAAATGTCCATTGATTCTGAGAAGCTTTTTGTCTATTGAAAACGAGGAGAAAAAAATTGAGGTTAAGGTTGTCTAATCCAAAGATCTTTCTATTGATTATAGTCAAATCGTAATTAGCGAAAACTCCCTCGACGAGATCAATGCTACCAAAACAAGTTTACAGAAGGGCTAACCTGTAATACTAAAATACAGTGTGACAGAAATTGAAAAACGTAAATATATTTCATTAACATTTTTGGTAATTGTTGGGATAAATATGAAGAATCGATGACAATAAACAGAGTAATCTGGATATTGCGGTTGAAGAAACTATAAGACACTGCAATCAGTAGAAATATTTAGTAGTGACGCTATCCAAAAACGGAAAAAGCACTGAAGACATTTCAAGTAAGATAAGGCAACATAATTCCCTGCTTTGGAGGAACAGAATTACGAATAGGCCCAAACAATTCATATACAATTCAATCTTTCTATTTATGGATCAGAAACATGGGAATTGACCAAACGAAACAAGGAATGAATGTTGGCTCTTGAAATGGATTACTGGAGAAGAAGTAATAGAACCCAAACGAAAGATCGAAAGTAAAATGCTTAAGTTGCAATTCAAATGGAATAAATTTTCAAAGAAAATCTGAGATTGGGTGCTTCCAGAAAAAAAAAAGAAAGCCACCAAAGAACTGTAAAGATGATGTACAGGAAGCTATGTTAGCAAGAAACTTAAACTAAGCAGATTGGTGGAACCATTAACATCAAGCTCGGCTTTAAGTTTTCAAAGTTCTTACTAGTTCTCATTAGACAGTTCGAAAAACGTAGATTTCCCTCAAAAATCTACGTGGAAATAGCAGACAGCATATAGTTAAGAATAACTATCAATCTTGGACAGGTAATCGTTCAGTTATGTTCGAATGTATAATCAGCCAGTAATATGGCAGCAGTGGAAACAACTGGAGATTGTTCTAAGGGGTGCGTTGAGTTTTTGAGAACGAAACTTTTCTCAATTTAGCATATGACTATAAACGATGTTTCGATCGAAACTGTATCTAATAAATTTATTTTAGGTATATACATACACAAGTTAGCGGTCTATCTATCCAAAACATTCACTAAAAATCGTGAACGGTTTGAAAACGATAAATTCAAGGAAGAATTATTAATTATAATTCGCTTGTACTTAAAAAAACGATTATGAGTTCACCCCGAGTAAAATAAAACGAACCATGTTATTAATAGTCAGTAAAATAGCATATCTTATAAGTAATATTATTTTTCTACCAACGAAAAAACCGAGAGTCTATAGAAATCTATAAACAATCTTAATCACTTAGACCTTTACCTGCCACCAATATGGGAATCAGTCATCCGAGACGGCTTTTATGCCTCTTATTTAACTCCGCCCCCCTCAAACGATATATAAGCAGGTACAGCGTAAAATGCGAGCGAGTTTCAGTCAAGCTCTGAAGAAGCCAACAGAATGACTGGCGAAACGTTACCAAGTTCGACTCAGCAAAAACCGACGCAGGAGGAATCCAGAAGTTTTGTAAAAAGAATTATAATATACTAACGATTTGAATAACTAATTATTTATAGTCAAGTCCTTTTACCTAGAGCACGGATTAATTAAAAAAAAACAACTATGGAACTGGCGATGGAATAAAGGTGTTGTTTGGGTTGGCTAGCAGGGGTCATACATTCAATTAAAAAAAAATCAAACGAAAAACAGGAACCCATCTCATACTCCTGACGTACATTGCATTTAATATAAATGAAAAAAAGTTTCAAAAAAACAAAGACGAAATCCATTCCGAATATCAGAGTATCCAATCTCTTTTAATCTGTATCATGTAATCCTCTCAGGCCCACTTCCAGAAAAATGAAGGCATTCCCAAAATAAATGAAACGTTTTCCCGCGGGACGCCTGCCTACATTATTTAGTTGGACATTCAAGGAAACTAGAATCGGCCTCGTTTATTGACCGGCAGACATTTCTGGTCGAAATTAAATTTGGTCGTAGAGTGTCCTATATAGAAGCCGGATTTTATTGAACAGGGGCCATTTTCGTTAGTAGTACACAAGCATAAACGTAAAAAAAGATTGCTCTAAAACCTAAGAGTGAAAAGTCAAAGAAGTCATTTTCAAAACAAAAGTCTTGCTTAAAAAAGTGCGGTGCTATTAGTAATAATCTATTAATAATCTGTTCTTTCGACAAGAAATTGGGTAAATAAAATGTTAAAGTACAGGTTGAAGCTTAGGTTCAAATTTCCAGGGTAACTTGCAGTCACATATTTGGAAGTATCGCTTCGCATTCCTGGCGAATGCGCAAGAACCCCTGCAGCTGATTTTAACGAAGAAGATTGGCACAGGCATTAATTCACATTAATTATGGTGAATTCGCAAAGACTAGAGCCTACATCATGAATCTGCATTTAATGGTTAAACATACGTCACACAAAAAAATACCTTCGAGGTAAAGTAAAGGGCGAACAATTTCATTTTCTGATTCCAAACTGTGTTGAAGCTCAATTGAAAATTGGAACAACAATAAAACAAAAATTAAAACTACTTACTCCGATGTGTTTCAGAATCGCAGTATCAATTGGGAAAAAAAACTTTTGTTGGTTGTTGAGGAATCCCGATATGACATGCAAAACCGAAGACTTCGTTCTTAGTTAAACATCTAGATCAAGACACTAATCACTTAAAACTTTATGAAATAGTATTATGCACGAAATTGCCCAAACAATTTCAGAAAAGCAAGGTTATGTTAGCAATCTATTTAAAAAATTCGTCTCCAATGTTGCCAATAGGCCACGTTGCAATCCTAAACTTGAATTCGTTATTACATTTATATTTGTATATTTTATTTATATTGCACAGATTGCAAATTTTAATTTCAAAATGGCAACTAATAAGTTAAACATGAATTCGTACACAAATCTATAACATTAAAATGGCACCTTACAAAAAAATGTTAAAGACAAAATAGAAACAGAAATTTGCACATATTTTGGTTGTTTATTTTTTATTGTGAAACAAGAATTGACAGTTGTCTCAGAAATAATCTCTCGCATTTTGTAGTCGTCATGAGTATTTTATTTGACTAAACAAAGAGGAGCATCTGGTAGCATAATCTGTAAATAAACTAATTTTTGTTGGGTTATTCTCTGGACACAACTAAACAAGGATCTTAGCGTTCTGTGCTATGAACGAGCTGTGGTTAAATCTGTCAGGGGAAATAATCTTTATTTATATTTCATAGTATTTATTATAAATTTTTGTATGTTATATAGATCTATAACAATCACAAGATGTGCACCAGGGTTGTTAACCGAATCATTCCCAAATCGAAATACAATTATAAAAGGTATTCCAATAAGGATTCTAAGTGTACAACAGCCGGAATTTTGGGTTTGTATGAAGAATAGCCAAAAGGAATATATAAAAATGCGCTTATGTTTTCCTCAGTTATCGGGGATGAAATCCTGAAAGGTCAAGTAATGGACACCAACTCCAAATTTTTGGCTCAGGAATTGCACAAGCTTGGTGTAAAGTTAAAGAAGGTTTGGATCTCTTACAAAATGTAATGACCACCTTGGGTTAGGATGTTTCTTTTAAAGATGAATCTTGCAGATTTCTGTGGTGCCAGATGACATAGAAGACATTTCCGCAGAAGTTAGATTGGTGTCCAATAAGTTTGACTACATTTTAACAACAGGAGGCATAGGCCCTACTCATGATGACTTAACTTATGAAGGTTTGTATTTTCTTTATTTTCTGAGTATTTATTGTATACTAAAATGTTTATATCAGCCGTAGCACATGCTTTTGGTGAATCATTATATTTAAATTCTGACTTGAAAGAAATTTGCATGCGATTCTACAAAAGTATTAAAAGTTTGAATGCTGGGATGAAGCTTGCTTATGTAGGTATTAAGATCATTTTGTTAATTGTATATTAATGTCCAGTTCTATTTTAGATTCCAAAATCTTCAAGGTTGCACTATGCTACAGTTGATGGTGGCAGATTGTTATATCCCAATGTTTCAGTGCATAATGTGTATATGTTTCCTGGGATACCAGAATTGCTAAGAAAGTCATTTTTAAGTGTAGGACCTGTTTTATTTAATTCAACTAGAAGATTCTTTTCAAAAGTTGTTTATTGTACAATGGAGGAGTGTGAAATAGTAAAGGAACTCGAGATTCTTGTGCAAGAGTTTCCTGAGGTAGAGTTTGGTTGCTACCCCAAACTTTATGATAGGTAGGTATTGAAAAATTGAAAACAATAGTGGTAATAAGGGACTACTTTGCAATTTTTTTTTTTTTAAAATATTAATATAGTGAATTTGAATCAAAATAATTGTCTGCTATTAAAGATTTTTTGAATAATTTAAATTCAATTGTTAAAAATTAACCTAATATTAATAATATAAAAATTGCATTAATTTTTAATTATATACCAAGTGATCTGAGTGTGTTTTGTTAATGAATTGGCTATTTGGAAAAGCGCACATCCACAACATTGACTTTTACACCAAGAAAAACATTTTCAAAATCTAAATGTGCACCTGTTTATAGTTTGTATGTATTTGCAATGATAAAGGGCTTAATTTGTGTTATCTAGATTAAAACTGGTGTTTAGTGCAGCACCCAGAGGTGTCTCAAGAATTAGTATTGTTAAATTATAAAATGTATGCCAGCCACTTTCTTCATTTTTTGTTAGTTATTTTGAATAAATATTTAACACCCTGTATTTTGGAAACTAAGTTTTTTCTTATTTTTATGATATGAACTGTATGGAAGGCACATAAGAAATAATGTAATTATTTTACATGTGCCCTTTTGCACAGATTGCTACATAAAAAGTCCAATTATTGTTTTTGCATCATTAGATGTGCTGTAAATGAATATTAAATGTCAAATACAATCAATTTCTGTATTCTGTAAAATAAAACAGGCACTAATTCACTCACTCATAATTAAGGACTGGTATAAATCTCAAATAATTTATTAAAAAACAACACATACAGAACAATCCTTTAAAAGCTTTTTTGACAATATGTATAGTATATCAATTTAAACCCCCATGTTTTTTTTTATAATTGACTTTTTTTTCAGTGTGTACAAAGTGAAAGTGACTATAGAGTCTTGCAATGAAGAGGCTACACTCAAGGCATATGAAAAATTGTTGGATTTAATTCCTAAAAATTGTATTGTTAATTTTGATGATTTATGATAAATTCTGTGATTAGATTTCATTTTATTGTCCTTTATAAGAACCATTGATTTGATACTTTTTTAAACAAGGACATGAAAGATTGGCAAATAGTGTGGTCCAAGTGAGTAATGTACATAATTGTGTATGTTTAACTTAATAATAATAATTAAATTAGACTTATTCCAGATTACTTAGAATGGTAGTGTATTACTGACAATAAGTTTCCCCAGTATCAGCTCAATATGAATGGCCAAGTATGAAAACTTACTCCAGCATAAAATGTCTCAATGGTTCATATACAGGGTTGTTCATATTATGACTTAATGGCATATTCAGCATATAAAAATAAGTAAAATAGTTCATATAAAATTGTGTTCTAAAATTCTTTTGGAGATATTAAATTGCAATATTGCAAAAAAACGTTTTTTCTTGTTAAAAAAAAATCTTCTAGATTTAAACTTATTATTGCTACTTAAAAACAAATTTCTAGAATAGATAAATTTGTTTTTCGTTATGGCGTTCGTGAGACCGTTTTAATAAAAAATCATTTTAAAAAGTGCCTACCACTTTTTACTTATTACTTACTTATTATTACTTTATTATAGAACAAAGTATTTTGGCCCATAAGTTTATATGAAGCTCTTTACTTATTTTTATCTGCTGAATATGCTGTATATCTCCATTATAATTCGGATTATCCTTTATTGACCTAAATATATATATATATATATATATATATATATATATATATATATATATATATATATATTCTCACGTATTGATTCACGGATGGAAAAATGTGATGACACTATACTCCGGGATATCATCCGTTCGCTCGTTGAACTCCGACTGGAATCCTGCATCCGACTGGAATCCTGCAAATCCTGCATCCGACTGGAATCCTGCAGACGTTTCGCCAAAATCTCACTTGGCATCTTCAATGCTCGCGCTCCGAAAACACTTCGAACACTCGAAGTGTTTTCGGAGAATATATAGTTGAAATTATGCTTTTCTTGGATCCTTGTATATTTTTTATAGGTTGATTCTTAGGGTTTGGTCCACAGTCAACAAAACTCACAAATAATTTTAAAACACTGTAATTGTCATTGACGTTTCGACCGGCAAACCAGGTCTTTCTCAAAAACTGCAAAACAAAGGACAAAAAAAGCGAGATCATACAAAGAATTAGTTCGCTATCAAAAAATAAAACGTCTAACACAGAATATCTTAAACAGTAGACATATACGAATTTAAAAATTACAAATAATAGTCATACTCACAAATTTATTATTTTTTTTAATTGTCCATTATTAGCGCTGTTTGTGAAAAAGTACGAACAGATGATATCCCGGAACATAGTGTCATCACAATTTTCCATCCGTGAATCAATACGTGAAATATATATATATATATATATATATATATATATATATATATATATATATATATATATATATATATATATATATATATATAACACATCAAAATCTTAAGAAGTTTTTTACTGACAGTTGTAGTTTCAATTTACTTCTTATTGAAAAGTTTAACTTTTATTACAATTTATTTTAAGACAAAGAATTTTAGAAGGAAGAAAAGTATATGTTTTAAGATGTTTTCCAAGGTAATATGTGTTTTCTTTCGTTATTTATAAATGAATGCAGTAGTCAGTGATTTTCGTGTGTCATTTTTTCACAACTATAAATGATTATATTCAGTTTCTAGCAAAAAACCAAAACCATAACAAAGATCTCGATATAATTTTTTTGACGATCGATAATATTAATTAAGGCAGTAATAATTAGCTGTTTCCTTGTCAAAAATAGATTTGATATTGATGTTCGCAGATCCAGAACTGTTATTCAACCAGTCAAGTGATTTTGTACATATTAATTCGTTAATTGCGTCAGAAATTATCTCAACTACAACTACTTTAGATTAAGATATTTTTTTCATTTTCCTTATCTATTCATTATCACGCCATGCATCAATTGTGTATGCGCTATAATGCATCTCTTATTTATTAGCACAAAATCAAGTTCTCACATTTTAAATATTAACCTGATCGATTTCCGATGGACATTGGCAAAACATCCGCTTACGAAGCTGCAGCTTTTGTCGGGAACATGTTTTGGCGCAAGTTTTTACTTGTCGGGTTTTTGATGAGCTCTACGGCTGTTGTTGCGATTATAACTGTAATTTTGGCCCTTGTAGAACAGTATCCTCAAAGGCCGTTTCGAGTTCAATTCGAATGGGAATATATTAATTTCACATGGAATTCTGCCGAACATGCGTCCCAATTTGGCTATGTAGCAGGTATGTATGCATAAGATATATAATGTGCCAAGCGATTCATTGAAGGCACGCATCACGGTTTGGAAGAGAACATATGTGGTGTAGTCAATAAAACTTTCAAAAAGTTCAAATGTCAGAACGGTTCTCGGCGTCAGGATTGGGTTGATATATTTTTGCTCCCAGAATCACGCTGTATCATTAATTTCCTTCCATATAAAATTTGTCGATATTAATAATAATTGCTGGGATATTACGAAAAAAACGTGCCATGTATTTATCTTTACACAGGGTGTTTCATGATCAATGGTAAAACTTGGTAAAACTTCTTCGTTTAGCACAAAAGTAGATAATCAGAATACAGGGTCTTCAAGTGAAAATTCATTGCCTGAACTAATAACATTTTTACATTAAAATGTGGAATTAATGTTCTTTGTTCTGAGGAGTTTGCTTTTGTACGTCGATTAAATAAAAATAACTTTTTGAACCTGCAAATAGTTATATCCTGTAAATGTTGCTCTGTACAACATTACTTTCGAGATTATTTCTTTAACACGTGCCCTTTTTAAAATATCGTTTGAAATACTAAATTATCCACTGGTTACGCATGCGCAAAGTATTACTTTAAACGTCACCTTCATTAATCACGCCAAGCATTCCCGTTACATTCGTCATGTGTTGTTAGCCGCCGTAAGTTTTCGGAAGACAAGATTGATTAATCAACACAGTGATGGCATTTTGACGTTTGCCAGTTCTGATGGTAACGTCACACGGCACTCAGTTAATGGACTCTTGCTGTTTGTTAAAAGTCTACTTAAAAACTAATGGCCGTAGAAAAAGAATAATATGCAACAAGTTTATAAATTTCTTATTACGCTCACGCCTAAACAAACTTGTGCCTAAAGTGCGTTGCACAATATACAATTAAATAATTAATTTTCCGATGAATACAAAACTTAATAACAGTGACTTCAATACCTTTAAAAATGCCCGCAACATTGGGAAATATTTAAGAAAATTTGACAAAATGATGTTTGAAAGCGCGTGTATTGCATTTGTTTAAATCGTCAAAGCATACTATTTGTAAATCTAAATGCATTGGAAACTCTAAATGACCGATATCTCGAATAAAAATCCCCTGAGTAACCTTTATAAGGTATACTCAATGTGCGTGAAAACTACGTACTATGTACGAAAGAGTTATTGTTATTTAATCGAGGTATGATCTGTTCGTAGATATAAGAAAGTGACCAATTGCTTTTGGATGGGATTATCCAAGGGTGGTCATTAACATACAATGCAACAAGATTATTTCCTAAAGTTTCGGAATTTAAATTCAGCTAAAATTGTGGTCCGTAATAGAAAATAATTTTATACCTACCTGTGTTTAATATTCTTTGGTTTGGTATACTACTTAGTTTAAGTTTATTAGTAATCATTCTTATTCCGTGTGTAATACATCGTGTGTTGAATCGGATGCGAATTATGCAACATATGTGCGAGTCTAGTGTATCTCAGAAGATGGTCCCTCCCAAATGTAGAAAACGCTATTCTTTTGAGACTAAGGAAGTTATAGACAATGTTTATTTAACTCCCATTGAACGTGGTGCCAGCAAGCAAGCATCTTTATAAGAAACGGCCACATTGACGAAAATTGTGAATAATCCTATTTCATCGAGGAAAAAAGAAGCGATGTTGACATTTTCTCGTGTGTAGATGAAAGTGTTCAAGATATAATACGGCCTAAAATTTACCAGTTGTACGAGGAACAAAGCATGCCTACATTAAATATCTTAATTAGGAGGCTTGCAAAGACGAAACCGGTGTTAAATGTGGCAGAACTACCTTATGGAAGTGTATTCAACACATGGGTTTTAGATTTAAAAAAATTGGCACAAGGCAAGTTTTAATGGAATCTTTTAAAATTCGGAAATGGCGATTGGAATATCTAGAAAAAATTAGGATTTACAGAGAATAACAAAAGCCAATTATTTACTTGGATGAAAGCTGGTTCGACACTTATGATACCCCGGAAAAGGGTTGGATTGACTCAACTCATAAGTTTAAAACAGACGCGCCATCAAAAAGAGGTAAAAGAATTTTGAATGCTGGCTCTAAAGATGGTTGGATTCCAAATGGACTTTCTCTGTCTGCGGAAAATATTAAAGGATTCTTCTCTGGACTACCAGGGAGACACCACCGCTGATTTATTTGAAAGTTGGTTTAAAAACAAACTAGTTCCAAACATTCCTCGTAATTGCGTAATTGTAATGGACAATGCAAGTTATCTCGGTAGACAGTTGACTAAAACCCCTTCCTCATGTGACACAAAAGCAACAATCCAAAACTACATGTATAATAACGACATTTATTTTCACGAAGATTATACCAAAAAGCAATTAATTTAGGTTCTACAAAGCTTGAACCTACAAAAGGAATACGTCTGTGATAATTATGCATAAAATCTAGGGCATACAGTTTTAAGGCTTCCACCTTACCACTGTATATTTAATCCTATTGAACATGTTTGGCACCAACTGAAATCTGCCATTCGTGGTAACAATGTTTTTCCCCGTGTTAACTCCAATGTCCTCAAACTTATAGAAACCGAAGTTTTTATCATCCCTCCACAAAGTTGGGCAAATTCTGTTAAACATATAGAAAAAGCAGAGCAATCGTATATCCATATTGCAAATAATATAGAACAAATAATAATTGGAACAGGCGATGATGGCGATAGTGATACTGATATATTATGTGAATAATTTTAAGTAATTTAAGTAGGTAATAAAAATAATTTTTAATTTTATTTTAGATTTAAACATAAATACATCTTTCCTAACAAAACACCAAATAATTAAATTATAAGCAAAGTACGGACCTGTTCGGCCATATTTCATTCTTACAGCTTTCTTATATCTATGAACAGACTTTATTTAATAATTTAATAATAATAATAATAATTTAATAATTTAATATTCCGCGTCCTAAAACAGAAAGCAATTTCGAATTTTCGTGCATTAATATTATTTCAGAATTAAATTAAATTAAATTAATTTTTTCTACTCCCTTCTGTAAAATACCTAATTATACACCGACCTAGCATATGGAAAGCGTCACCTTACCACGTGATCCCACGGATCCGAGACCGGATATTTCCGCGATATTACCGCACGGGTTCGGGAGCAATCGGATTTTTTCGGAGATTTTACCGCAAGGCTTAAATTTCCACGTTTGTCAATTCTGACGCACATGTCAGTGAATGCATTCGTGTTGTTTTGCAAAAATGTGCTCAAAAATTAACGGTCGTAGACAAAGTATAGTAAGCAACACATTGGGTCACTCGTTTATCCGCTGCGCGCTTTTACCTCATTTGTTGCATAATGTACTAATACATTGCTAATTATAACAAGAGCTTTACCAGCGAACTTTTGGAAATAACTTTGGACCGTGTCCTTACATACCTAATTTTCGAATATAATCAAATAAAGTAGGCATATCGTTGAAAATAAAATAAATAAAGAATTCCCATATCCGCAATATAATATTTTCTTGCATTTAATAAAATATGATAAATTATAAAAATACCGATACGGAGATCGGATTAAAATTCACGCTTAATTTACCTTTATACTTGTATGCTTGTAGCTTAAATCTCATATATAAAGGAGCAGCCTTGATAAGCCGTAAATAAAATTTCATATTTTTATCTAAAACGGTTGACAGATATTTTTTTTATTGTAGATGTTCTTCGCAAAATTTTCTACAAAATATTTTTTATCTGAAAAACACTTCAAGGAAGCGATAATATGTGTCACATTAAAAGTTTCAAAATTTTTCATAGAATCCAAAAATGAAGTTGCATTGAAATTGAAATATCTTTATTCATTCTCCATATCCTTCTATATGAAGCTTTAAATCAGATAGATGCCAAACCGACCAGTTGGACCATAAAAAATGTTTTAAATATAAACTTCCAGCAAGTAGAGCGTGCGTAGCTTTTTATGTATTTATTGATTAACTTTCTGCCGTATAATTTTACAAAATTTTATATTTAGTGTAAACTACTTAATTTCACCATACTCACAAATTTTATCTATAATGAAAAAATTCGCTCATTTTCATTTTTTGTCGCAATACGCTTTTCGCCAAAATATGCAAATTGACCATTATCGGTCATTTTGATTGACTTATGCAAATACGTTCGATTATTTGCGCGTGTCTTATCTTATATTATAAAACAAACAACAAAAGATTCGAACGAATTTAATACGCTTATCGCACGACTTGTTTGAAGCTTCCCCATATGTATATATAACACGCGTCTTGAGTCAATTTTAGTCAAACTAACCAAACTTAATGAAAGTTATTGGACAAGATGTCGAGGGTGGTATTTATCAGTATACTTGTATGGTCGATATGTCTGTCAGTCCAGTGCAATAAGTTTCGGACGTATTTTCGATGGAATTACATTGACTTTGATTGGCAGTCGGAAGTTCAAAGAAAAGAGTTTGGCTACGTACCTGGTAAGCAATTTCTTAAGAGTTGGTCATTTAACTCAACAATTCCATAACCTGATAATAAACTGATAACACTCAACAATTTCGATAAAATGTTAAAAAAATAAAAGTTAAATAAACAGAATGCTGACAGGTCCATAACAAAAATTAAGAATCAAATACGGCAGGTCTTTACTCTACCATCATCCATCATTATATCAGTTCGTAGCACTCAAATATAATCGGAAACCCTGGAAACTCGTCAACGTGGCTAAAAAAATATCGGACAAATATAATTTTTAACAATTTTTAATGTGCGCTAGAAGGAAATTTAATACCGAAAATAATGGTGTATTGCATCTATTATCAATACAAAGCGTATTACACTACAGTATAAGTTCGTGATCAGTGAAAAAAACAAGAATGCCAAATTGATTTTTTATTATTATTTTTCACCTATCGCAACTGGGAAAATAGACACTGATTTTCATACATAATTAAAATCTTTGACAAAATGAATGGACAACTTTGTTATTTATTTTTTCTTTAGAACAGAACAGAATATATGTGTTAATTGTAGTTAATGGATTATCATGTATTAAGGGACATCTCTCACTGTATTCAAATAAAAATTAATGAAATAATAACTAACAGCTTTAAATGGCCCCAATGGACTTCTGGATATTCAAATGATATCTTCTAACTGTTTAAAATTTACTCCAACAAAGTTATTACGAGCTGAATTTAGATTTCTTATCTATTTGATATTTATGATTACGGTTGTCATGGTTCACGGTTGCTCAGTGTAAATCCGTTCTGATGTTGAAAAAATTGGACTTTTATCGGAGGAAATACTCTTACAGTTGCTGAGATCCCAATGACATGAAACGGATTTGTAACACCCAGTTTGGACATAAATTTATTATTTACATATTACTATATCTACTGTATCTAACTTTAAATTTTAATATTTAGTTGTCGATTAAGTTACTTTTTGTATTTCTTCTAGGCGAGGACGTAATCACCGGTATTAAAGTATACAGAGATACAGTTTATTTAACGCTTATTCGAAACAAAACGTCGGCCAGGGTAACGCTAGCTACAGTGTCTCTAAAAGATGATAAACACAACCCCCTACTGAAACCCTATCCCAATTGGGACTTTAATAGCGGACAATCTTGTTCATCTTTACTGGTACACATAGCAGTTTTGGGAGAGATCTACGAGAAATCCCTAACCCAAATTAATCTTAATGCGATTCTAGGACGTACTTAGTGTAGAAATCGACCCGAACGGAGTACTGTGGGCGCTAGATGGTACGCGAAGATCTAACTTGACACAGTGCCCTGGAAAGTTAATGTTATTCGACACAAACGACAACGGAAAATTGATCCAAACATATAACTTTCCAGAAGAGATTTGTGCCATTAACAAGAGATGCTTCCTCGATGATTTAGTAGTCGATGGCGATTGGGCGTTTATCAGTGATATTACGGCAGTGGATCCAGGTAACTGTCTATGTCTAATCAAAGGTTGTAAGAAAAGTATCTTTAGAATCCCATTTTCCATTTAAGGAATCGTGGTATATAATAGGTTCCTCAACAAATCCTGGAAAGTTCGCGACAAAGCTACTATGAGAGCTGATCCGTTGGCATTCAATTTTACACTCCATGGGGTACGAAATATTATGTTTGGCAACATTAATGGTATTGCCCTATCTCCGGTAACTACCAATCCGAGATTATTGTATTATACGCCACAAATGTCATTCCACATTTACTCAATACCCACTACAATTTTGAAGCAGGAAAATGTAGCCATTGGAAACGTTAGTCAATACGTCACAAATCACGGGAGAAAGAAAGGGGCTACAGGTGGGTACGCCATTTCAGTTAAACGCTTTTAAGTCTACTTCGCTTTCTAGACGGTATGATTTGTGATTCAGAAGGTACGATATATTTTGGATTGTCACCTCTGGACCAGATAAACAAATGGGATACCTCGGAGCCCTTAGATGACTCAGAAGTCATCGAACGAAACTCTAGAACGTTGATATGGCCAGATGGGTTCAGCGTTTATGGCGGTTACATCTACGTAGTTACCAATAACATGCTTAAGTTTAGGGAGGTGGGAATTAATATTACCGATATTAATTTTAGAGTTATGAGGTACCGTTCCGGTACTAGAAGTTACATGTATCCAACAGATTTGTAATATGATTATTCTTCTAGTAACCTCCAGACATCTATAAAATTTTGATACGTATAATTTCGTAAGAAATTTCAGCGGTGCGAATGAAAAATATGTTCTTTTAAACCATTCCTGAGCGCTTTGCCAACATTCTTGAAAAGTAATTTTTAAATTAATTTTCAAACAAAACAAGAAATAATTAAAATATTTTTTTTTCTATTTTTTTTTATTTTCTATAGCAAATTATTTCATGATAATCATTTTGTTTCCAAGATCCTTAGGCCATATTTAAAGTCATAGTCGTAAGAGTCAGAAGCGCTTTATAAAAAGTAGCGAATAGTTCATTTTAGTGTTCCAAATCAAAAGTTTTAAAAGTTTTATCAAAACATATGATGTTAAATCAATTTCTTCTAGTCATTAATATTTCGATTTTAGGTTTCGTTGCCTTACTTATAGTATTTTTCTACTCGGAAATATTATTCCCTACTTGAATTTTGACGTTTGTTAATTCTCATACTGTCAAGTCATCAATATAAGAAACCGTGAAATTTAGTAGTGTTGTTTATTGTGATCTTTAGAATTAATTAAATTAAAAATATGAAATGCATTGGCGTACCGAGAAGCACACTATCACATATTTTTAACGGGAAAAAAATGCGCGATTGACTTTTTTACTGGTTTTATTTTTTTGTCAAATTAAGCAATTAAAAATACACTTCGTTTGTGTTTTTGTGTTGCATTTTTCTCGTATCTTGCTTTATTTTCGAGAAAAGTAATAAAAACCAATTTATTGCATGTCGCTGGCTTCTTATCGCTACATAGCAAACCGCTAAATTCCAAGGAAATTGCATAAAGGTTATTAAAGGTATCAATAAAAAAACCGATTAAAATTTGTTGCCAATTAGGGACATACAATAAATTGTTTTTTTCTTCTCGAAAACAAAGCAAAAGTTTTTAAAAGCTTGACACTCTGCATTTTGAAAATTATGATTTTCGGACCGATGTACAGATAAAAAAATGTTCTTAGTTTTTCATGTAGATTCTGAAATTACTCGAACATTATTTCCAGACATCATATAAAATTACTGATACCGTAGCAACATTCATGACTCACCGTTTGAAATGCATACGCACATTGATAAGACAAGGAAAGTACATTTACAGGCTCGAATCCTCGTAATACACTGGTTCACCTGAGCAAATTTTCAATTTAATACTTTTACTCTATTTGAGATTTTTGTCAACTTAGAAGTGATACTTTGTGCAGATCTTATATCCAAATAACTAAGCATAACTATGTATCTAAAACTGTTCTAAAACTATTTTATAAATTTACCTTTGACGATGACAGCTGAAAATTATTATCCAAGTTGTGAAATATTTTTGTATTGTTTTGCGTAATGTATTAGTTCGTTCCTATTGTTTATCCGAAAATTTGCATTAATTATAATAATGTTAAAATAAAACTCTTGTCGTGATATACGATTTTCGTTTTAAGAGGAGAAACTACAAAAAGGGCTTTTCAAAGATAGAGAAGGATGTGTCACAATTTTTGTGCTCAACTTGTAGTGCATAGTGCTGAGGAGCACATAACTAATGTAAGTCGAAAACAAAAAAAAAAGATTTTGTTTTAAAAACAGCGAAATTATTTATAGTTTACAAGTAAAGTCAATTTTGGTTAGGTATTTAAATTCAATGATTACGTATTATCGTTCTTTTGAATTTAATTGATTTTTGCAGTTGGAAATATGCAATGCTTACTAGTATCCACGCTCCATTGGTACTTTTTATCTAGCATGGGTTCTTCGGTTATGTTAACTTGATGTTCTTTAGACATCGGAATCCAATTTTTGAAAAGTTTAACAATATATTTTGGAGTGCAGTTTTTATGTCCTTTTATTTGTACATATTGGTTTCTGAAAAATTCGAAGGCACAGATACGGGTATTATATAATTAGTATTTCCACATCTAATCTTTTTCTTTTTCATCTTAGCCGACGGTAAGTAAACGTAATTACTATTTTTATTACATTTAAGGTAACAGTTTCTGCAATCTTGGTTTTTTGATATATTGGTTTCAATTTTTGAAATTTCAAATCATTTTTATCGAAAATTAGTTAGCATTAGTTATTATAAAATAGTATAAAATAAATTTGGCAAAAAGGGATAGACTGAAGAAAATACGCCCACAACAGCTTACCGATAAACACCATAAGGTTATCCTTAAATTAGTGTAAATACCGCCAAAAAAAATATTACATCTTTAACATTCTCCTACAAAATATCGTTTAAATGCTATTCCAGTTTTATATGATGTGTAATCGTAATCGTCAGTTTCCGTTAAATATGCAATTACACTTTTTGCACTCTGGAACTCTAAATAATAATAATAATAAAGTCGGTATCCAAATAAGTTTCTGTAATAAAGTTTCCCAAGAAAGAAATAGATGGAAAAGCAAGTAGAAACGAAAAGAGAACAAACGTCTAAATTATTTAAGGATCCACCTTGATTTTCTCGAAATATATTTCTTATACTGCCTTCGGTTAAATACTCAAGCATATACCGATCTACCGTGCGGAAATTGTCATTTTATTACGTAAGTTTTGTTTCCTACGGTACGAACCACTTCGTACATTTCCGGGACATTACCGGACGAATTTGGCATCCATTTGGAATCCATCAAACAAAATTTCTCTATGTTAAAAAGTATTGAAAATATTAAGCAACAATTATTGTAATATCTTTTGATGTAGGAATTTAATTTAAGCGTTTGTTTGCAGGTCAATTGATAAATTGATAAATTGAGATATTTTGGATTTTATTTATTATTTACTTGCATAGAGTTCCAACTGACTAAGTATTTCTAGTCTTCTTCAGGTAAATATTGCAGTTTTGAAACCCGTAATGCACCAACTACTACAAAATTTAACTTTTGATCTAAATAATGATAAGGATATTATAATTTTTATAATATTTATAATACTTCGCTACAAAAGAGCGGCATTGTGCCTGGGGACGGCAAACCGATTCTTGTGCAACTGTGGCGGCTCCTTATGAGTAACTTTCTTGTGAACCCCAAGTAAGAGTTGTGCTCGAACACGCTTCTCGCTGACTGAAGGTTTCAGGTATGTGATCAAATATACGCAAACTACAGCAAAATTTCAGGCAACGGCCGCTAACTAAGTTTTTCTTTTTTCGTGAGTGCAGGCCAAACATCTGTGAAATAATGTCATAATCGAATCGTAAATTCCTGTCTATAAATAATCCAATATTCCTACAGCACCCCGTAGGTTTCAGAATGATCAGTATTTAAGGTAACGTAGCTTATCTTTGCCTAAAGCAATATAGTTCGAGTTTCATTTTTATTATACTCAGCACGTGCAAATCTCGCTTTATTTTATCAAGAGCTGCATCAAATGACTTGATAAAAATACTTCTGACGTCTCAAAAACAAAACATTCGCAATTTACATAATTTATTTATTATTGATAAATACTACATATCTTACCTAAAAAACTATATAATATTGAGCATCCGTTAATATACAGGGTCCGATCTAGGCGTTCAAGCAGCAGAAACCCAAACGATTCCGAAATCGCTTAACTTATCACTAAGGCCTGCGAAAATTCTCTACAATTCGACGGTGCTGTTCTGCCGGTCAAACAACCTAGATCTCGATTAGGGAGGGATACGCAACACAAATTACCGTAAATACTACTAGCGCGATATAGTTTGCTAGCTTACAAGAAAAGTAACACACTCCGAGAGAAATTTCCAGTAAATATACATTTACAAAAGTATAAAAAGATTCAGTCATATTATTATGGGTTGGCGTTTGGCGTCACGCTCAATTGTTTGAGGATTGATTGCGGTCTTAGTATTCTTTAGTTTACTGAAATTTTATTCCCCGCGCCCGCCACTGGTAATATTCGAGTATACAAATTGCATCTTCGGCCTTCAAATAGGTCGCCTCTTGTATGTACAGGGTGTAATCGAAAATAGCCCCACCGCGTATTTATTTTCAATTTAAGGTTTAAGTAAACCGCAGAAGACTGGGTAAATACGATAAGATTTTCGGTGCTTCTCGCATTTCTTGGGAATATTTAAAAGCTATTTTACAACTTAAAAAACGTATATCATCGTGTTAAACTACTATTACACAATTCGATAAAGCCATTTTTCTTTATCAAATCGGCCAAAGCTAGAACAAATTTTTTTTATACACAAATGCTGTACAATAAACCATTGAAAATATACGTGGTGAATCTATTCCAATGTATACTCTGTTGCCGTATTCGTTATTCATCATTAAAAATCGCACATCTCTGTATATCGTTAAAAGGCACAATACCTAAATTGTCCATTTTTTTTTTGGCACCCGAGAAAACATTTCCTTAAGCTTGGGACTAAACTTCAATTAAAATAAATTGTCTGCAATATCACTTTCGTTTTTTTTTTGTTAGTTTGTTGGTTGACGTAGTTTATGTCACTATTTTACACGGTTAATTCACTCATCTTCTTCGCTTTGACGTGGCTGCAGCTATCATTTGCCTCAACATGGGTTCCGGACTGCATGGTTTAGGATCACATTTCATTTGGCCGTCACCACCGCACCTGAAATTAGTAACGCATTTCTAATATTACTTTTCTAATTACGAAAACATTAAAGCGCATGTCCCACAAATGAAGAATCAAACTTTTATTTTTTCTAAAGACCTATTTTGATCTTACTTGTAAACCAGAATGTACACTTCCTGGTGTTAATAAATGATTCGAGACGTGGGCATACTTTGTATTTTTGTGGCTATTGAGCCATAGCGATGTGTGATTGCGTCATTACAATTATTAAATGAATGCACGCCGTACAAGATGAAGACAAGCCATCAAGAAAATTTGACAAGTTGTTAAATAACGTAGTAGCGAATTTGCAATAGCCACAATAAAATTGAACATTATTAAGAATGCCGCTACAGATACAAGAATTAGCAAAAAAGGTTTTTTTGTTAAAAATCCAAGCGGGTCATTGGTTATTTCCACAAAGCTTTAAAAAGTTTTCGCCCTTTTGCCATTGAATTATATCTTATCATGTATTCTATTCGGAACATTGTGTGCAGGATGATTTGCACGGGAGCAAAATAGTAATCGACCGAAGAAATTCGCGTATACCTTCTGCGAACACTAATAGTAACACCGAGCTAAACGTGTCTCAAATGGTCTTGTCATAATACCAAAGAAACCAAAATTGTACTTACGTGCAGTGCAGGCAAGGCCCAGACGTCGATTCGATCACTTCTCCAACTTTATACGCTCTCTTCTGTATTTGGCAACCTGTCTTGGTCGCCCTACCTTTATATGCGTGATGTAAAAAGTGTGGAGGAAGCGTGGTGGTAGTGGTGGTCGTTGACGTTGTCAAATTGACAGAAACTGCCATCGAAACTGGACACTCATATCTTGGACAGCAAAAACCTCTGATCGGTTCCTCATGGCATCTGGGTATAGGCGGCGGACAGCTCTGTTGTAGGCAAATGATGTCGCTCCTGAAGCAGAAGCAAAAATCACATGGATCGTCTCGTGGTATTTGTTGCGCCGACACGTAGACTTTGCCGCCATATCTGCACGTGCCGGGACCGAACGTATTCTGATCTTCATCCTCGTATTCAGCTTCGGGTTCTTGGTAATCGGGTGCCGTTGGTACTTGTTCGCCAGGTATTTGTGCAGGTGGATATTTAGTAGTCGTTACTGGTACTGCCGTAGAGGATGGTTCTGTAGATAGAGGTACTGAAGTGGATAGTTCACCCTCTACTGCAGGTTGAGTTGATATTTCGATACTTGGTCCAGAAGTGTATAACTCAGGCTGTGACGCATTGGAAACTTCCGTCGAGACTGAACTTTCAAAATCAGGAGAAAGTGTGGTAATAGTTTCCGCTGGTTTAGAAAATTCTTCAGATTTATTTGATGCCTCTATTGGTTTACTAGTTATTTTTTCAGCAGGCACCTCAGGAATTCCGGTCGTCTGCGTTTCGAGTCCACTTTCGCTTTGTGGCGTTACAGTTCCCGGTATATCCGGGATCGCAACCAAAGTCGTTCCTTCTTTTTCAATATCTACCGGTGCACTAGTAACACCGTCCTTATCAGACTCTGCTAAAGATGGCAATTGAATTTCTTTTGTTGGAATTTCTGTAGCCGGCTGAACTTGTGACGGAGTAACGTATTCCTTATCACTTGGTTTTTCCGTCTCTACTCCAGCCTCCTCACTCTCCACTGTTGTTACCTCTTGAACTCGTTCCGTTGCAACCGGTTCTGCCGCAGTTACTGGAGAATACTCAGTTCCGGGTTCTACAGTTTGGGCTTCAATTCCTTGTTCAGTAACCGACAGTTCTGTTTTATTTACTTCTTCCGGTCCGGTAGATACATCCTCTGACAATGACGGTAATTCGGTTTCTGTTGCTCCAGTTATTTCCGTTGGCTTCTCGGTTCCTGTTTTTGGTTTCTCAGTATCTTGGGTAATTTGTTCTGTTACCTGCGGTTCTTCAGATGGTTCATTAGTTTGGGTAGGTTGCTCAGTTTCTGAAGGTTCTCCAAACGAAACTTCGGGTGTAAAGTTTGACAAGATTGTTGGTTCCTCTGTAGCCCCACTGGTTTCTTCAGGTTGACTTGTAACTTGTGCTGGTATCGACACTGGTTCTTTCGGCAATAGAGGTGTCGTAGTACTTTCATGAGCTTCCTCTTCCTTCACTGGCTTTGCAGTCTCGTCTTGCTCGATTTCAGCCTCCGTTACAGCGGTTACTTCTCCTACTACTGGTTCGGTAGACAATTGTTCAGGTTCTGTAATGACCTCGGCGGTGTATGGCTTTACAGTTACAATTTCACCAGCAAGTTCTGTTTCCGGTTGTTCTTCCGATGGCTGTGTAGTGACTACTGGTTGCTGTTCCTCTCCGAAAGGTAATATCGCTTCTGACTCAGTTGACACTTGTTCCTTGGGTGATGTTACTTCGGGTAATTGCGAGGTTCTTGTCGGTTTTTCGGTTCCTCCACTTTCACTCTCGACAACCTCCGGTGGAAGTTTTTCTTCGGTTGTTGCTGTTGCTTCAATTTCATTACCTACATCAGCTCCAGCTGAAGAACTTTCGGGTTGTACTGTTTCAGTGGCGATCTCAACATCTGGTTTCCTCGATTCCGTTGAAGCTCTCTCAATTTCCGATTGGGAAGTTACTTCAGGTTGTTCTGGTGTTGATTCGGTGACATGAGATTCCGATTCGATATGTTTCTTTGTAACTGATTCCGGAAGTGGGGTAGTTAATTCAAGAACATCAGTTTCTGTGCCTATTTCATGTATTGTCGTAGTTTCTTTGTCCGAAATTTGAGGCAATTCTGTCTTTTCTGTTGAAGGCCTGATAGGTAAAGCTTCCGATTGTTCCTTGCCTGGGAGACTTGTGGCAGAAGGTTGATCAGTAACCTCTTTTGGTGTTGTAATAGGCACTTCTTCAAGTTCCGGCTGCATGGTAGTTTGCCTTTGTTCTGGTACGGTTTCTTCAGGTAATTTAGTTGTTAATTTTGGACCTTCTTCCTCCTCTGGTTCTTTAGTAATCGGTAAGGTTTGGGTTACCGACTCCACCTCTTCGCCAGGTATGCTGACATCAGTGACCTGAATTTTATCCACAGGCTCTTCTTCAGATGTAATGGAAGGTACTTCTGGCAGAGACGCCTGCGTAGTAACCTCAGCATCACTAACTTGCTCAGGTTCTTCAGTACCTGCTAATGTTGACTCCTGTTCACTAGGTACTGTCGCCACTTCTTTATCAGATATTGCAGTTTTCTCAGTATAGTGGGAAGGAACTTGAGTTGTTGGTTCGATTTCTGGTAAGTTTTCTGTTTCTTTTGTATCCTCTTCAGATTGTGCTTCAGTGGTAACCTCTGTTGGCAAAAGTTTAGTTGGCAATATAGCTACACCAACCTTTGTAGTTTCTTCCGGCTCCGTACCCTCCTCTGCTGAGCGCTGTGTTGTTATTTGGATTTGTGTATCATTAGTAAAGGATTCTGTCTCTCTGAAGGGAACTGAACTTTCAGTTTGAGGCTGTTCTGATGGAAGTTGCTCTTTTGTTATACTCTCAGGAAGCCCTGTAGTTTTGTCGGTTTGTGTTTCTGGCAAATCAGATGGTATTGATTCTTCCGTTGGGACAGATTCGGTTTCCTGTTTCTTGCTATCTTCATGTTCTGTGGTAATCTCCGGTCGGCTTGGTGTAGGTTTGCAACCTGCTCCATCACACCTCTCAATTACTATCGGTGCCTCGGTTATCTCTCGTTCAATTTCGTTTTCGTCAGCTGATTTTTTGGGTATATGCGAACTGGATTCTGTTGGAGCTTCTGTTAGTGCTTCTGGTTGTTGTGTAACTTGTATTTCAGCACTTGTAGTGTCAGTTTCCGATATTGATGTTCTTATAGTTGCTGCTTTTTCAGTCGGACTACTTGTGGTTTCTATAATGTGACTGTCAGATTCCATACTCGTAGCCTCAGGTCCAGCTAAAAGAAAAGACCAATTAAATAAATTCATAAAGTAATGTAATCACATGAACTTACTGCAACTGTACGTTGGACAACAACTCTCGGGCGTAGAGAAAATTGGCATGCAATTTTGAACAAGTGATGGTGGCGGTGGGCAATCTATAGACTCACACTTCAAAATTGAACTTAAACATAAGCACGACACTTGACAGTGATTGATAGGAGGTACGCTACTGTTGTTTCTATATGTTTGTCCGTCAACCAAACAACTTCCTTCACCTGGAATTTCCCGTTCGGGTTGTTCCGTTTGCTGTTTCTCGAAGGGTACAGTTTCAGATTCACCGATAACTTGATCACTACTAATTGTGATGAGCTCAGAACTACTAACTGTGGTGATTTCTACGCTACTAACTGAAGAAATTTCTGTTCCATTATCTGCGGTGAATGCTGGCAAAGCAGATTCAGTAGATTTTGACAAGTCGCTAATGTCTGTTGTAGGTTTCTGTGGACTTGCACTGGAAAATTCTTCTTCTTGGGCCTCGGTTTCGACTTCAGCTTTTTGTGTGATAGACTGTTGAGTGGGGCTGGTTGCTTTAGAGACTTCAGATGGAGGTTCTTCACTCGCTCCGCTACCTTCCTCCAGTTCTTCTTCAGAACTTGACGACTCTTCACTCGATTTTTCACCGGAGCTTTCTTCTTCCGGTTGTTGAGTAACTCTTGTTAAAGGTTCAAGTTCAATTAGTTGGGTCACCGGCGACTCAGTAGCAGTAGAGGTAACAGTTTGTTCTGGACCTTCGGGTATGGCGTTCGTTTCTTCAGTCTCCGGGATTTTGTTGCTTTCAGTCTCATTTTCAGGACTAAGTGTTTCTTTTGAGATAGGTTTAGTTGACATTTCAATATCTTGTGGGGCTTCTGTCTGTGAGGCACAATCAGTAGCCGATGCGCACCCTTCAGGAACGATTGTTTTTTGGGTCACATCTTTAACTGCCGTACTTAATTCGCTTTCGGTAACAATTTGAGGTTCTTCAGGAGTTACTCTAGTTATAAGCTCAGGGGCGACAGTTTCGTCATCATGTTTCTTTGTAGACGTTTCTTTACTTTCATGTGGAGCTATTTCATTCTCTTCAGATTTCGGTTCTTCAGTCGCCTCTTCAACAACAACAGTTGTCGTTTCTGCAAGTGACTGTTTCGTTGCGGCTTCCGAAACTTCATCCGAAGGGCTCTTTGTAGCTTCTACATTTTTAAGAGGTACTTGTGTTGTTTCAAGGATTTCAGGAACCTTAGTAGGTAACTCTGAGGGTTCTTTGGGTAAAGTTTCCGTTACTCCAGGCGATGATGGTTCCTCTTCGGGTTTTCCAGTTTCTGTAGAACTTTCCAATTCGGGTAACTGTGTCGTAGAATCAACCTGACCGATTTCAGTTGGTTTTTGTGAGATGGTAGCTTCGGTTTGTTCTTCAGCTTCCGACGGCAATTCCGATGATGGCGTCTGTACTTCTATTGGCTTTTCTGTAATATCGGATTTAGCAACTTCCGTTGCTAAAGGTTCCGTCCCTTTTGGAGGCTCAGTATGTTCTTCTACCATTACACCTTGTGTGGCGGTTGGTTCTATTTCGACCTCACTAGGCTTCTCGGTAGATTTAAATATTTCCGCTTCGGTAACTTGAGCTAATTCTGCTTCAGGTGTTTGTTTTTCTCCAAGTGTAACAGCTGTTTCAGGTGTTTCCGTTACCTCTAGAAGTTCAGTTGATTCCTTTGGTTTTTCTTGAGGTTTTAGACTTTCAGAAATATGATCCATGGCTACAGGCATTTCAGTCTTCTTGGGCAATTCTGTAATTACGACCATTTCTTCTTCTGTCTCCGTTTCCAAAGTTCGTTGAGTCACTTCAGGGAGGTGTTCAGATGTCTCTTCGGGCTCTTCTTTATCTTTAATTCTAATTTCTACTTCCGGTATCGACGTTGTATCTGCTTTCGGTGGCAAATCTGTACTCTCTTTTGGAATAGTCGGTTCTTTTTCTGTCTTCTTCCCAGAAGTTGGCCTTGCGCATTCTTGTTCTCCACATTCCTTGGAAATAATGGGTTCTTCTGTGATAGCTTCTTGCTCGGTCTCTGTAGCCGGTGATTTTTCTTCGCTTGATGGAGAAGATGTCTCCGGTAGTTTGGTAGTTTCCGGTTGTTCTTCTCCTCCTTCGGTTTCCTCTGCTTTAGCGGTTTGTTTAGTCTGTTCCTCATCTGGAGTCTCAGTAGTTATGGCAGATACGATTTCTACTTCTTTTCCTTCGGATACGGTAGCCTCAGAAGATTTAGCTTCGGTCGAATCCTCGGAAGTTTCAGGAGCTTCAGTTGCCTTCTCTGTTTCTTCGTATTCCTTCGAGGGCTCCGTGACGGATTCGTCTTCTGATATTTTTTCTGTTGTCTCCTTCTCTGGCTTTTCTTTTTCAGATTCGGTAGGCACTGCTTCCTCCTGTACCTTATCCGTTTCTTTTTCTATTGCTGACGGGTGTGTAGGGAACTGAAGTTCTTCTTCAGGTAGTTTAGTGCTACTTTCTTCGGCTGGAATTTCTTCGGTACCTTTACCTTCCTCTTCGGGTTTCTTCGTTAGCTCCTCTTGAACTTCTGGTTCAGTGCTGCTTCCACTTATGGACGACGTTATAGACTCAATGGCTTCTGTAACCCTGGCGGTAACTGAATCAATAGCTTCTGTAATTCTGGCGGTGATTGATTCAATTGGAGCTTCAGTATCCTCTTTCGGAACCTCAGTAACCGCTGGTTTGGAAGAATCTTCTTCTGCGACCGCCGTTGATGCCTCCGGACTTTCTGCTTTTTTAGTGATTTCTTCCGCAGGTGTCACTTCCGATTTTTCCGTTTCCGAAACATCAGTAGACTCTTTAGGCGGTTTGGTAACTTCAGACGGAATTTCTTCTGTCACTTGCGGCAATTCGGTTTCAGCGGGAGATTTTTCAGTTATTTGTGCTTCGGGTTTGGTAACACCTTGCTGTGAGTCGCTGGGAATTTCAGTAGTGTCTGCCACCTTACTAGGTTCCGTATCCGGCGATATCTTAGTTATTGCTTGTTCAGGTGAAGACGAAGTGAATTCTGTAGCTTTAGTGGCCTCTTCGGTGACAGGTTCAGCAGTAGGTCCGTCAGGTTTGTGCCTATCTTGAATTTCCACTTGTGGTTTTGGAGGAATTTCAGTCTCTTGTTCTAAAACATTAGGTAAAGTCGGCTGGGTGGTCGGAGGCTCGTACGAAGAAAGGGTAGTCAGTTCTTCTTCGATTACGTTCTCGCAGTCATAAGTATCTGGACAACATTGACCTTCACGGACTGGTAGAGCTGTGCAGTTGACTTTGTCTAATGGCGTTGGACCACATTCTTGCACGGCACAGACTATGTCGCCTCTCATGCAGTAACATTTTTCGCACGGGACATCTTTTTTAACTAGCGAGCCATCTGCGTATATTTGATCATGGTATATACAATCGCTAGGTGCCAAAGTGGTCGTAGGTGCCAGTGTTGTCGTCGTTGTAGTGGTTGATGTTATAAGGGGAGTTGTGGGTCCTTCCAGATAGTCCGGATGTTCTGAAAAGGTAAAACTTAGTGACCAGCAAAACACATGGGAAAAGTAACTTACCGCAATTGTATCGAACTGGACAACAAACACCTTCTTGGAAAACAGGACGACAACCTTCAACTTCCAATGTACATTGTTGGATCACGCAGGCGGTTTTGTTTCGTATGCAGTAGCAGAGTTCGCAAGGGTTGTTGGGGTTGGAGGGGACCCTCGCACCATCCGAGTAGAAAAGATTGTTGATAGAGCATCCGTATTCGTTCAAGTGTCCCAAGGCAGTTGACGGTACTGTTGAAGTCACCAATTGAACCGGTACTGGTTTAAAGTGCTCAATTAGTTCCACTTTCAGAAAATTTTTACAAACCGACATACCTTCCGGGCATGTTATAACGGGACAGCATTGGTCAGGCCGTTTCTCCACCTTGCAATCTGCGCCTATAGCTTTGGTAAAAGGACATACCCTGAGGTAGCACATAAGCATGCGGTTGTGACACGTGCAGTTGAGACATGGCTCGTTTGTGATTATTCTATCACCCTCGTCATAGTGTTGAAAATTGTAGTAGCAACCCGTTGCGTCAGCAACTGTAAAATAGATGCAAAACCTACAGTCAAGGTTAATTTAGTTAATACCAGAAGAACCGCAACCCACCAGAAATAAGCTGTTTTAAAACAAACTCGATGATTTCGGCACTCAAAATATGCCCATATCCCATTCCTTTTACGGGAAAAAAATGAGTTGAGATCGCAGTTTAAATGTAGCTTAATGTCTGAAGTCAGAAGAGCGCTTCCTTCTAGAACTGTTTAGAATTCCTCCCGTTTATGGTACCCAATAATAAATATTTTGGGTTTTGAAGGTAAAACTGTATGTGATATGATATCGGATGATGGCTGATATCGGATATGATATTAGAGAACTTTTAAAATAATATATCCCTGAAAGGCTATTCAGAACTGATAAGTAAGTTATGGCTTGAAGAAAATTACGATTTAACTGGGCCGTGGTTTCAAAATTTAAAGGAAGTCTGCTTAGAAGTTCATGATTCAGTATTCTCCTGCATCTTAAAACATTTAACATTACATTTTCAATTTCAATAAAGCTAACTTAACCTTTTAACGTGAACATGTTGTGAAGTTAATAGTTTGCACTGTGAGGAAGTCTTTGCAAATTGTTGCGATCCCTTGAAGGGTTTTGTGGATAAATACGGATTTATATTAAGTGAAATTAAGAAAAGGACACGGCAATTTAGGCAGGTACCTAGGCCGGATGCATCCGATGATGATGAGGATGAGGGGTGACCGTTTACTGTTATTACTTCAAGTTATATCAAGAATGTCGCCTCTGGAGGAAGATAGAATGTTGCAGAACCTTCCCATCAAGAAGCCATTTTGTTACAATTTTATTTGTATCAATTGCCTTACGTACCAGTGGCCAAATAAAGCGTAATGAAAACACCCTTTGACATAATGTCAACAAAACAAAACTTAACAAAAACTTAAAAAGTTTGGTTTTAAAATAACATCCCGAAAATTACGTCAAAAGACGTTAATAAAAAATAAATTGATATAAGGGGAAATTTCAAAAGAGGTGCAAAAAGCCCCTCATAACTTTTACATCTGGTTTGAAATAACAAGTAATAAGAGTCTTAAACAAATACAAAAAAAAGTTAATACTTACCCGGATAGTATTCAATTTCAGTGCTCTGTTCGTCGTTTAGGGTGGGCGCTGAAACAAAAAGATACATGGTGAGGGTTCAGTTGTTTGAAATCCGGGTTAAATGTCGTAAAATATCGCTTTCAAATAATGCATTTTGACATCAAGCGTACAGAGCCAAAACGCACCTTGCTCATAAAACAAAACTTATTACTTGCATGCGTACCGGTTTTACTGCTTCCTGATTTCACCCTTGACTTCTGACACGCTTAGTTCATGCCGCAAGAAAAAGCCCCGCGAACCGTTAAGTTTAGCATAGGTAAGCAATATGTCCGTACGTAATACGAACGGCAATATAATAACATACATTACAGTACATAAAACCTAAAGGTATGCGTTAGTTCATTAATATTAACTGTACGTGCCTCTTAATAGCATTTATTAGATTTGATTCTTGTCGGTTTATGTTTGTACTAAAACGAATCTCGGATGAGCTAATTATCGGTTAATCTGTGTTTGAGTTGAGGCGTTCATGACGGTTAACTCCCATCTACGCCAGATTATCGTCCTTAATCGACTACGATCAAAGCGATTCAGCCTATCGAGTTCGAGATTGAAAAGGAGAGAATTTTTTAATAATTTTCTACAAAATCTGAATTTTGTGCAAATTGAAATGGAATTTGGACACAATGGATGGATGGATACTTACATTTGTATGGGTATAAGGTGAAGAATATTATAACATTGTTATGATACCAAGTCGGTTATCTGGGAATACGGCCTGCAAAATGTCAGCAGCTCTAGATTTTCCTTTCGTGTACATGCACAATCGGTGTACGACATTTGGTGTCAAGATTTTAGGAGTCCTCCGTTCCTTATCAGTGCCCCTTGATCACGTCTCGTGATTATACTTCTAGTTCGACTTACATCATTTTGCTCCCTGACTTGTTCTTCTGTCCTCCATGTGCTAGTCATGCCAGTTAGTAAAGTTAATAAGAGTCCACTATTTTACTTAGCATTGCTATATTGAAAGGAAATTAACGAAAGATACTTAGGAAAAAACAGTTTTCACTCTTTCCATTTGTTTTTATTTTAACTTTTAAAATCTGCATTTGAGCCGACGTTGATTATCCTTTATGATAAAAAAAATTGAAGATTCCAGAAGTCAGAATATACAATACTAAAAAAGGAAGTTTTTATTACACAGAGTGAAAAACTTACACCGCATCTTTTTGAAAATTTGGAATCAGGTGACACTTTTGTCTATTAGAACTATAAATTAAGTTCCATTGATTTTTAATATCTTCACCAGTTTTTTAATAATTAAAATTACCAATAAATCACCTTAAAAATTGTAGATAATCATTGTGGAAATGATACAGCGTAAGTCAAAATAATCGGTGGTTTGTGAAAACAGTCAAACTCTTGACTGGAACCTTCGGCACTGCACTAACACACAATAACGCGTTTTACCACAAACCGAAACTCAATTTTACGTACTCGACTTGGCATCTTCAGGAGTTTTAATCTTCTCCTGAAGATGCCAACTTGGTTGGCGAAACGCGCGTCGAGTACGTAAAATTGAGGTTCGGTTTGTGGTAAAACGCGTTATTGTGTGTTGTGAAAACAGATTTCAATAGTGGTACGAAAATTGGAAAAATTAGATTGAAATCAGTATTATGGACGCAGTTGGTCATGTACCTATGTCACACCAATCCGACATAATAGAAACAAAAGATTGAATGGGCCATACCACCGAAATCCTTATCCAAACATGTTTTTTACATTCGCAGATATGGACTTTTTTTATCCGTTTCGCGTATCGAACCGGGGAGATACCGCGCAACAAATATGGCGAAAAGATAAGGTTTTCATTTTTTATCTAAGAATCTACCTCTATTTTTAAATTTAATTAATACCATTTTTTTGGATGAGGAATGACTCCCTTAAATTTTTCTGATTTGATTTGTTTGAACACCCTGTAAAAATGCATGTATTTCTTTGAGGTTACAAGGTAAAAATCTGGCGTGATTACTTTTCACTTCACTGCATTCTCTATACTTGAGAGACATTCCTAATATTACAAGACATATTAAGAAAAACTCTGCAAGGCACGTACAGCGAACTGAAACGTCACATTTTCTAGAGCGACGCGCAAAATAACACATCAATCTGAAGATTAATTAACCGGTTTGAGTTGCGCACTCGCGGGATCTTATCGCAGTCGTCAATTTCGAATCTTCAACTCGTTAATCAAAAATCGGTTAGTATGCACATTAACTGTAAGCATTTTTTTGCGCTCAAAGGCGCGCGCGTTTGCAATCGACAAATTCCACGATACAATTTCGCAAATTTTATTCGTCAATTAAAATTCTGTCGTCGAAAGCAAATCGGGCTGATACTTAAATCGTTTTCATTAGAGAGTTGTTTTACGGATACGATTCGTTATTGGATTAATTGCTGCACACTTGCACTAATTGCGGTTGTAATTTTCATCGTCAATTAATAACGATCGAGTTTAATAAGGGGAAAAATGATGTCTTTATCGCTATGGATAATTACACCCCAGCTTTGTGGTTCGTTGATAGAGGTTCTGGTAGTGTCCAACATCGAATAATGTAGCCGTTGCAATTTGCAACGTGAAGACAAACCAAAGCCAACTTTCCGGCGGCTCTATAAAAAATAATTTAATTAATTAAGTTAATTAATTAATCAATTAAGTAATATTAAGCCCCAAGACCTACGCAAAACTATTTATTATTTAATCCATTCGTCTCTATCAACAACTAGTTACAAAATTTCATTCTTCATTTAGTGCAACTATTTGTTCTTCCAAAAAAAAAAAAAGAATGGAAATATCTTTTCTTACGCTCTCGAAATGAATCTACAGTCTGCTGATGCGACAGGCTTTCTTGTAAACTCAATTATTGTAGCAGGTGGATGGACAATAATCCAGTTTCCCAACTCTATTTCCATAATATTTATTGATTAATAATACAGCTGGAACTACGTATACATTGGACTAAAACATTTTATTAACTGCCACAAGTATGATAAAAAGTGATGAAATTTTAGATAGATCGATTGCAGAAACTTAGCAAATATCTTTCAATGGCGACATATCTGAAATACACTTTTAAAGTATGTTGGAAGAACTCTAGGATGTTGAATCATCAAGGCATCGAGGAACTGCAGGAACCAGCAATCAACAGCAAAACAAAGATATAAAATTAAGGATAAATTATCTTAGACAAGACTTATTTCTTTTCTGGGTTTGCTAGTAGTCCAAGTGTCCACAGGGCACCTGTTTCATCACCTACATTAAAATTCCCATTTCCACCAGTTTATTGGTTTCAGTCGAGTAATAAGGGAAGAAATTTTAAGTCCATTTCCAGTCACCATGAGTATGCACGTCATCTTTCATCACTTGTTGTTAACTAAGACTAACCGAAACTGAACAATTCTTCAACTTAAAAGTAAGCGCTAAATTTAGACAGAATCAGGCAAAATTACTTGAAGTTTTGAGACTTACTATCACAGGAACGACAACTACTATTGAGAGAAAGTCCTCAAAATTCGGTTCGAAAGATGAAATAAAAAATATTTTTTTTATAATAACAGTAATTTGACAGAGCTCAAGTTTTATTTCTTACACCGCGTGGTCTATACTTTTCTTTTTGCACACAGTGTTTTAAGATATTTCCTAGTACATCGAAGTACTAGGACGTAACTTCCAACAGATGCAAAAAATAAAAACCCAATTAACACTCCCACTCTGATGACCAAAAATGAAAGATCTTGATCAACAACCGAAACAAGATTAGAGGAGGCGTGTGGCAGTCTAAAAGGACGAATCGTGAAATGCATAACAATTTATCGGCAGGTAAAACAGATAACTGTAAACTTGGTTACATAATCACGATTCCAGCGTACACATCGTGTTTCATCTCTTTGTACGAGAAGACGCGCTGTTCTTTCGAAAATGACATGTGAACGCGGAAAGCGAGATACGCAGTCTAACGTATTTCGATTGTTTTTAGGAATTTATGGCAACCGGAACCATCGCGTTACCGCTGACTTATTGGGGTAGATCTCGACACAACTTAACACTGTTTTACTGTTATCCGTCTTGTGGCAGTGGTTTGGCCTTATAGTAGTCTTATTCTTAAAACTCAATGGCGTGTTAGAGAATTGAAATAAATGTTATCAAGTTTTGGTCACTGGAACCAATAGTTTAACTATGATTACACCAAAAGACCATGGCCAAATTTGATGAAAATCGGACAAAATGCTCAAGAGTAGTTAATAAAAAAAGCATTTATTTCTACCGTATCTGACACTCTATATTCCGAAAACGAAGATAATTAGGACACATAAAATTACATATAGCAACAAAAAATTTCATGTCTTGCTTAAATGAAATATCTATTAAATAAACATGTCCTAACTGATTTACCTGGTTATTATAAATGTGAAATATTGCATTGCATTGATTTATTTTATTCTACATAAGAATCCACATTTTAGGTGTGCACGTTTTAATTGCCTAGTTTAAAACCTTTGATAAGACGCTATTAAGCTTGTGTTCTTTTTGGAACATTTTTTAAATTTTAATATTATGCCGATGTCTGGCGTTCGAAAGAAACTCAAATCTAGAAGCGGACATCCAAGAGCCTGAGGACCTAGAGGACGTATTCTTCACAAAGTAGCACACTTCATACGAGGGTCAAATTCGATGGAATAGGGATAAAAATTGGGAGTGTGCGGCAAAAGGGCAACTGGCCGAAGAATAAAAATAAATATAAAGCTGGGGGTGTTTTATAGAACAACCCAGGACATCAGAAAAATATAGACATACAATGCGAAGAGAGAAATGTATTATCTGCAACTAAGCCAGCGAGAGTGTCAGCGAAAAGAGATCAAATCTCAAGGATCATCTAAAAACTTATATATATGTTTATATAAATCGCAACTAAGCACCAACGCGATAGTAAAACAAACGGTTGCCATGTTCAGTGCAAAATGGTAGTCGGCGTTCGTGACTTCCCGATACATAGATTTATTCTATTTATCTATCAATGGCAAGACATAGCTAATAGGTGTCAAGCTGTATCGCGTATTAAAAGCAAATTTGTTCTGTTAGATAAGGTACTTAACGGTTACCCCATGCGGTTATGATGAATAGCGATGCGTTTCCTGCCCAACAGCATGTCGGTAGCGTTATTTATATCTATCACGCGACCATTATCGCTTAGAACTAAAAGTTGGCCGTCATCGATCGTGGTAACGATTTGAAGAAAATCTGCCACTAGACCTTTGTCGGCATTTTAAATTTCATTAGTTTTTGAAGTTGATGAGTTAATTTGAAGTTATATTCAGTAGTGCCTTAGATTCGCAAATGGTTGAAAAAATAATTATCAGTAACCAAAGAAAATTTAGAATATTACAATTACGGATAAATTTTACTGATCCTAAAATTGCGATTACGAGTAACAGCATAACTTAGTAAGAGATAGTAGTGATAAACTAATAGTTTTGGTTAGTTGTACGCTTACGTAAACTTAGGAACGATTCTTTTCTATTTACTGCACGGCCTAGTTTCATTTAATTATTCGAAAAAAAATTAATATCCATTTTGCACCGCCTTCATTTTGATCACACATTTCTACAACCACCATATAACACAATTAAAATAAAGTTTCTCCTTGCCTTCCCAGCGTACCAATGAGTTTCAAGCAAAAGTTTTCAGACAAAAGTTGCGTTCAATATTGAACCATGTGTCTATTTAAATTAAACACTATTGGACTTTATAGTTTAAACCAAACTTAAGAATACCTCTGCCTCTGCATTTCAAATTAATTATTAGTATTATTATTTACATTGAAAATGTAACACACCAATCAAAGAGAAAGATTTAGAGGGAATGGGGAACTGAGTGAGAGACAAAAAGAAATTAAATAGGAAAAATAATAAAATCACTGTGTAACATAATGTACACCGTGTGCCAAATAAAACGATACACTATACGATCTGAAAACCCGTGGGAGATCCGAAAACAAGTTTCCTACAAAAGTTTCTTGGACTCTTGTGAAAGATTATAATTTTGTTGATACAGGGTGTCTGAAAAGTGTCCCCCCGCCATCAACTTTGTTATTTTAAATGGAACACCCTGCATTTTTCGACATTTTTAGAATCCTTGGTTAAAATAAAGGTCACTTAAGAAATTTATATTTGAATTTTGTATAGTTTAGGTCGAAATTGAGGTTATGTGTTTTTTTTTTCATATTTTGATTACCCTATATAAAATTATGTTGTGACGCTACTGATACATGTATTGCAACGAAAATTTAACCACAGACACTACTAAATCAGTTTGACAGATGCACCTCAGCTTATACAGAGTGTCCCAAATTAACAAAATATCAAGATTTTCAAATGTAACACACTATATTTTTATTCAGACATCAAATCTAGGACAAAAAATAAGGTAAGTAATTTTACGGCAAATAGTTGACCCTACAGGGTGTTATTGCACGCGACTGACGAAAAATATACTGAGAAATAATCGAACGATTGTCTAGTTTTCGACTGCTGAACCGCAACCATATGCAGTTAAGAGTCCTCGAATGATACGTATATACGGTGATTCGAATCGGAACAATCAACGTTGATGGTCGAAGCCAGTTTTCATGCGTAACGAAGCGAAATTTCAACTCGCTTAAACGCCCCGTTCCATAATTTTCGAACCGTAATTGCGAACTTTAAAACATAGGCAGTAAACGTTTCCTATATTCTACCCGATCATTAAGCGCGATCGTCGAAAGGAAAGAAAAAACAGAAACGAAAGAATCCGAGCGCGGAAATTTTATTTCCCTAAAAACGCCGCACCATGAGAACGGAAACAATAAGTTTTTATTGGATCGTCTCCCCGTTATTTGATGTCCGGCATTTGTTTGTTTTTAAATGGAAACGGTTAATTGGATTCTGACAAGCAAGGCTATTTTTTGAACCCTTTTTAAGGTGCGCGATTCTATTAAATAAATGCTAAAGAGTATTTTTTGAATTATACTTTTAGAGAATTTTTTTTTATTTTTCTGGCATCAATTAGACACTTCCAAAAAGGGAGCGAAGAAGAGGAGAAAAAAAAAGAAATTAAAGGATTTAAAAGAGTAAACCGTTCTTACGTAGATTTTGAAAAAGAAAATACAGACAAACATTTGAAAATCATGAAAAATTCAAACAGTCAAGTTAAAGCTGGCAATCATTTTTAAAGGAAATAAGGAATAAATTATGTATCATTAAAACAACTGGGCAATTGTTTTAAAGACTTTATTATATATTTATATTTTATTTCCTGCAAACCAATCCACGAAACGGATATATGAGAAGCCCTAAGTTACTTGCATATTTCACTTTCATTTTTTCTATATTGCCTTATACTGCTTGACATAAGTTTACTATAGTCATCAAAATTAGATAATGTACCGACTAAGTTGATAAACTATTTAGTGAGTCAGAAAGTTACTCTTATGATCTCATCTTAACATTTTGCCATTAGGTCTAGTTTTTTTATGCGAAATTTATTGGCGCAATTTATATTTCTTTACTTTCACCCTTGAAGTTTAATGTTGATACAGGGCATGTAGAAAGGGGTAATGTTGCGACTACGAACGTTAAAGGACGGTACATAATATTACTTTATTATTGGACATTTCTTGACATTGGCGAATGCGCCGAGGTATTCGGAGTTCTCTCCACATATTCGTTTTACGAAGACAACGCAAGTAGATACAGCGTATAAGGAGACGGGGCAGACAAACTGTATATTAATAACCCGAAAAAGAAGAAAAAGATGGTCTCCACGGTCCAGTCTGAACACCGGCCGGCGAATCAGCGCGTGGGAGTCTGCCTGGGAGGTCAAGCGACGAACCCGGGAATAAATCGTTTTGCCCTGATCCGATGACAGTGGCGGAGTCATCACAGCTATGTAAATAATTTTTGAAGAGTATTCGACATTTATTGGCTTTTTTTTTCAATTTTTTTGTCTAATTTTCATAGTTTTTTTAGTATGGACAAAATTTCACATAATGAAGAGTTTCATTTCTAGTTTTTTGATAAATTCGGGCCTTTTATTTGTGGTTAATAGAAAATTTTCTATATTTTCAATTTTGTTTTAAATACCTTGGTTCATTTGCAAGCGTAATCTGCATTTTTTAGAGTGGATACTACACAAAGCTTTCGCCCATGGATAATAAAAGGATAATTTTTCTGACATTGTTTTACGTTGGGTAATAATGTGTAACAAACAAGGCATAAAGGTCAATGTAAATACGAAATAAAAAAAAGACAATATTATCTGATATTTGAATATGGTCATGCGGCGCTAAAAAGTTTAAGGACTACGCCCCGCCTACAACTCGCTCGTATTTGGCGATAATCGACCGGTTCATGTGGGTCGCAGGAACATTTTTTTGCAGCATATTCTTATAAAAATTATGTCAAGTCAGCTAATTAGAAATTTTGTAATTTCCAACATATTAATTCTAAAATACAGCAGTGCTCTTGTTTAATTATTGTTTGAAACATTTTGGAGTTGTCTTCAATTTATAATTTTGTCTCTATGACTTCCATAAATGTATCATAAATAAGAAATATATGGCGTTCTCGTAAGCTCAGTAATCATTATTATTGTTCTTATTTATTATTTATTTATTTGCAGTAACTATTTAATTTTTTTATTCATGACATTGGCAGACATCTTAAAATCATTATTATTTAGCATAAAGTCCCATAATAAATCTATAATATTTATAATACTGACATATTAAATGTGATGTCTTCTGAAACTAATTGTGTAAAATATAGATCCTAGTAATCACTTTATTCAAAAATATTAAATAACTTATTTGACTCGACTGACATTGAATGCTTATAAACTCTTGATAACGGCTCCACATTTTTTATGGCAATGTTAATGGCAAAAACAAATTAGAAAAACTAAGAAAAAAACACAAAATACCCCAATATTATAAACAAATATTTTTAAATCCTCGCTTATTTTGTAAATGTGTTCCAGATTTAATGCATTACCCAAATTGTAAATTTAACAATTTAATTGTCCTTTTGCTTTTTATTTATTGTTATCTGCTCTGTACCTTTATCCCTCGCTTTCTATAACATAAATAAAAACATTAAAAAAAAGATTATGACGTATTACCTTAGTTGTTTGTATTTTTGCTGGTTAGTTTTGGTTAGTCAACAAGATTTTTGGGGAAGAGGGTATTAGTAAATTAATGAGGTACGTCCAAAATCTCTAAGGTCTTCCAATAACTATAAAGATCAACGGAACGGATAGAAATCGGAAGAACAGAAGAAAAACATTCTAAATAAATTTATTTATCTTTCGTAAGCGTGAATTGCAGCTCGGCCATGGGGATCTTTGGTTCGACGACCGTGTGAAGGATTATTTACATCTTCCGACCGGACGAGTCTGAGAATCGCCATTTCTTTGCTACTATTCACTCAGTAGTTTTAAGCATACCAGGTTGGTTTGTTTTGGTTGACGGTCGCACCTTACCAAATTGTTGGTACTTTGTAGTTTCTTGTGACTTCTGACAACTTCACGTTAGAGTTTTTTCAAATCAAATGATTTCGAGAATAATATTGCTTTAGCGTTTTGCATTTCAGAGATGACACACAGGGCGTCTATTGCAGAAACGAAACAAAGGCAGGTGTGAATAGTATCACATTAAAAACCTAATCTATTTCTTGAAGATTAAATGCCGCAAATTTGATAATAATAATAGTATATTATGCAATATTCTTAATAAACGTCGTCGCGATATCCAAGTGACTGAAGAAGTATCAACGTCTTGCATGTCACAAAAATAGTAAATGCAGTACGTAGTAGCAATTGTAGTGGGCAAATTTTAAATCCTCTCTAAATTTAAAATGATGTTTCTAGGTTTTTTTACTAAGTATAAAGTAATTTTCTTTTACCGATAATCCCTGAACACCTATAGCTACTAGAGATATAATGCTGATAAAACAGGGCTTATGAAGCTACTACGAAAAAAAAAATTGAAAAAGTCCATTCAGCGTGCGCAATCCCGAGATTTAACCAATAATTAAAATTTAACGTCGTTATCACTAAAAAGTTGCTCTAATAAATATTTTATAATTTCCAATTTATGTCACAATCTGATCAAATTTATTTTTTCTATATTTATTTATAAGTTACTTGGGTTTTATTTTTAACTTCTTTTGGAACTCAAAGCTGATTAATTAATGTGACATATTCATTGCAAACAGGGTATGCATTAACTGCAAAAATTATCGTTTTTGAAAAAATTCGAATATTAGTGTTTGCTAAGTGATCCAAATATAAACTACTGCGAATGACCCTTAATTTTTGTTGAAATTACTGAAATTTAAAAACAAGAAACTAACACCAAATTTAAAATAATAATAGTGCCTTCAAATCAGAAGATATCAAAAATAGACCGAATTTCGTTTTTAAGATTAATAAATAGACTTTAGCAATATTGGTAAAATACAAAAAAAATTGTTACCACCATTTACCAATTTGAGAATCATCATCATGATTATGAATAAAATCGATTATTATTATTTGCAATAACCCAATAGCGGAAAAATTGGATCTATTTTTGAGCCGCAATTTTTGTTTACCCATTTCGATTGCGCAGGAGTTTTTTTACTATGTTCATCATATCATGAAAAACATTGCAAATGAAGCTGGCAGAGATTAAAATAAAATCTCGACCCGGTAACACCGGGTTACTTTTAGAGCCACCTTGTAGAGACCATTTGAAAGCAAAATCTGTAAAAGATCGTTCCGCGCATCTTGCCGCGAACGCGCGAGAGTGTGCGTGAGCCTTCTTTTTGTGCCTACCTTCACAAATCATTGCGTTTCATAATGAAATGAGAAGTTAATGAACTTCTGACTGGTGCACTTGACTCCTCAAGACACTGACGTCTAACTTTCGTTCGCGTACAGACAAAACCTTGAAGTAATACGGCATTAAACACCGTCTGCCGTTGTTGCTGGTTTGCTTATTACGGGTGCACGACTCTCGAGGATCGATGGACGAACGACCACGGATAGCGGAAAATTGGTATCATTGTGATAATTTTATCTGCTCGTTAATTAATTGTTATTGTCTATTGTGGGCCAATGTTTCTGATAGACGAACAAAATGCTTGATTGGTGCCGGCAATTTTCAGAACGAAATGAGGAAACGAAATAGGAATTTTGCAGGCACGCGGACATGCCGATTGGGTATTACTAAGCGACCAGCTTTAATTATGTTGGGAGATTTAAACAAAGCAAGATAGAAACTACGAGGAGATGCTTCGAATTCTTTCGCCTAGCTGACCAAAACTAAACTGCTGGGCAATAGATTCTAATAAAAAATAATTTAAATTAGCTTATAAATGACTTTACCATCTACAATTATTGTATATTAATTGTTTATATATCAAGCATATATTTACAAGGTCAGTCATATCCTGCGATATCAGCGTATCGGTATCTGGCCTAAAAATAAAATTTCAATCGTAATTAAAATAAAAAATCAAATTTTAATTTTTGTATAGAATTTGAAAAAGATTAAATTCATTTACAATTGCAACGTTTCAATTGTTTAAATTTAAATATCCTGCATATGTCCCTTCTAATTAAAAATAAAAATTCACGTTCAGTCCAGAAACTATTTAGGAATTTTGATAAAGCTTTCTGCAAGTCGCATAAAGCTCTTTCAATTATTTTACACAATTACGATTAAATTACAGTTGAACTATTCAAATCTATGACAGTGTATTTAAAATTTGTTGAGATGATTTTACGGCTAAGGCCTTAAAGGCAAGGATGTCCACTTAACGATTAATGAAACGACCAATCTGCAATACTTGAAGAATACAGGGTGTTATTGAAATGACATCATATAATTTAATGCCTTAATGCCGTGGTCTAAGCACAAATGGCAAAAATGCCCGTTACAACTGTCCAGAAAAAGGCTCCAAACGTATAAAATGAGTGTCGTGCCAGTGGATCTTGACGGCGATAGGCTGGATTCTCGAGTCATTTTAATACGAGTATTGCAAATTATATAAATTCAACCACCAGAAAATAATGTTTTCAGTGATAGTATTAGCTGCAAGTCGACACCGTCATGTTAATACGTTCAAATATACGTTCGGTTGTGATTGATAGGTATCCCGATGTTCAGTGTGACAGTAAGATATCCAATTACAACAATTGTGCTGTCGTATTTTTACAACAGTAGCACAAGATTTTTTATTGGAGACTCTAATTACTCATAGAGTTCTTACTGTTGATTTTGATATATTTACTATGTTTTTATGTATACATTATAGGTGGCGCTGCGGCACTAACTGAATCCATTTTTTTTACTTTTTTTTAGTTTACATTATTTCTTTAGTGCCGGATTCAATTGTCCCCGCCGCTAATATTTTGCGTGCGCAGGCCCTGTGCATATTCTAACGGTAACAAAAGTCAATCATTAGTGATCATCGACGTTTATGAATTCAAACGTATGCAGCGAAAGGACGCATTTGTAAGTGATTGTTAATCTTCTTCAAAACGAATCTGCATTTTTTTACATAAATGCCGCGTTAAGAGCGTCTAATTGTTTGTAATAGAGTGTACAGTTAGACGAGCGAGGAAGCGCTTAAACCAATTATTATCATTAGGATTAAGAACTAGCAGATAAATAGAGAAACGGGTTTCGAAAACGCCTCGTCTTTCGTTCTTCCAGAACGCTTTTTAGCGACGGAAGCGTATATCAAAAATGTATTGCCAGTAACGCGACCAAAGGAAAGATACCTTATCGTTCTAAATTTAATCTCGAGTCAAAATATTTGAATTCTTATAAATATTAATCAGTGGAATGAATGTTCTGTCGATTGAATTGCTGAATTAATTTCTTTTTCGGGTAATTTAAGCAAATTTATCGGAGAATCGGATTTTCCAGTTGCTATCAACCTGTTCTGAACTTTATTCACAAAATATTTAAAATAGTTTAAAAAATGTCTCGTTTTTATGGACAGAGTGCTTCGAATGCCAATTGATGTCAGTCTCAGTCTTCGATAAAATTTTAATAGCATATTTCAGACCAACGAGGTAAAGTAACATTTAAGAAGTATCGACAGATTTCTTCTTATTGGCTATGGTTATATCTTATTTTTTTGTTCGCGCCACAACAAATTGATTCATTGATATATACTACTAAATTATAAATAAATATAAATAAACGCTTTTTTTTCAACTTTTTAGAGGCAGGAAAATCAATTATTTTGAATGTAACTTTCTCTACCAGTAGTACCACCATTATAATTTTATTGCATGTTATTATTTATTATGAAATTTTAATTTTACTTACAGGGATAGCCTTAGAAATGCGAAATTTGCGTTTTACTGTTAATCTAATGTTAGTTTTTTTTTTAATTTTAGAGCCACCTTCGGAAAATCGTCACCCCCATAATCTGAGAAAATAGATTTAAAAAAATAATTAGTATATAAATCTGAAGAGATGTGTGGGTCAACCAATGACAATATAGGCCAAAATTTATCACACCATTTCATAAACAACACTGGCTAGTATTTGTAACTCATGTGTTGAGATTATTAAAAGAAAAATGGTTATATTCTTCTTGAAATGTTATTTTAAATTTGTCAGGCGCATCATGTGCGAGACTGCTTCATTCATGTAAATATAAAAGACGATATGCCTATGGGCAAAACGATACAGGGCACTCGCCCATACTCATGGCGATAAAATAATTTTTGAATTGGTGGACGTTATATGGTCCTTTGGCTTTTGGATATAATGTCAGATCACAACAAAACGTACATCGACAATTTAATATCGCTTAGCAACAGGCGAAAGGTTTTCCGAATATAATAAATAATGCATGAAACTGCAACGCGTAGGGTCCGGTATTCCGCGTAAAGTAAAAATAGCCGCAAGACACGTCAAAAACGATGCACTTAGCGAAACGGCAACTCAATGAATCCGTCCATCCATCAATGAAAGAGTTATGCGCGGGCGATTCCTAAAACAATTTGTTATTAACATTCACGACATGTGTGTCTTATTTGATCAGCAATTCACTCGACGCCGTCGATACTTTGTGTGTATTACATCTGTTGCATTGTGTCTACCGGGCGTAATTTACTGGTTCACATGGCTGACGATACACCGTGTCTCGCGAAAACTGACTTCCACTAGTGCAAAAATTGATATTTCACCATCAATTATTACACAAAACAAAACAGCAAAAAATGTGGCTACATTGCTGAAATAATTTAGTTTATTAAGTTAATAAAACAAAAATTTTAGCATCTTAGTACGCAATTATATAGTGGCCGCAAGCACGGTAAAAATTGATACTCCTCGAGTTTTGGTTTGATGTTTTCTTATAGAAGGGAACACTAGCCTGCTAAACAATGACCACTCCACCCTTAGCTCGTTTTTCTCTGAACGTTTAACGCTATCTGGGCATATAACATACTGTTGTAAAAATGTTACTAACTGAAAACTGCCAAATTGGCGAATTGTCAGCGGCCATTTTGGTTTTTAAATGCCGTTTTGTCTTATTGGTCCAAAACGATATTTGCACATGCGCACATTGAATGACTCTTCTGAACATTTCTTGTTGGAGGTTTCAACACATTTTGTATTATTAGCATAGATATCGCATCTATAAATCTAGTAGCTATAAACTCTTTAGAACTTTATGAATAGCATGAATATCCTTATGGGTTTAAATATATGGTTAATTCTACAAAAAGTGCTTGATAACCTCTAAACTTAAGGTGTTTACTTTCAAAGATCATGTAGGAACATCAAATGATGATTAAATTCTTGGATAAAAACTAATGTAATTTTATTAAATTTTATTCCAAAAATTATTTCGATAATGAAGATTTTAAATTAGAAATTTGTTGGTGATTCCCTAGAAAAATTTCTAAATCTGCATCCAAATAACATCAGTAAAAATCATTTATTCTCGGACAACGTTTTACATGGAAAATACGAAAGCACTCAATACAACACGAGCGGTCATCGAAACTCTGACCAAGAAAACGTTACAATAATTAGAAGATGGTTTAATCGAATACGATCCAAAAAATGTAAGTCAACTATCAAGCAAAACTGTACTATATAATGTGCAGTGGTAAGAAATTTTCTTAGAGCCGTGAGAGAAAATTTCTATTTACAGTGGCACTGCATTATCTTATGATATCGGTTTTTATCGAGCCGCCCGGTATTCATAGCCAACCAACTAACCTCAAAAATTAACGCGCGGTCTGGTTTACAAAAGGATTTTTAACAGACGCCAGCCTTGATTTTAATAGTTTGTTGTTTTGAAATCGGCTCTGACTCAAAGATCGTTTTGCATTTGTGTTCCGGTTGGTTTTGTTAACGCTGTTTCGTATTCTAGATTTTGCAGGAACTGACCTGGACTTCGCTGGTCAAGCGACGATGGCCCGGAATTTTTAATTGGCTTTGTGGGTTGATCTAGGTTAAAAATAGAGATCCCTAATCACGTAAACGTTTACACTGAAGCCATTTTTAGAACGAATATATTGAAACCGTCTGGGAAAAAGATTAAAGTAATTTTGGCGGCAAATTTCTATTTTTTTTTTGCTCCGTGTCGTCAGAATTATCAGTTTAAGTCCATATTTGGATTTTGGCACCAGAAATTTTCGCTTTTTTAAATAGTTGTATTTTCAAGCGCTACAACGTTTATCACATTATTTTCGAAGACACTTACCAGCGTTAACGGTTAACAGTGTTAGAGCCAAACAAATCGCGCCTAGAGCGCCTGGCTCGAGAAGTTGAGTCCACGCCTTCATGGCGCGTCCTGGAACAAAATAAAAACAATTTAGTAGACGACATAAATCTATTTTCCGTAAAAATTCTTAACCGCAATCTTATTAATTTCGGTTACAGCAAATCAAATACAAAATATATTATTAAGCTCTTGTGTAAATTATAATTAATTTATAAATTATAGTAAATTTCTGATGTTTCTATCCATTGATCTTATAATTGTTAAGAAATCGCAAAATAAAATTGAAGTCCATAGGCGTCCCTCACAAAAAATTGGAGGTCAAAGGGTAAGACGCTCGCCACTCTTCTTCAATATTTCTATGAGCTTTTTACCAAAAATCACGTAGAATTTGTGTTTATAAGACACTAGAAATATCAATAAATATGTATATTGAAACAAAGAGTTCAAATGAAAAGTGGCACAAGGAGTATAATTAAGTTGTCCGTAAATGTACCGGAATCTTAAATCAATAAATCAGTTTCCAAGAACTATTATTTATCGGTTCTACATAGATTATATCAAATATCTTTTCCAAATTATTGCTATGTAAATGACAAAAATAAAAATGCGGTATCCGAAAGTCATTCATCCAGCTTTGTTTATATTAAATAATATACCGAGTGATTCGCAAGTGTTGATAAAGAATTAAAGCTTTGATGAATATTATGAGGCGTCTTTCCTATTTAATTTTAGCTCGAACGCTTCTTTAAAAGGCACGATGCTTTTTAAACATGCAAAACAATTTTAAATTATTCGATATATTATTTTCCAAATAATTTCCATGGAATTTAGATAATTCTTTGTAAATAAAATAGTGCTCCACTGGTCTATGTTAGGAGTTATATTTTTGGATTCATCTTTCAATATTCAAAAACCTCAATTTTTTAAATAAAACTTAATAAACGATCTAAAATAAATCACATTTCGCTACCCGAATAAAATGTTAAAGAAACGTAAAGAAATGAATCAATTAAAAAAATTATGTCCCGTATAAATCACCCATCGCGCAGCCGGTGTGTAATGAAGAACACCTTGACAATGAGTGTTCCAGTAACATAGACCTTATTCACGATGATTATGTAAGTAAATTCTTTGCGTTCGTTTCCCAGACACCCACATTCTGGTATGTTGTTATCTCCATTTTATTGCCATGTGGGTATATGATGCCGCTTTCACTACCTTTTTATCATTAACGCATTGTCTCCGTTACTTATGTTCGCTGAGACGCGAGTTATTTATCATTTTTGTTTGACGAACGATTGTTGACTACGTTATTTAATTTTTTATGCGGACGAAAAAGTGAGGCACCGGTTGAAACGAAAAACTAATCAAAACTTTGTAACCTGAAAAACATTTCCAAAGCAACTTTCTATGTGAATTAAAAAATGTAAAAAGTTTTTATACAGAATGTCCCATTTACGAGTTACCGATAAAAAATTAAAATTTCTTACAAAACACTCCAGTATTTTTTAACTGCAGAAAATAACCTTTTCAATGAAGTGGCACAAATCATATTCTGTCCCAAGGTTTGTATCCAAATAAATTTGGTCGTCTTTAAATATGCTAATATCCCTTAAATTTCTTAAAAAATATATATGATACCTTTCCAACGACGTGAAACACATATTCTAACCAAAGGGTTTTGTCCAACCTAATTTTTGTGTGTGTTTATATATTATTTTCAAAAATTTCTTCAAAATTACCCGTTTGCAATGCACTCACACAATTTAGTTTTGGTTAGCTTGCTAAAAAATAATAGCAGTTCAAATATAATAGGCATCAGTATCAGATTAAAGTCTAGGAGAACCCAAAAAGTAATTTAATCATAGTATAACATTAGGAATAACGAAATAAAAATAAAATAGAAACTTCGGAATATATTTCAAGCGGCAACAAAAAAATAAATTAATTTTTTTGATAGACAAAACATTTAAAAATTAGCTGTCACTTGTTAAAAAAGCCTGGTATTCCAGAAGACATATATTTTTCGTTTGGGTTTTATGGTTTTCGGATATTTTTAATTACTTTCATTTTAAAGAGATAAAGAAGATCGAAACAAACGTCGTCCGGTCCTGTATCCTGTATCTATAATGGAAAAAATTAAATTAACACATACAAAATGTCTACTTTTGAAAACAGTTGCTATTTAACAAACTTAACGATAAAAAAACACAAAAACAAAAAATAATGCACTTTGGTAGGCATTGCAAAATTATTCAATAATTATACAAAATCCTTGCCAAAAACGAGGCGTCGGCGGATAAAATATAAACAGTTTTCGTTTACCCATTCCTAGTGTGCTGCACTTTATGAAAAAAAACTCAGAAGGTAAGTACATAAAAACGTTCAACGTTATTCCATGGTTTAAAAAATGCCCATGCAGTATTCATGAATAAGCGGCGGCAACACTACAAATCGCAGAGGCCGACTGCATTAAATATATATATGCAACCATTGCCCATATGCGGACACGTGACCAGATAAACCAACGGACCCGACCGCAACTATTCTCGGCGTTCTTCCAAGAAGGAAGCACGCAAAAAAGTCTTTAATGGATGGATTTTGAGATCGTTGTATAAGGCCTGGTCGCCGTGTGGATTTAGTTACCAGTGACGAAAAGTTAAGGATAACATATGTCGTCGACGAGTCCGTATGTTTTAGCGGTTGACGACTGAGACCACCACGAAAATCTGGGCGTTTCACCGTGGTTTCCAGGAAAATATGCGAAAAAACATGTATACACAACTTGCCTTGAATCTGTCTGGAGAAGAGGGAAGCCAAAAAATGGATGTACAAAAAAACTTTGCAGAAAAAATAAACAATTTTCTTTACTGTTTCAATAATTGAGATCAACCCCGATAGAAAAAATACAGAGCGAACAGAAAAAAGACACTGAAAAATAATATATACACTTACAACAATAGTAATCTATAGAGACTAGAAGCTTAAAGGTATTATCGTAAATGTATTTTAAATTTTTACCCCCCATTGGATAGATGGTATATCTTTGTACTGTAAATAACCATTGGAAATCTTGACTTTTCAGTTAAAAAATGCTGACATTAACATCTTTTTTTCCAAACTCAATCTGCGTTTCTGAAATTGAATAATATTTTGATTGCCAAAAACCCTGTTATCGCATTTCCTCTTTCGTAAACTAGGCGTCCAATTCATCGAATTGCTTTTAAATGTGACGCTTTCTAATAACATCCCAGGGAAGTATTTTTCCTAATATTTAGAACCAAGAATAAGGCAATAAGCATTAAACCGATAAAAAATAAAATGCTTTACAAACATATGTAAATAACTATTTTTTTGTAAAATTCGGAAAATTCTTTAGAGGGTCACAATTTTTTTGGTGCAATATGATTTCCTAGCAATTTGTAAAATTTTGTGAAGTCATGGTTTTTGTGTTTCCGATTTTTATTTTATTGTAGCAATGGATAAAAGGAAACAAATTTCTTGAATGATAAAAAAAAATCATTCTGTATTCAACAACTGGAGCGCCTACCTACAGACTATTTTTATACTCAGGTGATCATATATTAGAGTAATTATTTTTATTTCCACATTTATTTATGTGTCTATTGTTAGAGTTGCTTAATTTAATATTACACTAGTTAAATAAAGTAAATAATAAAATAATAGGCACAATTTATGTGTGCATCGCAGTTTGCGCTTCCTACTCTCAGAGTTGAAGAGATGGTTAGAATGCACGCAACGATAGAAATTTCTCAGGGAATTTATCGAATTAGACAACCTTTGCACGTCCATTGATACCAGAGAACTGCGCCTAGCGCTAGCGCAACAATTAATCTCGCCGCTAATTGTTTTCTGGAATTGATCGAGTCAATCCTGCAGTGTCACGTGGTCTTCGTTGTGTAAGGATAGACCTAGAAGACTGCTGATATGAAAAAAAATGCCATCGGTCGACGAATACCGCAAAGATTTACTGTTCTCGTCTTCGACAAATAACTTTTTTCTGCAGCGTCGTGTGATGTTATCTGAAGATGGGTGTTCAGTTAAGTATGGCAAGCTTAAGGCTTTAGCGGAGAACACTTGACAAAATAGGATTGATTTTTCGTATTTTAAGCAAATATTTAGAAAATAAAAGAAAATAAAAATAAAACAAATAAATGTTATTTTGAATCAAAACATATGACTTTATCCAATGGCTGATGATTTTTTTAGTCATAGTCAATAGCCTCTTAATTAATTAATGTTAATTCGAATTTTCAAAAATATCGCTCACTGGCGAGAACAAAACAACAAAATTTTAAAATAATTTGTTACCTCAAAAATCCTAGTTACTTTTTTCTAATGAATTGCGACACAATAAAATTTTTCTATTAAGAGCTAACCCGCTTTGTGAAAATTGTTCCATAAATAAACGTTTTTTTATTATTAAACATTTTATTATTTACATTTTCCGAATTTAAGTGCTACGAAATTGTTGAGATCTTAGAAATATAAAATTATTTTCACAAGTTTACAAACTAGTTTCAAGGTTAAAACATTTAATGCAGGTAAAACTACAATAATGATGATAAAGGTACAAAATAAATTATTTTGCAAGAAGAACTAACTCATTTTTTAGATCATAATTTCACAAATTTCGTGTCCTGTCTAAAAGAAAATTTCATTGCATCAAGTTCTTAACTATGGACAGAATGAGACAATTGGGTTTTTGAGTGTCTGCACTCTTTAATATCAATTGTCGACCTCTGGTACTCCGAATCCTTTGGATTTTGGGGAGCCATGTGAAAAGCGACCAATACTTAAGCGCGACGAAAAAACGTAAAGGACAAAATAACACAAAATCTAGCTAAAAAATCTTTTTGCACAATTTTCGTACATTTGATTTAAACTTTTAAACTTCAACACTAAGAGTATCACTAAAAACAGGAGACAAAGTGAACAAAATGAACGAGTAATATTCCAAATTTAGATCAAATTAGAAAAAAAAAATTGAATTTATATAATACAATATACCTATAATAAAGAGTATACTATATACAATATACTATATTCACAAAGTACTTTACGCAAAAATTATTCTATTTAAATTTGTGTTATTATTGGGAGGATGACAAATAAAAATGCCCGAAAAATGTGATGCAAAAATACCCACCATGAAGGTGGTGTGGGATGGTTCCAAAAGTTCATTGTTTTTCGAAGTCGATTTTTCACTGCCCACAATTTTGGAAGCGTGACAATAGAATATAATTTGTTGTTGTAGGTTGCTTGGGTAGCATCATTAGTTATTTACTTTTATCTCTAAACAGGCCACAAATGTTGCTAATAATGGCTTGCATAATACTTTCAACCTTTTTAATTCAGCAATCGTGCGGGCGTCAGAAAAAAATAAATCATTTTAAGCTAGGACAGAGTGTTTGAGATATTTTGAAAGGAAATTATTAATTTTATTGCAGAAACTTCCAAACTAATCCTAAATAAATTTCAGATAATATTGCTGCACAACCTATATAATGTACCAAATGTTTCAAAGATGATATTACAAGTTGGTCGTAAGTGTTATACAATAAGTTTTTTATACAACCAAAATAACTAAAGCAATGAAAAAATTGCTAAATTTGATTCCCCAGCTTCTAAACATTCAGACAATGGGACAGAAAAGTTTGATTTCCTCAAAACCATATTATCTAGCATTCCACCCATGGTTCACGTAATATTTTTTTATAAGAAAGAAAAAGATAACGCCAAAACGAGCAGTCCCAACCAAGCGGTATCTCTCACGGGAACCATCATTTTGCGCGCTGCTAGGCAAATTGTTAAATTACTAGACACCATCCTTTTGAAACCCATAATAATTCAAAGCGCACATTATCGTTTATCCAATCGGCTGGATGTTTTTTTTGCCTTCTTCCTTTGTATGGCGGATTCTGGTTCGAATCTTTTAAAAAATCTATCAAATTACAAATGTATGACGTCTGGGTAAAGGCAACTAACTTAGTATACATTTGTAAAAAACTTTCCTAAATTACACTACATGTAGGAATTGAAGCAATAAGATAATTTTCGCTCCTTTTATGGGTTCCTGCATTTTGGTGTTCCGCTGCTTACGTCGCCTTTTATAGAATTATTTTTCTTCTGGATATCCCAACTGAACCGAATCCTTATTGGAATGGTGTGACTTGGTAGAGTTAAGAGTATTAGACTCAAGAAGCTGAGAAATATCATACAAATTAATCAATGTTGCTGTTCTTAATACAATTAAGATGAATTTTCAAAACTTACCAACTAAGTGTCAATGCGTTTTGGAAATTCATTAGCAAAGCAGGCAATGGGATATTTATTATTATTAATTATCAGGTCATTGAGGGGTTGTAGAATAAATTTTCCCTTCTTTGCTTATTGTCAACTAGTTACTGTAAATTTCAAGTTTTTACGTTTAAAGTATGTTTAGTTACAAAAATCTCAGTAACTACATTTTGAACTGACAAACGTACAAATATAATATACACATCAATCGTTAACTACTAAACCCCATTGAAGTTAACCGCACAATCCAGTTAGTGGGTCAGCAGTTCAACGTCGGTGTCAAGGGTGATTTGAATTCTGAATATCAAAATGCTTTTTGGTAGATAATTGTTTTGGTTTGAATTAGCGGTCAGCATTTATTAATAATGCAAAGGAAGTATCCAATTTCATAGACCACGTAGAATTCAAAATATTTTATAATAAATAATTAAAGATATTTAATTGAGAACGCAAGACTGTGGTTATAATTGTTCCACGAAATGTAAGCAAAATATACCGAAGGAGCAATAAAGCCTTGACTTGACTATACGTCAGTTATAGTGGTTCAAGTTTTCAATATAGCTTTTAAGACAATTAAGCCGTTTGTAAGGATATTTTAACTCGTAACTCATAACCCATATATGTTGTTATTGGATGTAGTGGGTATTTGGCGTATATCACCAATATTTTTAAAATTGAAGAGTGATGGAACTCTTTAACGCACCTCTATAGAAGTGTTTTAATTAATTAATTTAGGTTCATCAGAAAAGTTGCTTTGTAAGATTCGTTTATATGTCCATTTCTAGCTGAAAACTTTAAAAAGCTGAAATACAAAGTCGATTTCAGACGATCACAGACAAGTTTACTTCCTTCCTAGCTTAAACCTAGTGGCAGAAAATAAATATGTTGAAATTCATTCTGCGTTTGAGATATCTGATTGATAGAATACCTCCGACGCACTATTGCGATAACATGTACAATCAATTTAATAGACTTGTAAACGCCGTATATGTGATAACAAATTAAACAACTAATAGAAGGGTGAAACAACCCATCAACAGTAAACCGATTTCTATTATAGTTAAGAAAGAACTCTTTATGAAATAAATCTATTAGAAGATAGATGTTTCGAATGGTAGGATGCAATGCGGAACCTGTAAAACCGTAAGAAGATCTCGGCAGTGGGTCTTGCGAAATTTGAGTCCAGATAAATTGCTTCATAAAATTCCGATATTTTTTCAAATATCGCGCATAATATTTTGGGTCGGCAACGCGTTTTAATTCTAATTCGTTAACAATAGAATTTAATTTGAGTGCGGCTTGTTGCACAATCGCCGCAAATGACATCATGCAGCCGATTCACTTATAATTGCAATTAAAAACGAATTTTTTTTTTCGCGTTGCAAGCGGATGTAGTAAAATGTTTAATCAGTCGATTGTTTCACAGACGGTGTCAGACGGTGTAAACCTTAATTGTTAGTTACTTTTGCTTGTAATTGCTATAGTTGACGGCGATTTTCTCTACAGTTCACAAGAGACGCAGTCCACTTATATTCAATAATTGTGAGATTTTACAGGGTGGTCAATTGAAAACGTAGAGCAAGGTTGGGACAAAATGCACCTACAATGACCCAAATCAGGATGTCATCCCTATATATTTCTTTTAAATGGGAATAGGGACTAAGGACACTTTCTCAAAATGGATTTTTGATGCCATATACAGTGCTGTTTCATTTTTGTGAACCTTTTAGAAAATATGAACCTTTAAAATACCTTCATTGCACTGAAGTAAGAAGTAAAAGACTTCTTTCTATATGCTTTCATAAACTAATCAGCAATGAAGCCGCTTTTAAATAGCGATCACTTGATCTTCAATCCCATTGGACAAAATTTAGGGCGACAACTTAAAGTGTTTTTGGATACTGTCGAAAAGTAGTGTGACTCAACTAACCAAGAAATTTGAAGATTAAAAAAAATTTAAACTTTCAATGTATATATAAAAAAATAAATTATATAACATAATTTCTGCTGAAATCAAAAATTAAAACATCGAAAGAGTTCAGCTATAAATTGTCTAACTGACTAGTGGAAAATTGTCCCTGGGTCATTGAATAAGTTTAAAGCTATGGCTAAAAGCAACATCAATTAATGTAATTATTTTGGCTCCTCTTCCCTTCTTTTGGTAACTTTATTTTTGTAATCAGTCTTGGACTATATATTTTATTCTGTCTGGCTTATTTGCAAAATAAATAACACTTAAGGTAGCAGAGGAGTTCCGCAACTCAAGCTTAATTAAGTGTTATCATCACGTTCCCATTGTAATTAGGATGTCTTTTTTATCCCAAATTCAAATTTAATATGCTATTAAACTAAAGCGTCCTATACTCAATAGTATCTAGCGTCATGTTAAGGTTAAAGCTTGTATCTTATGAGCAATAAATAATTTACTATTATTGTTATATCAATACAAAAATCTATTCCGATTTTTAAGCTTTCTTTCTCCTGGTATGGTTGTATACTTACTAAACAAACGAATGCTTAACTATGTATTAATTAGTTGTACAACGAACAGATATTTTATGAGGCACTTTTTTTAGAATGACCAAAATATCAATACCAAAGTAAAGGCGAAATATGTTTGAGGCAATTTAAAGTAAAGGATTCTCTAACCTTAATGAGACTGTCAGGAAATTAATGATCTAATACTGTGCATAAATGACGATATAAAACTGTTTTTCATGGAGGAAAGTAATTCCTATACTATTTCAATTTTAATGACTAGCCAAAATGATAAACAACAAACGAACAAGTAGACAAATAAACCAACCACACAAAAAGCAACTAAGACGAATTGTAAGTATTTGTAAGAAACTGCCTCTTATCCATTAACCAAAACTAAAGTCTTAATGTAAGTCAAGAAAGTAGATGTCGAGCGTCTGAATGAAGAACTAAATGATGATTAAATTTAATCGCGGTTCTACGACAGAGCCCGATCAACATTTCAGTAGAGGAACGTCAACAAAACAACTGTACAAAAATAACCGTACCTGGAAGGTTTTTGTCCTTTTCTTTAAAATACGTTCGCAATTTAACGTCGAATTAAAGTCAAAAACCTTTGGATAACGTCACAGTCGCTGCCCATCGAAAACACTAACTTATTACTTTGTTGCTCCTGTGTGGCGCAAAAACGCGTTTTGTTGATCGGTTTCCAATCAGCTGATGGCAAAAAAGGGATAAGATTCGCGCCGTTGCGACTTTTAATTAGCGTTTTTAGTCGGCAATAGTGATGAAAAGCTGTGTTTTGTCCTTTAATTGCGCCATTCACTTCTGTTGAATTGGAGACAAAGAAAATTTCCAAGTTTCGAAGATTTGTTGACCTACACACTTTTTTTGAACTTACGCTTGCCGCGATTTTCGCAGCTGGTAATCATTCAAATTCAAGTTTTTAAAGATTATTATAGAGAAATAATAAATAAATCTCATCACGCTTATGATCAAAAATAATTATAATTTTTAAAAAATGACCCTGGCGCTTTTAAGCTGCCTTTTAAGACACTAACAACTTTATAATTAGGTACTTTTTGTTTTTTGTGAAAATTTTTATTTCTGATATTATAAACGCACAACGTGGAACAATACGTTTGTTGATATTAATGCTTGATACTCGCAGAGGAGGCCCTGGATAAGATCGCTCCGTAAAGTGTAAAAATTTCAAACGCATTTATGTATTACAAAAAGTATAAAGAATGCAGAAAAAGATAGAGACAGAACATAAGACAGAATTCGTCCCTGTTTTATAAATGGAAGAGGCATATAAAAAGTTAAAATATTGTAACTGTAAATATGTAGCAAAAAAAAAGTGGAAGATTTTAAAAAGTCTTCTTACAACAAACAAAATGTGCCATTTTCAGACATGAATATTGGAGAAACAGAAGAAAATTTTAATAATTTCTCTTTTGTTAAAATATATCTTTCAAAACATGCAAGTATTGAAGTATTTCTGGTTTCTTATATTCTTATTGCAATTGGTAGAAATGCTGATTTTAAATTAAATTTCTTTTTATGACCTTATGCTGGTTTGTAGGCACGAGTTCAATTTTCTTAGTGTCATTGAATTTCATTCATAACTCTAACACAAGGAACGTTGCGTATGAACGAATCAAGCAATCCTTTTTGATTCTCCGGTTTTATCAGTATACAGCATCAGTTATCTCAGAACTAGTGAAAATACAACAGAACAGAACTAATTGGTTACAATACCAACTGGGACAAATCATGTTCATCTTTGATCTCTGCTATAATTACTAAACCAACCGATCTACGCCAATGTGTGATCCGAACAGATCGGAAGAAAAATTTCGCTCACAGACCCACAACAAAAACAAAACACAGCGCACCATATACGTGTGGAATATCTCGTTTGGATTGAGAAGAGAAGAATCTCTCGCTCTGTAACGGGTTTCAGCATTAACCGTTCGATTTCGATTTGAAGAGATTTTACGGTGTAAATGGGCACCATTATCGGTCGTTGTAAATTGATTTTTTTTTCGGCGCGGACCGGAGAGAAGAGCACTCCGGCTGGTTGGAAATCGCGTATGTGTGTTTATATCAAGTGAGGTACGCAGAAATTGAAGTTTTTTTGTCCACGTCAGTACAGTTAGGTTTAATTGCCGTATGTTATGAATCAGAGTGAGCGGGGCTAAAAATCGAAATTTCCTGTATTTAGTAAGTAATTAGTCCGTAATTAGTAGTGAATAAATTCCGACTACATAGATTAAAGGATTACGAAGTTGTTAATTTGGGCAATACCTCCCACAAGGATATAATTTTGACATTAATGTTTCCATATCCTTTTTATAAAACTTCTGGATTCCTCCTGCGTCGGTTTTTGTTCAGTCGATTTTCGCTTCTATATTGTTTGAGGGGGCGGAGCTAAATGAAGGACATTAATACCATCTCTGAAGACTGATTCCCATATCGGTGACAGGTAGAGAGCTGAGTCGCGGGTAAGATTGTTAGGTTGTTTATAGATTTCTATAGACTCTCGGATTTTTCATTGGTAGAAGAATTGATTACATGCAAGAATTTTAGTTTTATCCAATAAAATTTTATGACCGGTTTCGTGATTGTGTTCGACAACTTCTGATGAGTTTATTTGTCTTAGTCTTAAGGCTCTTTCATGTTTTTTGAGCCTAGCTGATATTTTTCGTCTGGTTTCTCCAATGCATTCAACTGGAATTTTGTCTTTCACGGATCGAAGATGTTAAGAGATTTTTGGACAAGTAGTAAATCTGGTTTTTGACGTTATATTTCTCTAGAAATTTTGATATGCGGTCAGTGATGTTGTGAATATAAGGAAGAACAACAGTGTGCAAGTGTGAGATTGCTTTCGGATTCACTGCTATTAGAAGGTTGTGGTGAAGTGTATTTTGTAATCGAACGCTTAATATCTTTAATGTGGAAATTGTTTGAGAGAAGAACAGAGGTAAGGTGTTTTAATTCTGGGTTCAATGACTCGGGCTGAGATAGGTTTACGGCTCTGTAAACAAGAGAGTTGATAACCGATGATTTTTGGGCCATATCTTGATGTGGCAGATATCGGTCTGTGTCCGTAGGTTTTCTGTAAACACAATGACCCAATGTTAGGTCTGATTTTCTATAGAAATTTCTTTTTTTAAGAATGGGGGGGTTGTTATTAGTTTCTATTTCAATGGTGTTTATGGTATGGTATTTAGCTCCGCCCTCCTCAAACAATATAAAAGCAAGTACAGAGTAAAATGCGAGCCAGTTTCAGTCAAGAAGAAGTCAGCGAAACGTTAGCTAATTTGGGTCAACAAAAACCGACGCAGGAGGAATCCAGAAGTTTTATAAAAAGTATTACAGTAGCCTGTGGAAGTTTCTTCGAAAAAAAATCAAAAATCCATATTGTTACAAGATTGTCTGCAGACTTGTAAGATATCATTAACATTAAGATCCATTTCTACAAATACAGACCGTTTGTGGCGTCACTTGTATAATATATATAAAATATTTTCCTGCATTATTAAGGAAGCAAAAATTAATACAACATATTAATTAACATGACTTGAAAAAGAACATTTTAAACCAATATGTGACATCCAATATTATTAACACAACATTTCTAGATTTTTTTGTAGAGAGAATGGCTATTATTTATGTTGTGCCACATATCGTTTTCCACAGCTTTTGAAGCAAAAATTTATAAATTCCAGCGGACAATGATATAGATAGATCATGTAAGAATGTAATTCTTGGGTTTATTCGATAACTAAAAAATATAAATTGGTGATATATTTTTTATAAATATGTTTTTCGTCCATATAATTGCGTACTTTTAAGCTAGCAACTAATTCAAATGTGATTAGATCCATATAATTAAATGCAGTGACGTGCCCAGAGGCAACCAATTATTTGTCAATAGATTTTTTTAGTAAGGTAGGCGCTCAAGAATTAGCCTTTTACTAAAACAAACAGATCTGTCAAAATAATCAAAATCGGCAAAATGATGATGATGATATGACTTGATCGAAAAAAACACCGTTTTACCCTTGAAACAAACAATTTAGGATAACCCTAGAACTTTCAGATCTTTTGGAACACTCTGCACAATTGAATTTCAGTTGGCCCATTTAAACATCCTTTGTTTGTAAAAAATATGTGTTTAGGGATTTTCATTGATTTATATGCAACATGGCCTATGAATCTTTTCTGACGTCTTTATACCTACCTTTTGCTATCAAGGCCAACATAGTGACATGAACAAAAACTGCGGGCTCACCTGAAACAACAAAAGTATATTTAGATGCATTTCATAGCACATACCACATTAACAAGCACAATTTTCGTTCTCTTTCTAACACCCCCCAACTCTATCATTCTCTGCAACATTTAAACTTAAATAATAAATATAATAAATAAAAAATAAATTTTTCAATCTTTCGAAATATGAAATTAACGTTACCTTCAAATCTCAAAGTTCGATTACAAAAACTTAGGCATAAAAGTTTAGCGAATTCATAAAAAGGAGTTATTAATTTTTTTAACTTTTACTTAATATTTTTGGAAGTGTTAAGAAGCAACGCCGCCATGTGTAATGGTTTCAGAATAAATGCGATCTAAAACCTTACAGTTTCCCAAAGATGAGAGTTGCAACGTCGCCGCAGAACTGTAATTCTTTTTGTGAGTATGACAGTTGTAACTATCCTCGGCGATTCAAAATTTATTATTCGTTCACATTCTTCGGTTATGCGTGGGCACAACACTTGTCGTTGGTACGTTTTCAATACGACCCAACTATGTATTCACAAATTTACGGCATTGTGACAAAGAAACATTTACACGATAAACCTTCTACTCCATCATACAGAGTGTCACTGTAATTGAAGCATAAAAGATCAAAACTAAATACGAAATGTAATTTTCCAAAGAAAGTTTCACACATCTTAGCTTACAAATAAGATCTTAAGAAGCCAAAGTATGATTGATGATTTGTATATATTAATAAATTTGAGGTGCCTAATATAAATAATTTAAAAGTTGGTTAAATATTTCTGCACGTTTTCATTAGTTTCTGTTGTTTTTTTAAAAATCGAATGAAACCAAAGCGGGACCCAGCATGTTACAATTTTTCAGTTTATTTTGGCGTTCTTAGAGCACGGAATTAATTTGGTAGCAGTTTTTTTGTTGAAAAGAAATCTCAAAGATATTCCGATTTTTCATACTAACCGACAATTACAAACAGGGAACAATCAGATAACGCCAACAGGAAACGTGAGTCTATGACCACCTTATATATTCTTATAATGCCAATTCGCGAATTGGCCTTGACTGTATATCATGTTCCCAAGTGTTTCAGCGCCCGCAGCACACATCCTCACGCAGATTTTGCTATCGATTCGTTCTCACCGATTTGCGTTAATGTCCCGATTCATTGCTCTACTACAATATTTGTATGTGTATGTATCGTGACACTAGATTACTTTCAGAACTATGTAGAACCAAATATTAGTTAGAGTTAAGATAGTTATAATACCTGTCCATGAAACCATTAACGATTTTACTAAAACTAATAAAATTAAAGTAGTGAGCTACCAAACATACACCAAAGTCTGACGCTTAACCGATTAAAAACTATATCTACAAATTTTGGCTCTTGTTTCGGGAGCACTGTCTTATCCTTTCCACAATCAAATGAAATAATCAAGATGCTTGTGGAGAAGGGGGAAGATCTCCAAAAGCAGAGTAAAGATAAATATTCATCGCACTCGAAAGGAAAGAGCAGTATAGATATCCTACAATGATTTATTTACAAGCAGCACGTATAGGAATATAGTAATCACAAGTCTTCTTTCTGACTTTTGATTCTCAACATGCGAAAACGACATATCAGACGAAGATTGGTGATATTCCAAATTACGTAAGGACATGATTTGCTTTTTAGCCTCTGAAATTAGCACATACTTTTCTTTTCATACCGTTGAAATCGGATCTGAGCATTTAAATCAATTAAAATCGGTATTTCAAAGTGGCGCGCAATGACCTTGGAAGTCATCTTTTCCGGTAATTTTCTAGTTCATTACGTAATAATTACTCTTAATAACGTCCGGATAAAAAAAACGAAAATCTTCGCCACCAGATTGGTCTTATTAGCGGAGATCCATTGCCATCGATGGAGAGTCTGTTACGGATTAATCAAGTTAATTGGATATAATATCAGGGCGAGCGGATTCTGACTAAATCGGATCGCGGGGATTAGGAAAGCGCCGTGTTATATCTAGGAATATGTCATATTTTGACTAGGCAATTAATTGCATCTTGTGTTGATTTGTTATAATTTGATAAGTATCTTATTAAACCAGTAGAATGTAGACTGAGGAGCGTTCATTCAAATCCAGCTCCCCTCCACTCCAAAGAAAATGGTCCGGTTTTAAATTAATGCTCGTTGACTATAATTCAGAAAAAATATTAATTTCACATTGAGTTGAGTGAGGAACAGTTATTTTTGCGTGTATTTAAACGCACAGCGTGCAAAATCACCTGAGGCTATCTCTCAGAAAAGGATGCATTTCGACTTTTTAAAATTTTCAATTAAGAAATATGCAAAATATGAGATTGTGTAACCAAAATGTAAACCAGATACCGAGAAATAAATTTTATGGTGAATGATTTTGCTTTGATATCAAAATTTCTTATGGTAGGGCCGGAAAAATATTGCAAAAAAACACTATAAAAGATGGTCTAAGTTTAATTTCATCCGACTTCGTTCCATCAAATAAAAAGCGAAAAGCGAATTACCCACGTGTCTTAAAATCCTAATACCGCAAAACCGCATTTTCTTGCACACAATTGCGGAATTCTGTAAAAGTAGTAAATGATATACGGCGTGTAAACCACTAACCGCAAGTTCTTTAATCTAATTCTAAAATTAAGGAGGAAACTGTAAGGAGTTTCCTAACAATTTCTTAGAGTACATTTAAAATATACCGAAATGCCGATATGAGTAAAGTAACATGAAAGATTCAATAAAATGAAGGAGGTAAAATTGGATACTGGGTACCCGTTTTTTTCTTTGGATCAGATTACAATTTAGCAAACGAACAATAAATGGAGATCAATATTTTCATTTTTTACATTTCATAAAGTAATATAAACATGAGTGCATCTATATATAGCTATTACATTATATAGCGACCCTACTACAGTAAAAATTAATTGATATTTTCGAAGAGAAGGGAATGATTTTCCAAGCATGGCTCTACATTTCACCCACCAACGTGCACTTTGTGCCTCTAGATTTGGTATTTAAAATTATAATTAATAAATAGCCAAGTTCATTCAGTCGTATTACTAAGTTTACTAATATTCCCCATCTCGAAGTTGGATTGCAATTCTAATTAGGAAAGCTCCTCTACATCGATCTTCTCATGATTTAATATTTTAAGCTCTTATAACAACATCGATAATTTCACTTAAATCACATATAGCAGTGTGCTGCACTGTGATACAGTGGAGGCTGCGAGCGAGTTGTGGTGGTATGAATCTGTTATATATTTACTCATATATTTATTGTTAATAACTTAACTCTGAATTCTGCCAATTTACTGTAGTATGATAGTATGATACTTAATTTGAACCAAGAACCAAAGTGTCTTCTGTCTAAATAAAAAATATATTTATTTTACAAGACGCATTCTTCTCATAGCAGTTCTTACAATTCTCGTTCTCAGAAGTTTTTCCTTCTGTCGAATACTTTTCTTTCTCTCCAATTTGGCCTACAATGTAGCAGTAGGAGTGTGTGATGGTTGCCCGGAAATACCCAAAGGAAGAACGTAGAATTTAAGGATTTTCAAATACAGAAATGATCAATCCGTGCACAGATTTTTGCAAGACATTTTTCTTATTCCTATGATTGTTAGCGACATTCTTTCACATCCAGTGCGCATTCATTCATTGTGATTGACGATTCTCAATAACATAGTTTCATGGCAAACTCAGTAACCAAATCATCATTCTAGTTTGATACAGGGGTACCTAGCAGACTAACGCTTCGGGTGGTGAAATAATAGCAACCCAATATTATTGTAACACGAAAGTCACTATTGATTGGTTTAGGTCTATTCGTTCCCATTTCGATTTCAGCCCGCGTAGGCGATTCACATGTGCAATTTATACGAGATCCTCGGCATGGGTTGCGGTTTTACCGTTAAGCCACTCTTACATTTGCCTAATAAAATAAATTTGCGATTTATCTAAGCGCAGAGCGACACGCGGACGAGCAACCCGACGTTTGTTGAAATCTAGTCTTACCGTTGTGTCGTGTGTTTGTGTATGTGTGTGTGTGTGTGTGTGTGTGTGTGTGTGTGTGTGTGTGTGTGTGTGTGTGTGTTTCAGCATCAGGTCTTTTATCACCTGCGCTTTTCAGCCGACCACAAACCGGGTAGAACTGCAAACAAACCGAGATAAAGAACTGATCGCGCGATAAACGCCGCGACTACTATTGTAAGTTTTTTTTAATGGAAAAATGCATGGTGACCACATGAGGAGAAAAACTCACGCTCGTTAAAAATAGCTTCGTGATTATTTCCGAGGTTTAAGTTTAGTTATAGTCATCATAGCTGGCTTCCGCTGTCTATTAAGCTACAATTCCGAGTTTTTGTCCCTCCATTATCAAGTTCAGCCCTCACATGAAATCTCCTATTTTGTGGGAAACATTTTAAGAATCTGATCCTCGTCATCCCCAAAAGTCAATTTAGTACATATACTATTGGAGTTTGTCATGGTAACGACTAACCGGATGTCGGCTAAACTTTTATTCGGGAATATTTTTATACATTATAAGTATAAATATGTCGATTTCATTGTTCGCAAATTGATTGTCCATAAACACTGTTGCACAGAAATCGACAACATGTGTTGAAATGTGCACTTTAGCTTGGAGTAAGCAATGCAACGAAACTAACCAAAACTAACCGTGGGTGCAGTTTGACGAGACGTTTTCCGATCAGTAGTATTTTCTTTTCCATTTGGTATTTTTTCTTTTTTTTTTTCGTAATAATAAGTAAGTTGTGTAATAGGGTCAGTTGATCAGCTTTCTGACACTGTTTTTGGTACAGTAACACAATTGAATATCTGTATATATGGACCTTTAAGTTCCACATTTCGAGCTGCAAGTATATATTTTCAATTATTTGAAATTTAGATATTATGCTCCCTATTGACCACCACTTTTAATACTTTTCTATTACTAATGGTTTTTTGCATACATTGAATAACCGAATAAAAATATTGTACAACTTGCTGTCGTTTTAGCTGGTTTTTAAAATATTTAGAGCGACTTGATATATAAAAGGGCCACTATTCATACAAAACAACAAGACAAAAAAACAAGCAACAGAAAATTGGATCCTGTTAGCAGTTTCTGCTATAAGACGTAGTGTTGTATTTTAAACCTTGGAAGTAGGTGCAAGGTTTGTCTTATAAGAAAACTGAAGGTCTAAAATGGGTTATGGTCGTTCATAGAAGCTGCTAGTAATTTGTCGGTAAAAGTATCTTAGCAGGACTGATATCTGTTTTTTTTTACATACAGTAGAGTAACACAATAGAATATCTGTATATATGGACCTTTAAGTTCCACATTTCCAGCTGCAAGTATTTATTTCAAATGTAGATATTAGGCTCCCTATTGACCACCACTTTTAATACTTCTCTATTACTAATCGGTTTTTGCATACATTCAAAATATAGCCTTGAATATCTCCTGCCTACTTAAATTGGTGATTCGGAATAAAAATATTGTACAACTTGCTGTCGTTTTAGCTGGTTTTTGAAATATTTAGAGCGACTTGATATATACAAGGGCTACTATTCATACAAAACAACAAGACAAAAAAACAAGCGACAGAAAATTGGATCCTGTTAGCAGTTTCTGCTATAAGACGTAATGTCCTATTTCAAACCTTGGAAGTAGGTGCAAGGTTTGTCTTATAAGAAAATTCAAGGTCTAAAATGGGTTATGGTCGTTCATAGAAGCTGCTAGTAATTTGTCGGTAAAAGAATCTCAGCAGGACTGTTATCTGTCCAAAATTTTATACATCAAATATTGATACATCAGTAATGGAATGGAATGGATTGAAATTTATTCCAAGGTATAAAATCTATAGTCAACAACTTTGCAGATATAATAGCGCAATAATTCTGGATGTGGATTTGCTGATTGGCGACTTCCTCGGGCACTTCACTTCACTTCAGTAATGGTATTTCCTTATACGACTAACGTTAATCTTAAAATGTAAACCAAAATAGCCGCAACGGAGGTTTATGGCAAAATATAAAACGGAAAATTTAAAGGCAGCTATCAAAGTTTACGATACGATTTAAGCGGTTTTTTGATTTACCTGACAAGTCGGTACCTAATACCAACACTGTTTTAATTGGTGTTATTTTTTTGTGCAAATTTCACTAATAGTATATCGGCATTTAATAAGGCTGATATTTGTCACGGAAAACAATTTCTCAATATTGCGCCGCGATAAATATTTTCCATTGTTTGATTTCAACTCGTGCCAAATACAAATCAATTAATAAGGAATCTATTACGATTGTTATGTTCTTTTGAGTGTCGATTGTTCACTGACGGTTTGCATACTAAACTTACGAATTGCTTGTGTCCGCCTCGGCACTGGATGGTATTAAGGTTAATGTTCTTTTTTAGCCCCATTATTTAAACTGTAATAAATAAACTCCAAATGAAAGTTTAATTAAAAATTCTGGAACTCAAGATTGAGTGCAAGAGGTGGGCTGATAGCAACTCCTCAATATTTGACTGTTTCGGATACCTTAAATTATATTTAAATTATTGTTGACTTTATAAAAAAAATGTTAATCAAGAATTAAAAATAATTTTGTTGAGACTAGATATGAACAGTTTTCTACTAACCTTTGTTTCAATTACGTTGAACAGAATTAAATCTTAGCCGTCAGTTATTAAGCTATATCAGCTTTTTACTCAAAATTTGAAAAAAGGAGATTTTTTTCCAAAGAATTTTGGGAATCTGAGATAACTTGAAGAATTAAAAGTGATTTAAACATTCAAGTGACAAAGAACACCAGACTAACTAAAATTACGAAAGAGTTTATACAAGGTGTTACTTTTCTGCATCGATTTAAGTAATTGGTCAAATTTACGAGCAAACGTCACTGTGTACCGGCTAATTATAAAAGTTTGCTCAGCAAACACGGGACCAATGAGAAGAAATCATATTTTAAGAGGTTCCCATCATAGTTGTGTGTGTATATCGTGTTTGGTTTTGTTTACGGTTTCTTTGTGTGAAAGAATGTGTACCGGAGTGTGAGTTTTCGTTGTGGGAAAAACGGCTGAGAGGAATAATTTATCTTGAGTACCATTGCCGTTTGCTGAAGAAGATTGGTTTGTTTGTTTTATGTTATGCGAATATACGATTAATTTGCACAAATTGCGACTTACCCGCACTATCACACGCAAATAACGATTCCACCTTCGATTGCGGTGTGAGATGAACAAATTCGAATTCAAATTTGATTAAAAAGAGAGCAACTCAAACAGTACGCACTTCTGTATAGAGATAAGTTATTAAAGAAGAATGTCTGGCATTGTATTTCGGAAACGGTAGTTAAAAAAATTGAAAAAATGCGTCTCTAACCCAAAAAACCAAAAATTAAATTAGTTAGTTATATGAACCGTAATAATATTTCAATTTGAGCTACCCTATCAAAGCAGATTCACTTTTTTTGTTCGATTATACACGATTTAGCTGTGCAGCCACGACCATATTCACCTATAAATTTTATAAAACAATATCAAATTCTCAATTCAAGGAGCTTTCTCAACTTTCTCAATATTTGCCATCGATTCAAGAGATACTTCTTGTTCATGAAAGTGAGTTAAAAAAAAATCGTAAAATATGGCAAATTGCTTATTTGTGCTAAGTGCCTTCCCTAATGGTTTAGCTACCACTGTCGAAAATTATAATTTTGAAGATGTCGGCCCACATTTAGTTTTTGAGGATTCTTTCATATTGCCAATACAACCAACCAATATAAGCTGCGGGTTGTGTTTTAAAACTCTAGTAATAGTGGTCATTAAACACTACCCCAGATTTTTGAATGTCCTAAAATATCCCCATTTGTTTAAGCCCGAACGGTTGAGAAATCTAAAAGAAACTTTGTCCTTTTTGTAGAATACGACTACAATATAAAATTCTGCGAGGAGTGAAAAGGCAACTAAAATACACGGACACCATCTGATGGGCCGTAGTATAAGAGGCGTTCAGTACCAACTGGTTTAAAATACTTTCAGGCTTTAATAACATAGCCCGAACCAATCTCTATGGTGTCGACCAACGTACCATAATTTCAAACCAGATCGTTTTGATAAACGATTTTTTCCCAACTACCGGAAGCTCAGAATGCAAGATGAATTAGATACTAAATATAGTAGGTTATTAAAACAGTTAAAAAAATCAATTTGCATAAGATTGTTATTGATACTTTATGGGCATTAGCCTGCATTAAATCAAGTTTTAAATAACCAGATAACTTGTAATAAATCTTGTAGAATTTCAATGGGAAATTATATTTTATAGCTTTTCGCTTTAAGCAAAGCGTCCGCGAGCCGACATTATACAGGGTATCTTCATAATACCCGGCAATGCATCAGCGGATTCCTAATAACCGCCGTTAAAAGTAATTAATACGATCGAAAATCGATCGGGGCGGGGTCGCTGACCTCTAGGCGGACAGTGCAAATGACAATTGTAATGAAATTCACTACCCGAATGCCTCCTATGAAATTTTAACAGATTGTTAACCGTCTCTTTAACGACGACACTTAAATATAATTTCGTGCGTTTAGATCGAATTTCATCCCTAAAATGTTATACGCTTCCGCATGGATCCGCAGGCAACTGCCATTTCTTTCTCTGATCCACAGCTGCCTTTTGTGGGTATACAAATCGTAAATGCTCCTTTTGACGCAATTATAAATAGACTCGTGCTCAACTTCTTTCTTAAACGTGCATAAAAGCGAATTTTCTTATCACCTGGCAATATTTCCGTTACAACGATAAACGAAGTTAAAATAGTTAAATAGTGGTGTTTCGTAGGGAAATAATATAAATGGAAAAGTAATAATTAAATTTATTATTCATTGATGCGATTCCAAAAATTGGTGAAATTTTGGTATTTTGATAGCGTTTCATTTATGAAAATGGTTTTGTGTTTAGTTATTTGTTACCAATAACCTTACTACCAAAGTATTTTATTTTTATTCAAAGTGTTATGCCATTTGGAATATTCATTGTGACGAAAAATAAGATACGCACTCATCTGCGTAACATATACACATTCAGAAGATTCGTTGGATTGAAGATTTTTCTTCAAACGAAAAACTAAAACGAAAATTGTTTAGTGGGAAGAGTAACCTTTTTCAACTCTAACCCAAAGAAATATTTATATGTGTATAAAAGAATAAATTAACAGTAAGAGCCATTTCTGTCTCGATTTTGATTTTGCAAAAGCGGACACAGAGGAGCATAAGACCAGATTATTTTTTTTTTCTATTTTTAAGCAGCGGTATAGTGCTCGCTAAGTTAAGCATTTTCTAAAATACAACATAATATTGTATACTTTATTACCAGTATTATTACTAAAAGATTATTACAAACGTATTCTTTTCTATTTAGATTTTAAAGCAAGGAATAGAGGATTTTTGAATGCGTTTCTTCGAGAATCAATATAATTTTTGTCATCTAGTCCTTGGAATCTCTTTTTACATCGTTACTAAATGTGTGCCACTAGTAGATATTAAAAAAAACTGGAAATGGACATCCAATCAAATAGTCTATTTTTCACATAGACTAAAAGCAAGTAAGTTAGACAAAACGACTCTTTAATGATTATGAAAACCGATGACATGAAATCTCAGAAGATCCATCCAAAAAGAACCTATTCGTAAAAAATATATATGCACGTAGGTAGATATTATATTTTATCTAATATAATGGCGCAGAGAAAAGTAATAATAGTGTTATCTTAGGTGTTGTATACTTAGCGCAGTAAACAACTTTTATTTTACTTGAAGTAAGAAAACAATTTTTTTTCTTACTAAACAACTGAAACGAGATCCATTTTATCTTTTAAATGAATGTTCTATGTCCAAATCTTTAACACAAATATACATTGCAATATGTGTTATTTATGTCGCTGTAGTCGGAAAAGTCCGCGACGCTGGTATTCTGTCTGGCCACTTAATTACTAATTTATGCGGCAATCTGACAATTTTATGCAAATCGAAGCGTCAATATTTATGTAATCGGAGAATCTAAAAATATCGACTGATCGGTTAGAATATCCCGAATTGTCGCGAATCCTTCATATTGGAATGTCGATTTGTGACGATTAAGTGTGGACCGACCTTGTCTGAATTACGTTGCGGTTTTTTATGATAGCTTCTCACTACGGAAATCCCGTAGACAAATTCTCGGTGTTTGGTATGAAAGTGGGTTAAATATCTTACAAGTGACCCATAATTCGTGGAAAAGTATTCGCGTCATTTGTACGCTCAAATTAACAAAGTTTATAGCTTGGGACGGCGAACGGTAAATTTCATTAGCACTTTAAGAATCGGCGGTATTGATGCAAAACCTTACGTTTTTACTGTCAACGTCCTACATATTTTGTGTTTGTTGCGAAAAATTATTACAGATTAACGGGGATTAAGACCAGTCGCAAAAAAATCAAATAAAATCTTAATTAACTCTGGACGGTAATTAAGATCGGTGTTTATGATGATGCACCGGTGTTACACTGACTCCAAAATTGTAGATTATATACCAGCTTAGTTCATTACAGTTAAGGAGAGTTGAATTTTAGCTTTTCTGTCACTGCGACCCAAAAGATCTATTGTGACTGCTTCCATAGATTCCGTTTCCTTCTGTTGTGCATTCAGTGCATTCTGGCAGACTCATTAGGCTTGGATACTTCTTTAGCAGGCAGTGCTCCATCTCTAAACATTTTCTTTCATGGCTTAGCAAGCCTGCTGTTAACTTTGCCGATGGACTTCTGAATAATTCCATCGCCTGTATTTGCCTTTTTGTTATCCATGCTTTGACGGATGCTTTTTCAAGGGCACGACAACCCAAAGGGCTTCTGGTCTAATCGTGAACTTTGATGAGCCTTCGCTGACTATATTGTCGGCGCGTTCGTTACCTTGGTGGCTTTCGTACTTTGATACCCACGGCAGGGTCGCTCTATTCTGACTTGCCATTTTGCTGACTTGTGACAATGCAATACTTGCTTGGATGCTATTTTAATGGATTTCATAGCTTTTATTATCGATTAACTGTCAATGTAGATCGCAATCTGTTAGACCAGACTCGTTCTGGGCTTAGTCCTTGTTGAGATTTGCCCTATCGGTGTAGCGGATTTTTTCTAATCTTAATTAATTAATGGGCTATTATTTCCTTGCCTAGTTGGGAGTCCTGTAATGTTTAACAAAGCAGTAGTTGGGTGTAACAACTCTATATTCAGCCCTAGGGTATTATCGTCTGTCTTTATCTCTTTGTGTAGTTTGTCCTGTTTGTTGCCCCTTATTGCAGTTATTTTATGTAAATATAGAAGAATATTCTTAACAATTGTTAATGACTATGAGCTTTTCAAGCAATTCTATATATGACATTCTTTTGTCTTAATTTTTTTGACACACTGAAGCTTACAATGTAATTTTTCCAAAAGTTAGAAATGTGCAAGAGTGTTTGAGAATATTTATGGTGCGATTTTGATGGACGTTTTCAAAAATTATAGAGGGCCTGGATATTTCATGGACCACTGAAAAGCTGGGATGAGTTAAATACATTCTAGCTAGCCCGACGTAAATGGTTAATGAGTAAATTATAGATTCATATATTTTGCATTGTTAACTGTAAATTGGTCTTTAGTAGTTATCAGTACTATGGAAATCGGGGCAGGATTTAGTTAAAAATTGTTTGTGCAAAAATATAATTTTTTTATGACTAAAAAGTACTAATAGCGCTACAACTCCAGAAAAGAAGGTAAAAATGTGTATTCCGAATACTGCTATATATTGTTCCCGGAACATTTAAAACACAAAAAATAAAGTAAACTATGCAAAAAAAAACTGAATTTCGAAGCACTTTTTCTTTATAGACAGGCCTGAAGAAAGAAAATAAATAATAAAAAGATAAATATTTGAGTTCTCCTACTAGTTGTGTATATCAATAAATTTCGGTTAGTTTTCGTTAGCTTTCCATATGTGCAGTCGAGTCATTCATGTATCTGCTCAAAGCTATTTGGAAACATATTTTTGATTTATTTACCTAGTTGCCAAGTACAGTAGAGTATTGAATACCTGGGATAGATTGTAAATGTTTAAAAGTAATTGTAGCATGTACAATACCAATGGTTTTGCTACATTTAATTCAATTTAATTTAATATTTCAATAAGCATGCAACAACGGCGACGAGACTTTTAAAACCCGCTGCCATAAAAACCCAGATACGAGCAATCATCTTCGGAAATAACTCATTTTTGTTCCCTCTCGCTCCGAACAATTCAACCAAGTTACAGCATCGAACAATAACCAAACGTTCTTCCTATAATTAAATGCCAATAAAAATAATAAAAACAAAGCCGACAACAATACGACGTCGGCAAAAGGACCTCGGGCGTTCTTTTTTTTCGCTAGGATCCCGCCGAACCGTTTGGTTATAGTTTGCTCGTCCGCAAGGTCGAGTGATTCACTCGAATTCTTAAATGGATTAATGAAATCAACCGGATTGTTAAGGATGGAGTGTGGCGTTATTTCCAGCTACGCCGATAATAAAGGTAAATCACCCAATCCGTCGACCATTTAGCCGATATCATTGCCATTGATTACGACGAATTAGAACGCAAGGTATTTTTCTCGAGTTAAAATTGAACGCATAAATCATAAAATTCCTGCGAACTGTTCACCCTGCGCGAGTCAACTAATGAACAGGTTGCAAAGTGATGTAAATATAGCTCGGTAAATTTTCTGCTTCAGTTCTTCTCAGAAACGAACAGGGTCGGACTATACGGCCTTATAAATTATGAAAAGGAATCTTTTCTGCTGAAGAAACCATATAGTTATTAGATAATATAGTGGCCCTGCTACGGTAAAACTTGATGGGGCGTAGGAAAACAAACAAACAATCGAATAAACCTGCATGTCAGAACATTTAAAACAGCAAAATATCTAAACATTTTTTTGATAAAGAAGTAAATTAAAGATTTGAGAAGCCTTTCCATGAATGGCAAAGCATCCATTCTCACGCAGGAGGGTCGTACTCTCGATAAGTGCAGCCAAAAATGGTAGCATCCGTACCTACTAATGTCCCAGTTGTAACACGGTGTCAATGTGTAAGTGATTGTGGTACGCAACCTTCGAGTGTACAGAAAGGGCTATTAGAGAGTTTTCAGTGTATGCAAAAAATTTGGAGGTACTCATGCTGCCGGTCGGGTTAAATCACACCAAGAAGAACAGAAACAGACTGCTCGACTTGCGTTATCTCAATTTTATTAATAAAACGAAACAAAAATTAAAAAATAAAGTAGCGCGATCTATGATAGATGTGTATATTTTTCCATTTCAACTCCGTTATCGCCTTCTGATTAGATTTGTACAATATTTTCCTATTCCCATATTGATGGTTTTAGAAAAATATTCATTACTGCCATGAATTCGTAGAAAGCCGAAATTTTGGCCGTGTTCTGTTAAAAGACGCGTGTACTGCATTATGGAAAGAAGGACGTACGAAAAATCCCAACGATATGTCACGACCGTAGATAATAAGAATGTATGTATTTCGTGAAAAAACTAGAGTCCGTATCTGCACGCGAGCGCCGTGCGTTCATTCATGTATGAAATGCAGTTAATGCAAAATGCATATTATAAAAGTAAAAACACGAACTGGGCATAAAAAATGCCTGCAGAGTTAATAGTCGGCGTACATGTTAGTGAGACTGCGTTACAATTTGCTCACATTCTTATGTTTATTTAATGGTTCATCAGGAAGGTGCTTTTATGTCGGTCTCAGTTCTCTCTGAGTTCTCCGGTTTTCGTTGGAAGAAGAATGGTGTTGCGAAGTCCACAGTAATATTTATAAGAAAAATGACTACGCGACTAGTTTCTGCGTAAAAAATTGTTACCTATTCGACAGGTAGTCGACTGAAAAATACAATACTTTCATTATGGGTCACACTGTATACTAAACCTACCTTCAGACGAATAAGACAAGTGCCGCTATTTTCTGGGCTTTATCAAGGGCACGAAGCAGGAAGTCCTATAGAAAGTGCGAAAGTCGCGCGTGGTCTAATTTTAACAATCTGATCCTTGAAAATTTACCGCACTTGGGTTGGCTTGGTTGTCAACTTGGAAATGGAGTTTTACTAAATAAATTGAAATTAATATCGACGACGCATTGAACGGACGAGAACCTTTATTCTCACCGTTAACATCAGTATTTTACTGTGTTGACACACACTCTTTGCATCATCTCGTGACTATAACCACTAATCACACAATAAGTTCCCACGACGCCGAATCGAGAGACCGTTCGTCTCACTATTTACCCAAAACTCTACGAAAACAAATACAAATTTTGTTGGCTCGCTTTAAAACGTTAAGTTGGATCTTTCTATGCGACCTTTTAAAAGACTTTCTGTTTTTAAGTTCGAATACGCTCTTATTCCCTGTATAAACATATTTACTCACTGATGGTAAATTCACTTTATTTGTCATTTCTTAATATGCTATTAAAAGCTCCGAACCGTCTTACATTGTTAATGCAAAAAGCTTCGTATTTTCAAAATTGAGTTTACTGTCTTATTAGGCTTTCTGTGTTAGACAAAATAACTTGTTAATAAATATTATTGCGTAAACTACATACGGATTTCAAATCTGTAAGTTGGCGTAGACTTAGCCGATCAGTTACTATTATTTTTTTGTTCAGTACAAGTGTAAATGTAAAGGAAACGAAGGAAAACCAAACAATTTTTTTTCTATTTTAGCAGCTACTGGTCAGCGGCTTTAAACGTGAATTTGTTTTTTTTTGCATTTCATTAATAACCATTCCGAGTCGACAGGAAATACAATTTATATTCACGTCAGAATTACTATATTACAAACTGTCACAAATTTTAGGTGGAACGAGGTGGATTAATTGTTAGATAAAAATGGTAGAAGCAATTATAATTTCGTAATTAAATAATACATAATAACATACCACGAATTTGAAGACAAATAAGAGAACCAAAAACGTTGTACTAACCAAAGCGACTAGAAGATACACTTTCTGTTATTTCTTAAATTAGCTTGCAAGCAAAGAACAAGTTAATTTTTGCATACAAACAGGCGCGGTTGCCTATTAAAAAATATTCTTTTTCTTCCAACATTTTTTTCTAAAAAACTGTTTTAATTTATTCGCAGTTACACCTATATCTATACAGTTCACAAGTTTAAAAAAAAACTAAAATAATAAAGCAACTTCCGGAATCGTAAAAGCTTGCTAACTTATCATCTAAAAATATTGCGCAATAATTGATAGTTGGCTGGCTGTTCGAGCCACTACAAAATTGATCTACCTACGTCACTAAAGTTGCATTAGGAAACCCGATAAATTAGAATCCAAATCTCGCCGAATTTTCCCGCCACTAATAATCATGAGCGCAAACACTCTACCTGCAGCTGTTAGTGAGTCCTATCTCGAAAATGGCCGTAATAAATGTCAAGTTAAACAGAAGTTTGGTTCAGATAGCAACGAGCGCGTCGAGTGTTGAATTCGAGTGACCCGGAAGCGACGATTAAAATCGAGTAAAATTCAAAGAGGGCTGTGAGGGTGAAATACGGGAGATAAACCACATGGCCGACCACATGTGTGTCGCTGCGGTGCGTGTATAAACGATTTTTAAACTTGAAGTTTTATTCATTTCAAGGTTACTCTGACTACCATTTGCCATTTACACTAAAAATGGCCTGGGGTTTTTGTTTAATAGTTTTTAAGACGTTTGAGTTATAATCTTTTTACTATATGTTTAAAACAACGTCAACAAGTGTATTTTTATTTGTTTTCTCATCAATTATGAGTTGGATTCAATTAAGGTTGTTCCAGCGTGTTTTTAGGCAGTTTATTTCTATTTTTGAACTTTTTCACTTAGAACCTAGTGCTGGGTTCTCAGCTCGTCAGTTTGCTGATGAAAGGGAACCACAATATGTATGACGGATATTTTCAGGAGATGTTAAATATTAAAGAAATATTAAAGAAAAAATCGTTAAAAGCAAATTGCAATGATCAAAATTGAAGAAATTGTTGGGGGAGTCAGACTAAGATTTAAGATTTTAATGTTCAAAAAAAGTCGTTCAAATGGAATAGTGAATAAATATACAGGACATCCCATTTAAAAAAGTAATTTTTTATATTCATTTTGACGGCTGGAAACATATTACATCCTTACTAATGTAACCGACTTCCTAGCTTCTATGATAAAGAAGTTCTTAGATTTGAATTTGTTTACGATATTCCTTTTATCCTTTTTTTAAAATAATTCTATGCGAAAACCATGCGACCAAGTTACATTTTAAGCAAATTTTCATATTAAAGAATAAAAAGCTACAGTTTGGCAATCGGCAACTATCAAACTTTAATACGCTATTGACAATTTTTTACACATTGTTATTCACCTCGGCGCGATTTTGCACAAGCAATCAGCCGCATTAATTCCTTACGTTGCTAAACAAGGTTTCACAAAATTTTCACAATTAGCTCAATGCCAAAAATATATATTAAAGGTAAAAGCCTTATTTATATTCAGAATTGACATTCGTCGATCAAATTGCATGCCATGTGCACGCTGTTCACTAGTTTTCATTATAAGAACTAGGTATCTCAATTATTTAGCGAAAAAAAATATTTCAGATATGTATTATTTGAAATATAGAATCCTCCTTGCTGTAAAATGATTCAAAAATTATACCATATTACTACAGAAGAATTTAAAAGCAGGCGCTCTGTGCTGCAACTGCCGCTAGAAATGTGACTATAGTTTGTTATCAATCACTCAATATTACTTTCCACGATAGTAAATATTACATATCAATTCATTCCATGACCATGGAAGTTCCTTCAAAAACTATACAAAGAGTAATACCAACATATACAAAGAGAATATTTTTAAATTTAACTCAAATCCTAAATGATCCTAAAATGTGAAAAGTCTGGTTGTTAACACGATAAAATTTATTTGTTTAAAAATTTAAAAAGGGCACAATTTCTGACGAAACAAATGATACAGGAATATGTAACAATTCTTCAGACAAATTTTAATTGCTTTGGTTTTAATTTGTCCCTGTCGCTACTAACCGAACAACCCCCGTAGATGGATTAAAAAAATGCCTTCTGGCGTAGCTCGTGACTAATTTATATGCCACTCAGCTATCTCCTTCTAACATATAATTTGATTCCGATAATTCCCAGGACATTCCTTTACGTATGTCTCCTCCGTGTATATGTGTAGACGCGTGTGTGTGCGAGTGTGTCTATGCGTTATTCGTAGTATTTCTCCGTGGCAGGCAGTACGAAAAAAATGTACGAAATTTTTCCTGTGTACTCGAGCTGGTAGAGGTTAACCATTGGCGTAGGAAGGTCAGCTAAATTTGATAACATGTCTAATGCTTGGAGAGTGCTCAAATAGAACAGTGCAAAGACGTTTGAGGGAAATCTTCTCACTCCAGTGACTATAATCCAACCACGTTCCCATTGTTCTGATTCATAAATAAATCTACTACAACGGAATTTAGATATTTAATCATCTTCCTCAGTTCTTTAAATTAGCTTTTAAAAGTTCCGAAAAAAAGTTAATTGAAAGTCTGCAGGAATACTGCTATTATTTGACTTACAACCAAATGTATGGTCGCTTTTCTTTATTTGATTTTTTTTGCAAATTTACTTTGATGTAATTTTTATTATTTTAATGCGGAAGACATTATAATTATATGTATATATTAACACTGCATTGATTAGATGGTAGTAAAGTATTTAATTAATCATGGGTTGATACTTTAACTGGTATGACCTCCATTGAAATTTGAATGACCAAATTTTCGCCGAAAACCGTCGACCACGTCAATGAGTTCGGACAGAGGAGGCACGATGAATAAAAATGAGTTCTAGTCTTGTCGCAGGCATGTAGATCAGCTGTAAAATCGGGCTAAAAAAATCGAATACAACATGCGAGAACTTCTACAAAAGGCGCTCTAGTTTTAACTTGACCGACGGGTTTTTGAGACAATGCCAAAACAATTGGTGTTCGCGCGTTGGCAGATACGCACTACTGACCTACAGAATAAGTGTTTTACTGTCGTTTGTTGTGTGTCAGTTTTGGCTCGCCAATCTGGTTTATAAGAAATTGTTATTAACATTAATTGCCTTTTACTTACGAGGGGCGCAGTGGTTATTTCTATTTTTAAAATCGTTAAACTGATTATTGTAGCTAAGATATATTCACGCATCAGAAAAATAAATAAATGTATATGCTTCGTATGAAATGCAGCCTGAGCTGAAGCACTATGCACAAAAAATATTATTTAATTTGTTGTATTCTGCAATCAATTTTAGACCTGGCCATAGCTTACCATACCATTTGATAGGGAATTACAAAGTATTAAATTCAACAATATGGAATTTAATTCAAATTAATCAAGATAAAGATAATTGTAAAATTAAACTATATTAAGTCACTTTGGACCACAAAAATAACATACTATGCAAGGGTTTCTATTTAACACACAACTCTGGTTCTCCTAGTACTTTGGAAGCCACTTATTAAAATAATTCTTGATAGACATCCGTCAATTACAAAAAAAAATATTTTTTTAAACACTTAATTCAGTCATCACATTCTGTGCATAGCAGATAACGGTGTTTTCTATGTATGTGTATGTATGTATATTATCCCGCAAAATCATACTTAAGTAAGCTCAGTATAGACAAATAAGCCTATAAAAGTAAGAAAAATGAATTCGCTTCCCCAGACATGACAATGACAATTAAAACTCAAATATAAAATTGCATTTTTGTTGTGCTAAAAGAAACAATTGCTGTGATAAATCTTTAATCCTGTTTGTTAAATATTACCAGGAATTTCCAATCGCAATCTAAAAATCTACGGAGAACAAACCTTAAAGTCAAGTGTAGAGCGTCGGACTTCATTCATTTTATTATTGCCGAGACAGGTGAAGAAATGCGTTCACTTTTTTTTACAAGCTTTTAAGGATTGTTATTTTACCGGAGAATGTTGTTAAGTATTCCATTGAACCTGGTTTGCAGCCGTTTGAGCTTTTGTTTCCTTTTAACATTTAAGAAATATTTTATTGCTCTCAAAAATTAAAAAGATTTAAGAAATAAGCACGTACCTGAATAATATATTGAAAATTGATGTAAATTTCATTTTCTTTGTATATAATAAAATGTATTAAAAAAAATTACGTGAACAGAGATGTATGCACGTTTTCGTTAATAACATTTAAAAACTTTAAATCCAGAAAATGTTAAAATAAAAGTAGTTTTAATAGATCCTAATTTGCCAATTATTTATGAAAAAAATTATAAAAATAATTTCCAATCATCAGTAAAATTATTATCATCATAATAATTATGTTACTTTCAATTAAGTAAAAAAAATCTTCCGAAGTAGAAAAACCGCTTGAACTTGACATCTTATCTCGGTATCTCGGTGTCTTAAGTATCACCATTTGCATAACAGACTAAAAATTGACTCAACTAATTTTTACTATTACTACGAGTCCAACCTTGGCCACACCAAACTCATTCATAAAAAGTAGACGCTATGCACTTTCACACCTTTATCTGCGTTCGGTCAATTTGCATCTTTAAACACCGTAATTTCTAACACTCAGGGTCAAGATTGTTTATATAAAATATAAGAAAAAACGCCAGAGTGCTGCACTTATGTGACCTTTTTCGAAAAAGATTCGCTTTTTCCGTCTGGGTTAATAAAGCAGTGTTTATCCTCTTGAGTCAATATTTGTGAACGTTAATGTATACTGAGTTGCGTGTGAAGAATTAAGAAAGACAAGTCACCCTCGCCATTGGGTAACAAAGATTTCGAAATATTATGTAAAAAGTGGTCGAAGAATATTAATTTTACTTCTTACAGCCTCTTACGTTTTTTTCTTAAATTCAATCAATATTTGTTAAAAATGAAAATTTCAGTTTTCTCAAGTTTTTTCATATATACATTTAAATTATTAATTAGCAGAATATTCTTCATTTCAATGGCGCCCAAATGAACCCAATAAACTCCTTGAAATATTTTTTCTAGTAGCGAGGAATCGGAGATATCAATGATGGATCACATCAGGAACTTCTGAAAATTTATTGAAAAGAAATAAAATATTCGGTTGAAAAGTCCGCTTGAATACACTGATTTAATTTTTTAAACACATATTTTTTTATTTGCACTTTATAAACGAACAAGCAAAATATATTAGACCAAGTAACGAATATTAATTAATTAATTAAATTTAAAAGAAAATACCAGCCAAATTGAACCGTTTCTAAAATTTTTTTCATTAAAATTTCCAGGAAAATATTTCACTTAAAGAATATTAATAAAATAGGGCGCGAGTATAGCATGCACCAAATCCCAGCCGAAAATTCACGTGCGATATAATCCATTCGGAAGGGCACTCATCTTAAGGGCACAACGCAAACCACTGCACTCTTACCTCTCTCAGAACTTCTTGAAAAGAAAACTAACCGCAAAAATCCACACGGTTTTATGAACGGCAGCCCGGCAGTCTTTAAATTTCACACTCGCGATACCTCGAATGAGGGGATGCTCGTCGAACAATATATTTGAGACGACCGCCAATATTACCAAACTTGGTGTAATGTGACGCGTCTCGTCCCACTGAGCGAATCTTCTTTGAACGAGGGACGATGAAGAAATGAACTCGTACGGAATAGCGCGGCGCTAGTTTAAATAGTCAGTGGGGCGGGGATACGAGACCGCCGCTGCTGCTGCTGCTGCTGATGGTCCATCGACGGCGACGCATCGCGAAGAAGAAGAACGTGACGTCGCGACGCCTGTCGGCGTCGGGCCCGAGGGTAGAGAAGAGCACAGCGGCCGACTGACGCGGAATTTGGCGTTTGCTTGGACGGTGCTGCCGCCGACCATTTGAGGCGGTTGAATCGCGAAGCTTAGTGCGAAACAGATTGAGCGGTTCGTTTTAAGGTCGTTTAATAAAACCGACTTCTTTAAATACGTACGCAAGTTATTTCGTTTGGCGGACCCCATAATTTTTAAAAGAACATGCATTGATAAAACCTAAATTATTCTATTAATCTTTTTTTTGGAAATTTTACAAAATTGATTGTGGCGCAGTGCAGTGCAAAAATGTGAGAACGTTGGAGATTTTTCATTTTACACTATAAAAGAGAGAAACAAATTCAAATTAAATATAGTTTTGGCGAAAGGAGTAATACATTTTATTTAAATTAGTGTTAATAGTAGAAGTTTAAAGTAATAAAATAGTCGAACTGAGAAAATTAAATGCGAAAATTTTGAGGGCAATATTTAATCTCGTTTAATTAAATAATAAACACATTTTTTCATCACACAACTACAAACACGATAAACTAACATTTCTACACACTGTATCCCAAAACTCTCAAAGGACAATTTGGAATGTGGTTCAAAAATTTGAGCAAACTGGATCTGTAACTAACCTCAAAGTCCCTCAACGTGCTCGTGCAGATCAAAATATTGCTATTGTTCTCGAAAGTGTAGCCGAAGATCCAAACACATCGATTCGTCATCGATAGCAGCCAGTGAGCCTTACGTACTCAACCACACAGCGAATTTTAACAAAAAGCTTGCATCTACCCATCTACCCATATACAGTCCAAATAACTCAGGAGTTGAAACCTCAAGATCATCAACGGCGCCGCGTGTATGCAGAATCGATATGAGAATAAGGGATTCATTCTTCAACGAAAATCATCTTTAGGGATGAGGCACATTTTCACGTTGGTAGCTTTGTAAACAAATACAATGCTCGTATTTGGGGATTAGAAAATCCAAGAGAGATTGTTCAAAAAGCTTTGCATTCTCAAAAAGTGACTGTTTGGCGCGCATTTTGGCGCGGAGGAATAATTGGCCCTTCTTTTTTCGAGGATGATGCGGAGAACGCTGTTACGGTTAATGGTGTTCGCTATTGAAACATGATATCTCTTTTTTTTTGGAGAGCAGTTGGAAGGTTTATTGAAGGTTTGTGAAGAACAGGATGAAGCCACTTGTCACACATCCAGAGAAACGAGGCAATTGCTGCGGGGCAAGTTTCCTGGTCGGATTATCTCAGGTAACGGGGATATCTTACTCCCTAGTTTTTTTTTTTGGGGGTATCTAAAAAGCAGAGTGTATAGAAATAAACCACACACTATTCCAGAGCTGAAACAGGAGATTAGACGCAAAATAGCCGGCATAGAACCTGAATTGTGTCAAAAAGTGATAGGAAATTTTAATAAACGGTTTACATCATGCCACGTGAGTCGCGCGGGTCATTTGAATGACATCATCTTTCATACCTAATTGTAATACACTAATCTAAAATTGCAAATAAAAATGTTTGTATATTTTTATATTCTTCAGAGTTTTTTTATTATTTTAATGTGGAAACCCTTATTGAATCACCCTTTAGTATTGTTTTAAATTAATCATATTTAACTTTTTTCCGTATTCCAAATTTAAATATACCATTTCCCAATATTTTCCCTATTTTGTACACAAACTCTCCATTACGATTATTGTTATCATTAAGATGATAATGTTCACCATTTCACCTCCATTTTAAAATACATTGTAAAATTTTATTCATATCCTTTAACCTCCAACAATACCAGCAATAGGTGAATTAATATTAAACAAAAAAATTGAATATACATATATTGTTACACTTTCGAAAGATAGTATTTAATAGTGTGAATATTACGCTTTACGTTTTTTTTTGTAAACGCTTACTTACGTATTTTTGCTTTTAACTCGACTATTAAGGAACTAATGGCTAATATCCCCAATAAATGTCAAGTACATTATGAATTTTAAAATAATATCCAAAAAATTGTTAAGTGAATGTGTTATTAATTAACATTATTAATCCCATGAAATAAGAATAATAACGTTCGTACAGTTCGTAAAAATGCACCTACCTGAAAATTATTTTATAATTTAGAATACCGATTGTGACGAATGTTAGAAAACATTAGTATCAACTTGTTATAGAAAAACTTACGAAATTTGAAATGTTAAAGCCGCAACTACCGATGAGTCGATTAACCTTTTCTGTATTAATTGCTATAGTGGGTAATCTAGCCATTACAAGCGATGAAATTGTTGTCAATTTCTTAATCCGGTCGACGGGTCTTGGCATTTCCTTCGCGTTTAATTAGAAGCCTGTATGAAATGTTAAGCAAACATTGTTGATAGATCTGTTAACGAAGATCGAATATTTAATTGGATTAAGAACGCACTCACCTGTAAATGTGTGTGCTTGAAGGCGCCAGCAGCAAAAAATAGAAAATATAATCTTTTGCTTAGCATTTGTTTTTGGTCAACACCGTTGCCATTTTTACGATCAAAACCGCAAAAATGTTGTTAGTAAGAAGTGTCGCACAAACATTTTCTGATTAAATTGAATTGAGAACAGGCAAGTGGGATTTCCGTACGTAAGTACTGGTAATTTTCATATTCGTAATTAACATTTTTAAACACAAACCTTTGCCGTTCGGTGACCAATGATTAGCTTAATAGCAAATAGCAACATATTTTTATAAAATTATATTTATGTTACAACCCACAGTTGATGAAAATATTGAATGACTTCTGTAATAAAATTGACGTTTTTTATCGAAGTCGCTCACAGTTTACCACATTAATTAAACGTAATTAGTACGTTTCATTATTATTTTTCTGTTGTGAATATAGTTTAACACTTATTTTATTACAGTTATAGTTTATAGTTCTTAAAATGAAATTTTCTTCTAAATGGATGTTAATCTGTTAGACAATAAAGATTATTATTATTTTATTATTTATGGGTCCTTTAATAGTATTTGTGTGAGCATTGCGCTATGTTCGTGCTTTTATTTTGTTATCCGAATTGCGCCACCTTCCGACCCTTAACTAGAATGTACAGGACTTCTAAAATTTTCATCATTAAATCTACCATCGAGAACTCTCGGACGTCAACATTGCCTTTTATACAACTGATTACGGAACAGATCTAAACAGATAATCAATTAGCGCTGAACATATTAACTCTATAAAGAGCAGCAAAGTGTAAAAGAAAATAAAGAGGTGAATCGTTTGGTAACGAAATCTGCCAGGGAAACACTTATTGTAACTAAACAGTATTATGGATTTGAGACCAAAACCATCTGGACGAATCTAATAAAATTCCTAAAATTGATAGAAAACAAGTGAAAATAGCTTAAATATTTAGGATTTGCTAAAAGCTCTATGGAACTGCGGAAGGAATTTAAATCTTGTGTATTATGTGCCAATGTTTGTCTCAGAAGGGCGCAAGACAAGAATGCACTCTCATAGAATTCGGAAGCTATGAAGCATATTTATAATCACTGTTGAGTATAAATAATATTACTTAAAAAGTTATTACGGAACTTTGGTTTTTTTAAAATCAGTATTGACTGAACATAATTTTTTCGGTAAAAACAATAATTTATAATTTATATTATGTTTGTTAATTTTGAAGTATTTTTGTCACCAGTGTAGTATTCTACATATTTTATCAATTTTGAAACTATAAAAATTAATACAAGGAATGTTTGGAGTTATATATAAAGATGCTATAAATGTTTGCAGTCAATAATAATTTAGATAATATATGCATTTTCTCCAATACCTTTGGCACCCGCAGTTTTTCCTAATTAATCTCCATCAAATTTCAACGGGCTTTTCGACTTCGCTCGGGGCCTAAGTTTAATTAAAAAGTTTTAAGTGCAGTAAAGCAGCGCGTGTCAGATTTCGAGATTGCACATGGCCTGCTGAAGGCGACTTTGCATCAAGACACTCATATTCGAATTAATTCTGAGAACTTCACTCGAGCCTTCTCGCGTTATGGAGTTCACATTATTACGAAATATTTTTTGGCGAATACTTTGTGCCACAGCAATTAGACTAATGAATTAATTTATTTAATAAATTGCGTCCATACAAAAATTCTTAAGAACATACCGATTTAATTAATGTGAGTAAAGTCTATGGATTCAATTCAAGGATAAGAACAACGCATCAAAATAGTTAAAGGGTTATTGGTATGATCCAACGAAAGAGGGTAGTAATACGTTTTAAGGGCATTTAAATTATCAAAAACTTCAACCGAGAAGTGAGTATAAACCAATAGTCAAGGTCAAAGGTCAAAGTCAAATTGATTACAAAAATTACACTTTAACATATGTTTTTTTTATTGAAAACTCCTGGTTTCTTATCGTTTTAAGTTTTAAGGCTCAAACTGTCTTTTCCATAACCACCACTATTGAAAAATATAGAAGAATTATTGAAAGACACTTCCGGAAGCTACCGTAACAACTGTTTACAAATCTTCTGGATTTTGGATCGGTTGTTTATAGTCCAAGCTTGCCAATCACGCCGTTAGCTTCTTCAGAACTTAACTGAAACAGTTTCAGAAGATACGTAAATGGAAATATAGGAAAATCTAATTTGGATGCTAATAAACTTGAGATTTATTCTATGAAATGAGAAGAAATGGAAAACAAATGTAATTTAGTAATTTTGCAAAATACGACCCATGTTAAAATAACCATTGAATTGAAAAATAATCAAGTTTTGTTCAGAAATCACCTTTTAAAAATTTCTCTCGCCAACTTGGAAATATTCTGTACTGAAAATTTTTTTTGTACCATATTTTTCTTAAAAAAAAGGTGCAGGGACGTATAAACCAAGTACCGAGAGAAGTATTAATTTATATGAACTTTTTTTTTACTTTATACCAGTTGACTCTGATTTTGCATATTCACATGAAATTGATTCTGAGCAACTTTTTCCTGCTAATATTTAGTATTTCTTTTAAACTTATAATACATGTATACTTTGTTTTTAGTACAATAGCAACATAGCACAATTTTAGACCCCATAGTGTACAATATTTCAACAGACTTTTCTGTTGTACCAATATATTTTAATCAATACTCGTATACTAATATAACAAATTACACCTTGTAAAAAATAGCAAAAAAACTTTTAAGATTTGTAGAAGAACTTTTTTTTTAGAAGTAATGAAAAGTTTGCATCTTTTGGAAATCTTATTTGCCACAGGCAAAAAAACTACTGTTTTAAAAATTACTAGTCAAAATATGCGAAAACAACAATAATTTTCTATACGATTTTTAAAAACTGATAATTAAATTATAATAAAAAGTATCATAATTAAAAATAATTAAATAAAATTCACAGAATCGGTGAAATAAATAGCTTCGTATAAAAAGCAGAGAACAAAAATTAAAAAAAATGTCTTATAAACAATGATATACCTACCGACACACACTTGTGGGACAAATATTCGGAATAATTGTTGGCACTCGGCATGGGTAGTTTCAGATTGAATGCGTTTCTTATGTTAAATAGTTTCAAGGAGTCAGTCTTTATGAAAATGAAAGTACTGAATAATGCGCCATTGTGTTTATTCGTCAATAAGCCTAATATATCTTTTAACGGCATGGTAAAACTCGACAGGTTCTTTTATGATTTTACCGCGCCAAGTTTCGTCGATTCTGTTTTAAAATTCGCAGAACGCAATCTAAATCATGTACCCTATTTTTCTTATTTCAAATATTTTTTTTCTTGCCCCAAATTTTGTAACTGCATCAAATTTTGCAAATTTGTATGAAATTTTGAAGCCCCTGGATAAGCCTAAACAAGGAGACGCATTGAACTCGATCCAAACTCCATGACAACGGCGGGAGAGAAAAGTAAAAAGTAAATTTTAAAATTTATATTTATAGGAGAATGGGGTGTTCTCTAGTTATTTAATTACTTTATTTATATATAAAAATCTTGCAGAGATCATTTATATATTATTTGATCATCCAATCATTTTTTATTTAATATTCGTAAAAAATATAAGTAATATTTATTTAATCATCTATCACATATCTAAAAGAAAGCTTATAAAAGTTGATACAATCTAATTCAGTACATTTCTTAACGTTCTGAAAAAAAATATATTGGCCAAAAAACAGCGAATATTTATTTAGGAATATTATAGATGTATATGTAAACTTAACCTATATATATATATATATATATATATATATATATATATATATATATATATATATATATATATATATATATATATATATATATATATATATATATATATATATATATATATATATTCTCACGTATTGATTCACGGATGGAAAAATGTGATGACACTATATTCCGGGATATCATCCGTTCGCTCGTTGAACTCCGACTGGAATCCTGCATCCGACTGGAATCCTGCAAATCCTGCATCCGACTGGAATCCTGCAGACGTTTCGCCAAAATCTCACTTGGCATTTTCAATGCTCGCGCTCCGAAAACACTTCGAACACTGGGATATATATATATATATATATATATATATATATATATATATATATATATATATATATATATATATATATATATATATATATATATATATATATATATATATATATATTCTCACGTATTGATTCACGGATGGAAAAATGTGATGACACTATATTCCGGGATATCATCCGTTCGCTCGTTGAACTCCGACTGGAATCCTGCATCCGACTGGAATCCTGCAAATCCTGCATCCGACTGGAATCCTGCAGACGTTTCGCCAAAATCTCACTTGGCATCTTCAATGCTCGCGCTCGAGTGTTCGAAGTGTTTTCGGAGCGCGAGCATTGAAGATGCCAAGTAAGATTTTGGCGAAACGTCTGCAGGATTCCAGTCGGATGCAGGATTCCAGTCGGAGTTCAACGAGCGAACGGATGATATCCCGGAATATAGTGTCATCATAGATATATATATATATATATATATATATATATATATATATATATATATATATATATATATATATATATATTATTTTGTAAACGGGTGGCTAAAATACCAAATTAGTGATTTATGTTGTTGTTCTAACCGATACTATTTTTGTTAGAATACATTATCATATCAAAGTATCATATTATACTTAATTTATACAATCGAATTTATAAATTTTATTTATATAATAATTCGACGAGTTATTATTTATTTATGAAACAAAAGCAAATCATGTAATATGCAACTAAATCCGGTTAACTAAAAAAAAACATAAATATTTACACTAGCATGAAATTATAACATTGTCACCGCCAAAATTTACCACAACCACTTATATGATAAACGATCAAAATGATCTCACACAGCAGCTTCTAGCAAACAATTTACCCTCAGAAATCCAAACGGCTAGAAAATTTGAGAATTAATATAAGACAATCCTTATTACGGTTATCTGCCATTAGTGTAAACGTGTATGACAGAGAAACCAATCTCCATCACTAGATATCTATTTCTAAATGAAATTTAAATTCAAAAATTCAATATTGCCTGCGCAAATTTAGATCGAGTCCACTGGAGATGATTGTTGCAAGGCAATAACTACAAACTTTTGAGATTATTCAAAGACGAAAAACCTCTATCAGAATTAAAAAAAAAATTACCTTTTGTACTTTCGCAACGTGGTAAATTTTCATCATCAATATAAATAAAATTCTATAATTTCTTTTTTATTCCTCCTATCAAAGTCATATGTCGCCACTTAAATTTGAGTTATTTTCAAGGATAGACCGAAACAAAAATACTATTTTTAATAGTTCCAAAATATGCACTAATACTCTGTAGAGTGTTAAGTGTTTATATAAGCTTTTTAAAACTAAATCTTAGCATTTTAATAAACATTAATTAGATATATTTTAAAAATTCCTACAATTTAACAACCAACTTTTTTGACGTTTGAACAAACAGGTTCAAAAATCAGGACCAGCACGCCACTGTGAACATCACCAACAATTACGATATTCGCAAACGTGTAAGGTACTGCAAGATAATGAATAGGTAGATAGTTCGGCGGACAGAATGCTAAGCATCTAACAGATACAAGAGAGCGAGATCGGGCATTGAAATCCTGAATTCTGTGGTAATCTCATTATAAACTGTTCTCTGTTATTTTAAAGCGCTCTTACGTACGAAACATAATTAAATAGGTTGGAGAACCACGACGGCGGGATCGAAAGTCGTTCGGAAATTGAAGACGCGGTTCGTGTAAATGGATTTATAGTTAACTGGTGTCCGATACTCTTCTTCAAACGGCAATTCCATTGCGGTGTACCTGGTGGGATCGATTTTATATAACCTCAATAGGAAGGTCCTTATGTAAATTATTTTTAATTTAGCTATTAATTTTTTAAGCTTTTAATGAAATAAATTTGTAGAACTTTCTTAATGTGGCTCCACTAGAACGAGGACTTCGGTGTATCTCAAGAATATATATGTTTCGTAAACCATAATTTGAGGAAGTAGAACGGTTGAGAATATTGAGACTCAGCATACTTAAAAGGTCGCTAGATGCACCAATTCTCTCCTTATGATGAACTGGTTTTAATTTGTTCCTCTCAAAGTCTGGTCTGGTGGTGGTCTCTTTCGAGACAAATTTATTGTTAAGATCTTCAGAAATAGAATATGTTTACCCAGGTAAACTTCCAAATATGTGCTGCTCCTCAGTTTCAATTCAAAGAATATCTTTCTCTAGCTTTCTCTTTCAGTAACAAATCTTATTCTAGAAATACTAAAAGGATGTCGAACTTCCGTTGTTTTTATTTTTAACTTACACAACGTTTCGGACAGTTGTATTACTACCCGTTATCAAGTGTAAACTTGGTAGTAGATATCGGGTAGTGAGTGATACAACTGTCCGAAACGTTGTGTAAGTTAAAAATAAACACAATGGAAGTTCGACATTTTTTAGTATTTCTACTGAATCACTGTCTACCACCTTCAAGCAAATCTTATTCTATTCAAGTGTTGCTAAACCTATGTCCACTATCGGTACTTTAAATCATTTAGGTACTGAACCAGCATTTCCGCTGACGCAATGAAACAAAATTTCTTAATACAATCGAGAAGGCCTTAATAACAATTTAACCCTTCATGACTTCATCCGCGAGTACAGCTCGCAATTAACATTAATGGTTGTTTCCTGACTTCGGTCTTGGGTTGTAATAAATTTTCGATAATTTAGTCAATATAATCCCCTTTAGACGTCTCGCAGTCATTCCTGCATTATAAGTTTACGACAAACTACTATAATTTTATGTATAGTAAAAAGTTCCGATAATGTTGGTAATTTAGTTGGACGACGAAATATGTTTGAGGTTCCATTGATTAGCCAGTGGTGTAGTTACAGAATCACATAGTAATAATCTATTTAAAAAAGCTTGCAGTTGTCTAAATATTGGTTTAATTGTATTAACAAATGTACAAATGTCTGTTTTCCGGTAAACGATTTCGATGGTTAGGTTTCATTAGTTTCTGGTTTCTAGACCGAACGTCAACAACGATAAGAAGATCCACCCTCTGTCGGCACTCCAAATATTACAACAAATTATTTCCTTATGGGAACATTTGAAAATTTAGAACCCGGGGACACTGATGCAAAAGGGAGTTAACGTAGCTTTTTTGTTTTCAAAAATAAGACAAATTTGAAAAAGCTCCCCTATTGCCCTGTTTCCACACTTTGTTTTCTTTGTTTTAGGCGACTGGTTGCGTTTCTCGATAATTCTATCCCGGTTACAATTGAGTAAAACCGATAGAGCCGTTTTTTGCAAGGCATAGAATTATTTTTTGCTTACTGAGAGAGATATTCTATTTGCGACTTCATCCTCTTTTACGGTTGCTTTTCAAAGTATGACTTAAGAAACAACTATTTATTTTTTCAATATATCCAGATCGTTCAAATACACCTTAAACTAACTTCCGATGGAGTGTTGTACTAGGTGTTCCCTACTGAATAATCATTGCATTTTCTTGTCGTGTATTTTGAAAATATGTTTATTTTCTTTTGAAATTAATAAACGAAACAAGTAGCGTTATGTTTAGGTATGGTCTGTTCATAGATATAAGAAAGTGACCAATTGCTTTTGAATGGGATTATCCAACATGCAATGCAACAAGATTATTACCTCAAGTTTCGGAATTTAAATTTAGGTAAAATTGTGGTCTGTAATAGAAAATAATTTTATACCTACCTGTGTTTCATATTCTTTGGTTTCGTATACTACTTAGTTTAAGTTTATTAGTAATCATTCTTATTTCGTCTGTAATACACCGTGTGTTGAATCGTGTGCGAATTATACAAAATATGTGCGAGTCTAGTGTATCTCAGGAGATGCTCCCGCCCAAATGTAGAAAGCACTATTCTATTGAACAATGTTTATTTGACTTTTATTGAACGTGGTGCCAGCAAGCAAGCATCTTTCGAAGAAACGACCGATAGTGATATTGATATATTATGTGAATAATTTTAAGTAAATTAAGTAGGAAATAAAAATATTTTGGAATTTTATTTTAGATTTAAACATAAATACATACATAAATAGATGAATATTGTTTAATATCTGTCCTAACAAACAAAGTACGGACCTTCTCGGCCATATTTCATTCTTACCGCTTGCCCGGGTCTTTCCTTAATTCGTATCAGTTAGTCACTTTCTTATATCTATGTGGAACTGGAACTTGTGGACTTTACTCGTAGAATAGATGGAACTAACTGCTAAATGTGTTGTAGTATAGATCAATTGTTATATTTTTGGTAAATTAATTTTTGTATTTTTCCTAGAAATTTATTTAGGAGGAGTAAATATGAACGCTGCAACAAACTTTAACCTGTGTGTCGCAGATGACAGGACAACTTCTACAATAGATTAAATTAAAACTATTCATAAAAGGCTTGAAATGGAGGGCACAGAATTTGATGTTATGGCAGAGGTGGTATCTTCTATCCTATATCTTGCAGCCCCGACATATAACACAGGTGCTTCCGAATGGCAAGGTGAGAGAGACCCTTTTCTATTTCCTATTTGCACGGTTAAGAAATCCTGTATATGGTGCTAGGTGCTTTTGAGATGTGGACTTGGAGACCATTGCTTCGAATTTCCAGGACAGTTTATAGCACCACCGTTGCTTTTTTTAATGTAATCAAACCCAAACAGCGTCTTTGGAGTATATTTTACTCGTTAAGGGAGAGCATTAGGGCCGGCGTCGATGTTACATATATCTGTAATGTTAGGCTGCTATCACAAGGAAAACTCTTCAAGAAACGACACTGCCAGGCAGCCCAGCTGATGGCCGTGGCCGATGAAGAAGTATCGTGGATCGAATTGTCCGAGCTGTTGAAGCTCTACGACCCCTACACATCTGTTAAAATTTTTTTGATGATACCATAGAAATTCATCCCTATTTTTAAATTTTAAATCATTTGAAGATCATATAATACAGCAAGATATTGCTTATAAAAGTAAGTTTATACTATTAAAAGAACCACAGTCCACAAAAAAATAATTTCGTAGTTTCTAACATTTAAATCCTCTTTGAAAGGCGCTGTGACCAGTTGTGACGTCAATTCGCTCGTAAGACTACGCACCAGCTGGACGGTGGCACAGAGAAACAATTAAAGAACGACAACGCGTTCTTCTTTTTGGTTTTAATTTTAGTCTTGATCATGTGGCTTGCTTTTGTTATCTTGTCTTTAGTATCAAGAAGAAAGTTCTGAAAATACAGAAATGAAAATGAATTTACCTTTAGTGGATATTTTTCTGGTTTTTACATACAAGACACCGAAAGTTTTTCTTTTTAGTTTAAAATTTTCTAGTTTGAAAATTCAAATGGAACTTCAAATAAAAATTAAAATTATTCAACAAAAAAAAAACAAGTTCGCAGTTGAACATGTTGTTAAGGCTAAGATGACATAATGTTAACAGGAAACTATTTTCTAGTAGGCGAATAAAATGTTTATCTGCCGTTTTACGGGTTGTACTCAAACACGATGACACGATTTGTAATACTGATTTTGTGTTGCTTCCATTATTATCATGTCAAGCATACTAAGCACAAACTACAAACTGGGGTAGATTAAATATAAACACACCTTTACACGAATCAAAAATAAACGTAAATAATATAATGCTCGGCCTATAACCTGAGAATAATACTATAACATGTCGCTGTATCGATCGAAAAGCAGCGGTGTGACGTCATGATCATTCCCGCGTCGTTTAAAAGGAATAGCCCGGAGTCCTAACTTTAATTATTTATTGCAACTTAAATATTGGGTTTTGATAATTGGTTTGCGTTATTTCTGTACATAAACAAATATATTAAAGAAATAAAAAAAAGTTCCCTATTTGTTCATTCGGAGCTATAGAATGGACATATTACTGCTAGGGCAAAATGCTTAGTAACTCGTAAACAGAACACTCAGTATAAAATGTTTTGAAATTCTCTCATTTCGCATAAAAAGTTGCATAGGAAGTTGCATACTTTTTACAAACACTCTCTGTCCCATAAGTGTTCCCATAAGATGACTTGTTTGACACACCCTGTACAGCGGTTTGTTTATTCGTGGTTAATTCTGCTTTGTGCGATTTTGTTTGCGAAAAAAGACAGGGGACTTTTTTAATATCCGAAAGATAAGGCTAGTTTGTAGAAATAATCGGAGAGGTCGGGCTTCGAAGGAATGTTCTTCACTAAAATGGTTCAACGCTAGTACAAATTAATATCAGGAAACTAACCAAAATGAGAAACCGTAAAGCCTGCATTTGAGTAATTAACAGTCGATGATAGTCATAAATAGATGCGGTTTCGCGCGCCGCCGATACATTTTGGTCCTAGGAACTAATAAATTCACTTCCTAGCGGCTTTACGATGCAATAAAAGAGATTGAACTGTAGTATGCGCGCATTCAAAGTGTTTTTTAGGGCTCGTACCGAACACATTTACGATTTTACGTTTTCAGATAAATTACATTCTTCATTCCGCCATAAATTTTATGGTTTAGTATCTATCTTATGTATTTATTACAAGTTTGCATTTGCGTTATGGAGTGTTAATTTGTGGTCGCTTGCTGACCATCGTTGTACATATCAATGAATATCTTGCGATTCGCTATTGCGGGACGTGCGGATCGCGTTCATTCATCAAGCATTATTTGTTGCCGCTCGTTTCGCACCTATATTGCTGTGGGAAGCACCACTTCCGTATACTGTAGTGGGAAATTTTTGTTTGCCATTAATTTTCCGCGCTTATGTGGAAACGTAAGCAAGACTGGTACCGATTGTAACGAATAGTTATTTGCATACCTAGGGAAGCAAGAAAGTGAATTTTATATGATTTTTTCTACCTCCTGTAACCATTTTATGAATGTGAATGCTATTTTTTTCTCATATCCCAGGACTATGAGTGGGAAGGGTGCGTATTATTAGTTTATTAGGTGTTATAATAGTTTGCCGAACAATACAAAAACAATTAGATTATTATTATTATTATTATTATTTAAATGTTTAAATGTTTAAATGATCTATCCGCGAGCTTTCAAGCTACCAATTGGGAACCTTTGTTAAACATGAAAGAAGACCCATCAATCTTAACAAACAATCTGCTCCTTGTCTACACCGCGAACATTGAACAGCATTTTAAAGTTGTCGAGCGAAACAATTCCTTTCGGCCCCCGGTATCTTGGTTCGACCGTAACCTCAGAAATAAGAAGGATCTAAAAACTAAATGTCGAATATACTCCACACCCGACACATGGACAAAGTACAGACAGGCGAATGCTAACTATAAAAAACTAATTAAAGAAACTAAATCAAAGGCCTATTCCAGCTTTATATCCAAATCTACCAAAATGAGCAAAAGCTGTTGGGCCTTAATCAATCATGAAACCAATCGATCATCCAGAGTCACGCCCAACTCGATCACGCCCAATGAGTTCAACCTCTTTTTCTCCAAGGTGGTCGAGGATCTAATCTCAACTATTAGAAAATCCAATGATCCTTATGCGTATTTAAAGAAATTCTCTACCAGTAAATCTTTCTTTTTGAGTCCGGTTTCATAAAACGAAATACATGAAACTGTCATGAGCATGAGCAATTCAAATTCCACTGACTGCTTCGGCATAAATTCAAAAATACTGAAACACACCATAGAGCACATTGTGGGCCCTCTGACGGCTTTAACTAATGCAGTGTTCTCAAGTGGCGAATTTCCATCGCAGCTGAAACTATCGAAAATAATTCCTGTTTATAAAAAAGGAGACAATCACATTCCGAATAACTTTTGGCCCATTGCAATCATCCCTATCTTTGGAAAAGTGATCGAAAAAGCCTTAAAAACCCGCCTTTCACGATTTTTTGATAACCACAAACTTCTGAGCGACTCTCAGTTCGGCTTTCGTGAAAAGAAATCCACAACCCATGCGCTCATAGAATTTGTGAGCAGGGTGATCCAGGGGTATGATGATGGTGAGATTTCGAAGGCCCTGTTGTATGATCTTACAAAGGCTTTTGACTGTGTTGACCACGTCGTACTATTGAATAAATTAGAGTTTTACGGCGTCAGGGGTATCCCTCTACAATTAATAGAGTGACTCTAGACAGCAGGTTTCAGTACGTTGAGAGTAGTGTCGTGTCCAGCGATAGCGTTCTCCCAGTAGTCTCCGGCGTGCCTCAGGACTCGGTACTGGGGCCTCTGCTCTTCATTATTTACATAAATGATCTGCCGCTGTCCATACCCAATGCAAACGTGACCCTGTTCGCAGATGACACTGCCATTCTTTCAAAGGCTAGGAATCATAACATGCTTACTGAAAACGTTCATGAGACTGTGAGGGCCCTTCAGCAGTGGTTCTCTGCAAACAATCTAGTTCTTAACCAACAAAAAACTCAAGAACTCACTTTCTCTTGTATCAAAGTAGACTTTCTTCATCAAGACAATATTACTCTACTGGGATTTGTCATTGACAGAAATCTGTCATGGACCGGCCAAATCGACGAAGTCTGCGCCACACTGTCCCGGCGTTTGTTCCTGTTACGGCATCTCAGCCACTGTTTAAAAAAATTGGCCCTAAGAACGGCCTACTTCGGTCTACTGCATAGTGTGTTGTCTTACGGTGTTGTGTTGTGGGGTGGGGTAAAATACTTGGAAAAAGCTTTTCGTTTGCAAAAGCAGGCCATGCGGCTACTTAGCGGCGCTGGTCCGCGTGAACACTGCAGACCCATCTTCGCGGATATGAAGATTATGACGCTGCCCTCTACCTACATCTACAGATCTGTTTTATACATTTATGATAATGCTGATTCTTATCGCACACTAACTAGCAGACATGAGTATAACAACAGGCAAGGCGATTCGATCGCCCTACCGTACTCCAGACTGACGTCCTCGCAAACTAATAAAATCAATGTTAAATTATACAATGTTCTGCCGAGCAGCCTTAAATATCTACCAACCAGACAATTTAAGCAGAAAATGAAAATTTTCTTTATAGAGAATCCCTTTTATGGCACCGATGAATATCTTGAGCTGCTTAAGCATACGAATATTTAATAATTTGTGACTTTGTTATCTATATGTTTACTTTTCACTTTATGTATTATTTACATCTTATCTATTATCTTGAAGTATTTTGTATAATTTAGTGCAATTTGTGTGTACTTTACACTGCGATAACCAATGTAATTGCCATACTCTTGACGTACCAATTGTTGTTCTTGTGACTTATCTGAATGGTTAATAAAATTCTATTCTATTATTATTATTATTATTATTATTATTATTATTATTATTATTATTATTATTGTTGTTGTTGTTGTTGTTGTTGTAGAATAAATCACATGGGTCCATCGTTCGATGTTTTAGTCCAACCGAGAAAGTGAATATTATATAATCTTTTCTACTATCTGCTGTGACCATTTTATGTATCCATTGGAGAACTGTTAATACATCTTCAGTATGTTACAACAAATTACTGACACCTGCCAGAATGGTTCAAGATAGAATAAATCACATTAAGTGGCGTTGCTATGGTAACAAGAATATGTTTTCTTCAGAAATCGGAACCCACGCATCGCCTAACCAGTAACCAATCTCTTATCAGTATATTCTTTCAGAAAAAAAAATTGATAGTTCTGTAGATGAAGATGGTATTCCACCAGATATTAGCTTATCGACAATAATTATTGTTAAATAAATTTGTTCGCAGAAAGGACAGATCAAGAATTAATAGAAAGATATTGTTCTAGTTTTTCAAGGTGTGCCTACACCTGAAAAAACAATTCTTTGAAGCAAATGCAGCATGTCGCAATCCTGTATAAATATAAAGTAAAATGTCAACATTAATTTCCCTAAAATAGCAGCCAGGTTTCTGATTGCTATGAGAAAACATGCGGTGGTGAAAATATCTGCCAGCGCAAAACACCAAACAACTTGGAACTGACTGTCTCAAGCAAATCGAATCGAATCGAAACGATGACACCCAGGCAACAACATTTCTTGCCAATATGCTAAGAATGCCAAACCGTAACCGTAATTTTATAATAAATTAAGTTTTTCAATTGAGTGAACTAAGCTAAGACATAAAGTAAAACGTAACCAAAGGAACTCGGCTGTGGTAGAATGAAGAAAAACATAAAACAAAGTGCCATTTTCTTCGCTACTTCTGGAGTCAAAAATGACGTTTTATAAGAGAGTTGTAAAAAAACATTTTTTTAATTAATCTGCAAAATGGAAGTAATTTCCGATGTGAACGATAGCATTTTTCTAATTCCTTCAGTTAGTTTGGCCTACCCTTTTTAAAATTTGTGGCTCCCCCCCAAGTTACTACCGTCATCTCTTTAGTGTCAATTCTAAGAGAAACGGAATGAATTAACGTAGTCTAGAGGGATAGAAAATATTTTACGATACCAATGACATCCCCGTATTCTTTTCTAATAAACGGGCTCCTAGAGTCCTTAAAATTAATAACAAAATGACTTCAAATAACATTGCTTGACCAATACCACTAGAAAGGGGAAATGTGTCAGACAAATCAATCTTTAGTTCTATTTCAGATTTGATAAACTAGGTTAAATAAGCGTTAGTTGTTAGGTTTTCTCTCCAAAAATCAACACATAATCTCATAAAATAAGTGTTAAGATCATAACATTTCATTTATTTTGGACAATGACAACAGAAATGTGTAATATTTTTCTTGCGAAACCAGATTTGTTATAATGTAGTAAAAGTAAGTAAAGTAAGGGCACACAGAAGCTTCAATTTTCATTTCGAAAAGTTGAAAAAAAATATATGCTCAACTTTTGTTAATTCCTTGGTAGGAAACCGTAGCAGATAAATGTTACATTTTCGTGACCGTCCAGCAATTGAGATTATTGGTAAAACGAATCCTGTCAAATATCAAATTTTGTAAACACTAAAATTTAGATGTTGATATGTTTTTACCTAATTTGTTCATTAAAATAATATGAACTAAAAGTTCAGATTTTCACGAAATTATATATTTTTACATGACAATTGTAAAAGTCACCTCAGTTCAATTTTTGAAAGAAGCTGAAATTGGTTTCTTGTCTATTCATTAAAATAACTATATTTCTGATAAAAAAGACGACTTATACCATAGACCATTCATCAGAATTAGGCAATCATATAACAAAAATCAGCAAGCAAGAGTCAACATTTTATACCAAATTTTTTCATTTTTTTCAATAGTAGTAAAATTTGTAATTAGACACACTTGCAGGCCAAAATTTAACGCATGAAGATATGTATCACCCAAAATTACAATAAAATGATAATAAATGGACTTCTTTCTAAATAATTATCGGAATTTAATTCTAAAAATATAAAGAAAATGTTTTGGTCTGTCTCCGATATTATCCGTTCTCCTATGTGTCGGTCGCGTGTATCTCTGAAGTGAGGAAAGTTGACAACGCCGCGCGAAAATGACCTCCAGCAAGGCCGACGGAATAATCTAACGAAACAAATTAAACGTCGAATAAAAATTTTACACATCATTTGCATTATTTAACAAAAATAGATTGCAAAAGCGGATGGCGTGTGACTGATTCATCGGTTATTTTCTTCTTCGCGCTTACGCTATTTAATTTCTTATTAATGATATTGGCGTTTAATAGAAGGATTCGAATCTTCTGTTAGCGGTTTTATATTCACGATAAATATTTTCATTTCCTAGAAGGCGCCAATTAGATTGAGATTGCGTTTGGGGTTATTTCTGGACAGTGATCGAAGTAGTCGGATTTTGAGGTTTCCGCCAGTGATATCACTATTTTATTTTGACGATAAACAGGCGGTTGTTGTTAATAAACAAATTACGTGGATTGTGTAAGGTGAGTTTACTGCTGGTTAAACCCATTGACCCCTTTTTTGAAAAAAAAAAATTAATAATAGTTTTTTTGTACACATACCGTATATTTGATGCATGGTCCGCGACATTTGCAATAAATATACATACTTTTCGCCCATGTTCTGCAACAAATTCTTTGACTATCGAATATATGTTTTTAATTTAAGTTTTTAGTAATTTAGAAGGGACGTATAAACGAAGGCGGTAACATCTTGCATAACTTAAATAGATAGTTTTGGTTAGTTAGTTAATTTAGAACTCAATTTTATTTACAGATTCTACGGAAAAAATGCAGAGTAAAATGTTGCCGATTAAATAAACCTCACTTTTCCAGTGGATAGTGGAAAGCTTTGTTTCAATTCTCCTTATACCGATCTCCTTCCCCTTATATAATACAAACCTTCATACAAGATCAAACATGTTGTCACATAACTTTTGAAGACAAAAATGACTGCAATGGAAAACAGAAACAAGATTTCACCTAAGTTGATTTCAGTTTATAAAGTTTACAATATAATTTTAGCATTCACAAAAGAAATGATATTTGCTATAGAAATAGAAATAGAAATTGTAATACCTAGTATATGTTTTATAATATTTTGTTGGATAACATTTTTGTTCTGGTCAGTTCATAAGTAATCAGGCGACATGATTTTTTTTTTGAATTTGCTTAGAGCTATTCATTTTTATTGCATTTGTACCAATGAAAACATAGTTTAGCAAGGTCTCTTATACGACAGCGTGGCGTGCATCGTCAGTAAAGTGAATTTGAACGGGGAGATATTAGAGGTATTAGCCGCATACGTGGTAGAGACACCGGACCTTTAAAACTAACCAGACGCGTTATTGTTTGTGGGTTCATGATTGTAGAAGTCTGTTGAAGACGTGGAGGGAGACACTAACTTCAATTTTGCATAAAGCGCGAGACTGCACTTACTACAGTTGGAAACAGATCTCACCTATAGCTTTTTCGGAGAGGAAAATGAATTTTAAATTCTATATTATTGGCCTATTGAGTTGCTTTACCACTGCAATTAGTAGAAACTGCGACAATCTTATGTAACCCTTTTCCGTGCCTCTCAAGATCACCAGACTTTTCGCCTGTTAAACATGTTTAGGATATGATAGGTAAAAGGCTGAGTCGGTCTTCACATCTTGTACTAATTCATATTAATCCAAAACATTAATAGGATATATTTTTTCTACGCTCTACTCAAAAATACCTAATTAAGCCAGTGTGATCACGCCTGAGCAAAATGTGTCACATTAAGATGTTAGTTTCGTTAAACAGTTTGGCGAGCCACTTCGGAAGTTTCCCGTACTTTGCCCACTGATTCGGGAGTGATCAGCTGCTTTCGGTAAATTTAGAACACTAACAGTGGTCCGTCCGTTCTGATAGGCACGTATACTATGATAAGTTCTTCAGTCACCCTTGCCAAATCAAACTAGTGGCTAAAGTGGCGTTTATCAAACTATACAACTATACAAACAATACACATACATACTGTTTACTGTACATTTACTGGTTACTGTAATTTATTTGTCAAGTAATATAGCGATTTCGGAAAGTTTTTGCATAGTTCTATTTTGTTTTGGTGTGTTTATGTTTTATATTTATATATATATTATTATATTTTTTTATTATTCTAATGTCGGACTTGCTGAGTTTTTTTGAGCAATTTGAAAATAATATGAGTTTGTTTACTAATAGTCAAGTCACCTGGATGTAACGTTTGACACAAAACTCTCCTTCAGAAATCGCGTCGATGAAGCCTGTGTAGATGCACTCAAAATGCTGGGATTAATAGTGAGAAATTCTAGAGATTTTGCAAGGGAACATACTTTAAAACTGTTATACTATAGTTCTGTTGGTTTTTACTCGGCTAGGGGAATGCTAGAGAGTGATTGATTGTGTTTAAGGTTCCCTCACTGTTGAATCGTAGGAGGAACATTTCATTTAAATTTTTATATAAATTTTGCAATTCATTAATAGACTGCCCTGAGTTGCTGAGCCAGATGAACTTTTACGTTCCTTCAACGCCTTCGTTTCATCTAGTAACTCCAAGAACCAATTTATTGATCAAAGATCCTCTCTAGCACTTGAGGAAATTATTGAATGACTTCTGTAATGATATCGATATTTTTTGTCTCTCTCTAGCACTCTAACACTAGACAAAATTACTTAATGACTTCTGTAATGATATCGTTCTTAGTCGTTCATAGTTTAACATATCAATTAAACATTATTACTATATTCACTATAACTTTGCTGTCTTCTAAATGGATGTTAATCTGTGAGACAATAAAGATTATTATTATTATTATTATTATTACTATTATTATTATTGTTATTATGATTATTATTATCATTATTATATTATTATTATATATTATATATATATTGAATAAAAACCTTTCCCAAGATTAATTTCTCCAATTTCGAATACAATAAATTTTTCAAAATGGAAATAAAAGTTATTATATTACTATACAATCTAACCAGCGACACTGAAATAAAGTTACATCTGGCAACATCGAATCGATTCCAACCGTCCCAACAAACCCAGTTCAACCTGCGTTCGAAACATTTTTTGTAGCTTCTTTCAGTTATACTGTTATGTGGCAATTATTTTACAAGAAAAAAAATCCTCGCGGTGCTACAGCCTTTACAAGAATGCGGCTAATCGCTTTTTCGTTTAGAACGATTTTTTTTTTACCCATAGGCCGTGGAAATGACCACTCCAAAAACCTGCCCGTCCATCATCCACAAACTAATGTGACCCGAATATTTCGCATTTTTCATTTCGCTGTGGCATTTTTTAATTAATATCGCGATATATTTTCGACGGATTGACCGCAGGGTGTATTGTTTGTTTACATATTTTTTGGATGGCGCTTCGTAGCTTCCGTGAGAACTGGAAAAGTGGTGTGCTTAAATGAGTTAAGAGTGTTTGCATACAATTATTATTATTATTGTTTATTGTTCAAATTTTAAATTAATTCATACAACAAGAAGCTCAAATTACTTAAAAAATTCCTTAACAAACTACAACAAAAATAAAAAAAGACAATTTATCACATAAGAAAATAAAATATTTAAAAAATAATAGATATTTTGACTAAACATGAAAAATATGAATGAACTGGCGAAGCACCAACAAATTCGCAACCAGATCCAAAGTTATTTAAACATCATAAATGCTCTCCGATGTTTCTGTAATTATTTCTATGGTTGGTTAAAGATGAAAAAATTATTTTTTTGTATATTTTGAATGGAAGTAAATTAAATTGCTCAAATTACTGAGTTATTTCCGCAGAAAATTATATACTAAAACTAAATAATTTACTTTTGTCATAGGTGCGCGAATTCAAAGTTTTTTTTATTTAAATTTATTTGGTGTTTATGGATGCAGTTAACAGTATTAGCAGAAAAAAATTAAAATTAAAATTATCATTTGGAAATCATATAAAATTAAACATCAATTAGTAGCAGATATGCGTTTACTTTCACTTAGCAGCGCACTTAGCAGTTCCTAATATAAAAACTAGAAAAGAATATAGATTTTCTACTCCCTACTCTTAAATAACCAATTCCCTAATCAGGTGTACCGCGAGCCACTTTGGGCGTCTCGTGTACTTTACTCACAGGTTTGGAAAATTTTAAACATTTCAAGTATTTTGAAATTTTGTAAAAATATATCCAAAAAATAATGGTGGTAGAAAAAGTATAGTATATATGTAACACGTTGATAAACTTATAATATACTATGCTATACTATTCATAAACTGTTTTCTACTTCTTACTTCAGCCTGCTGCGATCAATGGGATATTTTTGATAGATATTTAAAACACTGAAAAAATTGTAGTATAGACTTCCAAATTTGACGGTTTATGGTTATTGAACTGCCGATCGATATACTTCTCTAACGCAACAATTTTTTCGTTTGTATTGGCTGGTTGAAATCATTACATTTTTATTTAGTCATTTTTATAACACTGTACGAATTTACAACGATTTCCTTTAACAACAAATACAGTTGCTTACATTTTTGAAACTGTTTGCCCAAAAATCTCTTCGAGAAGCAGGAGGTTAAATTTTTAGTTGTTACTCCATTCCCATTGTTTTACTTATCTAATACTTTTTATTAGAAATGAAAGATTATCAGCTCCAGAAATGGTACCTGTAAGGTTGAGATTTCTTGCAACTAGATGACGTTTTTGCTCAACAGCTAGTAAAGACATCAATAAAATATTCATGTTCGATTATTCAAAATAAACAGATTTCCAACATGTGTTGGGGCTCAGGATTGAACCCAAAGGACATTTTCATTTTAATGCCCAAACAATTTGTGAGTATCAGTAAAAAATTTGAGACATTTTCTGTCCATGGTCAAGATCGCGTTTTAAAAATGGACAATTCGTTGAAAATCTATTGCTGGATGATAGTGATACGTGATTGCTTCGCGCTATAATCTAATAAAGTCTGAAGAATGTCTATACACGAGGCACAAATTAGAACGAGAAATCCTATGGCGAGACGTGATGAGATGTTGTGGAGTTTTAAAATGTGACCCTATATTAGCATTAAGAATTAAATTAAAAAGTTGAATCAACTATTATTTTATGCACAGCTCTTCATGCATGTTAAGCTGATATCGAATTAGGAAATATAATTGGTCCTGAGATACAACCCGGTTTCGAAAATATGTACTGCTGTACGTCAAGTCATGATGAGTAATAATGTACAAAAAATTAAAATGTATCATATTATTAGGTATTTAACTGATATTAATTTTTTTCTTCCCTTGAAACGGCTAATCTTTCGTAAATTGACTTTTTGGTGATTTATATGTTCAGGTGTTCCTTTTCAAGAACCTCTATTTGGCTAATTTGGCTTTGTTTGTAGCAGACGCATTAATTTTGTTAGTTAAACCTTTATTTTATAAAAAGACAATACCACTTTATTACCTTTATTATACTAAAAAGAAACTAAAAATAGTAGTTCCAACATAATTCGATCGCAGTTTCGCGATGCTGATGCCATCAAAATTAGCGAAATCCAGCTGGAGTATTTAAGATTTTGAAGCGGTGCTTCGGTCAATGGTGTTTTCATACCTATTCCGGTAACCCCTCCCAAGTGCGGTTGTTATAATTCTCAGGAGCTTGATGACAGCCACACCTCTTCCGAAAGCAGGTACCAGCTAGTTGTGATATATTGGAATCGTCCTCATGGAAATTTTACTACAAGCTTGGAGTGTGGCGTTGAAATGATTGGTCCCCTATAATATTGTTCTTTTAACAAGTCCACAAGAGTTGAGCATAATCAACGCAATGCTGGAGCTGAACTAAAAACTCGACGCTTAAAATTTACATGACCCCCATTATTGACTCAAATCAACCAGCTAAACTTTTGAGGTATTTCCAGTGCCAAACAGCTCAATTAATTGCGGTTATGAGGTTTCCACAAGCGGACGGACTGCGTCAATGTACGTCATAGCTTGCACAACGCCCGTTAATTACAGCCTCTTGGGCTAAAATCAATATGCCGGATACGGGGAAACTAAATTCAATCCCAACGTATATCTCATTTATTCATGTGTACCCGTGGGGTATGCGCGCTCACACATTTACACACGTTCGCTGGATGCCATTCCACCCGGATGCCTCTCACCCCGTTTGGACGTCTGCGTACATAACCGGAATGGCAAATATCTGCCGGCAATTAGGCGTTACATGATACCCTCGCCGGTAACGGCTTCTATTTAATCGCGATAATATCAAGGTGTCTCGTGATGTGGTTGGGGTTAACATAAACGCCTTATGGCACATAGGGGTTTGACAATAAGTACAATATTTACCATGAATTGAAATGTGGGAGCTAATCTATAGTTTAACAAATTACGAAATGAGTCCTCGAAAAACTGTCTACAAACTGACAGCCAACAGCCAACATAAAAAACTGAATGGGGATAGAACTTTGTACGTGGAGATAATATAATAATATGTAATATAATATATATAATATAATAACCAGTTTCAGTTAATATTCCACAAACTCCCCAGCTAAGGTTTTAAATTATTTTATAAGGCAACCATACTGTTGTATTTAAGTTTCAGGCTGCTACCTCATAGTTTCAAGTATTTATTTCAATGCACATGTCTAAATGGACAAGGAAATATAAGAATGGGTAGCCAGTATATACGACTTTTCTGTGCTCCTCAGGATTCTATATCTTGTCATTGGCGAGCTATACATCGACTCTGGCAATATCGACGACGTTTGCGCTGCCTTCTATAGACGATTTGTTCAGGACACAGTATTCAGGTCAGGGTTAGTTTACTGATAGCTTGTTATGGTTTGTAGGAGCACAGAGACGATTTTAACACAAATAGATGGATCCCAAAATAAAGTCGCAGATTATATGGTGAAATGATGTGTAAATGTTTGTGTAATCCATGATTCGCTTCTATATAATTCTACAATAGAAATGAGAACCAAAAGCTAGGTATTTCCTTATCACAGTTAACTAGTAAATTGTTATTCTTCAATGCCAATTAAGGGATATTCCAACGTACACTGGATGGAGTCTCTCACAAGCTGGGTTAAATATAGGTCAAAAACATAAAGCTAATTAAAAAAAAAATGAGTGAATACAGACCACAGCTTTTTTTATCCAACAAATTAAAAACAGACGACACACATGAAAAACAATTATGTAAGAATAATATAAATTCATAATTGTCAAGGTGGTTCAGGTGAACCCCAGTGGTCGACAGGAGACTACGTAGGTCTACCTTGACTGTCTGAAACTGAACAGTTTCAGACTGCGCTCTGAAAAAGACAACAGCATGTCATCACCCGACCCAGGAGAAACCCAAAAGATGTGTACCTACAAGTACTACGACCTGAGGAAGTTTCTTAAAAAAAAAAATTATATGAAATTTATATGGAATATAATATAGAGCAAATCTAGCTGCAAGGCGTCAACCGGAGCTAGCTAAATTTTGAATGTGGTCTATAAGAAAAAAGTCCGGAAATCGCTAGAATTTACAATTTATTTATTGCGTAACAGAAAAAAGGCGAAAAGAAATAGCACAAAATTGATCTGATATAGTTTAAAGTTTAGGTTTGTTTCAAATTGTAAATGAGAGTTAAGCGGATGCTGGTCATTAATCTCTATTGATTTCTAACGTATCTAAAAGATCAAGTTTTTTGTCTTTGTCGCAAATGCGCAGGACCCTTATGCTCCTTATGCTTCTATTAAATTAGCAATATGCAAACTGAAAGGTCCCAAATAGAAATTAGATTCGCCTATTTGTCTAACCTTTCGACAGTGCCACGTTCGTTTCTATCGTCAGAGCCCGTCGATACCCGATTCTCTTTGTTGGCGGGGACGATCGATTTTCGGTTTCGGATTATTTTTCGCAAATTTAAGAGATTTCTGAAATAAGGTTTTTAATTACTTTGTTGCTAGTGTTTCTATACAATCTCTTATTTTAATTGCATAGCACTCCGTTTATCATCAGCAGGAATTTCTTGAGCGGCTTTGCCTTACTTAAATATCTCTGAACATTTTATTTTTCTTCATTATTCAAAAATTAAAGAATACAAATCTGTAGAATATTCTTATTTTTTATGTTATGAATAAAAAAAGACGGAAATTTGATTAAGATTTTAATTCTATACGACAACGGGCTGAAGAAAATTCTAACTGAATTCAAATAAGTTAAAACCGTAATTATACTACACCAACTCTCAGCATAAGGAAATCAAAATTTTATCTTCTATGTGCAGCTTTATTAACTGTTTGTGCCTTTACGTTGCACCGCGCCTCTCGCTTTGGGGGATGAAAGTGTAGGGTTGCTCCCTCGCGATGATGCACGAGTCAAATTCTTTGTATGCCGACATATCCGCACGTACCCGAAGGAAGTAAAGTAAAGGGGAGAAAACCATTCGCTTCCAGATCTCCCGACAAGCCAAAATTTAATTTGATTAATCGAAGGTGAAATCCTTATTGATCTTTGCCTGTCTGGGTAGGGAAGCTATCAATTTTAAGATTGTATTTTACTCTGGTCCAGAAAATTTTGTACCCGAAAGGAATTGTGTATCACGGTTCAAGTAGTTTTCATATTGCAAATTGGAAGACCGAAATCCAAACCGAAATGATGATTGAAAATAGTACTGTTTACTCTATAACATGCTTAATACTCAATCAATAAATCAAGCTGTATTATCGTTGGGTAAGTGTTCGGAAAAATTAAAAAATCCTCTTGAAATTTTTGTGATTTCTATATCGAATGTTGAAATTAATCCAATTGTCTATGAATTGTGCTATTAAGTTGTATATAAGGATAAAGATTGACCTAGTCATTAAAAGTGTTAATAGAAATAAAAGATTCTTTCTTAAATTTACTCTGATTCATTTTTTCCACTCCCTGCTCTAGGATGTCCAATTATGTGCCGATTCGGCATGCTTCAAGTATCAGTATCACTAAAGATTGTCGCGACTAAGGTACTTTAGTCACGTGGCTAGAGCGACCGCTGTTTTGAAAAATGTACACAAAAGCTAGTCTTAGAGAAAGTATAATGTGCAACACTTTTAGAAACTGCATCAGACACTCGTTTATTAGGCAATCGCTCAAAAATGAAACTCATACTTCACGGATATGACACTTTAACATTTGTTGCATAATATATTATTTCTAAAGTCGTTTTGTAAATCCTATCCCAGGATTCGGTAGCTAAAGTCAAATAAGTTGAACACCACAAGAGTAATTATCCGTCGGAGTTAGATTGTTTTGAAAGTAGTGGCAGATGTTTTTGATTAATTTGCAAAATTTTAAGCCCAATTCAGCAAACCGCCTTTGAGAATCAGACAAAGTGTATAAAACGTGTATTAATCACTTTTAAGAGCATTGTTGTATGCGGGAAAGACCCAGATGAAATTACCCGCAGTCTGCTATCTTACTACGAAACGAAGGTGACAAATTACCCGCGGAAGTAAATTTACAGTTAAAACCTTTTGTTGTGACTGCGGCTAGAAGACGTAAATAATTTTGCGTTCATAACATTAGTCCCGTCTCAGATGCACTTAACGACAACATTTAAGTACACGCGGATTAAAAGCTTTCGAATGAACATTTTTTGGGACTGTTCGCTTAAATATATGCAAAAACCTCTTCGATCTAAAATCTAAAACTAAAAATGATTTACATCCTCACTTCGTAAGCGAGTCCGAGGGATACATATGATGATAGACTGTCATTTATTTGTGAGATGCATAAAATTAAGTTGTTAACAAAATGCGATAAGCTGCTACCACGTCGGGTGACATCAGTAAATTAAAAATAATTATGATAAACAGAAAAAAAATTGCTAATAAATTTGCGGTTTCTGTTAAGTCGAATGTCGAATTCTGACAAATCAATATTTTTGCCAGAATTATTATTTTTAGAGATCCACTTAACCAAATGTATATATATATATATATATATATATATATATATATATATATATATATATATATATATATATATATATTCTCACGTATTGATTCACGGATGGAAAAATGTGATGACACTATATTCCGGGATATCATCCGTTCGCTCGTTGAACTCCGACTGGAATCCTGCATCCGACTGGAATCCTGCAAATCTTGCATCCGACTGGAATCCTGCAGACGTTTCGCCAAAATCTCACTTGGCATCTTCAATGCTCGCGTTCCGAAAACACTTCGAACACTCCAGGATTCCAGTCGGATGCAAGATTTGCAGGATTCCAGTCGGATGCAGGATTCCAGTCGGAGTTCAACGAGCGAACGGATGATATCCCGGAATATAGTGTCATCATATATATATATATATATATATATATATATATATATATATATATATATATATATATATATATATATATATATATATATATATATATATATATATATATATATATATATATATATATATTTTTTTTTTGTGTAATAAAAATAGTGAACGTGACAACTTCATAAAACTAGGTAGTGAAGCTATGGCAAACAATCGCAAAATTGTCTACAAACCTTTCGAGGAACTTAATCATGAATATATTATAACAAATTAATTTCAAACAAGATAGCAACGTCATTGAACAATTTATTTTCTGTACGGTATTTACGTAACTTATAATAATTTTTTTTCAACAATATGAGATCAACGTCAACGAGAATAACGTCATAGAGACTTTGGATTCGGATAGGATATCAGTGTTTCACGAATAAAAAGCAAACATAAAATATCCAAAAGCTATAAAGATCTATAAGAATTTTGTAACTTTGCTACTCTTATTTATTATTTCATGAAGTGGCAGAAACGACGTAAGCGTTTTCTTGCGAAAGTAATTCCTCAGGTTCAGGAATTAGAGCCCTGGTTGCCAAAAAATCTAGTTCCTTTCTAGTATATCGCTGTTGTTATTGCTTAATAATTCTTGTATATCTGTAAGTTTATGTTATAAATATATATTGTTTTTTTGCATTTACGGAGTTTCAAACTTGCCGAATTATTTCAAAATGGAAAGAAAGTGCATGTTAACGCCAACAATATAAAGAACTAGACACGAGAAAGTTTCAGTGCATACAGTCTCATCAATTGTACAACATTGTACAACAGATGGATTTTTGCTCCATTAATTTATCTACAATTATTACTGATGTACCTTGCTAAGACTTTTTATTTAATTTTACAGCTGTGTTTAATGCCGTTCCAACAAACAAAAAGTTTGTCATTGTCTAAAATTAGAACCTAAGTTAACTTTTCAAATAGGCATATGAATTGATATTCATATAGAACATTGATTAATTTTAAAACATGCTTAGGTTAAATATACAAATCCAAATAAGTAGTGTTAATAAATGGGAAAATATGTTTAGAATGATTGGACATCACTTTTAATTCTGAACAATTTCGCCTAATAGCATTTTGCTCAGTATTTTTGCAATTTTAGGACCTACCTTGTACACCGCTGACTTGCAACCGTTTCAAGTGAACATAAAATAGTTGTCAAACGTTTCGACAGTATTTCAGTGCAGCAATTAATAAAAAAAAACTCCCTATTGTGGCGCACTTACGCGACCACACCATATAAAAACGCTAGACAGAATTAGTAAATGTTTCTCAAAAGATGAACAAACAAAATTTATTGTCTCATTATTATCATCATGTAACACTTCCTTAAGAATAACAAATTTTGGATATTGACCATAGATAGGAGAGTTAATTAAATAGATAGCCTTTCTTTACAAATTGCCTATAATAGTAGCCAAAACTAAAAACTTTGGTATTCCCAATCCACTGCTTCCCAGACTTTTGTCTCATAGTTGACCATTGGGGGTCACCTCGACCACTTTGGAAAGACTTAGAAACCTTAGTGAAACCAAAATCAAAATTACTTGTCAGTCCGAAGTTATCTTTAAACCTTTTTTATTAAAACTTATAGAAAATTTTTTATATTCAACATTACATTACAAACATGTTTGAACCTTCCATTTTTTTATTCGACAATTGTTAATAGTTAATCGGAAGGCGAGAGCGCATAATTTGATAAATAAAAAAACGGGATAAATTATACATCCTGTATACGGTAATGTGTGAAAAACTGAAGAACGTAATTATTATTAATTATATTATTTACAGTTGTCTCAAAAAAAAAAAACAAAATTGCAAGCAAATCTTCATTAAACAGTTCAAGAATAGATGTTTAATTTTGTTACATTCATTGAACACACTTTCAGTAAAAAGTGGACAAAAATGTTGACACAAATTTTCTTTTTTTTTTATTATTTAGGAAGGAAGGAAAATTCGGGTTTTTTTAGGAAATACGCTATATATTTTTTCTACTCCCGTCTGTAAAATACCTAATTACCCACCTATCTAACGTGCGGAAAGCGTCACTTTACCATGTCAGTTTCGTTTCCTATGCATGAGAGGCACTTCGGACACTTCCGGGATTTTACCGCACGGATTTGGGAACAATCGGATGTTTGAGACATTTCCCATGCTTTGAATTTTGACGTTTGTTAATTCTGATGGTCAGGTCAGTGAATGTATTCCAGTTGTTTTGCGAAAAGGTACCCAAAAACTAACGGTCGTAGAAAAAGTATAGTATGCAACAAGTTCGGTAGATTTTTAACTCACTCGTTTATTAAAAAGTCGCTCCGCTCGTGTCAATTAAACTCGTGAGTCAAATGCGGTTTACCGCACTTGCATAATATACTATTTACGTAGGAAATGTTATTTATATACGGGGCGTTTCGAAAACATGCGCCGAATCTCAGCTGGAGGTTTTCCACTCCCCATAAAAAGGTCAAATAATCGTAGGTTCAGAAATGCTTAGTTTCCAAGATAGTGTTCAATATTTAAAAGAATAAAAACGACGAGGCTGATGGTGATCATTGTCATCATTTTCTATGTATGAATGAATGAATTTATGGTGCACATCACTTTAACAATATTGTTCCCTACGCTTCCTCCCAGGGGGCAATGGATTTTACAATTTTTATCTAGTTAAATCAAAATTAGCCCTTTACCATTATAAATGACGTTGCCAAATTATTTTTATTATTTTGAATAATTGTTTTATCAACCAATATAGCTAATACTTGGTTTTTAATGTAACATTTGTGTTGCTTATTAAATACGATACTTACAACAATATGCTTCTATAATTTTAAAATTTTCCGAACAAAATACCGACAAAATACAGTCTGAAAAATTATTCTCGTGACATACCTTTAAAATCGAATAACGACCATTGCGTAGACGAGCTCAAAACGCGAGCACTGTCTAGTCTTTCACCTGAAGACGCGATAGACGCGGAAACCGATTGCCGGTTTGATAGTTTTTTCAGCGTCGGTTTCTCTTGGAGACGCCGGTTAACGACGGCACGCGAGAGCAACAGATCGGCGGCGAGCGTCTCGACGGAGGATTTAGTGCCGGAAGAGTCGCCCTCGGGCAGGCGCGTGACGTCCCGCAATTCGAACACCGTCGTCGGGCTTCTGGCCCCCGTCTCGACCGTGCACCACCACCCCAAATTACACGAGACGATGAAACAATAAATCTTAACTTAACGAAAAATGTAAAAGGCCGAATGGCTTTCCAAGAGTGAAAATAAATTTTAAAAAACGCTTTTCTCTAGAACCAGATGCACCGACAATTTTTTTATTACCGATTCTTCAATATACGGTTTAACTTCAAAATAACAAAATCTTCAACATAAATTATGATTTTGCCCATGTTAACTATTAACTGAATATTTTTTTTACAGTTTCAATTTCCTCAAAAAACGAGTTTTCTGTCATTGGGAAAATGACTATGATTGATTTTTGAATATACAGCCATGAAACCAAATAAAAAAGTGTAAGCGCTGTCTCAAAAATTAAATTCTTAATTAAATACTTTCTTATCTAAACTGGTCTAAACCTACTCTGTTATAAAAAAAACTGGACTATGAAACTTTAGTCAGCTTACCATATCCATATTCCAGTGATTCGTTATTTCATGAGAGCATAATATATATATATATATATATATATATATATATATATATATATATATATATATATATATATATATATATATATATATATATATATATATATATTATAATATATATTGGTTGCATATGCAGATGGGATTACGTTCCTGAAGAATTGTAAAAATCAAACCACGTATCACAGGGTAATTTCAACACGTCCAAGAACTATGACACTCTTAATAATGAGCAGAACTTCTAGCACTGAACTAAATTGAAAGACAACATTGGTCAGTAATTTACTACCATTACACCAAATCAATATTGTACTAGAAATATATTTTTTCACAAACTCATACTTTTATTACCTTTGAACTTGTAACAGAAGGACCAAATATTTGCCGAGTATATATATCGCAATCGATTAAAAAGTTTCGCAGACTACTGGTGCTTATTCCGAAAGATCTGGGGTAAGCGTCTGGACGAATGATTCCACCACCGGAGAAACGTGAAGCAATTTTGGTTAACGATGTTTTTCTTCCGCTTGTCGTAAATATAGAACTTTCAGAAATATAAAGACTTTTTGTTTACGCTGAAGCACCCAAAAATGTATTTATTATTTAAATTGTATTACCGATCCAAATTTTTGCCTGTTTCAACAAATTTTACTATGCATTTCGTTGATTAACTCACACTCTTTCTTTTTATTTCTTTTAATCTTGCATTTACATCTTTCGCATGGCTTAACCATCATTCTCTTAAAACAAGCACCTAATACCTATTTTGTTGTTTTCTTTTTTGGATTTCCATATATTATTACCTATTACAGAAGAATTCCATGTACATGCCCCAACGATTTCGATTTGGTGCAGAACTATTGTAAGTAAGTGGATAGATAAAAATAAAACGAAGGACGTAGTTGTGTTAATTTTAAATTGACTTGAAATAGTTCTTATTTCCTAGTTTGCTATCTTTATAACACGGTACCCTCAAAACAACAAAAGTTGTCAATATGATTTAGAACCTCCTATTTACTGCCAGTGGAAACAATTCCAGCAATCTCTAGTAGACTTTTTTACCCATTATCTATTGATAATTCGCAACTTTAAGGAACGTATTCATAAATTTGAGTATTTACTAAATTTATTTTATTAACTGATAACATTGCTATATCAAATATTAGTTTCTTGCTTAAACTGAACCTTTCGGGTGTGGTTGGAGAATAGCTCTCAGAAACGCAGGCCAAAATTGTTCCCTTGTTCATCCACAATATCAAAGACAAAATAATTAGACCACAAATTTTCCATTTTCATTTATTAAAGCACATTTGTTTGGATAATTGTTGCCCTATATAATTTAAATTAGTAAGTACGCAATCCAAGGTATATTCAATTGATATGGAGGGATATATTTAAGATAACGATTATGAAATGTAAAAAGCACTCATGTAAAAATTGAATTTTCGGTTTTTGTCTGTCTTGCCTAGGCAAGATTTCGCAACAGTTAGTTTTCAGTTTTCAGTGCTATAAAAACGCGTAGTACCAACCTGTTTATTTTTAGTCGGTGAAACTTACCGCTTAAATTCATTGCACGTGAAAGCAACGGTGCAGTCTGTCCTATCCCGCGAAAAACAAAACTTCTATCGAACCAAAGGGGATTTTCCGAGATGTTAAGCGGATGCAGGGGCCCAGTAACTACTTTATCATGTTTCCCCTCTTTCTGAGCGTACTTTCTTAGTATAAATCATGCACGTCGACGAAACTCAAAGCGAGAGTTCTAAATATTTTAGAGAAGGCTTCGCTTTATAGACGAACTGTTGGATGTAGTATGGCATTTTAATTTGTTATCAAAGACTCCTTATAAATGAAACGCAAGCACGATTGTTCGAAATTGATCGATAATAAGTAGGGAATAAAACAATTTTATTACATAAACAGTTTTGGTTTATTAGAGTTCCAATTGTATTTAAAGGCTTATCCAAATAAACAGTTAGGATATTCTTAATCGCTTCCATTCTACAATAATAATCAAATGTGATTCATAAGGTGAGATAAGGGAAGAACATTTAAATTTTATAAATGCAAAGGTGCAACCACTAATAACCATCAGTGAATATGAATTTTTCGCTAAAACTAAAAAAAAAAACAACTGTACAATATGAAATGAGATATATTTCCCAAAGTTCACTATTAATAAATATGTTTTAGACTAAACATAACATAACATAGACTCTGCATATTGAAAACGAAGAGTTCAAATGGAAATTCCATTTCGCAAAATCACTCAAACAATACTATAATACAATGCCCAGGAACAAATTGGGTATGGTCATAGGCATTGTGGCTGGTCATTGCTTAACAATTCATGTAAAATGTAGGCAGAAACACGGAGAGCATGCGAACAGGAGTATATTCTGTGAGAATGCCCTAGCCTCGTTTAAACAAGAACCAATGCTGGACGAACCACACCTTTCGACTATCGAAACTCAGGGAGACCACTCTTCGAGTGGCCATAGGTTATTTGATAGGTTGAGTCTTCTGTCTAAGAGAAGGCACAACTAACCTGTTGAGATGTTGTGTCCTTCAGATGCAGTTAAATGTGGATGAAATCTCAAGTTCGCAGTCGTCACTAATTATTGCATCTGTTAAACATTAATTTACTGGTACTGTAAAATGCTCGTTTTAACTCAATAAATTCAAATAAAAACTACCTGATCGAGAACAATTTTACAAATGATTAATTAATTAATTTTACAATTTTATACTTTCGACAACCAAAATTAATTAAAATGGCCGCTTTTCGGCTTGTGCTTCTCAAAATCTCTCTAGTTGTTTGCCCAGGAGAGATGGAAAAGTCCGTCAGTTTTTCGAGCCTACCTCAATGTCCACTCCAATGCCCAGAGATAAAACCAAACTAACTAACCAAAAACTACCGTTGTGCAAAACGAAACGTGCAGTTTCAACAATTTTAGCTTGACTAGGCTACAGAACCAAATCAATCGACAGATTTTTAGGTCATTCGATATACATCTCTCCTCTTGTTTTTGTTTCTACGGCAATACTAAAAAATTTCCGCTGTCATAAAACTCTGCCTGTAGTGCTGTTATGAAATCTATTTTTCGGTGACATATTCCTTAACAAACACCCGTGCTCACGGAGTCGGCAACGAAAGGTCATAATTCAAAGAGGGCACACCGCGCGATCCGTGTTAAATCTACCTAAACAAATTTACATAATCGTTTTCCCCATAAATAAGGAATCTAAAATAATTTATTATGCTAATGGAACCGTATATAAGAAATTACTTGTTATGATTTATTAAAATACTTTAATTTGTATACGAGCAATCCAAACTTGTATGCAACAGTTTTTGTCGCCGTACACGCGTTTACACGGCCTACGACTTGGACTAACTAATGGTCAGTCAAATTGGGCCACAGCATGAAATGGACTGATTAGGAGCAACCAAAAAATACACCGGTTTAGGTTAGTTTAGGTCAAACATTGTCACAACCTCAACCGAAAGACTACCATAAGTAGGAGAATTCGTTAAGGATTTGGTTATTCTAACAGCGTGCCAATAATTAATTATCAAAATAATAAATAACGTTTATGCTTTTATAAAAGTCATTATTCACAATTCAATTAGTTGGGACGACATTAAATATTGTTGCTTTTATGCAATCCCCTAAACCCCAAAATACAAGCAGTTCCCTATACACGATCCTGATTATATAAACATTTATTAAAATGAATTAATATCGAATAAATATATAGTAGGGATGCCAAAAAAACGTGCAAGGCCGAAGAGAAAAAGTTATGGAAAAGCTAGTTAATGCGATAGAAAAACTAACAAACAAATTTAAACAAATATGTAAAAATAAATAATGTCCTCGGTCATCAAAGATCTGTTGCCTAAAGTTTCCCCGAAAAGCAGTTAATAAGGTGACTGATCTAAGTTGGAGAGGTTGAATCAGGTTTGGAGACAAATGAATATTTGAGGTACGAGGCAGTTTCTCAAAAATATATTGGCGTTTTGGAGAATTATAATTTTTTTTAATTCAAACTAAGAACTCTGAGCTAGAGAATTGCTCAGACTGAACTTGATAGCTGTGTTTAACCCATCTCTAATGAGAGTAGACAATCCGGAGATTATCGAACGACTTTTGGATTAACCAGTCTACGCGACATGATAATGATTTATGATTGATGACCTCTTGAATCACTTCTAAAGTTTTCCTAACAAAATTGCAATTGATAAAATTTTGCGTCTGATCTTAAATGCAAAGTCATTTTGTTAGGGGGCTTCAAAATTAATGTTTTTGGAAGTAATGCTACTGCAGTGCTACAGCCTGTTATATGTTCCCACAAAATACTAACTCTGGTCAATAAAAAATATATTTTTCTTCCATGAGCTGCAGATCCAACAGATTTATCATCCAATAGGTATAAATATGATGCGTACATACCACACCTTAAACTTGCAAAGGATAGAAAAGAGATAAAATTGCTAAAATTGCATAGTGCTGCGACACATCAATGATTTTTCTAGCTAACTTCTAGATATACTTTTCTTAGATGGTTGATCGCAGTTTTTATATCAGGAAGCATAGTTATCAACCGTTGACAACTGCTTATTTATTGATAGGTATACATAAAATATGGGATTCTTTACACCATTGTTAAATGGTTATTTCTCCACAACATTTTGATTCACACACATTTTTCGACAAAGTAGCGTTACAACTATGCGGTGTTAATTTCGGTTTTTGACACTACCAATTAGGTCCCCAATATTATCTAAGATCCCCGACAGGCGTTAAAAGTAAAAGATAATTAAAATTGTTCAAATCGGCATACTGAATGGGATTCGTGTGAAATGAGATCCATTGTTTGGTGTTTTACAGGCTTTTTTAACGGTTCATCTTTGCCATCTAAAATTCGCTTTACTGTAAAGGTTACTGTACGGCAATTTTTGTATTATCTGTTAATAAAGAGAAAGAATGGAAGGATTGTCTGAATTGCTTCATTGGCCGCTTAGTTGTGCATTGTGTACTGTTCGTTACTGTAAAAAATCGCAAAATTCCTAATTGAAGTTTATTCCCATTGACTATTTCACAGCAAAAGGTAAAAAAATGATATCAAAATCTTGAATAATGCTTTAAAAGGAATTCAACAAAATTCGGAATAACGATAAAATACATATTATAATAAGATTCAAATTCGCATAATTATTCAAACGAGAAAAGTAAAAAATTATAAGGGAAGTCCCATCAAGGAAAACCGGAAGTACGTCGAATTGACAAGATAAATTAATTTTCAAAATATTTTAATAATAATGCTCAGAAAATGTTATGGCAAATTAAAGACAATTAAAAACAGGATCAGATGTTTTCGGTAGATTATAGCCATGGTATTTTGACGTTTGTTAATTCTGACAGTCACGTCACACTTCATTCAGTTAATACATTTGTGATGTACTGCAACAACTATTTGTCTTGACAACGTGTATTATGCAACACGTTAATAAACTTCTTGAATCAATCAATTATGAATCACTGGCTCCGCTTCGCTTTGCTCGTGCCTAATGAAACAAACTTGTTGCATAACATCCTATTTTCTTTATCTTTAATCGAAATAAATACAAAAATAAATTGAAACTTGCAATTCTGTCAAAACTGAATGCGCGAGATGTAACAGCTAAAAATTTATGTAATTTTTTAAAAAGTGTTGAGAAAACATGCAAAATAAGGGATATCAATTATAGTTAGTGACAGCAAATGTCGCACAAAATAGTATAATTTATTTTCAGTTTGTTGTCCCTACTTCGAAATTTTAAAAGCTACCTTTCATTATTTTTTGAACGATTAATATTATTACACACATGGACGAAAACAATTCTGCTTCCAATTTCTTGTTTATCACTATATAAAACACACTCAAACATTTGTAATACAAGTCTTTTTTATGATAATTCTTTTCTAACTGGAAAAAGAATCAAGCAGGTCCACCTAACAATGACTGTAATTATTATTATATTTTTAAAACATTTTTAATGATAATAATAATTTTTCATAACAGGTACAGATCTCGGCCAGTGGTTGGCTTAACAAGGAACGCATATTTTAAGATTTCATAAAATCCGCTTTTTTCTATTTAAGAGACGCATCTACTACTACTACTACTAGTAAATTTTTAAAAAATTCTGCATCTTGAAGGAAGTAATACAGGACTATGAAATTTCCGAACGCTTTTCTCTAGGCTTTTGTTTTAAGTTACGACACAATGAAAAATCTGGATATTTAATACATTTCTTTCGCAAATCTCAATTTTTCAACTAACAGACTAGTAAATATATATTGTGAATAACACGCGCCAAAATTTCTTCATATTCAAAATTGCATATCTGATATGATATCTTAACTGCGCTCGATTATTCTGCCCCGGACAGTATAAATGGCAGACAAAATAACGACTGCCTCCAATAAAGTAACAAACAAATGCAATTTATCTGCAAGCGTGATCGATAAACCCGATAAAGCGGTAGAAGCGATGACTCGGGCAAATTTATCGACAGCTGCTTTCCACCGTATTTTGCAAATATTCAGTTTTCTAGTCTGACGGTTTTTGTATACGATACCCGATTCCGCATCAATACCCCACTACTCCGTTTCGCTTTTAGATAAATACATTATTAAGTTGGTTGGAATATTATTTCGAATAAATTCGGTTAAATCGATAACCTAATTTGTATGTCATATCTCAAAAGTACTGGAGCCAATTTTAGCACTACCTCTGGCAGTTTATCCTCAACTACTATTTTGTTTAAAAACGAATCCACTGTGAAAAAAAAACATAATTAGCAACCAGGGAAAAAACCTACTCGCGACTCTTATTTTATTAACTTAAAGTTTAATATTACTGAAAAACTATTATCTTTTAGGGCCTACTTGTACATGAATAAAATATCCTTAAATTTAAAAATGTTACTGTACTTATTTTTATGAATACATCTTTTTTCAAACTGAATACAAGATTTAGAGATATAGAGCAAACATCTGCTGCTGAGTTCTTCATATTTGGAGTACTAAAGTAAAAAAATAGCGAAGTTGATTTGTTGCCTTAACTCTATTAGATGATTAAGAAATATGCCGTTAATTTTTATAGTAAATAGATTAAAAAATAACGTTAGTTTGGTTAAGAAAATACGACTTTGTTAATGAGGCCTCAAACACATATTTTTAAAATTATTTGTGAAACGGTTTATGATATATTGAGTTATCAAATTCTTCAATTGCATTTTCTATAGTGTGTAGTAGAGTTTTGTTTTTCTTCCGATTTTGCAGGTATTCACATTTTATTTGTTGTTCATCCATTTTTTTTCAGTAGAGTAGCTATTTGCAGCTAGACTGCGCAGCTTTTGAGCTATCTGTTTACTTTTCGTTGAAAAATACTAATATTGTGTATATATTTTTTTTTATAATAAAGGCTATGTATTGTTATTATTATTATTATAATACCTCAATGAAATTTTGACAGTAAATACTTTTGAATGGATGATTACAATCACTACTGATAAAATTTACAATATCTTTACTTCAGAGTTGTTTCTGAAACAATCATTATTATCATTATTATTTTAGTATGTCCTTATAAAAAAGTTTGGGCTCTTTAGCAATTAACGATATTTGGAAACATCTATTTACACATATTGAAACACCATGTTTAATTATAAATTACATTTTTTAAAATAGCTTCTAAAATATAATGCAGCACTTTTGCATTGTTCACGATATTTAAAATATGTTACGCGGATCGTTCAATAAGTCCTTATGCCATCAGGATTGAAAAGTGCCAAAACAGCCTCAGAGTCAACTTTACGATTACGTTTATTCTCCAGTGTGAGCAAAAGCAGCACCATCTTGACGATATTTTTTCACACTCAATTTTTAGTGGAAAATTGAAGCTGCTTTGATTCGTCGATCTCTTAAGATCATATCGTGGATGTGAGTTGCGGATGCACGACCACCTTAAAACCCACTCACTGTAAATAGTCGCAAACAGATGGGCTGCTTTACTTTCTTCCGGCATCTACCTTTTGAACTACTCTCGTACCATTAGCATATTTTTGAAGTCAGTAGAAAATTTGCCGAAGGTGTAAGGTAAGTATCAGTTGTTTAATATACTTATTCGTATAAATTTTTCTCTTCAATGGAAATTCAATCCGATATTTGTTTATGCAGGGGACCTTTTTTCTTTCCTTCGTCTGTTCAACTTGAGTTAGTGGAAAATTACCATTAGTGTCGATATTTTGAAAGCAAGTTGTGATACATGGTTGGCAATGGCAATTCGGCGTAGGGCACAATGCTTAAAGATTAAAATATACAAGGCTGAATTTAAAATAGTGAACTTGATATCACTTCTAGGCAAACCGGAAGTGATATTTACTTAGCCTTATTTCCTGTAGATTTTCATTTCATATATAAAGACTGACAAAAAGAGGTCACGTTGATGTAAGAAAAATTAATTTGTAGAAATTGTCGGCGTTCGCTATAAAAATATAATGATGCATGCGATTTACCATGAAATAAAAATATATTTGTACCATTGCGTCCATTTTATAACTGAAAATGCGAACCCATGGTGTTGCAGGAATATCGAACATTGTCAAACATCAATTTTGCGTTTATAAAGCCGCAGGAGGCTTGCCCAAAAAAAAAGGCAAAGAATATTAAACGTTGCGCAGCCCCTATAATCAGCGCAAAGACTGTAAACGGATTTTTGGTTTTGCCTGTTTTTTATGTTCGCGTCATTTTTAAAGTTATTTCGGCGTATAGTTATATATGCAATGATTTATACTTCGAGGAGCAGGGTTGTATTTACGCTTTTTAGTTATTCCGGACATAAGTTCGGACTTCATTATTTGAAAGACTTGCAAAGCTTCTATGAATTTTTTTATTAAAACTATGATGTAAAAGCAAATAATAACAAAATTTAAGGATTAAGGAGAGCAATATTTATTGGTTTATCACCAATTGAATATTTTGAAATAATATTCAAAAAAGTTAAACCAAAAAGAATCCGACGTGATAATCTTTTTTAGTGATCGTTAATAAATCTGTCTAGCATAAAGTGCAGTAAGGATTAAAAATATTTAATAAGCAATAAGATTAAATTAATTTCCTATTACGTTATGGAAACATCACCATAACAACGATTGGCACAGATAAGTCTAAGATATATTTGGAATTTTGGAAAGGGACCGGTCCTGCCTTGTTCCAAGTCTGAAGAAAACACCAGTTTATCCTTAATTGGTACCTTCGACGACACCTGGGGAATCTTCTATAGGTTGTTTTATTCTGCATTCTCTCTCGAACTTTGGCCTTGAACTTTATTTGTGAACTGAATTAACTAATGGCAACGATTAAGACACGCTTATTAATGCTTACATAAAGCATAAACAATTGTATTTTATAAATTTTAACAGTAAATCACCAGAAAGATTTAGTTCAGAATTGGAGGCCAAGTTGAAAAATGCACAAATATCGAACTTTTTTTTGGTGCAACAAGGCGTTTTTTTTTAATTAAATTTCTATTGGAAATCTCTTCACACATTAAAATAGATAGTACACAACAACAAATAAGTGTGGAACATTGAGTTTTAGTTATAGAGAATTTTTGGTTTTCTTTTTATAATAGAATAATAATTAGAGGATATTTATAAGAACAAAAGGTGGGACAATTTTAACGATAGACAGTTTGAACGACATACAATTTCTTCGATAAAGGTAAGGTGATAACTTAAAAAAAAACAATATATATGACAATTACTAAAGAAAATCCCACATTTTAAATAAAAATATATTAAATAATAATAGAGCATTAGAAAGAGTCCAGAAATTGGCTACACGTAGCATGAGCCATGACTAACCGAGTTACTAACTGAAAATGATGGTTGAACTATAGAAATAAAATCGCTACTAAAATTTAAGAGGATTATAGTAGAGAAGAGTTATAGAAGAATTCTACATTCTTCCAAGCCTGCATTAAGACAGTAAAGAAGTATGCCTAACAAATCTCACATAACTGAAATTTGAAAAGAATTTTGCATGGGAAGTGGCCATGTAATGGGCATGGGTTAATAGATCAAGATGAGAAAATTTTCATATTTTACACACATCTTAAAGTCCTTTAAAAATACAAGCCTCTGGGAAATATCGAATCTAAAATTAATGGGAAATGAAGCAAAGGCCAAACAACTTCAAAAATCCCAGCGTTTAGTTGAGAATGACTTTCAACTAACAGCTGCAGCTGTTAGCAAAGCAAAATGATGATAGTTAGCGGGCTAGCAGGAGGAACCAGGATAAGAAGAGAAATATAAATATTTTTAAACAAAACTCCTGCTCATTTTTATTCAATAAAGTATTCTCAGATAGATTCAAAAATTTAAACATCTCTTAAAAACAGGAAACTTGTCACAATGTCTTATTCGACGAGTTGTAGCAAAATCACAAAGTGCGCAGGTTTATCTAATAACAAACATGTGTTTGGAAGTCGTAGGTACATGTTGATAGAATGCCATATTTCGAACTAGAATCTCCATTCGTCTTCAGAATAATAGAACATCGCATGTCAACAAAAATATGTTTAATTTACTGAGGTGCCAAATCAACCATCAAAATGGTGACTTAATAAATGTGTCGCGAATAATGTAAAGTCTAATAGGACACGATTCCCGCAGCTTGCTGACCTCCCAAAATGTTTATTCAAATCTTCATTAATTACCAGGAAATTAAATACGAATACCTATCATTAGTAATTTTCTTATTTTACTACATCATACCAGCGACGCATATAAATGAACTAACTGTTTGCTTGGCGCATTGGCGTATCTATCTGAAACTACTGGCTCAGCACTTATCGAAATTATTCAAATATAGTGACGTAGTCCCTCACCAAATCAATCAAAATTTCACTATTACGAATAACACGATGCAATAATATATTTGTTTATAATCAGTCTAGACTGGACGTTTTAAGAGGCATTTCTCACGAAGTCTACTTATTGAGATTCTTAATAAATCTTACTTCTTACTTCTTTCTATAAAATGAGAAAGAAAAATTATATTTTGCGCAGCGTCCGAGTTAAAGTTTTTCTCTTGATTCAGAAACGACAATAATAATTCTTCTATCTTTCAGTAGAAACTTATCACAATTGGTAATCCTAAGATCATTATTTTAAACGAAGAAAAACACTGTCTCTGACTGACTTAATATAATAATAAAAAATAAAGCATGACCATGAATGGCATGTGTGTTGAACAAACACACTTTCATCTCTGACAATGAGTACAGGTCATTCAATAACCTTCCTCTATATGGAAATGGATGTTCGCTCTGTCATTCGTCAAACTATTTTCTCAGAATTTAAAAGTGTGTAAAAGTGAAAGGGAACCAGGGCACCGTTGATAAGGTGCACGGGTGAGACTTTCCCAACAGTATACTAGAAAATTTTGGAAATAAACTTTCCCATTAATAATTTTATAATAACAGGTGTTCATTGTTATTACAGCTTTATTTTACTCTTTGTATATAAAATCTCATATTGATTAAAATTTCCTTTCGTTGCATTCGAAAGAAAGAAGGAACTTTATTAAATATTCATGTAAGTTTTACATTGAAAATCACGAGATATCACAAGCGAATTGCCATTTAGTATAAAAGTAAATTATATAATTTAATACATTAAGAAACAAAAACTCATAATACTGTTTACCTTATCATCTCAAGCATTTATCTGCTCAATTCTCTTACACAAAAATTGCTTCATTATTTTTTTGAAGTTGCCGTGTGGTGGAAGAGTAAATTATAGAATTTGACACATAAATAAACTCAAGTTATAATACAGGTGTTGTTTGCCTTAGCAGCTCTAAGGATTCACCTGCTCAATCGATTCTCTAACAGAAAAATTACTTAATTATTTTTATAAAGTTGCCGTATGGTAAGGATTGACAAGCGATAGGTTCAAGTTGTTAAAATTGATTATCGAAGGTAAAATACAAGGACGAGATCCGCTGGAAGACACCAAAATTCACGGCTGAAAGACCTTTCCAGATGGTTGGTGCCGACATTTTCAAAGCTGCAGTATCCAAGATTACGACTCCCGCATTACTTAGCAACCGAATCGCCTCCTTTTGAAGTCGAAATGCTATATCTGAATATCCCACACAGAATGACAAGAACAATCTAATAAATTTCTGCAAAACTCTTCAATCTGACGTGTCCAGGGGAGAGCATGATCAAGTACAATAAATCCCAGGAGGGTCATATTGGAATAATCTAAGAAGGTTATTTTGTTTCATAAAGGGGTCATTGTTTGATATTTTTGTTGTTAAAATCAGGGGTTAGAAGAAAACCAGTTATATATAACTTTCGAAGTCAAAATAGAGAATAAATTCAAATTAAATTGTATATGCTAAATCATATAGCCATTAGATAATATAGTGACCCTACTTTTCACTCCCTTACCTGCGCTATTTTGGGAAAATACCGCAATAAAAACGCCCATATCCCAAGATCGTTGCTTACATGCCGATTTTAAATCTCACGCCTGCGCATGATGAATGGACCTTATCTCTTTTTGTTATTGTTGCTTCATAACCTCCTAAATGTAGGATACATGTTTCACGTGATATAATTAGAATAAATAATTTTAAAATAATAATTTATACATTAGGTGAGGGTACGAGGACAGGGGTGAGATCCAGGACTGCGGATAATTTCGAATAAAATTCAGAAATATTAATTTTGTTAAAAACGCTGAAACATGTCAAGTGTATATATTATAATTTTTGTATATGTGCTATTCCTATTCGTATAGTAACAGTTTATGAAAAAATTTCGTTTCAAATTGAACTAATAATTCCTGAAATGACATTTTATTAAATTATAAGGTAGCTCTTAAATAATTTTCGATGTTGACCTTCTTTTTTAACTTATTAAGAGGATTTTTCAATCAATAGCAAATGTTTCGTTAATCCTTTACTTGAGGAATAGGATTACTCTAAAAAATATGTCGAGAATGCTCTAGAAAATCCAAAAATGCAATAGTAGCAGTTTGTTCCATTAAAAAATTGTATTTTGATATGATCTCAAGTGGGACATCCTGTATAGATCAGGCGAGTTTTTACCAATTAATTTCCCGAATTTTAATTGAATTTCGTCCGGGCTTTTGATCATCACGGAATTTACCAGGTCAAATGAACGAGAATAAAATGAACCCTTTTTCCATTCAACTTTCCACCAGCCCACTTAAAGCGTCAGATTTTCTTTATTAGGTTCTTCGTATAAGATTTACGTGCAATCGTACACCACTGATGTTATGTATCGCTTACAAGAATTCGCAATGCCATACAGTTTGTGTAATTAAGCAATTAACGAAAGACGACCTCCACCTTACATTTTGTTATTAAAATTGTTTGTTTAATTATTTTTTTTGTCGATTAAAATGACGCGAGCGTTTTGTTTTTTTGTGAAATTTTTAGGAAAATGTGTTCCTCTCGCGAAGGTCGCTGCCTCGAAAACTGCAGTTACGCGTTTTATTGGCTATAAATGTCAAAAATGGAGTAACTGTTTCTTTTTACATACTATAACCTTCTGTGGAGTACGAGATTAGTTAATAAAATTTTGTTTAGGCTGTAATGTTAACGTTGTAACAATTTTTCGGGATCATTTTTTTCAGCCGCAGAGATTTACGACGCCAATTATTGCAACATGTGCTTGGATTAGATCACCTTTATACGCTGAACCTTGGTCGAAAGTGGACGCAAAATTTAATGGATAAGTAGCGAAATTTTCTTAAAATTTCAAAATGATGCAACCTTGAAACTAGGGAAGTATCCGACGAATATACGCCTCTATCTCCCCTTTTTACTCACGAAATATGTGTGTTCGCATAGCTTAGTTCCAACTATAACCTTCACTGGTACTGCAGGTTGTAAGTTCCTCAATCCGTAGTAGTTTGTTTACAGACAATTTCTGAAATTTCTTCAATATCGAGTTATGTAAATAGAATACATAAATATGATAAATAAAGTATTTCCATAAAATAATGAAAACTGAAAAAACATGACTGCTTTTTTGTGGCCAATACATATTTTTAAGACGTTACCAAGAGACATTTATCTTTGTAAATGAATAAGCGTTAAGGCTATAATTAAAGAAAATATTATTTTAGCAACCCCATTCTCCCATTTATATAAACATACCAGCCATCTTTCTGTATTGTCAAATTTGCCTCGCTTGTCTATCACTCCCTGCTATCATTAGGATTTTCGGACTTTTTTTTTCTTTTTAAATGTGAGAATCGGCTGTGTCATATGTTTTGGAATTCAGTAAAAAGTAAACGCCGTTGATGAATATGAGTACCAAATGTCCGTTTTTTATGAAGGTACTTTGGGCGTTCTAGTTCTAATTATTTTATAAATACAGTTTAATAAATGCAAAATCCTTTTGTTGACCATGTGCAAACATTGCAAGTCATGAAGTTGATGACGACTAAGTTAAAAAAAATATTTTTTTTGGATAAAGTTTTGAACTTTTTGTCAGGCAACATATTTGGTCGCGATAATTAAAATGTGAAAATATCAAAGAATCAAAAGCACAATTGTGATAATTGGAAGTTATTGGAAATAATCTCTATTATGTTTGACCAAGGTTCATGCAGTTTCGTCTAGGTTCGTTCTCTGTCGAAACGAACCATGCAACACATACATGATTATCACTAGTTCAGTTGTTCTGCATCATTCGAATTATATCTGTAAAGGTGTCTAACCCTAGTCACTTAAACCACAAGGATAGAAATATCGTACATGATTCGTGAACTCGATTATATGAAGGAACAAGCAATAATTTTCTGATTGCTTTCTATTATACGTTCTGAGAAACTAGTCACCATCAGATTCGTGGACATTTTACCTCATCTCAAGTCCTCAACTCATGAATTTGAACCAAGCATGCCTATGCTGACAGTACAGGAACTCGCGAAGCAACTATGTAATATGTAACAACATGGCCGCTGACAGATAGTCGATGTTTGGATGTTTACGGCAGTATTTTCTCAAAATATGTCGTAATCCTATTAAATTGTCAGGTAAAAAAGGAGTTAAAGTCAGGAAAAGCAGTGCAGAAAAACAGCCCTGTAGATACGATGCAATTTCTGAAGGTACATCTTTATGTAAAGTATTTTTTTTGTAAATAGGCGTAAAGCGTTAGTTTTCATAAACTCACAGATTTTACCTCCATTGAAATACCTGCTAGATACCGCACATGAAACATCTAAAATGTTCAAGAAACAACTCCCATAGACAGTAGTTGCCAAGGAATATTTCTTATGCTTGTTCTAGTAAAAATTCAACATGTAGCTTAATTGCTTTCTTATATTTCCCATAATTCTTGTACACTAAAGCATATTACCCAAACATCCTTCATAGCTATTTAAGTGTAGCTGTGTAGGGAATTTTCCAGTTTGTTAAATGTCAACTATATAGGCATCACAGTTTTTCCAACATCCGATTAGGCCACATTTGCTGTAATTTCGTGAAAGAACAAGGTATTGAAAGCACAAATTACACGAGTTTGTAAGTACGGTACGGAGGTATTAACACCAAAAATGAAAACAACAATTGCACAGGTCAGAGATTGTTCTGCGACAATAGTAATTCCTTAGCTCGGCTTTGCCGATTCTGTTCGGATTTTAGAGATTGATGTTGCGTTCTTATGAAGATTAGTCAGTCAATTTTCCAGAAAAACTACGACAATGTAGCAACTCTGTTAGTTGGAGGGTGACTCATGGGCAAAAGATCCATACCTTCTCTACGAAGGGCTACTATATTACGTTATACCTATATGGTATGGACCCTTGCCTTGTCAAATTGCGTACTCTAAAAAATCACAAACTAACCGCCCCTTTATACTGGACATAACAAGAAGCAACAACGACATCTACACAGGAGGTGAACGCCCCTCGAACAAAAAACGATTGACGTTGAAACCCGCAGCGTTCTCTTCCGGAAGGGTATTCACTTTATGCGAAAACAATGCATTCTTCTACCCAAACCGTCTCGTGCGCTCCGAACCGAATCTACCGATGGCACGTCAAAACTCGCGCAGGTCTTTTTTTAGAAAAAAATCCTTCGCGCACGCACACACGCACCGCCGTCATGTCTTTCGCTGCTTCGTCGCGTGTTAAGACAAAAGGTAAACAACCTAATTTTTCCAGGGTACTCAGTATCCGCACAAATTACATAACATTATGTAATGTAAAAAGTTCGCATGTCCGTATCGTGGATCTCATCGGGTTGAAAATTACACGGCAACGCGGTTATTTCGCGCTACAGGGGATGTTTCAAAAATTGCATTTCCATAACGCATAATATAGGTTGCGGTGGGAAAAACTAAAACAATGAAAGGTACGTCGTCGGCACTACGGCTTTGAACCTTTTTCCTTTCGTATTAGCCCCGCTCCAGAACTTGTACAATTTCCAGGCCCACCTATAGCGAGTACATCACAAAATGTACAACTTAAATAGTAACGCTTACTTCAATATTTGAGTCCTCAAGGTGGTCGTTATTTAAGAATTCGACGGTAACTATAAATTTAACAAGTCCAACTTTGCTTTTTTAAATTAAAAATATAAATACATATACAAAAAAATAGACTGAACTACAAAGTCTTATAACTTTACAAAGTATAACAACAATGCTAACACTACATTGCAGCAAATCAATTACAGCTTCAAATTTTTTTTTCAAATTTTGAAACAAATGTGGTTAAAACGGTTTTTCTTTTCTTATTAATCCAATGTCAAAACTAACATTATATAATTTTCAAATGTCTTCACATCAAGACACCAGTCATACAGGTTGATGGTTCACATTTTTTAATATACTCAACTGAAATTTAAATTTTAAACGCGGCCTACTCCGAATCCACAAACAGGGTCAGTTTTGAATATTTTGCTTCACGTTAGAGATATCGGAAAAAGTTATTTTAAAAAGTTGTTCCGAATATTGTTCTAACCCCACATGACAAAATTCGAATTTTTATTTTTTTCATTGTTTTGGTCAATACTTACACAAAATTATTATAAGATTATTTCTTTATTCGAGGAACTAGTGTGCCATGGAATGTTATAATTTGACACTTATGAAATCGTTAATGTCAATCACATTAAATTTTGAGTTCATTATATTAAGTTCTATTTACCAAAAAATCGAAATAATCCGATAGGCGATTTTGCTCCTAGTAGCAGAGAAGCTGCTGTAGAGTTTAAAAGGAGACATCCGAAACGTGCCCGCCCACTAACTAACTCTTACACTAACCAATGTTCTTACATACATTAAATGAAGTTGACGAGAATAAAAGATTATTGTTATTAGGCCCAAAGTAATTTTTTAAATGACAAGCATCTTCTGAACAAATTATGTTTACCGATTTGACGAGAAAGAGCAATGGACTGTAAATTTTGATAAAATTGAAGCTACAATTAACGCAGCGATTTAAATAATGATATATTAATGTAACGAGCAATATTTGCCTTGAACGTTCTCGCCCAACGATGTATGGATATGAATCAGAATCTTTATATATGTTTCATTGATTACAACAAAGCCTTCGATAGGGTCCGACACGAACAACTTATCCAGCTTCTGAAAGAGAAGAACTTAGACACCAGAGATATAAAAATTATTACGAATCTTTATTTTAATCAAAAAGCAGTGGTAAAAATAGCAGGGAATAACACCGAAGAAATAGAAATCCGTCGAGGCGTTAGGCAGGGGTGCGTGCTATCACCGATGTTATTTAACCTTTACTCAGAGGAAATAATGAAACGAGCATTGGACGATGAAACGAAAGGACTAAAAATTAACGGAGTGCCTATCAACAATATAAGATATGCGGATGATACGATCCTGATAGCTACCAACCTAAACGAATTACAGATTGCAGTAGACAAAGTTAATACATCGAGTGAAGAGTTCGGACTGTCACTAAACGTAAAAAAGACAAAATTTATGATAATATCAAAAACAGCACAAAACAATTCACAAATTCATATAATCCATAGAAAAAGTTGACAGTTATAAATACTTAGGTACTATTGTAAATAAAAATAACGACTGCTCTGAAGAAATCAAAACTAGAATAGGACAAGCGAGAACAACATTTGTGAAAATGAAAAGAGTGCTCTGTGGCAGCGATCTCAGCTTGGATTTAAAAATCAGAATGGCGCGATGCTATGTTTTGTCGGACTGTACTATGGTGTAGAGGCTTGGACTCTGAAGAAACTGGACATAAGGAAACTGGAGGCGTTCGAAATGTGGTTGTACCGTAGAATACTTAAGGTAAAATGGACCGATAAAGTGACCAACATGAAAATCCTGAAAAGAATAAAAAAGGAAAAAGAAATTATCATTACGGTAAAAAAGCGTAAACTTCAGTACCTTGGACACGTCATGAGAGGAGAAAAGTACCAACTACTCCAACTAATGTTACAAGGAAAAATTCAAGGAAAGAGAAGTGTAGGAAGAAGGCGTCACTCATGGATGAGAAAGTTACGTGACTGGTTCGGGTGCACCACAAACCAACTATTTCAGTCGGCTGTGTCACGAATACGAATAGCACTGATGATTGCCAACCCTCGCAACGAAGACGGCACTTAAAGAAGAAGAATGTAACGAGAAGAAAATCTCTTTTTTACTCCTCCTACCTTGATGCAGCTCTGGCTGTTGACGGGCACCAGAAAAATGCTCTTACGTTGGTCTCTACCTCAGTCGTATTAATCCCGATCACAGCGGAGTACGACACCGGGGCTACATACCAGTTTTTTCCGGCCATATACCCAGTGAGATTAATTAAATGAAAACCAATTTCTCAAAGAAACTTCCACAGGCTACTGTAATACTTTCTACATAACTTCTGGATTCCTCCTGCGTCGGTTTTTGCTGAGTCGAAATTGCTGACAGTTTCAGTCAAGCTCTGAAGACGCCAACAGGATGATTGGCGAAACGTCAGCAATTTCGACTCAGCAAAAACCGACGCAGGAGGAATCCAGAAGTTTTGTAGAAAGTAAATTAAAACCAATTTCAATTTGCTCGACATAAAAATAACAATTCCGATTGGACGGAACACCGACTAACGTACATTCACCGCCAATGGGGTTGCTATTACAAAATTGTAGATACTGAGCTACTGAGCCATCATTAATTGGTAGTCGTTTAGTTGAGTTTTTCGATAGAGAATTATGGGATGCTATAGTATATGTAGTTTTTCAAGCAAGATGGTCAATCCATTCACAATTCAAAGATTGTTTTCTTCAATGGTTAAACAAAAAATTTGCCATGCGCTGACTAGGAAGAAAGAGTCCCTTTGGACGCTAGCCTTCGAGGTCCCCTGATATTACACCACTCGATTGTCAGTTTTAGGAAGCGATAAAAAATAAAATTCATGAAACAAGGCCCACAAATCGAGATGATCTTTGTGGTACAATAAGACAAACCTGTCAAGAAAACATCCCGGAACTTAGACGAACGTCCAGACAGAATCTTAAAAGAATTGAAAAATGTATTCGAATAAATGGAGGACTAATCGAATGCGAGGATATTTGATAAATGGTCATTTGTACTGTGAAAATTGTCAAATTTAGCAAATAACCAATTGTTAATATTATGTGTGTTGACCAAAATGACGAAAAATCTTAAAAACGGGACCCATCAACCTGTATGACTGCATATTTGTATTTATTAAGATGCCAAAATATAGGGGTGTCTTCATCTTAAATGCGAAATACTGTATTAATTTATTGCAGTGTGGCAACAATAAAGTAGGAAAAATAAGGAAAAAAATATGACGAAAAATATTATTGCTGCCGAAACTAAGCTACACGCCATGTTGTATATGTAAATCCCTTGCAACTTCAATTACAGGTTAATGTGCTATTTCTGGTGAGAACTCTTATCTTTTTCTGTAACCTCGCTTACATTGTTTTGTCCATTTTCTTTCTAACCAATCACGACTGATAAGTCTAGCAAAAATCGATGAAGAATTTCAAGTTCTAAAAAACAGCAGGTAACACAGCACTACCTTAAAAATGTAGTTTGTGGTTTTCATTTAGAACTAAATATTTTTGTTTCAGGGTGACATTTCCATACACAAAAGATGTTCCTTTGTGTTTCTCTCCATGTTACTATGGTATTTTCAAATTCAGCATTTTCTCCTTGTCCTTGTCGCTCTTTTCTTATTTGGTATTTATTATTTATTCTTTTCCCCTTCTTCTTCTTTACCACTCTCATCATGTTGGTTTTTATACTCAAAAAAAGAAAATAGCGGTGTTTCACGGGAATTGTATACAAATGAATAGATCACTCACTAACTAACTATTTCATTTAGAGATTGTGAGTTGAATTGGTTAAGTTAAAAAGTGTCAATGGTTTAGTATACACTTTGTATTTGTCTTGGTGTTTATTATTAAAGTGGGTGAAATAACAAAGAGTATAAATGTAAAGCCTTTTATTCCGTCCTCATGCACAAGTAAATGAGTAATTGTTCGACCATGCATACATGTGTAGGAGTGTTATGTTCAGCGGAATCATCCAGATTAATATGATCAAACCCTGAATTAACGATTTTTAAAATTTAAAATTATTTGTAGATATTTGATTTTTGAAACCATATAACTGTATTATCCACTTATATTTGAACTTACTTATACGTATTCCTAAAATTGAAATAATAGATTTATAAACTGCAATCAGCGAGTGTTTAATCCACCAAGAAGTTTATAAAAGTGTAGGTCAAATAATGATCTTTCTAATATTATTTTAATATGAAATGCATGTCTTTTTTCAACGTTTTACGTACATTTTGTTCCAGCAATTGAAACACAGCGAGATTGCAACGATTATTCAGAAAGCTCCCATAAAAGAATGCACCAGAATCGCAACGTGGTGAGTCACTCTTCAGCCCGGTTTTCAGGGCATCCCGATGCGTTGAACTGAACGATGGCCGAGGGTTTAATGATTGCGGGTTTTTCCCAGAATAAGTAGTTGACGCGTCATATTCCACCATATTGCCAAAAAGAGGACGTTTAATTTCCTAAATAAAATATACTATATATATGTTGTGCCTATGTTTATTAACTTTGGAACAAGTAACATTATTATAAAAAAAATAATCACAATGTATAAAATAAACGTTAGTAACATTTTCATGTTTTTTTATTTTTAACATTTCTGTTTATAAGCATTGATACCCTGTAAGCGTAAACTTATTCTTTGTTTTTAAAGTCAGACGGTGAAAAAACACAAACTCGCAAAATCGAATGCACTTTCGCCAATGAACATAACCTCTTTTCGGTCGTTCTGTCATTGGTTAAAGAGGCCAAGTTCGTTTCACTGCCAAGTTCAAAGGAGCATTCACCACCGACAGACGTCGGTTACGCAGTTAATTGCGAAAGGAACTTAATTGATATTAAGTAAGGCTGTGGCGAATAATTGATTCCGTGTGTTACGGTGTTGTCGGAGTGGTATCGTTAAATCCTCTTTGATTATTTGCTTTGATTTGTTTTTTATTGCGGTACGTTATCGGTTAATTTTTCGTTTATTTCTTAGTGTCGATGTACAATTTCGGTATTCATGGATCTTGTAAAAACATGACAATATGATGATATAGGAACTTGTGAGATATATAACTGTTAAAATTTAATGTCGACTCTTAGATGGAGTATTCTCGTATAGATAACTGAATAGATACATTGGATTGGAACGTATCAGATAACTACAGCTCTATGTAGAACCGCCTACTTCGTCACAGATTATGTAAATAAAGTTTCATGAATTGTTTCGAATTTTAGAAGTATATACACTATATAAAATAAAAAGAAATACTTCAAATTTTTAGTTTAGAATTTATTCTAAATTTTTGATTTGTGATTTGGTTAAATTTATAATACGTATTTATATAAATAATCTTTAAGTAATAGTACATTTTGAAAATGACATTTCATCAATTTTTATGCATATTTGAGTAGGATACCAGAAAAACTTGGCTGCTGCATTCAAACTCAATGATGCAGTTTCTTCTTAGCAAAATGATGCCCCATCTAATGTCGTTGGGTTTTGTACTTTTTGCGTTTGACGGATAATTTTTAGTCTTTCATATATAATGAAAACATACATTTTAAAACCGGATATATTCGGTACACTTTAGCCACGGAACAATATATGGATGTTCGTGAATTCTGGCAGTCACGTCAAATGTCACTCGCACATTATGTATTCGTGCTGTTTTGTAAGAATACACCGAAAAATTAATGGCCGTATAGTATGCAACAAATTGATAAACTTCAGATGCTCATTTATTAAGCAGTGGCTCCGCTGCACGAGCATTTATCAAATTTGCTGCATAATATACTATGTCAATTTTGTAGATAATTGATTGAGAAATAATTAAAACAATATTTAATGATAATGATTGTTCTTCTTGAAATGGTTCATTCAGTTTTCATCAAAATTAATGGTTTTGTTTTGGTTGTAGTTAGTGATGCAAGTGGTTGTGCAAAAATTGAGTAGGTATACGAACCAGTTCCTGTCGATATCACTTTCGTATTGATTTTTAGTATACGCAAGCAATCAAAGAACTTATTTTTTCGATAACATGTTTCTAGTATTGACAAAAAAGAACAAGATGGGTTCAAGGTTGTTTATTTTCACCTTAACAAAAGTGGAACGCGTGAAAAAACAGGATAATACCGTATACAACAAGAAAAAGAAGTAGTAAACTTTCATGCAAACACCTGATAGCGCAACTAACCGGATAACTCACCTTCACAATAGTTGAAAACCGAAAGTTCATTCGTTCCTGGTACAACACAGTGTCATTACGAAAGAATTTCACCCGAGATGAATGAGTTAAGGGAAAACCACGAGTCGGCAGCGTAAAATCAAATTCCATTTTATTGTTTCGATACTCAAACTCACTTAAATCACTTTCGGCGCGACCTCGGCTGATGTTACCTATCTTTTGTGGTTTCTCGGAATCAATGATGAATGTGTAATAATTGAAACAGGATACGCCGAATCACGAGCTATATCTGCGCTAAATTTCGTGCGAAGCGTAAACACGTTGGCGTAGTCATGGTAATATGAGTTTACTTGCCCCTTTTGTCGGAATGGCCCTAATAACCTCTTAAACCGAAATCAATTTAAACGGGTTTATGTGGTACAGTCATCGCCAATTAATACTTATAGTATTTGGTATGATTTTATTAATACAAATTAATCAAAACAGAACAACCGAAAGCCACATATACGAGTCATAAAAAGTGTATCAATACCTAGATAGATAGATTTTTGCAAAGTATTCCAAAATATCTTCTTCATTAGGATTAAATTTTTGAAGCCACCCTTTATGCAACCTGGAAAGAAAGAAGTCTGACTGATCACACGCCATATTTAGCTTTTTATCGGCTCGACAAATTTCTAACTATCCAAAACAATGTTTTTTAAAAATAACCTCTATATACTTTCTAATTTGCGGATTTGTGCTAATGAACTTAACCCAAATTAGATCAAGCTGACCTAAATACATTTCAGTGATTTTTTTACGGTTATTTGGTGATTTCATTAATAGTCGAGTTTGGAAAAATACTCTTTAACAAATCCTTCAAACGAAAATGATACAGTATTTAAGTGGTTAGATCTATAGCTATTGCCTTCTAATGCATTTTTTTTAAACGCTAATAGTATAGGGTTAGAGGAAGCATAGATAGACGGAAGACATCCGAATGAGTTAAAAAAATGAATTTATGAATTTATGAAACCCTTTCCAACTGCTAACGTCTGCTATTTCTTGCGAAGCTGTGACACACCTCCTCTTTGGGCGTTCTAACGTTCCTGTATGATCTTCTGTCTCTGAACGTTAATAAACAGCAATCTCTTTTTCAATTTTTTTCTACGTGTACCTGATAAGCTCTTTATAAAAACAATTTATCCAATAAACAAATTTGTACTGCCAGTGATTCTTATTCATCCATCCATTCATCAATGCCGAATGACCTAAAAATAATAAATTTACGAAACTCTTTTCTAATGCTAACGTCTGTCATTTTTTGAGAATCTTCGAGACACCACTTCATTGGTTCTTCAAATGTTCTTATGTTTCCTTCTGTACCTCTCGCAGTTAACCAACAACAATCTCTTTCTCATTTTTTTCTCGCCATTTTTTTAATATAGACTTCTTCGCCAACGCATAATTTATCCTATACACAAATTTATCGTGCCAGTACAATTTATTCCATTCATTCATCAACATTTTCCTTATTTTTTCTCATTTTTAGAATTTTAATTAATAACCACTTTAGGAAAAACCCCCGTATAATGGGCTGGTCGAGGCTGTAACTGGTAACCCAATGCGCCTCTTGATACGACCAGTCCGCATGTTTCCGAAATGTGTAGAGTTTTGTTTTGTTTGGGAATGATTTATGAACGAATCGTATGTTTAAAATAATATTAAGTGCGGTAAATAAACAAAGCGGCCGTTTATTTACCAGAAGTGCTGCGCCCGTTCGGCTGTTTTCGGACGTTTGACAGAAATGCCACCCACCAAAACGACCGTCGAGCGTTTGTTGTAAACGTTATGGCGTTTTATGCGAGCGGTAGTATTTCGACGTTTATGTAATATAAGGCAGCGGCATCGCAATGAAGTTGTGGAATTTGTGTGACAAGTTAGGGTGTTGGTATGACGTCGGCATTTGATTTCATTTTTATGAACACGCAATATGACGCTAATGAATTGTTTAGATTTATTGAATGCAATGCGTATACCGTGCCCTATAGTTTTAATGATACACGTATAATTAATGTTTTCAATTGGGGAGTATATAACAGCTTCATTCTTTTCACAAGCAAAAAATATCTTCAGATGGCAACATCGAAGGTGAACACGCAAAAGAAGAAAATTAATTAAATGTATAGAAGTAAAATAACTCTCATATCAGGTAGAACTTGTTGGTCTTTATTTGCGTAATATCTATCATATCGCAAAGTTAATGGTATGCCTACAAAACAATTATTCACGCATTTTGATTTTGTCGCCCAAATGGGTTAATAGATCCGCGGATAATTGTGATGTACTGTAGAGATATACATATTAGTTATATTAATATTAATATTAATTTGGGTAATTGACACCAGAATCTAAATATGTCTTGCGGTGAACTTTAAAAATTGTAGGATTTTTTATTTAATTGACTATTGTATTTACTCCCCACTCATTCTATCTGCTTTAATTATTGCAATGTGCAGAAGGACCCACGTCAACCTCTTTCATAAAGGCAACCAATGGCATCCCATGATGAGGTATCAGTAGAAAAAAATATAGTTCTTGTAGAGAGTCAGGCGGCAAATTTGTGAGATATTATCACAGCAGATTCAAACCGTTTTGAGGCAACCATATAGGTATTAGAAAATACTCTGGCCATAATGACGGTAAAAACTGATGTGCCTTAAGGGCTATGATATTTTCGTAGCGTGCCCCTAAATTGCACGCACTAACTTGTATTTTGAGCGGCTACGTCGGTCGAACGCCACTTGCCCTTATTGGATGGAAATGAAGTTTGAAATAACCGCACATACGCGTATTGAATGATTTATGGGAAGAACGAAACAAAGTAACACTGGTATGATTACCATGTAGCATACCGAGCAGAAACGAACGATTGACAGACCTGTAGAACAAGATATATGACCCATATTTGTTTATTGCAGGACCAATATTTATAACTCGAACTTTTAACCAAAGTAGATGGTATATTTGCAATTATACTAATTATATTTGTAATTATATATGGCCCTAAATACACCAAATATCTTTCGCCAATGTAGGGTATGCAATTTCTAATCCGTACTATTCGGTAGGATAGTTAGTTAGCTGTTAGTATTTACTAGTTGTTGGTAGTGAATTTATGTTGTCTCTTTCTGTTAGTTCTGCCGCTCAATTTATATGTCAACTTGTTAGAAAAGAGTACTGTGACATTTTTATCTAAGTAAAAACATTGTTTAACTCCCTTAGGATTCGTTAGTTTGCTGAGTTCTTTCTATCTTCTGCTTTTATGAAAATATGCTCTAGATTACTTAAAAACTACACAAAATAAAGATTTGAGAGAGAGGGGCGTCGGTATATCATTTTCTATATAAAAAAAAATTCATATCCATTACCTACACAACAAGTGTTAACAATAGATTTGCATAAAAACAAGATTTTTTTATTGAAGTTAAAGAACGACCAAATTTTAAAGATAGAAGAGGAAAGTAATGTCGAAATAGCATTGATCCCACATCACCGTCGATGTTTGACTGACTAATAGTGATCAAGAATAGTAGGTTTTTAAAAAAAAATCTGATTAAAGTTACCAATATTGGACCAATATAGATGTGCTAATCGGGTGTGGCAAATTGTGGGATAGTAAATGTCGGTTATAACATAACAATTATTTATTATTATGTAGTTATTGGAAACACTAAAAGAGAATTTAAAAAAAAGCCTCTTTAGTCCTTTAACTGTTAATCTTATACGGTCAGCACTGTTCTCCAACAAGGACAATCGGATGAGCCTGAGAAGTAAATGCATCAAATTCGAACTGCAGCAGTACCTACTCAGCTAATGGTACAGCGGGACTGCTGCATAAATTCGCCATCAATTACGTCGACACAATACAACGACGGTACGGGCGTATACGCAATTTGTATAAAATTGAATACAATTTTTAAATCCTTCGTAATATAGGTAGACGGAAAAATGCCGGCGTCTACAAAAACCGCAGCACAAAGTTGGACTCCGAATGGAAAAAGGACCTTGGGTGGCCATAAATCTGATATAGATCTCGATGGCGTCTGCATACAAACCGCTACTTAAATCGCACAAAATTTCTTCGGTAACGGACTGTAACTCGATAAGTTTGGTGAACTTTCATTCGATCGCTTTATGAGATATGAAGAAAAAAACGGCATTTAAAAATTATTTCAAAATCTTTTCACGACACGATTTTTAATATTGTGCTAATATTGCACGCTTCAGATAGCCGACATTGATTCTCACAAATATATCTTTGAGTGACTTCAATGCAAAAATAGGTATATATAAACGCATTTTGTTTTTGACAAAAAAAGTATAATGATTTTTTGATTTTTTCCGGAATAAGCAGCTAAATGCAAAAGCAATTTGAAATAAATAAAAATATTAACCTGACTTAAACTCACGCTACAATCAAATGTTAATATAATCAGCTGAAAGATTGTTAAAATGTTCTTATTGTTCATTGAAACTGCAAATCTAGATTTAAAATGGTTAACAGTTACTAGAGACTTTACTACAACAGGACTGACGGTTTTTCGTATAAACATTTGTAAAATGTACAGGGACCTAACCTAGTTTTTTCTCGTTCGCAGAAAAATACGTCCACAATCTGGTCCAACCGTTATTATTCATTTTTAATTCTTATCAGATTGAATTGATCTAAAAAACCAATTTATTTAATTGACAATTTATGGAAATTACGGCGCTCGTAAATAATATGATATGCAAAGCGTTTTTAAAGCTTCTGGAATTTAACTAAATATTACCGCTGCCGGTCTAGGATTTTCTACAGAGAAAAAAAAACTATTTTAATTTCTGTAAGGGAAGCAAATTTAGAGTCCAGTCTTGCTCCTCAAAAATTCGATTCATCTTATGGTCACTGATGAAGTAAGGTGTTAAACGATATCAATGACCTCGCTCGCAAATGAAAATGTTTTTTATTACACACCGATCTAGGGTGCGGGAAGCGACACCATACCGCGTCAGTTTCGTTTCCCACATATCCGAGTTACTTCGGACATTTCCGGAATTTTACCGCACGGGTTTGGGAATAATCGGATGTTTTCGGAGATGTTTCCCATGCCTTGAATTTTGACGTTTGTCAATTCTGACGGTCTTGTCAGTGAATGCATTCGTGTTGTTTTGCGAAAATGTGCCCAAAAACTAACGGTCGTAGAAAAAGTATAGTAAGCAACAAGTTTGGTAAAGTTTTTAAGTCACTCATTTATAAAACAGTCGCTCCTCTGCGCTCCGCGCGTGTCAAATAAATTGATAAGTCAAATGTCGTTTACCGCACTTGTTGTATAATATACTATCATCACTCGGCGCTTATTTGCACGATTAAATTAAATAAGTCATTAGGACATCTTCTCCTCAGCTTATATTCTCTTGAATCGGATTTAATCTAAACGATTTGCAACCCATATTAAGCTAAAAAGTTTTTGCCATATTGACGTAGCCCTGTAATTAGGTCAATTACGTTTAATATGCGATGGAAAATCACTCTAGTATATTACATTTTCAGGAAAATAATCGATCACAATTTCCTAGATTGCTTTTTAAAACCAGCGGTATATATCACAAAATCGATCTTGCGGATAATCCAGTTGGGAATTGGTGTATTGGGAGCCTACGTCGATGCCTTTCACAATTTAATTAAAGCAAAAATAAATATATCTAAAAATGTGATGCCCGATAAAGTTGATATTTTTATATAGTTCCACTCTCCATTTAATAGACTAATTAGTTTTGGTTAGCAATCACATCGTCAGTCAACAAGTAACGCAACGCAAACTTTTTCCACAATATTTAGCCAGGCATAACATTATGTTGTATTAATTTCCTACTTCATTTTAAATACATGTTTGATCTCTGCAAAATTAAATTCGGGACTACCGGTGGTTGGCCATCTTCAATCGAAAGCGAGAAAAAGAAAAAAAAATAGATTTAAGTAATTTATATTATTTATTGAATTTTGCCATTTTTAGGCACACTCAAAAGGTTTTTTTGGGTTTTACTATTTACTTCATACTAGATTTTCCAGTTTTGAAGTATGCAAAAAATACAATTAACTTTCATTAACAAAACATTAACATGTTATATTAAAATAATTCAAAAGCACCAATTTTTTTATTCTGGTAAGTAACCGTTATTTGCCATGATCCATGATCCATGTATCCTTGATAATTTGTACATGACATTTTAGAATCAGTGGATTTAATTGAGGTAGATAAGATAGGTATTTTCAATGCAAAATATATTTATTTATTTTTAATTCTTGAGGAATTGAAGAAGTTTTTTTAGAAAAACTATTACATTTAATTTTTTCTAGATAAAATATTAAAAATTATATAATATAGAAAATGCTGCATTTTTCCCCATGAGGTAGTTAGTCAAAGTAATTAGTTACTTAATTAATTAAATTAAAAATAACTAATTTGTTAATGCTAAAAATGAAAACTAAAATGATAAAACTACCATAATTTTAAAATATTGTACGGGTGTAAAAATAAATAAACATTTGATTTATTATATTTCCTAAATAGCAACTCTTTAAAGAAGGAAAGGAAAGCTAGACCTCAATTTTTTTGTTATAATATCATTAATTTAAAATACATACGTAAATCGCAAGCAAAAACGTGAGCAGGAAACAGTGGAAATGTAATGCACATCGAAAACTCTATACTGTAAACATTCCAATGAGTAAACTAAATTTTAAGTTTTCTTATACATATAACTTTTAAAACGGTTAGCGGCATTAAATTCAAAAATACGTCATTTTTTAGATTATTTGCAAAACTGCACATTCGATATAGAGGTGAATTAACGCCAAGTAGTTACCGCCCCATCGCGCTACTTAGTGCGACGTACAAGATGCTAGAACGACTTTTATATAACAGAATAAGCCAAACAGTTCTGAATAACGTCCCAGTCGAGCAAGCTGGCTTCAGCCCGGGTCGCAGCTGCTGTGACCAAGTCCTTGCCCTTACCAATTACATCGAGAAGGGATTCCAAGAGGGATTGAAAACTTCAGTGGTCTTCGTGGACCTTACAGCAGCGTACGACACTGTGTGGAGGGAGGGGGTGCTTATGAAACTGCTAACTGCCACTCGATGCAGCAGGACGACCAGCCTTATTAATAATATGCTCGCTAACAGACAGTTTGTCGTGAACAAGGACGATCAATACAGCACAAAAAGAACACTCAACAATGGGTTGCCCCAGGGATCTGTGCTGGCCCCTCTACTATTTAACCTGTATATTGCGGATCTGCCTCACACCACATCCAAGAAATTCGGATATGCGGATGACCTTGCGATTGCCGTCCAACACAAGCACATTACCGCAACAGAAGATATTTTAACAAATGATCTGTCCAGACTGGCAGTCTATTTTGTAGAATGGAGATTGAAACCTAGTATGAGCAAAACTGAGTCTTGCTGCTTCCACCTTAACAACAAAATGGCCAACGTAGGACTCAGTATATATTTCGACGGTGCACTCCTCCACCATAATTCAACCCCTAAATATCTTGGTGTCACCTTGGATCGGACTCTAACATACAAAAAACACCTCACCAACACGGCTGCAAAACTGAAAACGAGAAATAATATCCTACACAAACTTGCAGGAACTACATGGGGTGCTGCTGCAGACACCCTGAGAACAGCAGCCACACCAAACTAGTGGATGTACAACTAAACGACTCAATGCGCACCATTTCGGGCACCATAAAATCAACACCGTTGTACTGGCTACCCGCCCCAAGCCATATCGAGCCACCGGACCTTCGCCGCTCCCGTGCCCTGCTCCGAGAATACAACAAAATAAGCAATCCGGATCTTCCCATAAACGAAGACTTCCCAGCTGGGAGACAACGCCTGAAATCGAGGCACTTGCCTATTGCCACGGCTATCGATCTTGCAAACTCACATTTCAATGTTAAAGAAAGCTGGCAACAAAGGTGGCTCCAGGCCGCGCTCCCTGAATGGCACCAGGTTCTTAATGTGAACAAGCCACCAAGTGGCTTCGATTTGCCCCGTAACACTTGGTCGAAACTAAATAGAGTTCGCACGGACCACGGGCACTGCGGTGATTCACTTTTCAAATGGTGAATAAAGCAGTCTTCTCAATGTGACTGCCAAGATGGTATTCAGACGATCCGCCATATCTCGGCCGAGTGTCCCAATCGCGCATACCCCGGCCCCCTCTCAGACTTTGTTGGACTCCCTAAAGAGGCTATCCAATGGCTGATTGGACTGGACAACGCTCTCTGAAATTATTTGTTCTATTTGTTCTATTTTTATGTCTATATTGTGTATTAACGTAGCATACTTGCTGTGTTATGATTGTGTATATGTATATTTTCGTATCTAGAAATATGTGTCCATGTATATTATATAGAGTGCGTAAAGCGCCATACGCTAAATAAATAAAAAAACGCCAAGATTAGTGCGTCCCTCGTTTAAATAAAAGAACATTGTTCCTATGTGTGAAGATAACAACACAATAATAAAAATTGGAAAAATAAATAGAACAGTTGAAAAAGAATGCCAGCTTGAGAATGAATAGGAAACTGAGCTCAACTTCTTACTGTTTTGGATATCGCAATGATAAGTACCTTGAAAGTGGCCACCGTGTATACGATAATGAGAATAATAGATCAGTTTATGGCTAGCATAACTAATGTCGGAAGTCCGTTAGGACAGTTTGCAAAATTATCACTCCCACGTAATGCGACAGTGGTAATTGTACCACATTTCAAAGTTTAGCCTTCCGCATCAGAGCTCCCATGGGCGCGAGTGTGATCCCTTGCCTTCCTTGTTGGCCGCTAACTATTTAACTGCTGTCATTAGCCACCGTCCACTGTTTCTCCGTCCGATGGTCATGGAACGTCACTTTTATAACTCCAACCATATAAGAATTGCCATCCATTTGCAGATAAAAAATATTACCTGCATAGGGTCCAGCAGAAATAAATATATTCTTGGATAAGTTATTTGCTCTGTACGTTTTCAAGTTATTTTTTATTTACTACAAAGATACTGCTAACTGCTTTAAATTTCAAGAGACGGCAAGTTAGGTTGAAGAACTAGAACTAAAGAGTGCAGCGCTATCTACTATCACCTTCGACGAGTTTAGACAAGGATAAATATGCGGATATTTATTATACGTTTATATTATACCTCTTGCTCCATCACAGAAATCTGTGACTAAGAATAGGTATATAAAATATTTTAAATAATTTGCAAGCATTGGAAAAACTTTATTTATTGAAAATGTTTTGTGGTGTAGAATCATAAAATGCAAAATACTTTAAAAAAAAAACTTTTAACTTTATAACAATAAATGTAATAGAAAAAATATCCATCTATAAGATAATTTTTATTACAAGTTAAGGTAGAACAAACAATTCGTACCCCTGAAATTTTTGTACCATAGTAATAATTATCAAAATCGTTTAGCCGAAATAAGAGCGGCCGGGAACGGAATTGAAAAGTTCAATGCGCTCTTGTAATAAGACCTTTTTGGCCCGAACAAGGCGTCTAGTTACATTTACCGAAATCATTTATTTAAACAGAGACCAGTCAAAGTCTAAACTAAGATGATGGATTGTTTGTGCCTATTAAAAAAATATATCTGGGGATGAGCAGGAGAAATGTGCGTGCATACGTGACGTTTGCCATGACGTGGTTATGCATCCAGAGCAACGATTGTAGGTACAGTCGTGCATACGAGGCCTTTTGCGATAGTGATTAGGCCGCAGGTTGTAAAAATTGCCGCTACAAGTTAGCCAGTATTTGAAAACTGTTCAATCTTAAAGATATCAAAATCTGCGATAGTTACAGAACAGCCGGGGTGCGTCATTCGCCATTAAAATCTGCAATAAAAGAAGAGTCTGCCACATCATTAAAGTCAATTTTCAACGCTTTTGAAAAAAAAACTGACGGTGGAAATATTAATTGTTATATAGAGAACTTGATAAGTAAAGGGAAATACATGAAATTAACAATTTCCAAAAGTGTTAGTTTTTATGCTAAATTAGTATATCGATGGAGGAAAAATGATTTTATATTTTGAAAACGAACTATGCAAAGTAGTAAAACAGTTTCGTGGAAACTTTAATTGCGGATTTAATACTAGGTATAAAAAAATTGCTTTTTCTGGCGAATTTAATAGGTTTTCGAAGTAAGTATCGTCCATATGAATAATATTCAAATGATTAAATAATATTTAAACCAGAAACTGAATTACCATGATTTGGTTCTCGGAATACATTCAAGTTTATTTACCCATGTTATGCAGCTTCATTTGACATGAGTGTGTTTATATTTCATGAAATAACAGCTACAGAAGTTTGCGGATAATGTGCTTATTACAAAATATGTATTTTTTGTGCACAGAAAAAGCAAAAAGCAAACTTCTTAATACCTTGTGAAATTAATCAACATTTTAAATAAAATTTCAAAATCAATACGTGTGATGACATGATTGTTATATATTCAGTTAGTTATTCGATAGGACGATTCAAAAATATCAACAATTTTTTCGGATTAGTTTTAGTGATCCCACATTGTGGAATGTCAAATCGGGCTGCTCTGAAAAACGGAGGAAAGGAAGTAATAGTTTTCGTGACGTCAAGATTTGTCTATTTCACCATCACATTTTAAGATGGATGATTACGTTCCAATAAGTTTAAACCATCAGATTCAGATAGGAAATCTTCCCAGTTGGTATCAACATTGCGTTCAATATACAGTGTTGTCACTTTGAATGTGTTTGTCAGATTTAGAAAGAAAGAAGTAAAATAGAACAGGCTTACTTGTTTAAATAGTTAATGAAAAGCAAGGATTCAACAATCATTAGTATTTTGGCATATTGTACCTACTTTATTTTCGTGGAGAATAAATGCATAAGAAAATGCATAAAATTTGTAGATAATTTTAATAACCCTGGGGACAAACATGTAAAAGATATTTCATAAAATTTCATGTTCAATTCAATGTTTTAAAATTGCGAAAGAGACATCTAGCGAATAGATTTGAATATTGTAGTTTTTTCTCTTAACATTAAAATCGACAATTTTCTATTTTAAGTGGCTTATCGAAAAATGAACGCCCCTCGTAATACTCAGATGGCTTGTCTGGAGCATTGAAACGCAGCTCATATGGTGCGTCGGCACTTTTACCGCCTCGTTTATAAGGGAACGGGTGTTCAGTTATTAATATTAATTGGTGTAGTAATGAATTTGGCCGACGGATGACACCAGATTAGGCGTGAATCGAGCCAGATTATTCTAGAGCCTCATAAATTGTGGGAAATCCCATAATGCTTTTAATGAACCGTCGCGTTTTTGACCGAATGGGGAGCTTAATTTATTAACAGTGGCCGGAAAATACTTTCTAACTACTAATTATAAAAATGAACTAAATAAAAAAGGTGTAGCCAAATATTTGTTCAAAACGAATCCACTATTTCTAAATTACTAGGGGGACCAGATTGATAGGAAAACATTTTTTATGAAAAAAAAAAGAAGTAGAATGCTTGGTTTCTAGTCTACAGTGTGTTTTCATTAAAATCTCAATTTGAATTTAGATTTAGATTTAATTTTGAGATACTCTATCGGTTCTTCAAACAATAATAATAATTTTTGAAGTTCTCAATCAAAAACATAAAAAATAAAAACCATTTTCCCACAAGAGTTTAATATTAGTGTTTTCTATGTAAAATTCGTTGACTATTAGTTTATGAAAGCAATTACTGAAGAAGTTCATTCCATCAATATAAATTGAATACCGAGAAATTGTTAGTAGTCAATACTAAACAATTTTTGATTTATCTCTCTTTTTTCGAAATTTCGAACACCCTGTATCTAAGCGATTTGTGTTACATTATGTTTAAATGGACATTCTTTTTATAATGAATTTATTCCTTGCCTTGCCATTGTCATGTTTTTTTTTCAAATAATATTAAATTAAAATTATTATGTGTCAATAGTTAAACCACCAGTGCATATAAATAATGAAATAATTGAAACGCTGTAGCGTCATACCATGTTATGAGTTTACTACGTGAGTGTGTGAGTCATCAATCTGTCACAATCTAGCATTTTCGCGCGACAGAGCAATAAATCCCGGGGTGGTGGTAAATAAACGACCCCGAACTGAAAAACATTTTATTGACGCGCACACATGTCCGTACCAGCGGCGTATCTTACGAAACTGTTGTCTGGTGTCTCATGTACGTCAAATAAAACAATAAATTCTTATCACAGTAAGAAGTAATCAGTGAGCAACATCAGTCAATATACATATTTCTCCAACAAGGGATTAGATTCCAAATTCCAGCTCTGTGATATAGGTACAGTTGGCACTCATTATAATCACGGTTTTTGTATATGTCTGCAATTAACCATATTATAAATGTGCCGTCTTCATATGTTCTTTCCATTACTATTTTTGAGTAAGCAATGTTTTGAGGACTCTAATTAGATCCCCTTTTATCCAATCATACAGCTCTATAATGAATTTGCTATTAGGTACTGACTTTGCTTTTATTAATCCATCAACGCGTTTGAGATAAAAAAGATGTTTAGTTTTTTCTACTTGGTCATTATTTCTATTGTTTATTACTTTTTTATTTTTTAAGGCTGAGGGTTTTTTCTAAAAAACTATGTCGTAAATCTGCTACTAGATCATGAAATTATTGTTATTCCTTTAACTCACTCGCATAATTTGGAAAGTTCTGCTACCAGTTTAGAAAGTTGCCAACGATAACAACACTAATTCGGAGAAATTTCCAATCTCACCTATCCTTTAGGAAAAAAAAAATGTTGTTCATAATAATAGAAAGTTAAATTAGGTAGACGAATTATACGTTGAAACGCTTCAAGAAATTTCAAATAATTTCTAACATTAGCCGCCACTGCATTTTTATTTTCGAATTTACGATATTCGGTTTTATAGTTTGAGCACCACCTCTTCACTTTAAGACGCTGCAGTAGATTCGTCTTTGATGTTACTTAAAAATACCCTTAGGGGCGGACGCAACGCGACATTTAAACTTGGATTGCGTCCGTGAAAATAAACAAGCCCGTCGTTGAAGGGTGTTCTAGGAACCAGATCTGTCGGTGAGGGAAAATTATTTTGGGACAATAAAATATGAACATTACATAAACAAAGCTGCGCACAGATGTGAACTACTCAAAACTCATTATTACGATATGTTTCGGTCTTCTAAGATATTTATGTCCGTAATCGTCTATTCCTACTTATACTTTATTATTAAAATATGATTATTACTTTTTAAAAATAATACCAAATTTCTGATATTTTGCTTCTGTCGTTTGAAAAATGCTTAGATATAGAATTTTTACATGAACTTTCGGCAACATTTCTATTTTATAAATCAGTTCAGTGCTGACTTGTTACGTGTTCAGGTATGAACGTAAATGCTTAAAATGCTATATTTTAATTTTTTTGAACCAAAAAAAAAAATATATATATATATATATATATATATATATATATATATATATATATATATATATATATATATATATATATATATATATATATATATATATATATACAGAAGTAATTGCTTAAGTGATTAAATTAGTATGTCTTAAGCGCTGTTGTAAATGATCATTATTATTCGAATGAGTGACGTTTTCAAAGTTTTTTTTATTATTAACACATTGTCTTTTTTGTATTGTTGCAGAAAAATTCTCAATTTTGTATTTATTTTCAAGGAACTCATAAAAAGTAATATCTCATTGACTCTTTTTTTTCTTAGATTTGACTACGCTCCCTGTATTCAAACGATTCAAAAAAGGAGATGCATAAAAGAACAATCTTATATTAACATTAACTTTAATTAAATTTTATTAAAAAAACAACTTTAACAACAATTTAAAAATTATATTTCTATGCATAATGATTTTTTTTTTTTATTAATAACAACATATTTAATCAATACTTACTTGCGATACTAATGTGAATTGCAATGTACACTCCGATTTAAATCCTATCAGCAAATCAATTTTATTGAAATTTTGTACAGAACAGTTTGAATCTCCAATAGAACAGTCACATTAAAAAAAAAACAAAACCATGTAATAATAATACTAGCGCTTAATCAAAATACTTTTTAGACTTTGGAAGTGTGTTGGTTAGCTATTTAAAATGCAAACTGTAAGACTATAATGTTAATATGATGACATCTTGAAAAAAATTTTAACATTCTCTTACTGACATGGTGGAAATCAAATGATCTATATCTGTCTCTGATAGGTTCTCCCCCGATAATCTTGCTTGATCACATAGTTATTTTACATTCAATATTAAGATATGGCAACCGACTCATCCTTGTAATTACCATATCTTATACACGTTGGAAGCAAAAAGTAGATAGAATAAATTGTTGCAAAGGCTGGTAGGGCATCGCCATCGTACTTCTGTCCATAAGAAGTAGAGGTCACCTGCTTGCAACTTTTATAACTTCATAACGCCCCAAGTAAGTAACATTTCATACAAAATTGATTCTCCACGCATTTTTGGCGGCCTGAAGTAGTCTCTGAAGGCTGTATTTAGGATTCCTCAAAAACTTTAGAATGGTGTATGATGATGTAAGGATGTATGATGTAAGGATCTAATGTCTATGAATTTCATCTTTGGGTCGATAAATTTTTGCGCAGTTCTTCCCCATTACTGGTTTTCGCGAAAAAACATCCGGTCTCTGGTGTGTCTAGTTTCCTACCTCGTTCTTATAGGAGGCATTACCAAGCAATGTTTTCAATACCCTAAAAGCAATAGAACTGAGCTCTAAATCCTAAGCAAATTGTTCCTCTTTTCAAAATCTTCGATCATATCGCTTCTGATAATTCATGATTGTGAACTAATAATATACTTTTTCAGTAAAACGCAATTGACTTTAATATTCCTCAGAAACAATCACTGTCAATAGCATACATGTGTGCGATAAAAGAAAATCTTACGAAAAAAAAACAAACAACGTATCGTGACAAAACGATTACGCAATTTCATTAAGTCCGCCCGATCCCATCTTATCTTATCTCGCGTGTTCATCGCAATTCACTCCGCTGTAACGATCTACGGTCCATTGAAAGAGTTGACTAGAATTAGAAGCCGAAGGTGTTAGAGCGTTGTGGACGATAGGCCACCAAGATTAGTTGATTTAAATTTATCGCGTCAAATATTAGCAAGTCCGATCGTGGGCCACCGTGAATATAAAGTGCCAAATCGGAAATCAAATATTTTGCTCTCACGATGCTCGTTTTTCTGTTAGTTAACATGCGAAAGCCGTAAAGTCGTTCGACAGAGACTTTCGCATTTGTGAATGCGGTCACTACTTGCGCAATATCGAGAGAATAAGAACTATTCTAGGGTCAGATAAATTGTCAAGTGACTAAGATCTCAGGTTGGTTTATAATTGAACTAAATCCACCATCCCCTTGTAATACATAATATAATAATAATATCGGAATCGAGAAATTAGTGGCAATAATAACTAATAATAAATAATAATGGTTAAACGTCGAACTAGTTACCTAACAAATATCACAGTAATTTGGTTTACCCTGGAAAATTATGGAACTAGAAGGTAATGCCCGTAAATAATAATTAAATTTTTATTAACCCAAATAAAAGTTACAATAAATGAAAAAGATCAAAGTTAAATGGCCGTGATTGGAGTTTCCTCCAAGAACACATCTAAACAGGTGCTGTTGCAATCTCTGGTGGTTTAGGCAATATATTGTAGGGTTACTAAAAGTTACGAATTAGAATTAAGGTAGAAAACTTTTCTTTGTAATTTTTATTAATGAATTGGCACTGAAAACATCTCACAACTCTTAAAAGATTTCTGTAATATAATGTAAATAAATTTATTCCCAATGCAGATAAAATATGAAGTTCAAAATTAGAAAAAAGGTTTGGGGTATTTCAATTGATAAAAATTTGGACTGGATGTTTCACATAAGTGAGCTGATAAATAAAGTAAACTCTGTTTTGGAATTAGAATAATATTTTAAAGTAGTCAAATAGAGTAGTAAAATATGCAGGATATTTTAATATCACATAAACGTACACTTAACATTGGACAGAAATCAATCATGTTGAATGTTTAATGTTTCTACTTAGATATGATATAGATTTAAGAAATAATGGTAGAATAATGAATAATGAGTAATGACAATTCATCCAAAACATCGCTTTCAAATCATTGAAATGAGTGCAGAATGTATGTGTGTCAAATTTTGCAATAAGTTGCCGGTATATTATTTTATTAAACGAATTTAAGTCAACGTTTGTTCAAGATAAAAATAAAAAAAAAACTTAATTCAGTTAGAACGTTATTATCTTAATCACTGTGTTATAGTTAGATTGACGTCGTTCCACGTTGAGTTGTGTAACAAACTTTAAATAATAATTATTATTATTATAATTATCAAGTTTACCATGGTGGTACTGTGTTGTCGAATTCTCCCACTGGTCGTTTAAATGGTCCAATTATGAGAAAAGCCATTTAGCGATATTTCTGGTTACAGTTTGTCTCGAAAATCAGCACCCTTGCGTACATTTAAAATTCTTTCCATAAAGGCATTTATTACTCTTTTTAAGAAATCAGAAACTGAAGGGTAAAATTTCGACCGCAATGCTTTAAATCCTGTCGGAACTTAAGGACTAGTTATGAAAGGAGATATCTAACTTAAAAATAACTTTGAAAGTGTCTAAATTAACAAGGTAAATTTATGAAATTTTGATTTGTGCGTTTCAGGTAGTCCAAAAATACACCTTTCGTCAGATTATAAAAAATCGATAATTCAATGTTTGCAAAAATTGCTTCTAAAATTTATACAACGATCATTTGTAGAAAATTCATTACATAAAATATACTACTGTATACATCTACTAAAATATAATCAAATTTATCAATAAATCAATAAAAATCATAAATCAAATAAAAACTTAATTTATTAATGTAGAACGTTTTCTTAAAAAAAGAATAAGGTCACTATTTCAGTTTAAAAGGAAGAACTTGGTAATATAATTTAGTCCCATTTTTATGGTAAACTTGATGATTAAAAAAGAAATTATTTAACTTAGAAACAAGCGAAAAGAGAACAATGAAAAATATAAGGTTAGTATGGGGTGGAATGTATTCCGATATGAAGCGTTGTATTATGTATAACCTAACTTTTATGTTTCACAGAAATTTTAGTTTGGGTTAATCAGTCAGTGAAATGAGGAATGAAGTATAATTATTACGTGGATAATAGATAATTAAGGTTTCAAATAAAAAAATGAAGAGAATAGTGATACTTACTTGCGCTATGCTGTAAAAGCTTTTAGCACAGAATTTGAAAGAAAATCAAACGATTTTGAAAATGATATCTAGAGAGATTCATATAGCTTTTAGATATATCGAGATATTTTCTATGCTGATATTACACTTTTGAAGTCTGGAACAGTAAATACTAGATCTAGATCTTCAGTTAAGCTCTGATTCATCAACAATCGACGCAGGAGGAATCCAGAAGAACCGTAAGTAGTGACTTTTGTACTAACCATCAGCGGTCATTTTGGTTGAAAGAGAGATTTCTAATACCAGGTCTTACTATGCGAAAGCGACTTTCAAAATGTGCGTTTTCGTATGTCCGTACTTTTATTACCAGCATAGTCAGTCCTCTATCCACATTGATATAAGGGTTGATATTCACTAAACTAAATAAAAGATCTTTTAACGTAATTTTAAAATGGAACAAAAAATAAGTTCAAGTGGTTGAATATTAAAACACCGTTCATTAAGATACATGGTAACTCATTGTTGCACTCCGTATACATATTCCCAAACCAAATTCTAAGTAGAAGTTTGCCAAAGAATTAAACAAGGAAATATTATCACAATCAAACGAACGGTTCGCGAAGAAACCAATTTTGATATTGACATCAGTTTTTAGTGGCCGATTTTTGTGAAGGTGAGTGTTTTCTATCATAACATCTAGATATTAAGCGAAACAATAGAATATCATCCTATGCGCGATATCGAAAAAGCCCTCGAATCCAAATTTACATGTGGGTATTTTATAAATGACTCGAGTTATAGAGTACTAATAATTTCGAAAACAACACTTGTGTATGTTACTAATGATAATTTTATTGAGGCATATTTGGCTCAATATCATTATTTTTAGGAGTTTGGACCTGATTTGGGATACTTTTTGGGACGATGTTTATAACGTGAACATGAAAAATAACTATATGTACCCAATATCCAATCTTTACCCAAATTTTTTCAAATAATCATAATTATATTTTTAAGATTTGCTTTAATGGTCATCTTAATAGGGAACTAATTATTGCCTATAATAATAAGTCTATACTATTAAAAGAAATACAGTTCACAAAAAAAATAATTTCGTAGTTCTATATAACGAATATAAACAAATTGTAAAATTTAAATCCTCTTTGAAACGCGCTTTCATTGGCTGTGAGCGGTTATGACGTTAATTCGCGTGTAAGATTACGCGCCAGCCGGACGTAGCTTAGAGAACGACAAGTCGTCTTGGTGGTTTTAATTTTAATTTTGATTCTGTCACTTGCTTTTGTTATCTTGTGTTTGGTATCAAAAAGAAAGTTAACTTACTTAACTTAAAGTGTTTTTTGTTTTATATAGATCAGGAAGCCATTCCTATCGAGACTGCAATAGGATGGGTGAGGTTAAGGCTAATGCGACACCTGAACATAATGTTGACAAAAAACAATGACTTTTATTTTCTTATAGACGAATAAAAAGTTTATCTGGCGTTTTACGGGTTCTGCTCAAACACGATGGCACGATTTATACACATTAAATACAAACATATAATTACAGGAGCCAAAAATATACGAAAATAATATAGTCCTCGACCTATAAGCTGAGAATAACACTATAGCATGTCGCTGTATCGATCGAAAAGCAGCGGTATGACGTCAATCATTCGCGCGCGTTTAGGCAAATCAAATATTGGGTTTTGAGTTTTAAATTTAATAAAATGTTCAAGTTTTCTATTGTAGGTGCAAACCTTTGAGAAATACCTCTATCTGCACTAAGTAAATAATCGTTCAAAATAAAAGCTCGTAATAATCGTAATGAAAAAGATTACGCTCACCATAAAATCAAAAATGGATAATGGGACAATTTATTTACGGCAACCGCAGACGATTGAAAGCTCGCAGCGCTAAACAGTAATCTATTTACCAAGTCACATAATGCCGATCCAGATGTCGATTCGTTGCCAATTTCGTTTGATGAGGGAACTTTGACAAATGGCGGACAATAGGAAAACCATTGCCCATTATAGCGATGCAGTCTGTCCCGATGGCTTTCATTTAATTATTTCGCTCGAATTCGTGATTTTGAGGTAAAATGATTTAGTGGGTGATGTCGAAGTGCTGTATTAATTTCAAAGTAGGTGTCGTTCGTCATTAAATTTGGATTTCTGCATGGCTCGATACATAAATGGAAATTCAACATAATTATTATTTGGTCCCAAATTTTAATGAGAAATGTCATGGCGATAATGCACGGTCCATTTCGTTAATAGTCGAGAAGTTATGGTTAGTTGATTTTTTTTATTTGGGGAATATTTAAATGTATTACGGTTAAGGTTTAAATTTGTAGTGGCCAAAAATTTTTGCTCAAGGTAGAAAAAATGGAAGAAGAAGATTTTCTGAAGTGTATTTAATCTAGTCTTTTTTTTCTGTAGTTTTAAAGACGTAGATATGACAGACAACAGTCGTAAAACATAACGCATAATTTTTATTGATTAAAGAGAACTCCAACCAAATGGATTATGATTTACAAATAAAACAACAAAGTTGTATTCATCTGTAGGAAAATGGAGAATTACAGAAAATGCGTACTTTTGAAACGTTGCCAATTTTCAAAATGGGCCAAAACTTGGAAAACGGTCGGTTGGAAAGATATCGAAATTATGTTTTTACAATAAAATGTCCCAAGCCAGCGGTATGTAAGTCCGTTTTTATTATGTTAAAACAATATAATTGCGACCAGCCTATACCTACACGTTTTCATTTGAACTTATTTAGCAGTACTAAAAAAAATCACGTGGCCCAGTTTACTAGGAAATTACGCAGAAAACGGTTTTTCGATACCGATTTTTTTTTCAAATGTCAATTTCGATTCAGCAGGTCTCTTCGTCACTAGGTCCTCATTCATACACGTCCCGATCTTCATGAATTTTAATACGGCGTTGCCGTTCTTATAATAATGGTTCGCAGTGACCGAAGACATAATTACCGCAAACTAAATTATATCACAGCGCCGTAATAGACATGTCGGGTTACCAAGAATTGAAAATCGCCGACTATAATAACGTACGAAATTTCATGAGAATTTTAAAATATGGTACGGTTTATACGTGGATCATTCTATGGGAAAGATGGGTGTACTTAAATAAGCTGGCATGTTAGTTAAAGTTTGTTGTTGTTTGTTGCGCCTGTGGGTTAAATTGAACAATTTGGCGATTTTCTCTCTGTTGTAAGGAAAGTAGAAACTGATTAGTTGCCAGATTCCATTATCATGTTATATATTATAAAATTTTAATTTGAAAATAACACGCATTTGCCGAAAACAGTATATAATCTATAAGAGTTAAACAAAAATGTGAAATTCGAAAACGTAAAACGTAGGACTTATAAGTTACAGCAATATATTAAAAATACTTGTTTGACCTGCCTGGCTCGTCGAATCAGGGATATTTTGCCTCAAAAGAAGTAAAATGTTTTGTAAAGCTGTACATATGTTTGGGAATTATGCAGCAAGTTTGATAAATACTACCTTACTATTTTTTTGTTAATACTTTAAATTTTTAAACCATAAATAATATTGGAAATGAGACTCTACCCAAAAATGTGGGGCGAAAAACTACTCTTCGTTGTTGGTTGTTATAAAACTTTTTCAAAAAAAAAATTCTAGTTAATTATTAAATGTCTAAAAATTGTTTCCTCTCTATTGGTTTTCTCAATCTTTCAATAAGAGATCAAAGCTGTGGACCTCTACTAATGTCAATAGATATTCTATGTATCTATTTGTCTATATATGCCAACGCAATTAAGATCTGTAACTTGTAATGTTATCTTTATTCATACTTTTTGAAATATTTACAGTATATTCGCTGTACACTGCCATTAATAAACCAAAATATAGAATAATTTTTTTCTTCAAAGATTTATAAAAGTATATTATTATAAATTACCAACTACTGTCTCTAATTACCAAAATAGTCTCAAAGGACCAGGCGGTAGACTAAATTGATAGTATTTTCGCAATGCAATATTATTCAATAAAAACAATTTCCAATTAAATTAATATCTATTGCTTAAAAAGTTCAACATTTTTAAGTAAAATTACATGAACAGTTCAATAAGGGCGTTTCATATAATTCATTACCAAATGTCCAGCGGCAAAAACATCAAAGTTTTGCAACATAGGTATATATATATACACACGGTGTTCCTATTCTTGACAAGCAATCATGCGGTAAGAAATTTATTTCAAAGACCCCATTGAAACGCAAAATTCGATTTTCGTGCCATCGAGGAGTATCCTACACAATGGGCTATTTTAGACATGTGGTCATCACGCCTAATTATTGCACCAGCCAATGCAACAGTGGCTTACAAAAGGACAGCTGGCTCATCAACAAACGTGGTTCTGTATTTAACATTGTTACTATAGTAGTTATTGTTAGGACAATGAGATTTTGATAAATTTAAGCTCCAAAATTGGGGGTCAACTACTAATCGTTAATCATACATATAAGATATGTGCAACAGACGAGGAGAGCCTAAATATAATACACTGTTTGATTTAGTGTAATTATACACGGATTTCGAATAAATTAAGTGATTCAGGCTGATTTTCTAGTCGATCCCTCGTTTAAAGTTAAGAAAACTATTTTAAATTAAATTAAGGTTCTTATACAACACGTATTTAGATGGATTGGATCGAAAACGACTCCTCAATATTAATCGTAAATTTGCAATTCGTAGCATGTTGGAAATTAATCGCCGATGCCAAATTTTTTTTCAAGCTGCCATAGCAATGGCTGTTGAATTGCTGGCACCGCCCGAAGTATATTGGCATCTCTTTATTTTCGAGACTGGATATAGCAAAATTTCTTTTAGGTTCACATTATTGGTTAGACAGTTTTCAATTAGTGTAGACGCTGAAAATATCCATAGCAAGGCAGCTAAACAAACAAATAATTGTTCAACAGTAGTATAATAATATTCTTAAATTTTAATCGGTATAATGGACTCATTCAACGAAGAACTACGAATCTTTTAACGAATTTCATACAACTACGTAAAATTTATTGTTATATTAGAATTTTCAACGTTACTTTTCTACATTATGGGTAGTTGAGGAATTGTGGAAAAAGTAAATTATACCACTTCTCTTCCGATCGAAATATTTTTTTTTAATTTTAATTTATGGTATTACTTGCTTCCCTATTTAGTAATTTAAACGCATTCTCTCCAAACTAATTTGTTCTCGAAATACGTGATTAAAATCTGATTGAAATGTTTACAGTTTCACGTTACACTTAACGATTAATCAGACTTCTCAAATAATATATCATGCAACAAGTTTGTCAAGCGGAGGGAGTACTACATAGCATAACCTTTCTATGAACATTAGTTCTAGGAAATACTTTGGCAAATCAGCACTAATACATTCACTAAGTGATGTGTGACCATCAGAAGTGACAAGCATCAAAAAACCATCCGTGGATAAAATCCTATCGAAAACAAGAAATATGGGAAATGTCCGAAGCGGCTCGCGAGTAACGAAGTTGACGCATATAAATTCATACTTTCTTCAGAGAGCAGAAAAATTGAATTTTACTTCATTAATGAACAAATAAAATATTTAACCCACCAATGTGAGCTTTTAAAGGTGTACTTTTATCATGGCAGAGTAAGCAGGCATATATGAGTACGTAAATTTCAAATGCGGCAATAAAATAGACTAAATCTGTATATTAAAACAGATTAAAATTGAAAGTAAACCAAAATATATTTGATAATAAACTTTTATTTTCTATTTATTTTTATCTAAACAGGAATCAAAAATATGCAAATTATAAATGTAAATCCTCACTTATTTTTTAAAGGAAATGTTGGTCTCCAGAAGAAAAGTTTTGCTGCAAGTGGGTATACTATTTATTATTATTATTACCGGGAACGGAAATTCCGTATTTCTCAGCAGTTCCAATGCAATTAGTTCTTTTTTACTTTAAAACTAACTTAACGTCAGATTTTCCGAGAAAGTTGCGTTTCCTTTTAACCGTCGATCTCCGAGTTTCGAAGAATGAGAAACTGGAAACCGTAACTTTTCGTAGAAGTTTTAATTGGATAGACTAAAGCTTTTGTAGAGTTTTTGCGGTTTTGCGATTAAACTCTTAAAACATGAAAATAGTAATAAAAAATACCGTCTGAAGTTTTTATAAACTTATTGCCAATTCGGTTTTCTGTTATCTCCACATAAAAGTGTCAGGAAGTTTGGACAGCTTGTAAACACTAACAAAACTAATGTAGTAATTACTAAATAAACCTTACAACGAAAACATAAGTATATTCCAAAATCTTGTGTCACAACTACATCACAACCAACAAGACTGTTTTTTTTCCATCGAAACCCCTAATGGATTGATAAATGAATTGAATTAACCTCTTAATTGGTGATGTCGGATACCCTACTTTTTACCCGATTAAGTGCAAAATTCAAACCTATTTTTAAAAAGAATTGGGCTATTATTAAAGGATAGCACTGCAAAAAAGCTTGTCTTTTGCATTGAACTTACTGGAAAAATAAAGTAGAAAAAAAGAAATCTTCCTTTCTAGGGTATAACCATTGTTTACATGCAAAATTATAGTTAAATTATAAGTTATTTTCTTATACAATACGTGATTCCATTTCAAAAATCCTTGGTTTACTATACAGGTCATTTTTTTTCAGCAAAATGTTCAAGCTTTCAAGAAATGGAAGGTTATTTCGATATTTTTAAAGAAATAAATTTGGGTTAAGCAGAAAAAAATTTGAAGAGTATAAGAATCAAAGATCTGCTGCAACTAACCCAATATTATTACTTACAGTTGACCATGAAGCTTCTATCCGAAACCTATGGTGAGAGATCAATACCCAACTAGTTTACAATCACAACTACGCCATATATCGTTATATCACGTAGTTGTGGCTATAAACTAGTATTGTATCCAAAACCGAGATTCACTTTTTAGTAAGTACATTCAAAACGATGAAGCTTTGCTTAAGCTGGTTTCTAGTTTTGCTTTACATTTTTACATGAGACCACAGCCTTCATAGACATATTAATTATTATGAAACTTGAAAGCATACTCAAGCCTAATAAAATAGATATAATTCCATTTTTTATATGATTAATCTACATTTGGGAAATTCTCTTTGCTAGAGATCGTCGGAACGTTAATGATTGGCTGATATACTCAAAGCCAACAACATTAACAATTAACCACTAAGTAGTTATCTCTAATCTAATTGGGTTTTCAAAGTGTTGCTGTTGCAGAAATAGATTTAATGAAAAGGATGTACGGTCAGAATCACCTAACTTAAATACTTTACAGAATCTAGTATCTTTTCCTTTTTTAACGCTAATTTCCTTTGTGTTTGGTATGTTATTTTTATGTAATGTATTTATTATTATTATTATTTAAATATTAAAAATTAAAAAATATTTAAACACCTTTTAGTTTTAAGTATCGTAACATATTTAACACAGCCTCAACAACCTTATAAGTAATTTTAACATGTAATCGATAATAAACGACAATCCCAAAAAATTTTTATTTTTGGAAATCTTGTATTTTGGCATACAATATTCCGTAGAGCGAGAATAACGCTGTATGTACCGAAAATTTACCACGGGCGTTCCCGAAATTGTAGCAACAAAAGTATCGAGTTTCATGTACGCTTCGAGAATGCTTGGACGAGCTTGCAAGATGGATTCCCTTATGCGCACTTTTTTTTCATCATATACGCCCCATTTAACGTGCAAAAAAAACCTGCGCCAAAATTATAGCACGCAAAGAATTCGCTGTCCAAAACATACTGCGGCGAACCCTTATCGCAATAAATTTCATACCGACCGTTCATATTTTAGGTTTGGGATTGCGATGTAGGTATACGATTTTTTTTATTCGGTCCAGATATGAGCCGTATTAATTTATATTGCGGTTGTGCTTCGGGCGGAATACGGGGGTTATCCAAATCGGGTCGGCCTTTTTCGGATATAACAAAAACTGCATAGAATTAATACTAGAAGGTTGGTAGAGAGAGAAGCCCCTCACGAAGGAAGAGAGAAAAGAATGGCGGTCTGGAAAGGAAAAATCCCATTCTATGTCAATTTTAAATATCTAATAGTGTTCACATCACAAGAGATTTTTTGGGTATTTTCTACGTATGTAGTAACTAAATTTTTTGGGAATCTTTAATATTTACCTTACTATCGGATATACTATGATTCTTATACTTTTACATCCGATGGGTATTCTTTAGATATTTAAAATTTGAGCGATATTTGTAGTTTTCAATTAAACACTATTTTTTGCATAATTGTAAATTTGAGCCTCGTATTATGATGCGCAAGTAACTTGGTTGGACAGATCTTTTAACCCCAGAGTTTCTTTCTAACATATAGATGTTCCGCCTCTCCTTCGTGAGTAAATTGTCTTGTGTACTCTTATATACCAGCCTTCTAAGAGTATTAATTTTATGGTGGAACCTCATAAAATTCAATTTAGGTTTTAGTGACTAAGCATCTCAGGAGAAGACGAGAAAGTTTGGTTGGTTTGGTGACTTGTGCTAAACAAAACAGGCAAAGCTATGTTCGGGTTCGTGGTCGAAGTATGCGCAAAGAAAAATTGTAAACTGAACCCATTTGGGATCTGTGATATCGCGTTGGAGTTTATTTTAGGACAAAGCCACCGTTCACGAACTGTCCAAACCAGTCCCCAGTCTCGAGCAACGATTTCTTAAGGATTATTTTAGCTCATGCTCATTAAAGGCAAAGTTTATCTTAAATGATTATACTTTCTTAGCTTTTGAATTATTACTGTGTGTAATTTGAGCATTGTATTGCGTTTGTTTTTTTTTATATATAAAACGAAATATTTTTATTAACTTCTGTTTATTTGAAGTCCTTGATGCAGTCATTCCATTAAACGCTTTAAAAATTACAGATTAACGCCAACCAAGTAGGCCGAATTAGGAAAACGGTACGGCTTGCAAGGTCTAAAACTACATTGAGAATGTTCCAAATGTCCGATCATTATTCAATAAAGAGCGCAGCCAGTTCTACGCAGTTTGACGACAGTTTGACAAATACAAACACGAACAAAGCTTGAAGAGAAAGAGAAGAGTAACCAGGTTGTGCTTTTTACCTTTCTGATTTGTTGGTACAATTATATAACCATATATATTTGCCATATTAAAATAGTAGTGGAACGGATCAACAAGTTTCAGTTTCTACACACTATCTCTGACTGCATTGATAAAGCTAAATCTGCATTTCAAAAAGAATATATATATATATATATATATATATATATATATATATATATATATATATATATATATATATATATATATATATATATATATATATATATATATATATATATATATATATATATGGATGGGAAAATGCGATGACACTATATTCCGGGATATCATCCGTTCGCTTGTTGAACTCCGACTGGAATCCTGCAGACGTTTCGCCAAAATCTCACTTGGCATCTTCAATGCTCGCGCTCCGTGTTCGAAGTGTTTTCGGAATATATTTTATGTAAGACCGTCTTCAGAAAATTTGTTGGTTGCTGTTTGGGTGAACACAATTAAACTTCATCTTACGGTAAAAATTAAATTTAAATTCATTTGTTAGGATAATTTTTCAAAAAAGCAAATATGTTATTACCATGCTCATAACTTACAAGGTATGTTGAGTACCAAAAACTTAACCTAGTTCGATTTTGAATTATTTTGGTCAAAAAAGTATACAAAATGATATCTAGAGAAAATAAGCGCACAAAATACACAGAAAACAAAAAAAAAAGTTATTCGTTAAGGGCGAACGATCAATATAATGGGTGTTTTATTTCGATGTATAGATCTTTAAATTGGCATTACTGTTCAAGATGGCGACCGATTTAACAGCTGTCAAGTGGTTTATTCTCAGTTTGGTTTGGCAATTCATCATGAATAGACTCACGCCTGAACAACGCTTGCAAATAGTGCAGGTGCGGAATATGTATCGCGCACTACGTCCATTTTATCGTCGACAAAATTGTCCATCAGAGCAGTTAATTCGATTAACCATGGAACATTTTCGCTCCACGTTTACTCTTATTGATAACTCGCATCCCCAGAGACGGTGCCTACAGAGGAAGCTATTGCTGCTGTAGAGCGTAGCATTGAGGAAGACCCGATGAGTACATTCGCCATCGAGCACAGGAATTGGATCTGTGTTCATCCACTTTATGGAAGATTTTGCAAAAGGATCTTGGTTTTCGTGCTTACAAAATCCAACTCGTGCAAGAATTGAAGCCAAACGATCATCAAGTAAGTCGAATGGGCCCAAAACAAGATTGCCGTCGTTCCCGGTTTTCATAAGCGAATTTTGCGCATGCGCGATGAAGCGCACTTCTGGTTGAATGGCTACGTCAATAAACAAAACTGCCGCATTTGGAGCGAAGCTAATCCTCAAGTGTATGTCGAAACACCGTTACATCCAGAAAAACTGACTGTTTGGTGCGCTTTATGGGCTGGTGGAATCATTGGTCCGTACTTCTTCAAAAACGATGATGGCCAGAACGTTACAGTCAATGGCGATCGGTATAGAGCTATGATTACTAACTCTTTCATTCCTGAATTGAATAACCATGATGTCCAGGAGATGTGGTTTCAACAAGACGGCGCAACATGTCACACAGCTCGTGCCACAATCGATTTATTGAAAGACACGTTTGGTGACCGCCTAATTTCACGTTTTGGACCTGTGAACTGGCCTCCCAGATCTTGTGATTTAACACCGCTAGACTACTTTCTGTAGGGCTATGTAAAGTCATTGGTCTATGCGGATAAGCCACAAAAGCTTGACCATTTGGAAGACAACATTCGCCGTGTTATTGCCGATATACGGCCACAAGTGTTGGAAAAAGTCATCGAAAATTGGATGTCCAGATTAAAATGTAATGCCAGAAGGTTATCTTTCGGATAAATAAAATTCATGTCAATCGAATAATCCATCGTTGTTTTATTGCAACTTAAAGTTCTATATATCGAAAAAAAACACCCCTTAGATATCGTCTCTATCTGATTATTTTATTACAATTTTGCAGAAAGTGTTTGTTCATATAAAACATTAATTATATTTAATTATTGGATATCATCACAATAATTTTTGTTATGAGAGAAAAATATTTTTTCCATTAATGTTAACTGTGGTCACAATAGATCTTGTATGTCGCAGTGAATTATATCTTAATTGCTAAATGATATAAGATATAAGATGAAAAAATATATTTTACTTCCATTAATATTTTTTAACTTTTTCTCAATTTCTATGTTTTAATTTTCTTTATACCGATTTTAACATATAAATACGAATATCGAAATTAAATTGCAGAAAATATTAAATCCAGATAGTTCTACCTTTTTCTTGAAAAAAGGGCATTCTATCGACCTTCTTTTTATTTAACAATCGGAAACAACGAAAGCAACGAAAACTTTCGCGAGATAATTTTGGGTCACTGGAAGAAAACCTGACGAGATTTGACTTGCAGATTAGAGACCTGCCAATATCTCATTACCTTATTCCGCGGATAATGGTTTTTAGCTGGCGTGTTGTAGCTCTAAGCCGTGCGGAGCAATATATCTATATTAGTGAATAATTTCGGTATTTTTTCCACTAGGCTAATAGCGTAATTATAGTAGAGCCCGCGCGGCAATGGTCCATCTCACGTAATTGCATATCATCTCAAATTCCAATTCAGGTCACTAGCCTGCAGCTTTCGATGTGAAGCAATACTGTTTTGCCGTAACGGCAAATCTCGCCGAAAAAACCTACGGCGGACCACCAAAAAGTTGTTAACTTGCCGAACGTAGTGACGGAACGGAAAAAAAAAATGACGAACCGACAGCGTTACCCGAGTTTGATGAAATTACGAACAGAAATTAGCTCACGTACGAACCGGAGCGTTTTTATTTAGCTTTTGCATTCAATAGGAGTTACAGTTATCCTTTTAAAATCGAAATAGATTGGAATATCGTCAGGAATGCCGTCCGATATGGCCTTTTAGCCAAATTGCGAGGTAGTAAAAACGTTTGTTTTGTAGCCAGGCACGCTTCGTTCGGATTTCTCTAATCGGAGAAAACGAAATAATGTTTAGGCTGCTGTTCTTTTCGGTCCTACTAACAAACTTTAATGGAATTTGATTGGGTTGTGATTTATTCCGAATCAACCTCTATGATCTATGCAGTCCATCAGCACGCTTGTGGCGTGGTACTGTTTCTATAGTGTCCTAATAATTATCCCAAATGTTCGATCAGCTGCAGCTCCGGACCTGTGGGCAAGCTTTCTATCCTCTTCCTGGCAAGCAGGTCAGCTATTGCTTTCATTCTAGTCAGTTTTGACACCGAAACGATATTAAAATTACCTTGTGATATACAATAATTTTGGGCCTCTTGACAATTTCTAACAGATTTGGAACTTTTAGAGTATTGAAAACCGGCTGACCATTCAAAAGGTTATAATTTCTTCCTCTCAAATTGCTCTTCGATGACATACAGCTGGAGCCTGTAACAGCTGATATATGCTGGATAGTAGATATGATAATCCAATATTTTTATTTTTATTCATTATTATTATTTATTTTTATTAACCAAATTTTGGGTAACGGAATTGGACATTCTCACTCGTTTGGGGCAATCGGAAATAGGTTTAAACAAAAAATAAAATAAATAAACACTTAGATATGTCAAAGTTACTACGCGTCTGGGACTACTTCGTTGTACCCATGTATTTCAACCGAAAATGCATTTTGAAAATTAGCATAGTATCACAATAAGCTCGGCATAGCTCGACAGATGTTTACTGTTTGAACAAAATATGTTTGACCACTGCATGAATATAACTTGCAAACCCCCATTCGTCTATTTGATAAGGCTTGACGAATTACTTTTTGTTGTTCACCATTTGATTACCGTAGGTGCTGCCATCAAGTGCATTACTAAAATTTTATGCAGGAGAGTCTTCTTTCTAAGTTATTATTAAAATATTAAATACTCTGAATTTTCTGCATGTGATTTTAATTTTGGCATGGTGCCTTCAATCTAGCCAAATTAAAAGCACTAAATATGAAATTAAGCACCATTTAAATATTGTACAAAGATTTGTAAGGCGCGTTGTTTGCAGTTGTAACATTGGTTTGTCGAGAAGTTGCAAGTATATTGCTGCCGTTCTAATAAGGGGTGCTAGTACATTACTATTATTTAATTTTAAATTTTACTTGTTCTTTTTCTTCTTACTTGCTTCTTTCCGCCAAGTAATACGTTAAGTTTAAAGCGGAGTTACTAACTTTGGGTTGATTTTTAAGAACCTCTTCAAACTTGTAAAAAACAACGTCGCCCACAATTTTCCTTTCTCTCGAGCTGAAAAAAAGGGGTTAGATTTTTCGAATATATTTATATATAATAATGGGCGTTAATCATGTGGACTGTTATAAATAACCTACTTTAAGTGTGCAAAAAACGTACGTTCTCCGACATGTGGGATGGACCAGGTGCGTAACAATTACTAAATTGGAAACAGAAAAATCGTAGCTTCTCTTACAATAAAACTGTACTCCATATATATGTGCGAATAATAGTACATTATAAAACAATATAGATGAATGGCATTTTGCAAAACAGCACAAATACATCAGTGACTGAAATTTAGCGAAAAAACAGATCGTGCCCAAACGTAAGACTAAAGTACCGAAAATGCACGAAGTAACTCGCGACACTCGGTAACGAAGTTCACATCCGCACGCTTGATTCGTTAGTAATTCGCTATTTACTACTAAGTAATTTCTAAAAAATAGGCAACATAAAAACAATCCAGAGCCTTTCAATAACGCGCAGTGAAAAATTCTTCTAATGTGTTCCTGGGCTTCGCACTTGCCGCAAATAATTCCGCGTCACACCACTGAGTTTATTAAAGGTACACAAGCGATTCATTTCTAACTGTTCATTAATGAATGTTTGTTTACGTATCGATACAATTTTTATTGGGTTACACCGGTTTAGCCCAGAAAATACGGTCAAGGACGCACGGTCATTTTATTAGTACGTTGGTTCGTCTTTTTTTGCACATTATCGAAATGGATCTGCCGTTATAGGCGCCTTTTTTGTATCCTTTTGTTCGTTATTTCATTAGGGATTTCCTCCATTCTTGTAAATGAGAGTTTGAACCGCAAAACGTTGGTTGGAAGGTTGTATTTTCAAAATGTAATTAACAGAATTTTGCAGCCTCTATATTATTTTGACCTACATAGTTTTGGATTTCGAAACTGCCGGGTCAATAAATCGAATAAACCACTAAATTAGGAGAACATGAATTGAAATACTGTAATATAATAACAGCTTACAGATATAAGAAAATGTATTATTGCTCTGCATTTAAAAAGTTTACTAAGATGATTATGATTTATCCACCTGTCCTCAAATACCGTCTTCTTAGGTAAATCAAGAATAATTGTTATTAATATAATTTAAGTCTTGATAATTTTATTCAAAATAATCAATCTTTTAAATTTTTCATTTTTCAAAATCACTTGCGCAAAATACAAATATTTGGGTATTTTAGGATTACATTCAAAAAATGGAGAACTATCACAAACTGGAGCTCTTAATAGACCTTTACAAAAAAAAGTTGTATATATGAACATATGTAACGCCGATGAGTTACTCCTGATCAAGAGGCCACTGAAATTTAAATGTTTTAGTATTGTTCCAGAAGGCTAAACTCAATCGGAAAACTTTATTTAAATAAGAGTGCCAAGGATTACCGAAATTGGAGTTAAATGATCTCTACTTGAACCTTAATGTTAATATATACAGAATTTAATACTGATGATTTTAATATATGCCATCGTAATTTTAAAATTCTGAAGTTTTATTTCTTCGGTCCCACCTGTTTTATTATTATTTGCAGCCCCAAATATTTTCCAAAGATTTATTGGTTTCCAGTCCACATTATTTGGGAATAATTGGGAAACGCTTATAATTATAACTTAAGCTGTTAGTAACTGTCTGTGTCTATTATACTTGAAATTTTTAAAAATAAAATGGATATACTATAAGGTTGGAAGTCTTAAAAAGTTATAATCGAGGGCGGCGCAAGGAATTCGCCGAATACCAAATCGCTTAAATACCGCTAATAAACGTTTAACTTTCTTGCCATTTGAATTAATACCAGTTGATAACTCCAAGCTTCCTCGCCGTCTCAAAACATAAACCGAGCTATAAAAATGATAAAATTAGAGTAAGAGTGCCTAAGGTCCGGTTGGCGTTCGTAATTAACTGTCTGCATTCATTTTCTAAAATGCACTCTTAATTCCTCTTCTTCGGCAAAGACCACATCAAACGGTAGGCCGTTGATGTGTCATTAAAACAGTGCCGTAGTACGCCGTAAAATTCATATAGCTGAAGCTGGATTTGGATTTGGATTCGGATTTGCAAATATTACAGTGGGCCAGTTCATTACTTATCTTAATTAAAAATCATATTCCTGTGGACATGCTGGGTAATTAAGCACAGAAATATCTGGATCGTCAGAGTTTTTTGCGATTGCGCACTAAATATATCGAACTTTCGAGTATTTCATTATGAGTAATACATCATTTTGAAGCGCTCCCAAGTGGCTCTTCAACGGTCTAATTCAATATCTGCGACAACGTCTGCTTTTTTTGAGATTGCTAAAAAAATATAACGAATTTTTGGGTAGTTCATATTTGGAGTAGTTTTAAATCTTACCGACCGTTTCCAGGTGGATGAGTAATACAGCATTTTGAAGCTCTCCCAAGTGGCTCTTCAACGGTCTAATTCAATATCTGCGACAACGTCGGGTTTTTTTGAGATTGCTAAAAAAATATAACGAATTTTTGGGTATTTCATATTTGGGGTAGTTTTAAATCCTACCGACAGTTTCGAGGTGGATGAGTAATACATCATTTTGAAGCTCTCCCAAGTGGTTCTTCAAGGGTCTAATTAAATATCTGCGACAACGTCTGGTTTTTTTTAGATTGCTAAAAAAATATAACGAATTTTTGGGTATTTCATATTTGGGGTAGTTTTAAATCCTACCGACAGTTTCGAGGTGGATGAGTAATACATCATTTTGAAGCTCTCCCAAGTGGCTCTTCAACGGTCTAATTCAATATCTGCGACAACTGGTGTAGTTTTAAATCTTACCGACCGTTTCGAGGTGATTGCGGAATACATCATGTTGAAGGTATCCTAAAGAGCTTTTTAATGTTCTAATTGAATATCCGGGAAAACGTCAGATTTTTTGAGATTGCTAAAAAAATATAACGAATTTTTGGGCAGTTCATATTTGGTGTAGTTTTAAATCTTACCGACCGTTTCGAGGTGATTGAGTAATACATCATGTTGAAGGTCTCCTAAAGAGCTTTTTAATGTTCTAATTGAATATCCGGGAAAACGCCAGATTTTTTGAGATTGCGAAGTAAATATATCACGGGTATTTCATTATTGAGGGTAGTTTGATATCTTCCCGACCGTTTCGAGATGTTGCGCAATACATCATTTTGAAGCTCTTCCAAATGACTTTTCAACGGTCTAATTCAATATCTGGAACAACGTCTGATTTTTTGAGATTGCGAAATAAATATAAAGAATTTTTGGTTATTTCATTATTAGGGGTAGTTTTATATCTTAGCTACAGTTTCAAAGTGGTTGAGCAATGCATCATTTTGAAGCTCTCCTAAGTGGCTTTTTAATCGTCTGGTTGAATCTCTGGGACGTTAGATTTTTTCGAAATTGCAAAATAGTAATTAAATTAATTAATTTTTTGGGGTGATCCGATGGGAAAAGGGGTTATTTTCTGTATAACGACATTGGATACGGTTTTTGGGAGTTCCCTTACAATATTTCCGGCATTTCCACAGGAATACGTTTTTTTAATTAAAGTAAATAACGAACTGGTCCACTGTAATATTCGCAGATCCGAATCCAGATCCATATCTAAATTCAGCCACATGTAAAATTAGTTTATAGATTATATACCGGGTGGCAGCCAAGTAATAGAGACAATATGGTATATCGGCAAGACAAATGAAATTTCTTTTAGACCAAATTTGTTTACAATGCCTTTTCGTTTTTCCGAAATTTCTGTTAATTTAGAAAATACAAGGTGATTCGCAAAAATCGTGAAATGTTACTCTACTAGAATATCCAGAAATCTACTGATTATGAAAAATAATATTAAAAGCTTTATTATCTTTTTATTCTCATTATACTATAGATTTTACCGACGATGTCTCATTATGTAAAAAACAAATGTAATTAAGAAAAAAAACTACAGTTAATAATAAATAATCTTATCCTGATGAAAGAGCTAAACCATGACTATCCCAATGCACATTTTACAAGAAATATTAAAAGCTACAACAACTTTTACAAAAATGAAACAAGGAAAGCAAAGTGCAGCCTCAATAAGAAAATGATTGAAGACAAATGAAATACAGCTTGCACCTAGTGGAATATATCAATAAAAATCGACCCTCTAAAAAAGTAATTCAAAAACGAAATTGAGACACATACATTAAATACATTTTTTACAAGTATTCCTGATAATTTAATAAACGAGTTACCAAAAGCCATACAACAATCAAAATTTTCTAAATCATATCAAAGATCTTCCTTTGTTCAAATTCTCACAAGTGACCTTCAATCAAGTAAGGGATGTTTTTGATAAATTATAGAGAACAGTTTGGCAAATCCATGAAAATCTTAAAGCACTTACTCATTTGATGCCCTAATCAAGGAGGGAGTGTACCCAAATATTTTAAAAATATCAAAAAAAATTCCCGTACATAAAGGTGGGGAAGTTACTGCCAACAATTTTAGACCTATTTCCATGATACCTTGTAATCAAAAATCATTGAATCAGTATTAAAAAACCAAATTAACAAACATTTTGAGAACTTTAACCTATAATTTGGTCACACTGCCAAGCGTAATTACTAGTGTCTAGTTTCCGCGAGAATGAAAGAGATTTTTTGTATGTGAATAAAGTTCATCCATACGAAACACGGAATAGGGACAACCTCAGATCTGGTTTCTTCCGTCTTAGGGTGAGTAGGCTAGGTTCAAATTACTACTGCATCCATTTTTTTAAATAAACCCAAAAAAAAACTCCCAATAAATAGATTCAAAAGCTTAGTCAAGGACTTTTTAATAAAACAATGCTTTTACAGCTTGGAGGAGTTTATATTTTTCCAAGATATCAATAACTGTATGTAGTATGATTCCACATCTTGACTCCCCGCTTTCGCTGATAAGTTTCTGTGATAATGTAATGTACGTCCAGATGCCCGCAGAACGCTTTAATGTTTTATGTATATTCTATGTTTTCAATATTATGTTGTAAAATTGTTATTCCATGTTATATTTTATTGCTGTCTGATTCTATGACTGTATAGATTTTATTTGTTTGTTATATGCGAATAAATGAAATGAAATCAAATGAAAACTACACAGTCTTTTTCGCTTTTTTTTGTAAATGATTAACGTGATCGGTATTTAAAAAAATAATGATGTTTTGAATATCCCTATTTATTTTTCGTATGACCATTTATAATTATTTAGTTTCGTACTTTTAATAATTGGAAATAATGAAAAAAATATGTTTTATCATAATAGGCTTTAAGTTATTTCACTCTGTCGAATGAATTTTACTAATGCACTTTATCACGAAAACGATAAAAACGGTGTCGAGATATCGGAAATATTTTTCCATATGCTCCGTTGTGGATGCAGTGCTACCATGGGTAACCTGACGTGCCTTCAAGTCCTTTTCTCGAGTTCTTATCTGCAAAATACCCATTTTAACCTTCTTGGATAAATTTTCATTAACTTCCACATTGTATGGCAATATTTTTGTCTGGGATTTTTACACGACAGAAATTGACCAAGAACTCTACCCAATAGTTTAAATATTTGGTAATGTGAACTTGTGAAGCTGTTTGGAACTGAAACATAAGAACAATTAGGAAACATCAAATGGGAAATCTTGACGAACAAAAGGCCCTAATTTTATAGTTTTTGGAAATTTTAAAATAGGCTAGTAAAAAAATTCTTTACGGAATACAGAAATTTCTATGTTGAAATTCCAATTTGAAACACGCAGTAGATAGATATGATGTTTATATGGCGTAGAAATAGTAAATATGATAACAAATGTTCTCTCTACTAATCCATAGTATTAATAAAATTATCTAAACTATCTAAGCATATCACTTACTTATACTTGACACATTGTTAATTTATTTATTAATTTCTACACTGTAATTGCTTTTGGAAGCATATTGGGCTAAACTTGATCTTATCTTTGGTATTACCAAATGAATGTTACTATATAATTTGAATGATACCATATAAATTGAATAGAGCAACTATGTGTCCAGCACTGTCCTAAAACTTAATGGTCTGAGCGGTCATTTGATCAAAAAACGACCTCGTTAACCGGACGACAACGTTTCATTTTCACTTGGCACATTTTACGTGAAATACAACACATATTTACAGAAATTGACCAATGACCCCGATCGGCGGCGGGCATCTAAACGTTTTACCGCCGGGCGAATTAAAAGTCTCAAACATTCGCATTTGGGTCAACGATCAGACAAACTTGAGATAAAGATGACATTTGAACCGCTGTACACGCCTCACGCTAAAAGCTATAATAAAACAATAAGGACACAGGTCATCCGCGAATAATTTTATCAGTGGTATGAAATTATATGTCAAAACCGGCGAAAATGGATAAAGGCGTCCCATAAAAAATTTTAATCAAACTCTGTGCACTTCTTATGGAGACCTTGACAATAACAAAAATGCAGTGAACTCGATCTAAACTGGAACGGCAAGGGCATGATAGAAACATGAGGCAAATGTTGCAAAAGAAAAAGACGACGGGTAAGTTTAGGTTTAGGTTATTGTAGTTGGCAGCCTTCCGAAAATATATGGTGGGGCAATATCTCCTTCAGGTTTTAGAAATTAGACTCTAGTTTTGAGTATCTAATCGTCATTTTCGGATTTCGGTAAAGTTTTTAACCTTAAGGAATATTTCAATATTAATATATTTCATTAATGTACCTAAGGTAAGAAAAACTTGGGAAATGTTTTATTTCCTCAAATAATTTTATACTACGCAATTAAAGTTACAGTTGGAATAAATGTCAGGTCTGGTTTGAAAGTCGTCTTAATTTTTATGTACTAACAGTTTAAGTAAATAAATGCCTGTCAGAATTAAACTTTTTTTAGTTCTAAAACATCTCTGCATGACTTTAGCGATTTTAAGTTGCATGTTAATCCATTTGTTCTGTTTTATTGAAGTGATCTTTAACTTCTTCTTCTCTAAGATTTCAATATTAATATTTTTCATGAATCTACCTAAGGCACTTAGAGAAAAACTTGTCGAATCATTTTCTTCTCGAATAATTTTTTAAATTGCAATTAATGTTGCTGGAATGTTCTTGAGAAAAAAAACGTTCCGAAAAATTTGTCACACGTATAACTAGGCGGATTTGACTGACTTTCCCGCTTTTTTCCTGGAGTAGGATTTTTAAATTCCCCATTGTTCTGTTCCGCTTCTTTTTTGATGTGAAAATTCGTTTTTTCACTAATACCACAATGAATTTCCTGAATTCCATAGTTATATTATATATTATAAGGAAAAAAGATATTATAGGCCAGTTACACGAACATGCTCATAATCCAATATAATAATAAATAGATAGATGATTTATTGACTACTTTACAATGACATTGTTTGCGGCAAGTCATACAAAGAAAAACAAATTAAATTGAATATATGTAAGTATATGCTAACATAAAATTGTATATAACGTCAGAATATACTAAATCTAGATATACAATGTATATAACTTCACAATAACAGGACAACAAATAAAAAAATAAATTTATATGTATATAGCACAGAACAATCATTAAAATACAATCAATGCACAAGGCCCCGCAACACATCATTACCGATGTGTTCTTCAAAATATTCAGCTATGCTATAATAGCCCTTACTTAGAAGAAAACTTTTAATTTTATATTTGAAATGTTTTGCGTTTAAAAGTTTAAAAGATTTTGGCAATGCGTTATAAAGCTTTATATAAGGAGAGTTTTGTTTTGATTTCTGCAACCTGTATCTCGGAAGCACGAGATTATTTGCACTCCGGGTTTCATACCTATGAGAATTAGAACCCCTAGGCAAGCTATCGGTCTTGGAGTGTATCTCAAGAATACTTTGAAATATAAATATACATGGAACCGTCATTATTTTATGTTTAATAAACAATGGCTTACAGTGTTCGTTAAAATTTGAATTTGTAATTATCCGTAGTGTCTTTTTTTGCATCCTAAATATTTTAATGGCATAAGATGAGTTACCCCACAGTACGGTGGCATAGTTTATACGCGAGTGAAATAAACCAAAGTAAGTTGACTTCAATACATCAAAACTCACCATTCTGCGAGGTTGACACAAAAGAAAATGAATATTTGAAAGATTTTTACTTGGCTCGCCAATGTGTTCTGACCAATTCAGAGCAAATAATAATAGTAATAAAGATCTTTTTCTACTCCCGTCTGTAAAATACCTAATTTCCACCGATCTAGCGTGCAGGAAGCGTCACTTTACTACGTCAGTTTCGTTTCCCACGAATCCGAGCCACTTCGGACATTTCCGGGATTTTACCGCACGGATTTGAGAGCAATCGGATGTTTTCGGAGATATTTCCCACGCTTTGAATTTTGATGTTTGTCAATTCTGACAGTCATGTCAGTGAAGTATTCGTGTTGTTTTGCGAAAATGTACCCAAAAACTAACGGTCATAGAAAAAGTATAGTATGTAACACGTTCGGCAAACTTTTCAACTCACGAGTTTATTTGACACGAGCGGAGCGAGTGTTTAATAAACTCGTGAGTCAAATGCTGTTTACCGCACTTGTTGCATAATATACTATTATTCGTCGCCGAAAATTAAGTGCCTGTGTCTTATATTGTATTTGCTTTTGGATATCCAGTTTCTCGTAATAGTGTATGTCGACTAGTTGGCAGATTGTATTTGTATTTAATACATGTGAATGACTGTCATTGGCAACTAGCAACAATAATTCTTGCCTTTCTTCGCAAACCTCGCATATTATCCCTCGCAGCAATATAATCCAGACAATCATCCGTGACGCAATGGAAACGCAATCGATTAAAATTACCGTTTACTTACAGGGGTAATAAATTAAGGAAGTTAATCTTAATGGGCGCTAATATGGAGTTTAATTAGCGGCTATAATACCATTAGCATTGTTGATTGCAGGTCGGCGTATATGTGATCTGAAAACAAATAAATGCGTACACGTATATGATAATGTATTGCTTCTCCTATTTACTCGTGCACTCATTGCATTCATGTAATTGTAGTTTAGATTTCTTAATTTCTTAATTCTAAATTCACATAATGTATCAGAAATTACTTTTTTTTTAACGTTGTATAAGTTTAATTTTGAGTTTTTTTGTTATAAATACCTAATACAGCTTGACTAAGAAGAGTTTCTGATTCTGATCTTAAAATTTTGTAGCTCCTATAATTTATTTCAACAGGTTTACACCCAATCAACAGACATGATATCAAACCGAAAATTTAAAAAAATAAAGAAATTAATAACATTAAATATCATTTAGAATATAAAAAGTATTATTAAAAAAATAAATAAATAAGGAAAAATAACATACATTATAGGTATAACCCGAAAAAGCCAAAAATCGATTTTTCGATTTTGGAAACTTCAAATTTGATTAAAATTAAATTTAATTTTACCTAATAGTCAATTTACATTATTAGACAAACGAAGATGCTAATCAAACTTAGGCATGAATATTAGCAAAGTTCCTAGTGAATAAATATGTATTTGACAGTCCTCGGTCCTACGATGTTTGTCTCGAAGCGTTTTCTTTTCTTTATTTAGAGCATTGCTATTATACAAAATGTGAAAGTCAGCTTCACCTTTTTTTATCACAGGTCCCACATGCAGGGTTCTCAACAAGTCCTAATTTGCTTACTCAAATCACAGTGTGCGTTTTCCGATATTGGTTAATACAATTTATTCAATACCCCAACAGAAGGTATCATTTGAATGTACAGAAGAATATATTGTTCTGCTTAGATCATCTGTCAAAAAACAATATAAAATCCGGCGACACTTATAACAAAAATTTTAATTCTGAAAATCGGAATATCCCCAACGAAGCGGAAATTATATTAATTAAAAGCACCGCCTCGACATCGTAAATATACGTACATGGCGATTCATGTTTATTTAATTAAATATTTGTTAATAATATTAATTAGTTCTCATTCACTTGTAATGAAACGGTTCATTATAGTTGATTGCAGTACATAATAATTTATGTCTGTTATATTATATTTTAATAACAGAATTTACTGGTTTGATGACAAATAAGGAAACCTGTATGGAAATAAGCCTGGTTTATTTTAAGATCGGATCGCAGTTTCCGTGGAATTTATTCGGTTTTCGCGCTGTAAAAGAAGGCTTCAAATAATTTTGACTTTTTAGGCTTAAAAAAATTGTGCCCTTTAATCGATACAAAAATATTTTACATTCAGTTTTTTGACAGGTTTCCCCATTTTAGTTAATTTTGTTAGCTTATTTTGAATGTGGTTTCATTTACATATTAAATTAACCAAAATTTTTCTTTGTCAAGGTTTTTTTTAAATTTTGTGGTTGTTTGTTTAAAAATATTTAAGACTATAATTTGTTCCTTAATTTGCTTACTATATCTTACCTATACTATTTTGCATGTATGAAATTTTTGACTTTGAATTGGCATAATATGCAATTAGTTTTTATTTTTATTAATAGTCTACCCATTTCTGAAGAACATTTCCTCGCAAAAAGCTTACCAATAACCCTATTACCTCTGGCTGGAATCGACCAAGTTGATTTCTGTTTAATATTTGGGGTAAAGGTCCACGAAACAATTTAGCCAATCTGCGACGGCCGAATACCAAATAGTTACGGTCTTAACCTAGATCAGTTTGCGTTGGTTTGTGACAAAAGAGTCCCACGCTTTCGACACGCACACACGTCTGACGCATGTGGGAATGTGTTTCAGACCAGAGAACCATGCACGACTAGACATGGTCAGCTAGCCAATATTTTCAAGACTAGAATCCTTAAATATACCTTCGTTCGCCGATCGAAGTAAAATATTCGTTATATACTACTTATTCAATTAGACTATCGATTGTGTGGTATGGGTTATTCTTTTTGGGGATAAAATTCTGCGCAGCAATATGGTATAAAAATAATAAATATAAAAATATTAAATAAAGTAATAAGTCGAGAGACTAATTTCAGTACGACCAGCTATAAAGGTGTACCACAAACGTGGGTAGAATTAAGTAATTAACTTATCAATTTATTAACTTTTAATTACTACAAAACTGACTCTTGGAAGGGGATTTATTGCCTTTTGAATCCTGTGGAACTGGAGATTATCACAAGGACATGAGCATGTTTTCCAGATTACTATTACTAAATAGTAAAATATCTTCACGGCGCATAGAAAAGAACCAAATTCGATTTGGAAAAAATAAGAGATTATCGGCTAACTAACCAGCAAAGCCCTTAAAGAAAACATGGAAACATGATTTATTATTATTATTATCAATATTAGAAAAACAATATCAATCTAATCAAAATAAAACGCTCGATTGCTGTTCGACCATTAGGGAAGTGACCGCAAAACACTGACGAAAACTTCCCTAACATGTTGTAAAAGAAGAACATAAAAGTGTTTATTAATGTGAAAATGGAAAGGCAGTTGATTAGATGAGAAAGTATGACCTTTAAGTATTGTACCTACATTATACAGGGTGTGCAGTCATATTTTGACGTTTTATTATTGGATGCATCAAGAAATGGTAAATGCAACATTTCTATAATTTATACTGTTAAAATAAATAAATCCTATAACTTTCGCATTTACATTTTTTTAGATCACCCATGATAGTCTGGAAATAAATTTCAAAAATAATGAAGCCTGTAGAGTGCGTTAAATTTCGTTTAATTTCGTTTTACATCTCATACGCTTATTTTTGGATGGATGGCAGTGGGGAGCTACAACAATTGACCTAAAACCAAGCGAGCCTATACCTGCCTTCTACCAATTTCCATGCCAAACTATTACATTCGTATTAATTATTTTCGGGCCGCCCTGTGACTCTGTTGCACGTCTAACAAGGTTCTTTAAATACATAATAGAATATTATGCATTATTTTAGTAACGACTTTGATTTGGCACTAGAGGAGCGAGTAATAAATGAGTGAAGGACGAAGATTGCCAACTTGTTGTATACTATACTTCTTCTACGACTACTAGTTTTTGGAGACATATTTGCAAAACAGCACAAACATATCACGAATTGCTAACAAACCTCGTGACAAAAGTTGATACCGGAAAGGTCCGAAGTGACTCGCCACCGTGGATAATGCAGCTGACGTCTTATAATTACACCTTCAGCACTCTTTATCTCAGCGTAATTGTGTATTTTAGGGTAGAGAGAGAGAATTTCTATTACATTTCTTGTTTAATATAAAATTTTTATTACACTGCTGAATAATCTTTTGATTAAGGATGAAAACGCAGATCTAGCGATTCAGTTAGAAATAAGGAACGAAATGCCGGAAGTCTCAGTATTTTAGAAACGCTTAATATTTTAAAAACAAAGTAAAATATTTGTTTGTCTCATTGTCTCTTAATAAGTAAAATAATTTGCAAATGCACAGTGGAGGACCTGCACAAAAATCAATAAATCACTGTATAACATAATATTATCAAGCTCATTTTTCAAACACAAAATATTATCAATATTGATATAGTATTATATCGTCTACGATGCCATTTGTCCAACAGCAAACGGACGGAAAGATTTGCGGACGCCCATGTCCATGGTCCGTTTGCAACGGCTATGAAAAATTTTTCATTTCAGTACCAGTGGCGCCATTAGCATTTTTCCTGTATTCGTGATCGCTGATGGTTTATTTTTAACTTGTCACTCCTCTTTTCGTAATTACGATTCAGTTCTAAAAATAACCTTCTTGCTCTTCTACGTGTTATTTCTTCGCGTATCTGCGAAATTATCTTAAATTATCTGGAATGCGATCTTTGACGCAGAAGAGTTTAATTGAAATCGCGACCGTTTTCTGCAAACAGGAAGACGTTAAGAACGGAATTCACGTCGTCGGTTTGGTACCAAAATCCCAAATACATTATTAAAAATTTTTAGATTCGATAACGTAACGATACAAAAAGTCGTTGTACGGGTCACATAGTTTGACATCGTGCATTCCACGGATATGCAGATTCGACCCAAAATAAAAAATTACGAGTTTTTGGTTCATGTTTTTGGCTTATTTTCAACAATAAAACACCGAAATTATCTGGATCTGGTTTTATATTTCTAACTTTAAATTCTCATTTACCATAACGCTTAAAATAAAACGTTTACATTATTTAATTTATTACATTAAAAAAGATGCTCCTTTTAAGAAAAAACATATTGTCATAACAAAATGAAACAAAATGTTTTTGAAAAATGCAGAAATATGATTTTTTAAATACTTAAAACAACTAACATGAAAGTTTTGTTTTAATTTTACCATTATATATATTACTAAATGATATCTGGATGACAGTTATTGCCTTAGTAAATTAAGTGAGATTTTTTCTAAAACTTGTAAAAAAACAGCTTGCAAACATTTTATCCAAAACAGAAAATTTGTAGGTGTCTGTTTTGAGTATCAATAAGTCTGCATCATGTTCAGATAATGCCTAGCCTGTTAGAATTGGAAAATCTCAACGGTAAGTAAAGAACAAAAGATTAATACTTTGTTCAAGAAAGTTGACACTGCACATTCCAAAAGTTGTTCGGATATAAGCTTTAAATATTTGCTACAAACGTCCAAATCTATAGCTAATGTTTATCATGAATTAAAAAATTGAAAATTGAAAAAAAAAAACGTTTCTATTACACCCCCTTATATTATTCAAAGAAGTATGATTCGTCAAATTCTATAGTGAAATAAAAATATTTAACATTTTTTTAATTGCTTAATTTCATTATCCGGTAAAGCATATTTGTGACTCATTACAGTGGCGTCTTTAAAAATGTATTCAGATATAATTAAGCTTCAGCTAACCCAACCAACTCTGAGGTTTTCAAGTCCGATGTTGGATGATAGATGTTCCCACAGAAGTGAAATATTCTTTAGAGTGTAAATTAGTTCCGGTAATTGTGTACCATGATACATTATGTAAAAAGTGTGATAAACGCGATTTTTATCATACTATAAGTTTTTTACAACCTCTAATTCTTAGGTGCAACCAAAACCAACCAAAACTAAGTGACGTGTGAATGAAAATCCGTTGATAAAATCTACTGAAAACATCGCTTAAAAAATGCGTTGTACTAAAGTATCGGAAATCCAACATGGCTCGCGCATAATTGCATAATTTAGTATTTTAGAGTAGGGAGTAGAAAACTAGTTTTGAATTAACTTTTACTAAATAACATTGCTCACTTTATACAATTTCAACTTTTTGTATAGAAAAATACATACATATTTTTTAACTAAAAGAAATTAAAAGTAAAAAAAAGTTATTATATAACCTTATTATTAGTAATGAAAATTAAAAGAAAAAATAACAAAAAGTTATAATTTATTTAATAAAATGTTCAAATCTCTATTTTAGCAGCTTACTTGTTATTTGTTTCAATTTATGGTCAAAATACTAAAATTTCATCCCATAGTCATTTAGTTCATTTTTAATAGAACTACCTTTTGTTGGACAGAGTTTACAAAAAGTGACACCACGCTACTGGACAACGTCTCCTGCGAAACCTAAAATACAACCAACAGAAATTCCTGTACAGGATGTAGTTACGATATTCACGCAAGATATTGAAAAGAAAATAAGAACTCTGGAAAAAATCATCGCATTTATAAGTTATATTTATAACTTGACGCGTGTTGGTGAGAAAATTTATCTATTTATAGCGTCCCGACCTTAATTGACGTTTTTCTTGATGCTGGTTTGTTAATTGTCTGTAGTACGACGCTAAGTCGTGATTAATTTAGTACTAATGGCTAATTTTACGATGTTTACTTTATTATGATGCGATTGACATTCACCTACTTACATAAGTTTAATTTGGTATGAGATTTGCGAAATTGTCATTGTAATTTTTCCCTGGTGAACCTGACGCGTCCTGCAAATAGGATTTCGCCAAAGTGCTCCAAGTTTAGAATCGGTTTTTGAGTTCAATTCTGTAGAATATGCTGTTATCTATTGTTCAAATATTCATTAGTTCAATTATGCACGATTGATATAAAAATAACAAAAATCATAAAAAAATATTAAAATTCTAGTGCAAATCACTGTTCTTAGATAGACAAAAACAATAAATATTAGTTGACTCAGCAAAAAGTTTATTCCGATACCGGGAATCGAACCCGAGCCTCCTGGGTGAGAGCCAGGTATCCTAGCCACTAGACCATATCGGATATAAAATTAAAAATTTTAAATATGGCTCTTAATTGTGGTTTTGCACTTTTCGACAAGGTCTATAAAATTTTGTGTTTCAGAATAAAAAAATACCTTGTTGGGGCCCACCTTAATAAAAAAGTTTTTGCTCCGTACCCAGACGTTCGGTAAGTGTGACTATAAGATCTCTGCTTCGTTGCTCACGGGCCACTTCAAACATTTCCGGTATTTTAGACATTATCGGATGTTTTCTGTAGATTTTAGTTACGCATATCACACGTCACTTAGTGAAATAGATTATGGAAAACTTTAATTAACTCTTTCAGTCACTTATTCATTAAGCAGCTTCCCTGCACTGCGGTGATGATTAAGGTGACGTTTATCAACTTGCTGCATAATAGTTTTTCAAAGGACAGTTTAAGTTAAGCTCTGAAGAAACCAACAGGATGATTGGCGAAACGTTAGTAAGTTCAGTTCATTAACAACCGACACAGGAATAATCCAGAAAATTTATAAATAGTGTTGTTGCATAATATTGGATATTCTGCGTCCATCCTGATATCCGTTATCGGTATCTGAAGATCTTCGACATTGATGCGGCTAAAATATAATATAAATTTTAGTTTAAATTTCATGGGCAACTACACAAAAAGTAAAACACCTATATTCTCCGGAAAAATCAGAATAGCCTTTTATGTAGGAAAAGGAAGTGGCAGTCGATTAGGAAAAACGCATATTTTTTATACAAATCGTGGAAACTATGTTCAACTGTTTTTCTGTTACAACTACTAATAATCAGTCGAAAAAGTACTACAAGAATTTAATAAACATAAGTTGATTTATTCTATATATTTACCTAGTCTCTACTCTAAAATACGCAATTATTCACTGATTGAGGTTGCGGAAAGTGTGACGTTTAGATCTTCCTTACGCACGGTCGCGGACCACTTCGGGTATTTCTGGTAACTTAAGTCACGGATTTGGGTTTATCGGATATTTTATTCAGATTTTAACATCACACGTCAAAAAAGTACTCAAAACTTGGTTATAAAAAAAAAGTGATATGGAACACGTTGATACATTTCCTGATTAAAATGACATTTATTATAGCATAATTGGTATTGGTTATAAAGGGGGCGCCCCCCGCCTGCGTCCAAGCACTTAGGCCACCAGATGGGCCCGTTGTGCCACCAGACCGCGCTAGAGGGCGTCCAGAATGTCGCCCCTGCATATTGTTGCATAAAATACTATTAGAAAGAAGAAATATTTTATGTACATTATTTCCCTTTTTTCTGTTAAAATGTAAATTAAATTTCCTATCTATAGATAAAAAGTTAAATATATACTCGTAGATACATACTCACATAACCATCTTATGTTTGGTTTAACAAAGAAATCTTATTTTGTATTGAAAAAGGAGATGGTAATCGATTAGAGGATATGTACGAAGGAAATTGGCACACATACAGCGAACATACGACATACTAAATAGTTCGCCAATAAATACCGAAATAATAGCTTGTCTAATAAAGAAATTAACGTTGGTCCGACAGGAAATCATTCACACTACGATAAATTACTATTAAAATCTGACATTTTTCAATCCACAATAAGCTCTTTTTTATTTAAAAATCAATCTTCCGCAACAGGTGTTGTCAAAAGACCATAGCGTACCTATATATGTGAATTAACTACTTAACTATTAACACTACCGAATTAAAATTCTATAAAAAATTGAAAGCACGTTTAAAAGCTGAAGAAAAAGTTTATTCCGATACCGGGAATCGAACCCGAGCCTCCTGGGTGAAAGCCAGGTATCCTAGCCACTAGACCATATCGGATTTTACAAAGGGTTAAGCAGATATGGTATTTAAATTTTTACAGTAATACTTATAGAAAACTTCAAAGCAAAATTAGAAAAAGTAAATTTCAGCAGTTTACAATCTGACAAACCAATATCATGGACGCAATGTCCCTAAATTATTCTATCGTATTTTGAACTAGCAATTTAATATAAAAAAATCTCTCCTGATATGTAATATGCGGTTTACTACTATATCATCTAAACTAAAAAAAAGAGGTAACATACAAACTCTGTTAAATGTATCAAATTTGTTTCCCTAGTAAGTAAAAAGCAAATCAAGTTCTCCAAGAGTAAGGTAATACCAAAATGTAAGGTCTCCCGTTTGTTTTCTTGCTCCAAAATTAGACGAAAAGCCAGTTAATTTTTCTTTAAATGCTGATTTTATGAAATCAGTAAGAACAAATTTTAATATAGTACTATACTCGAAACTAATGAAAAGTAAGTCCCTGACAAAAAAATACTAATATAGTAATAATTTCTAATTGATAGTATTTTCCTTTGTTTTGTATAACCCTATAATCATTGTTAACACTGTGCACAATTGGATAAAAATAGTTCTACTGTTTCCTAAATGACTGAAAAATATTATACATTTTTTTAACCGATTCCCTGAAATAATTGTAGAATAATTTTTTTTTTCTTTCAAAAGAAGTCTACGATTATACTTTGTAACACTTATTTAGGGCGCTAAAATGTAACATTATGCAGTATACTCGTCTACACTGGCAAAATTGAATGCAATTTTGGGCAACGAATCGGCCGCAGCTGCGCAACTGTTGCTCAGCACGTATACTATGACCAGCGATCTAACGAACTCATTAAAAATGCAACTCTCGCCCAGGCCTATTGTTTAAGGTTCGGAAACAGTGGTAAAAATATTCCAACAAAAACTGTGATTGTTAACATTTGCTGCCTCTAAAGACTCGCGTTCTCAGGTGATTTTAAAACGGCACGTCTGGAGAATCATTCTATGGACAACAAGTCCGTCCCTGCCTTCCTTCGACAACTGGGTTCTTTCGACAATGAATCACAATGAGTTCGATAAACCAATAGTCCTACACACCTTTCCATCACGTATCCATTATATAACAATAAAAACCAAAATTTCATCTTTCAGCCCTGTATATCTTAAAACATAGTGATACGATTTGTTTGGGTTTATGACAACTTTTATTCAGAAAGCCAAAAACAACTGCAACATCCCAAATTCTCAGGAAAGTTAACTGGGAACCATTTTGCATTAGTTTTGAGCGAGGCACTTTTCTTACTAACTCACTGAGTGCCAATTCGCTATCTGACTCTAATACAAGGATTCCCGCAAACCGATTATAATCAAAACCCTTATAGAGACAGACCACATCGGTCGTTATCTAGCAGGAGATCTGTGAACATAAAAACAGATTAATATTTAAGCTATATCATTAAACGGAGATAAGATCTCATCTTATAACCGAGACATTACTAAATGGCATGTCAGGTATACATGTAAGTCTGCGAGGGGGTATAAATAATGCATAGAAGTAATTTCTAAAACAGTTCGTATACGAGCAATACGCAGAAGTTTGGAACAGAGTGCATATCGCCTGTTGGTGTTTGCTGGATGTAACGTAGTTTTGGTTAGTTGAGAATAAAGTTTGACTGGCTTGATGCTGAAAATGAGTTGATGGGGTTTATTCATTCCTTTTTGTTATTAATTTACAACATTCTCTTAAAATTTCAGTTTCTTATAATTAATAATATTAATATAATAAGTTATAATTATTAATGTATAGGGCTATTAACTAAAACTTTGCAGTTATTAGCGATAGCACTATTAAAGTAAGAATATATAATTTAAAAAATATTCAAAATAAACAAGGTTTTCAGAGATAAAATAATAATTCCGATACCGGGAATCGAACCCGAGCCTCCTGGGTGAAAGCCAGGTATCCTAGCCACTAGACCATATCGGATTTTATTGAATTTAAACAGAAAGATGAATTTACCGTGGTACATATTTTCTAGAGCTCTTGATGCATTAAATACGCAAAAAATATATGCCTCTTATTATCATCAAATCATTGCTGAAAATCGGTCTTATTCGATGTTCTATTTTTATTAATACAATTTTCGTACCCCTTATTCGATTAAAACTTGTAATTCGGTTTAGTCAAAGTTTTTTTTTTATAAAATAAGTGAATAATAAATAAGATAAATATAAATAAATGCTTTTGGCTAAGATAGATAGTCCCCTTTTGCATTTTTGTGTTACTACCTTTTGCCTCAGTCTATTTTTAGAATAGTTTTATCTGAAATACTATGGAGGTAACCGTTCACATTAAATATTGGCTATCGATTAAAATCTTATTGAATATATGGACTCCGCGAAACGGGAACGCCATCCTACTACCGATAATTATTACAGCGAACACTTATCGTATAATATAAATATTTCCGTTGTTCTAATAAATAATGGAATTCTCAGGGATATCTGCTCTAGTAACTCTACGAGATATTTATCTTAAAGGCCGCTTCTATATTTGACGATGTCGTCCAGTTAGGGCAATATTTATATTGACCATGCACGAAAACAAGTACTAAATATTGGTTGGCAATATGCGTTTCCGGATGTCGTTTAAATCTGCCGCAAGTATGTTTTAATTGTTCATTTTAGCGGAATATTACCATGTCGCAATAAACGTAACTGTAGAGTATTCTGTTTTATGGATGTTAATCATTAACAGCCTTTTTTGGATAAGAAAAACGACAGTTATCTTTGTTTGTTATATTTATTACAAATAGGGTAACTTTTTTTAATACCGAAAACATTTTCTGAAACCACTCCAACGTTACTGTTTATAAAACTCCTGACTTCCTCCTGCGTCAGTTTTTGTTGAAGAAGAAGCCAACAGGATGATTGGCGAAACGTTAGCTAGTTCGAGTCAATAAAAACCAACGCAGGAGGAATCCATCAGTTTTATAAAAAGTATTACAGTAGCGTGTGGAAGTTTCTTTTAAAAATTTACTCCAACGTTGGGGAACAAATCTTAAAAAAAAACGTTTCTTTAAATCTCCACAATCCCGATTTGTGTAAAATATTTTAGAGTATTTTCTTGTCCCAGTCCAGGGCGTTCAAATTTTATTTATCAATTTAATAAATACTTGAATAATTAATCGTTTTGTTACTCCATACTTCAGAGAAAAACTTTGCGGCTAACAAGTTCAATACCAGAGAACTATTTCTCGGTTTCCGGTTATATTTGCAAAACGAGGATTAAATTAATTAGTGATTTATTATAAAGACAATATTTGTGCCAAAACCAATGTAAGAGCATATAGACATGGCTTAAAAACGATTGTGAGTTTTTGCTGCAAGTTGTCAGTTCAATAAAATGGATGAGAAGGAAGAAGAATGGGCTGAACTACTTTAAACCATTGTGCTGGGACTGATAACAAAAACATATCAGAAATAATAAGCGAAATTATAATGTTGTAAAAGTTTAAAGAATTTTTTTTCTTTTTTCATGCAGTATTACTTTTACGCATTTAGTTTAGAAACAAAATGTTTGTTAACTTTCAAAATATTGCCAATATTTTCGTACAATTTGGTCAGCTGTGCTGACTATTACTATATAATGATTGAACTCTTTTTTGCTTTTAAAGTAATTTGCATATTGGTATTACTCAGCACGACAATTTCACTTATGTGTTTTTGGAGGCCAAGCGTAATCTAGAACTAAAAGCAAACAAACCATTTTAGTCAAAAATAGAATGAAAATAAGAGATGGTCCATTTTGATTTTCGTTGTTATTAGTTTACCGTTATGAGGGATATGGATTTATAGCAGAACAAAAAAACATACTCAGATTTCACAATTGCTGATGTCCAAAATGAACAAATTAGGCTAGCCAATGTAGATTAGATATATTAGACGCAATTATTACACCACCATAGCCAACAGACCAATATCGCTTTGAATGTTAACTAATTGACCTTATTAAAAAAATGCGTTACGGTCAAATAGCCACAACTTATTATCATTCTGGTCGCTTTATTGTCAATTATGATAAGGGTACTTGAAGTGCGCCCATTACTCGTTCGTTTATCTAATAAATCAATCAGGCACGACTTTACAATTAACGAAATTGTTTTTCTTATATAAAAATTAAAAAACGAAATATAAATACAATCAAAAATCATTTTTTCTCTCTAGTAAGTTTCAACCATATGCCCGTCAACTCCAAAATGATACTCAGGCAAGTGGTGTTTCACCATTATTATGTTGATGCTTTTTCAGTCAAAAACTTCTCGTATTCGATTTTTAAGGCTTTTGAAAAATTTTTACATGTGCCAATATAAATAATCCAGGATATTGCGAGTTTGGCTTCTACAAAGGGATCAGATCAAAACAATTATATGTTCTCTTTGCATAACGGAAAGGAAAAGAAGCTGTAAAAAAAATATGAAAAAACTTTAAAGACAAAAAATGTTGTTATCAAGTATTATATTATTAAATATACAGTATGGATATTAAACTTCTTATTTTAAATCGAACACCTTGTGTATTAAGGTCACTTTCGAAAAATCAAGACAAATATTTTGAATTTTATGTCAAAAGTGACGTTTGGAGACGATTTCCGTATAGAAGGGGTATAGGGGGATAGTTTAAATGCTTTAAACTACAAACATTCCGTATATATAACATTTGACATTTTTTATAGGTTCTAAGATAGGGTATTATTGCATAATAAACTGGCCTGCTGAATAATCAAATGCAAAAGTTAATGAGCAGAAAAACAATGTTAAAACTTAAAATAGCTTCTTAAATTGTTGTAAGAAAAAGGGCTTCTATAAATTCTATAAATTTCACATTAAGTACATTAAAATATTAAAATAAGGGATGAGAGGTAATAATAAATGCTCCCAAGTTTTCACATAATTTATATATTCAGTAATATAATATTAGTATATATTTAGTAATTATAGTAATTCTAAACAGCACTGATTGAAATATCTGTAGGAACGCGGTTGATCCTATCGCGTATGATGTCTGTCGGAAACTGTTTTTGCCAGTTGTATTAACTAAAACCAAAATGGCAACTTCACAATAAAAGGCAAGCGGACCTAAAATATGTATGCTGCCAATTGCACATTTATAACGACATTGAAAATAATTTTTGTATACAAAAATAGTTTTAATTTCGTTTATACCGATTGTTGATCCCTATTTATCACAGTGATACATTGTAGAGATAACGTGACAAGTTAATCGGGATTAGTATAACAAATCTTACTGCACACAGTCGGACCTGTTTAACGAAATGATTTATAAATATTTACCCGGCCATACAGAATGTCTCACAATTACAGGTCTAATCTAATTTGACGTGGTTGATTATCCAGTTTTCACTGCATGTCCCGACTCTGTTGAGCGTACATCGTTGATGAGCCGGGGATTTTAAACCAACCTATTAACGTTAGCAACTTGCTGTTTCATCCACCTTTGAGGGTTTTTGAAAATTCCTTATAACTTAATCATATACTCAATTATTTCCAATAACGCTATAACTCTCTTTCCATAACTTCTAACCAAAAGCTTCCGCAACTCATTTTTCACAACAAACGGCGAACATAAATGGAACGTAACTAAAAAAATTGCTTTTTTTCTGTTGAGAATATTTATTTGTAATTTTATATGTATGGTATATATATTTTTCAATTATTTTTATATTGTTTTGTAAACTAATTATCCTTACTTAATTAGTTTGTAATGCCCTATCACAAGTAAGTTTAAAATGATAATTTCTGTTATAAAATCTGTAGATGTCACGTTGAAAAAATGATTGAAGCTGCTTAAGTAAACACCTCCAATATAACTTATTTATATATCAGATCCATAATTTACGTATTTATGTATTGTAAAATCGCCTGTGACTTTACTGACTTACAATTTGTTTTTTTGGAAAACTTATTTCAATAGTTAATAAAGTTCTTCTTCTTTCTATAGTTATTTTTTCTTTTTTTTTGCATATTTGCTAAATTTATTACTATATTACTATATTTATCGTATGCCATTTTAAAAAATGTTAGTTGTTTGCTTTAGTAACAAAGGCTGTTACTATTTTATTATATAATAATAATAATAATAATAATAATAATAATAATAATAATAATAATAATAATAATAATAATAATGATAATAATAATAATGTTGATAATAGCTAGTTTATTAGGGTGTTCTCCAGTTTTTAATTGTCCGGTCGATACTACACATTGCAAGTTTGGGAGAGTTAGCCCCTAACTACTGCATCAGTTTTTCAAAGAAACTTTCACATGCTACTGTAATTCTATTTACAAAAATTTTGGATTAATCCTGCGTCGGTTGTTGTTGAGTCGAACTTGCTAACGTTTCGGCAGTCATCCTGTAGGCTTCTTCAGAGCGTAACTGAAACTAGTTTCAGTTAGAAGTAGTTTTGTAGTGTGACTCAGAGGGATGTATTCATTGTGATTCTCTCCATAATTATCACTAGACTCATGTCAGTCATCACTCCACAGCTTCACTACTACCTCCCTGGCACTTCTAGATTAGTCCAGCCCAACATATAAAAACGCGTTTTCAGTAGACCTACCGGTCCTGTTAGCAGTCCAAAAGTAATTGAGATATATTTTTTGGATTCCATGGCATTTCTTGCCTCGTAGTTACTAAAGTTGATAGCAATTGCTTCGATATGAATATTTTTAGTTTTATTTGTTTTTCGCAGTGTGAATATCTCCTCTGCTGATTGGACTAGATAAGCTCCACGTCATGGTGGTGGTGTCTAGTGTATTTTCAATTGTTTATTAATTTTCTTAGAATTGCCAGATTTGTCTGATACAAGGTGGTAATCAGACTTTAAACTCTGCGACGCTGTTCTTGGCGAAGCACTACTCTCGCATTGCTCAGTGTGAATTGCAACTTCTTTAAGTTATTTTTTAGTTTTGTGTGTCATTACGCTTCAGTCACACCTCGTAAACAGCGAACAAGTGTGCCTTTAGTACTCTAAAACAGTGGAGTTTTGGACAACCTGTACAAGTGCAGAATGTAATGCGATCTTAAAATGTGTTTGCGTTGGAAGCTGGAGTAGAGCAAGCAATAACTTCATGTGGGTACTGAAAGCAACTTTTAAAAGATATTCCGCTGGTGGCGTGGGATCATCGAGATATTTTTTGATTCGGACGACGGCGCAGAGCTCGTGCGACAATCAAACGTCAAAGATCACGTTCCGGCCTCTTTCATCCGATCGTCATCAGGAACGAACCATTTGATTTCCATCGGCCACCGGTGAGCAGACCGAAACGTTTTCATAGTCGAACAGTTCTGGCCTACGGTGCTATTCTTTCTATTCCGTTTTCTAGCGCAGACCTCGAATATTCACCCAGACACGAATTTGACACACTTGTTTCCTTATTGCCGGCCATTATAATACATATTTTTGTCGTTAGGCGATATTATTACTTAGCGTCCGCATATACAATCCGGTTCGCGTTGCTTTTATTTCGATAAATTGTAGACGTCTGGTTCGTCTAAATCCGTCTAACCTATTTACCGCAACACTTGGCATTTTATTTTTGTTGATGGAAACTGAACCCGCGCGAGGTGTTTATTGGAGCCGTTCGGGATTAAACTATTTTATCACATATAAACCTATAATTACTTGTCACTATAGCACTTAAGCACTTAAGCTCCAGTTTATTGTAGATTAAAATATGATGCAACATGTTGCATAATTGTCACTTTAGTCACCAGTTTGATTTGGCCCGAGCGCAGCGAAGTTTAACAGCGTCTTCCATACTATACTTGTACCACGACCTTAAGGGTCCATCTTTGCAAAACAGCATGAATATATTCATCTAGTGCCGGATGACGTGACCATCAGAGCAGAAAAACGTCAAAATACCGGTGGCTAAAATTTACCGAAAACATTTGATAGTAGCTCGCATCTTAAAGGCATACTTTGCTCACACTTAATAATTTAGAATAGTAAAAAAGATTAATTTAGAACCGCCTTAGTTGCGAAGATGTAAATATTATCAATAATAATAAAAATAACCTTCTAAGAAGCAAGATAATACACACAAAAAAAATGAAAATTTAAACAGAAAAAGTAAGAACAAGACTTATTTAATATTTTCTTAATTGTGAGAATCGATTTATCAAAATTAAAACAATTTATATTTATTAACAAATAAATGAGTCAGCTTAAGGTATTCTTTCTTAGGCCTTGGAACTCTAAGTAATTTAGTTAAACGCCAAACGATTTGAATGCGAAATGCTAGTTTTTATGAAGATACTTTGGAGATTCAGTTTTAATTATAATATGTATTACGTACTCCGCTTTACATCAAGCTTAGCCACTCCACGTAGGCGATAACAGCCCCAGAAATAAAGCTTAATAAATGCAACATTGCAAGTTATGTATTGTAATTTTGTATCCAAAATTGGATCCAAATTTTTGGAGCAATGTTAAAATAACATATTATGCTACATGTATACAACAGCATTTGAGTGACGAGTCTATTTGGCACGAGCGGAGGGAAGTTTAGCGGGCGATAAATAAACACCGAACGTGTTGCATACTATACTTTTTCTACGACCCTTAGTTTTTGAGTTCAACACGAAAATATCCGATTGCTCCCAAACTCGTGCGATAATATTCCGGACATGTCCGAAGTGGCTCAGATCAGTGGAAAAAGAAACTGAGGTGGTAAAATGACGCCTTGCGCAATATTTTACAGAAGGGAGCAGAAAACTATACTTTACTGTTATGCTGCATACATAATGCTGTATCACAATGGCAAATATATATGTCACTGATTTTTCACTACAAAATAGTAAAACCTACCGAATATTTGTTGGAATTTTTAAGGAATTTTTGAAGATCGTAGAGAGTCTTTATATATTGGCCAGCTGTGGCTCCTGTGGAAAAATGAATATTTCATTTTAATCTGTACCTGCTTTTATATTGATTGAGGGGGGCGGAGCTAAATGACGGACATAAACACCGTCTCGGATGATTCCCATATTGGTGACGAATAGACTCTCGGATTTTTCGTTGGTAGAAAAGTCATTACATGCAAGAATTTTAGTTTCTTTAAGATTTAATGCTCACTTTTAAGAGTTCAGTTTAGTTCATCCTCCCTTACAAAACTGCACCTAAAGTCTTTACGTGCTGCACCGATATACGATCCTGCAATTGTTGATCGTGAATCTAGAAATTTTAAATAAAGAATAATGATTTTAATTGTTGTTCCATTTTCTGTTATTCCGAGAGCGGCCTCGCGATTTACAATCAAATGCAGTTGATGAAAGTGAGTAGCGAGAGCAACCAGAGAAGTCGGTCTCATAGACCGTGACCGTTTATTTAACAGGTTCACTGTCAGGTCTTGCGCGGTTGCCAAGAAGCGACAGAACTCTTATCAAGTCACAATCCATTAAAACATCTCGATTATAGTATCAGTATTATGAATTCAACTACTTTAGTTGAGCGAAAATGTATGCAATTTTGCATGAAAAGAAAATACGAACTCGAGAAAAAACGTTTGTTGCAGAATAAGCTTCTACAATCCGTTCAAGGACATGGAATTTACAAGCAATCCGAGAAAAAAAGGATGGAGATTAAAGTACTAAACAATGTGAAGATTTGGGTCATTTGCTGTGTCAAAATAAAATAAATAACATCCAAAACCAAAAACACGGGAACAATGTCCCCAAAGTCTTTTTTTAAACTAAAAAATAATAAATAAAGCATTTTTTATAGTCGTTTTCGTTTTTTTTTATTAGCAATGGCGGTATATGTATGTCACACAAATAAAAAGCTAAAAACAAAAAAAAACAAATCGCCCACCTTCGTTTCACAAAACTATAAGGATTCAATTAAACTCCGAAGTCAATGTCTTAAAAATTATCTTCTTCTTTGACTAGGGCTGTTCTCTGTTTAGTCTAGCTAATAGTGCCTCTTGTGAGAGAGACCCCCGGCTATCTCGCTATCGTTGTGGGGGTCTGACTGGAGATCGTCTTGTGCCGGGATTTTTTATCCTTGCCAATTTTGCTAATCTTACTGGCCTCATCCTGTCCACATTGTCTCTCCAATAGCGTCCCCCCCATCTTACGATATCTTCTATTTCTAGCTCTGTTCTAATGGATTCCCTGCGCATCCGATCTCTGAGAGTGAGTCCTCTTATATGCTTCAGTTTTCTCATTTCCGCGGTTCGGAGCATTCGGGCAAATAACGTACATAAATTAAGAATACACACCATACAAAGATGTCAACACAAACGCACACAGATACAAATTGGAAAGAGACTGAATCCATTTATTTTTACCGACAACTAAAAAATGAAATAAGAAATGTTGCGATTAAGAAGTAAAAAATATAAAAATATTTTAAAAAACACAAAAAACACCTAACCGGAGACTTGCAGTTTATATTATTAAAAATTAATCTCGGCTAAAAATTAAAAACATCATTGACGCAATGAAAGACAGGACTCTTCTTGGCTTTGGTGATTTCTAATTTTAAAGCTTTTTACTAAAGTTATGTTCCGTGGACCAAAGATGAGTAGCGAAAGCAGATTTGGTCTCTGCCGCCTCAATAGCCTTGTACTTTTTTGCCGAACTGATCTAGAAAAAATGTTTAGGTGTAACGAAATATTACCGAAATAAGTGAAGCATTGGAACTTGCGGTCTAGAGGTTTTGATTTCATTACATAATACGATAACTGGTATTTGTTGGCAAATTCGTAAAATAATTTGTTGATTGAACAAAGTGGATAACCGTTATTGAATGCAATTTGTCGTCGTCAATTCCTTATTCAATGCTTCCTTTGAAAGTGGAACGTTAAAAAGCCTGCAGAATAAAGATTTAATAGAGGCAAATTTATATGGAATATAGAGAATTAGAGGAAAATTGCATCACATTGTCAGTAGATATGGCCTTTCCGAACATCTCGAATTCAATTCTTTTACTTTTCGTAACTAATAGGAGATCAAGAAACGGTAAGATACCCCCGACCCCCTTCTCCAACGTAAAATAAATTTTCTCATGTAAACAATTGGTAAACGTTAATGAACATATCGTCCACATATCTCTTGTAATCTATTAATTATGTGGAAAATTGACCATATCATAATTGTTCTCTAAAGATTGTTAATGAATTGTTAAAAAAAGTGACAAACAAGAACCCATTTATACTCCTGTGGTTTGTCTAAAAAATTCATTATCCAACTTAAAGAATTTTTTTTTAGCACAGGCGTCAGAAGAAGAACTAGAATATAGATTTTTGGCAAAGTTGTGCAATTTAATAAAGAGCTCACTAAATCAATGCACCCGGATGGTGGAACGCTTGGGAATAAATTTTTGACATCAAGAGCATAGCACTGTCTGGAATGTCAATATTCTTCAACCAACTGATCAACTCCACTGAATTTTTGGTAGAATAAATGCTCAGAAAGCTATTTGCACTTCTAAGAACTATATTAAGCCATGAGGCTACATTGTAACAAAGTGTTAATAAAGCTTGATCTAAATTCTTTTTTATTCTGTTAAAGAAAGAATTAGTGGGGTCCTTGTTAATCTAGGAAAATCATCCGCTGCCAGAAAGTCCATAATCTTATCGACGTATGTCTTCTCTCCATTATAACCACACAAGGGCCCTTGTCAGCTTTAGTGACCACCAGGTCTTCATTTTCAATTTTACTCAAACGATTTCAAGTGAGCGCGTTTGAAACGACTGAAGCTAAAGTTGTTATGCGAGTTGTATGTATACAATAAACTACTGTATATTGTATATTTCCGAATAAAATTTATTTTTATTAAATTGAGAAAACGCTCATGGACAAAGCTGCCAGATGTAAAGCAACCTTTATCAACGTAAGTCCGGCAACATTGCTAAAGCAAAGTACCGGCCCCTTACTGTTCCACTAATGGAGAAGGCGAGCCCAAAATGGCTACCCTAGGGCTCAACTATTGTATCTAATATTATCGGGGCATTGTTTATTGGCAAGACTTTGTCCCTATTTGGAATGCAGAAAACCGGCGTATCGCATTCGAGATTCGGGTTAGTAAAAGTCCAACCAGTTTGTTTTAACTACTTCTCGCGAGCATCGTTTTTGTTTCAAGTTTCCAGTCACTGTCAGATTTGTTACGGTATTGTAGAGGGTAAGCTAGTTTTAGCAGTGAAAATAATTTTATGATAATGATATGATATGATAATGATCGCGACATAAAATACTGGACATTTTTAAAATCAAAACATCTACTACTAAGATGAAACTCAATGTAAAAATATGGATTTTAATAAAATTCGAAACTCAGATGAAATAATCAATACAAACAGCCTACTAAAGTGTCATTTATAAAACTTTTTGCATCATATAATATTATTAACTTGACGGAAGTGAAACAACTCTTTATTTAAAGTTAAATAAAATTTTGCGATATCCGACATTATTTTACGTTATAATTAAATATAATATATAGCAAAATGGCACAGGAATTTCTGACCCGTTCGATATTCTCCCCATTGATGTTAAGATGGGTGTTGTACCGATGTCTGCTGAGCACCATCATTTTAGTTTTTGCGACGTTGATATGGGGGTCAATCTGTTCACCGCACCATTTAGTTTATATATAGCATAATCTGGAGGTCTTCAGAGTTGCGGTGTCATTTGCATGGGGGATATTATTAATTGGGATGCCGTTGACTTTAATATCTCGTGTCTCACCCTCCAAAGCCATCTGAAAGATTTTTTCAGCATGGATGATACGCTTAAGGTATCTGTTATCCGATCACCATCAATACGGATCTTAGCGGACTGCTGGCAATACAGTTCTTTAATTCTTCTAATATCCTTGCCATCCACGCCTATCTCCTGTGGTCTGTCCATCAACGGTTCGTGTTTCACGTAACCAAAGGCCCTCTGATAGTCAATAAAGCAGATGAAAACATCTTGCCTTTTATCATACCATTTTTACACAAGTAGTTTCACACCCTTGATCCGAAGGAACGCTTTAAGTGCGTGACTTATTAAGCTTATGAGTCTATGGTCTCCGCAGTTTTTAGGATTCGTTTTCTTTGGAATGGTGATAAATTTGGACTTTAGCCAATCCTGTGGGATTTGTCCAGAATCATATACCACGTTAAAGAGATATATGAGCTGTTTAATGTCGCTCTTGTTTAGAACTTCAGCATATATATTACCATCACCTGGACTTTTCCGTTCTTCAAACAATTTATTGAGTATCAAATTCAAGAATTTTTGGACCTTCTATATTTCTACATTCGTTTGCGGGTTTATGGGTTCGTTGATCCCAGAACAGTGCTTCCGCGTAATTTTTCCAGGTGTCTTTCAGTTCATTTATATCTAGAATCGGATGTCCTTGCCTTTTTTTTTACTTACGTTTTATTTGTCCCAGTTATTTCTTTTATATTTACATGAAAGTTAAAGTACTCGTAAAGCTGATGGAGTCCTTCAGCCCCGCCACATTTTTCCAAGGTCCATTCTTATTTAGCTTCCAATATTTTCCTATTTATACTCCGATTCATTTTTTTACATTTACCCTGTTGGTTTTTAAGAATTCAACGATCGGCCATCAGATTCAATATTTCATCCGTCATCCTTTACTTGTTTCTGTCGACCAACAACAGTTTCGGTAGCTAGGATTGCGTTTCTTTTTAGCTTACTCCAGATACCATTACCTGTAATTTCCTGACTAAAGTCGTTTTCTTGACAAAACCTGTCGAGTTCAATTTTCAGGTTTTCCTGTACTTCGGGCGGTCTGAATATCATATTTTTGAGGCCATCGCTTTTTTGATAGCATCTTACTTCTAAAACAGAAGTTTGCAATCATATTACTTAAAATAAATAGAGCAGATCTTTTCAATCATCCTTAATTGCCTTTACTTGGGCTGTGATAATAAAATGAAAGAAAATTATTAAAAATGTTTCACCCCTACTTGCTGATACATTGCTTATCGCCAACAATTTAAATAATCAACTACTCTTAAATTCAACAAGAAAACGGATACAAAAACTTGGAGACATTGAAAATGCAAACCTAACAACTCAAGAAGTGGTTAATGGCGGCTGTATTCTATTGGTGGGTAATAGTCACATGACAGCAGACCCTCTTTTCTCTGTAAATCCTGACCTACCTTAAAATAGAAATGTTCAAGGTTGATTAATTACTATTATAAGAGAACGGCAGAACGTCCTTTGCTAATAAGCAAGTAATAATTTGTTTTGAATATGATTATGTTTAAAACAAATAAGCAATACATTCAATATACGAAACTAAACTAATAATTTATACACAAATCAATATCAAAATGTTACATTTAAATTACAGTTAAATTGTAGAAAAGAGTTGATTTAATACTAGGTTATTTTTCGTACATTTTAAAGCGCACTTTTTTTATGAGTGGAGGACTGTATGTCTTCTAAGAGCGTACTATGACCCGGATGATTATCTATTGATATATTTATCAATATTTTAATAGGCGACTCTATCATAGGCGTTTAATTTTATGAGATTGTAAGCCTACATATTTTCATTTTATAAATTTGTCACCTTTAAGATAAACCTGCTGCGAAAAACTGACTCACCCTGTATACCTTAAAAAGCATATTTAATTAACTGCTCGACTAAACAGCAATTCCTGCTGCTCCAATGTGAATTGGTTGTCCTCAACAAACTTTATCGTTAATAGATGCGCCGAAGAAATTTTCCGCATCATGAAGTTTTAAATTTTGCTTCGCGAGCTCGATCAACATGATTTTTTTTTGGCTACTTTTACTGTTAGAAGGCTAACTACTGGTAGTTATGTTTCCATTACATTTGAGAGTTTTGAACGCTTTATTCAATAACTCGCCGTAGCTTCCTTAATAGGTGTGTAATTTTATTCATTACTCTATACCGTTTCAATCAATCTTAAATAGATTTAATTTTAATAAATTATTTGGACTAATCTCGCTTGATTTAACCATAAACGCGTTAATAATAGTATCTGAACGTATAGTTGGGCGGTAAACAGGCGGATATGTCGGAAACTAGCGAGAGTGATTACTGAAATAGAACATAACAGTTCAGTCGTTTCCGTTTAACTGGCATCTACAACCGATGATTATTGATGTGTAGTCTATAGAAACACATGCATATTTTGAGATCGCGGACATTTGTTGTATCTGCGGAAACCACGTGCCTAAAAAAAAATTACCTTTTCACAACAAGGGATCCAGCAAGAAATAAAAAAATTGTCATAAAAATTCAAGAGCAAATCCGTAATTTTAAAATTTACATTACGTTATATTTTCGATTTCGTTGTTTCACACTTGGTTTAAAAGATAAACATATTTTTGGGCTAAATAATACGTACTTCTGCATAGAATTGGCGAAACAAATGCAATTTAGAAGAAAAAATCTTCGTGACTGACCAAAATTTTAGAGAAAGAGAAAAATGGAGCAGATAACAGCAAATAATTACAACCAGCACCTAGACATTAATTTTACAATAGGAATATATATATATATATATATATATATATATATATATATATATATATATATATATATATATATATATATATATATATATATATATATATATATATATATATATATATATATACATATATATATATATATATATATATATATATGTATATATATATATATATGTATATATATATATATATATATATATATATATATATATATATATATATATATATATATATATATATGATGACATGATATCATCCGTTCGCACTGGAATCCTGCAGACGTTTGGCCAAAATCTCACTTGGCAATGCTCGCGCTCCGAAAACACTTCGAACAAAGTGTGGGGTCAAGTAGATATTTCCTAAAGTTTAAAAAATTCGACGCCTGCAAAGAGCTGGGCGTCGCGACGTGTCGAAAAACTATTCGATTGCAGAGACTTTGGAAATACGCGCATACAAAAGTACATATTATTTAAAAACTTTTTTGTTATTTACTCAAACTTATTTACTTTACCCGTTTCTAAGTTATACCGATTTAAAGTAAACATTTCTTGATTAATAAAAAATGTGATTAACGCTTATTTTTACAAGTATGCCATGAATGTTAGTTACTATATATTACATATATATATATATATATATATATATATATATATATATATATATATATATATATATATATATATATATATATATATATATATATATATATATATATATATATATATATATATATATATATATATATATATATATATGTGAATGAAAAGAAACTTTATTTTTTGGAATTTTGATTGCAAAGCAGGTTTTATTTAATTTCAAATACACATAATCAATTTGATCTCTCCAACACAATCTCCCGTCTAAAAAGTTTACAGTCGCGCACATAAAAGTTCGATTACAGTTTTGAAGTGGCTGCTGGTATTGCGCAGTAAATTCTACTACTGATGTTTTTTCAAGATTGACAATGAGTTGATTTTTTTCACAATAGCTCATAAATGTGCTTCTAATATTTCTTAACTGGAGATTTAAGACTTCTATTGATTTAGCTGATATCGCAGCTAGAACGTCCTCGCTTATAAAATAAAGATGAGGACCAAGAGTTCTTTTTTAGGGAGTAACTAACTCTACATTAAATATATTGGACTGTCCACCTTTATTTTAACCAAGAACCAAATGTTGGCATTATTGGATTACGTTTTTATCCTAAATTTAATGAAGTAACTCATTTAGATACTCCTGTAAGTTTAGAAGTTGAAGTAAAACGACAGTTTTTGAATGATAACATCGATCTACCTTTCTAATTTTGTAGTTATGAGAACAACTCTCAAGTTAAAGGTTATTACTTATCTGAGAGAATAAAAGAAAAGTTACACTAACACCACCCATTTTTCAATGGCAGTTGCAGAGAATACTTACCTTAAGGCCTAGGGGAATTTATTGATTTTAGTGGATTCTGAATTAAAAATTGAAAAAAATATATACCAAACTCAAAAATTAACTTGGACAAACAAAAATACACCAGTTTTTAAATTTAGCGTTTACATAAGATGATATGTTCGTTGCATTCGACTTGACTCGATGACACGTTTTTATCTTTTTGGTTGCTATCACCGACGATTCGCGTTCGACTCGCAGATTCGCGTTGTGCAATTTCGTTCCAACGTAATCTCCTTCACACTCGAGCAAATACACATATTCCGTCACTCGTCGGCATGCATGGATGGCCGAACGTTCCCCTCTTCCTTTTTATCGGACGAAACGTGTCATCTGTCGTCTAAATCAATTCCAGGCGAAACCGCCAAACTATGTCCGCATGTAAGCCGATAATGAAGGTCCCTGACCAAAAATAAATAAATACGACAGAAGTTCGGAGCCAGGGGCGCGCTTATTGTACTGCAGTTCCGCGGGCTTAGGATTTTTTCCATATCACAGCCAAACCAATATTCAGTCCACATTTTTACAATTTTGGGTTTGTTAGTTAGACTTATTGCAAATTTACAGGTCGCTTTGTTAGAAGAATCCGTATAGAGCATTAAGTCCATTACGCAGCTGTAATAACCAAAGGTTAAGTTCTGTGACAATGTTGATAACTTTTGTGCCGGTAAACGTACAAAAAGTAGACACTTTTCTAATTGACTCGCAAAATTTTGTGTTACATAGTATTAAAAACGTCCACTTTACTGCAAATAATGAAAAAATTGTGGTGTTATGTATATTTTTATCAAAAACAATGATTTTGTTTTTCGAGAGAGAAATCGAGAAGAAGTGTACCTACCGGGTCCAGAGCTTACGGAAGTTTCTTTGAAAAAAAAACTTTCCCATCCCTCATGGAAAAAAGAATTGCTCCTTATAAAACTACTAAAGAAATTATAGCTATTCTACGGCACTGTACATTTTCTTCTGCCGAGAGGAAAACAATAAGACAAACATAGAAAAATCCAATATCCTGTGTTTGTCTTGTTTCTGAGGACGACATCCAGTTCGAGTGAAAGAGACTGCGGCAAACTGGAATTTGTGATCGAGTACAGCGGAAAATGTTTGCTCCGTCTCATTTCCAAAATAATGTTATTTGATAAGGAGTTTTCAAGGACTCTCGGAAATGCGCAGATGAAAAAGAAGCTGGTGGGCACTGAAAATGATCAAAGAAGAATTGTGGCCTTTATTTAGTAATCCAAACATGAACTGCTAAAATGCAGTACAGACATTTTCGCATATTAAAACCCATTTTATCCGTTATCTCGGCAGACGTTTTTCCTAATTGTAGAATTTTTGATAGAGAATTCGAGATTTTGCTTGCATAGGTACAATATTAAATTAAGCCAGTCAGTCTGACTGTCACATTACACGTCATTCAGTGAATGTTTTCGTGTTCTTTTGTGAAAATATATCCAAAAATTAATAGTAGTAGAAAAAGTTCTACGCTGCACTCCACTCGGGTCAAGACAAACTTGTGACAGATGTGGCGTTTATAAAACTTGCGTTTAGTAATTTAATAATAATTTAATATTATTCTCTGCAAAAATAAGCTGTTTGTAAAAAATATGTTCCAATTTTAATGGCGTTTGGTGCCTGTGACAAATCAGAACAATTGCGTCTTCAAATTGTTTTTCCGCGACTTCGGAAGACAGTAAGAAATGTAACCCATTTTATTTTTTCTCCATTTTAATTATAGTATTGTTTCTAGTTTTTTTTATTGTTTATTTTGAAAATTAAAACCAGATTTCAAAATGCTTTTCCCAACTGACATCTATTTTTCCCGACAAAAACAGTGAATATTAAAAAAAGTTGAAAAAGCCAAATTAACTTTACAATTGCATAAAATGTCCATTTAAAAAAATTATAATCTTATACACCATCATGTTGTTAAAATGTTAAAAAGTGGCAGGCTTTGTGTTCTCAGTTCAAGTCAATGTGATTAAACGGATTAAATTAGTTTAATTTACAGAAATCTCTGTCCAAATACCTATTTTTAGTTTTTAAGACCTTCTGAATCGAGTGCCTCGCTGTTTATTTCGTTTGATATGTGTGAAATATTGATGGAATTATTTCATCGAGCGCAAAAAAAAATTGGCGAAAATTCTTTCCTTTGCACCGCTTCCAGGTAGAAAAAACCTGGATGACGCACCACAAGAAGAATTCAATCGATATTTTACAACCGAAATTGGCCACCAAGAATGCAAATCGTTTTCTATATTTACCCGATTACGGAATACGATGGGGAAATTACCATAGGAGGATGCGTATTACCGATAAGATTCTGCGTGTATCAATTCTAAATTTAGAAAACTGGATTGCTCGTGGTGGAAGATTGGTTCGTTCGATCGTACATTGAATAGTCGTCACTTTGGCCGTTGTGCGCGATATTTTGTTAATTTGGTTTATATATATAGACACAATATAGATTTTGATCAGAAACTCACCACTCACATACATCAAATATCTACCTTATTCAAATTGAAGTAATTATGTTTTAAGCATTTTTTCTGAGCTCATTGTAGACATCAAAACAGCAAGAACACGGTAACAAGATTATTATAATTATTAGTGTCAGGAAACGTTTCCTCCAATTCTTTCATTTTAATTTCTCCAGTGTCAATGGGAAAATTAAATTTACAGTAGCCCCATGCTATTAGATATAAATATTAAGAACAAATTAACTATACCCATTAGGCCAAAAAACTCTTTAGTTGTTTTGGGGATAGAAGAAAATATCTCAAGACGCTTAAAAATGTCAATTTTTCATAATAATTATTTTAAACTGCTAGATGTTACTATAAGTTATCAGATTTTTTTTGCAAATTTTTTAAGTTTTAATTATTTTTCATTATTACGTTATATTAACAATATGATATGGGCCGTCACCGTTGTCTTATCGAGCATAAGAGGCTAGGAGGATAACGTCCAGCATGTGCATTGCTTGCACAGACGAGTTATAGTGTTTTTTTGAGTCAGTTTAAACTGTTCAAAACAATAGTTGCGAATACAAATCTACTTAAGGGAAAACAAGATATTAATGTTATACTAGTTGTTTCTGTTGTGCTCGGTACTCATATATGTCCAAAATGATGTTCTTAACCAGTTAATTGCAAATAAACACAAAGTTATGTTGTCATAAAATCCTACTTTCCTATCTTACTTGTGTTACTTTAGAAATAACGAAACATTTTGCACGTTGTATAAATTTTAAATTAAAAATTAATTAAATTAATATAAAAGAAGCAAACAATCTAAATGCAAATTAGAAATTTGTTAATACCTTAAGAAACGCACACCGGAATTAATTTTAGTTATTAATTTATAATAATAATAATAATCTATGAGTTTATTGTATAAACAATACAAAGCGATGTTAAGGTGAGGCTGTTCTTGCTTGAGGAGTGCTCTCAGTTGTCAATAAAAAATCTAAACGCCAGTTTGGTACAATATTTACACCAACTGGAGACAACAATGATCATTCTGACTATTAGTATAACAACTGTAAGAGACAAATATAACCAAACTTGGAATATTTCAGCAAAAACAATCCTGTTATTAATAAATAACCACCAAATAGCAAAAAGTGACCTAAAGGTAACCTTATAATGGCGGATTATTTAACATAACATATAAATATAAAACAAAAAACTAAGAGTGATTTAGTTATTTGCAACACATTAAAATTTCCCTTCACTTTCATTCTATGCTATAACCGTAAATATTTCAATTTCAATTTGACCACTTTTTGACCCATGTTGTTGATGATTGTAAACTTAATCACTTATGAATTTTTAGAGGAAGAGTAGCAGAATAGAATACGAAACCATTTTTATCTCGTCGACATTATATAATCAATTATAGCTCCAAAAAAGAGGAGAATGATTGGACGAAGAATTAGTTATATTATTAAATGTGTTAAAATGCTTAACGTCAAAACGTAATAATGTCAGCTACATGGTAATTTGAAAATATCGTAAGAAGTAAATAAGATAAACAACGAAAATTTATTACCATTTAAACAATCAGTTGGCAACTAAATAACAAATTAGTGCTTCATTTTGGTAAAAGTGATATTGTCGCATTTTTTTTGGATTATGTCAGAAAACGTAATCTGGTGGCAAGTAATATTTCTTTATAAAAATTTCATGTTTATTGAAATGCGTTAAGCTTTGAAAGAGCTGTCGAAAATGCTCGAACAACCCCCACACAATTAAAAAAGCGACCCTTTTGAAACAAAAACAGGGAATAAACTTTTTGTCGCAACAAAAAATTATTATTATTTTCTCATTTAGCCGTAAAACATTGTTTATATTTGTATTTGATGATGAATAACGAACGTCGAATCCGTTTTCCAGATATTGCTGTGTCTCGCGCGACGAATAACTTGTTCCCAAGTTATCTGATACACGGCAAAATGCAGGCATCGAACCGTGAACGCATGATTCCATCACATCCGCCCTGGAGAAGGCACTGCCCCGACTTCGCTGGCTTCTGACTTTTTGACGTACCACTTTAATTACTTTTTGAATAAACATGTAAACCGTTATTCGGCTGCTAATGAGAGGTAATGGATGGGAACACCAAATGGGACATCATTGTCGACGAGCTTGAACGCGACTACGAAGCTTAGCGAATTCATGATACGTTATTTTGGTAAATATAGTAGGATGTTTGCGTTTTGCTTTGTATTATTTATTTTTAAGTTTGTATTACCTTAATTGGAGCTTATCGCCGTAAACGGGTAAAAAGAAGATTTCCGTACCTGCAAAGACTCGTTTTAACCATAACAGTTGCGTTTTTGTAAAGGTTTTATGAAATTCTTTAACTTTTGATATACTGATTGATAAACCTCCGCATATAATTAGAAATTTCAATTACCTCAACGAAATTAAAATAAAGGGCAGATAAAGTGCTAAGATATGAATCTGCAGTTAGAATTTTCCCGTATAGCATGTCAGCGACAAACTCTAGACGATCTCATGATTCCGGAACTCTGGGAGTCGCTTTATTTGAAACCAATAAATTTTGGAACACGCTAACGCTTTACTCTAAAAGTAAGATTATGTAATTGATGCACTTTTTAGGTAAACACGCCAAATATAATGTACAAAAATGAGAGAAGCTCTTTTTTTTTATAGAAATCTCGGATCATATCGAATTCAATCGTTATAGACAATCAACTTGCTTACTAAAGGATAATTCAATAAGAGTTTGCACATTAAAATAATAAAAAGAACTCGGACGAATATAAAAGTATACAAACATTTTTATTTGCCATTTTAGATTAGTGTATTACAATTAGGTATGAAAGATGATTCAAATGACCCCCGCGACTCATGTGGCATAATGTAATTCGATTATTGAAATTTCCTATCACTTTTTGATACAATTGAGGTTCTATGCCGGCTATTTCGCGTCTAATCTCCCGTTTCAGCTCTGGAATAGTGTTTGGTTTATTTCTATACACTCTGCTTCTTAGATACCCCAAAAAAAAATCTATTGGCGTAAGATCACATGATCGCGGCGGCCAATTGATATCGCCGTTACGTGAGATAATCCGACCAGGAAACTTGCCCCGCAGCAATTGCATTGTTTCTCTGGATGTGTGACAAGTAGCTCCATCCTGTTGGAACCACAAATCTTCAATGTCTATACCTTCAAACTGCTCCCAGAAAAAATCAGATGTCATGTTTCGATAGCGAACACCATTAACCGTAACAGCGTTCTCCGCATTATCCTAGAAAAAAAAGGGCCAATTATTCCTGCGCACCAAACAGTCACTTTTTGAGGATGCATTGCTTTTTGAACAATCTCTCTTGGATTTTCTAATCCCCAAATATGAGCATTGTGTTTGTTTACAAAGCCACCAACGTCAAAATGTGCCTCATCGCTAAAGATGATTTTCGTTGAAAAATGAACTCCTTGTTCTCTCAAACATGATTTCGAGGTTTCAACTCCTGAGTTATTTGGACTTTATATGGGTGTAGATGCAAGTCTTTTGTTAAAATTCGCTATGTGGTTGAATACGTAAGGCCCACTTGCTGCGATCGATGACGAATCCATGTGTTTGGATCTTCGGCTACACTTTCGCGATCAATGGCAATATTTTGCTCTGACCGACCTGCACGAGCACGTTGAGGGACTTTGAGGTTAGTAACAGATCCAGTTTGCTCAAATTTTTGAACCACATTCCCGATTGTCCTCTCAGAAGGTCGATTTTGAGCGCCGAAAAATTCACATAGAGCTCGAAATGCATTTCTTCTTGATCGACAATTCTCATAATAATCTTGCACAATTTTTACACGTTGTTCGGTAGTATATTGCTCCATGACTAATTTTGTTTATGTTTTGAAGTTAGAAATCTCATATGATAATAAACAAATACAGCGGCGTTTCAAAAATATTTCAGATTGTAGTGTGGAAACTCTTATTGAATCACCCTTTAAAATTGCAAATGATTTGTTTTTCATTTCATAAACCCCTTTTTGGTGGCGGCTTGTGTTACTTGTTATTGTTTGGTCCTAATTTTAAAATAAAAACCAAATTTTACAATTAGGAATGTATTTAAAAAAATGACAAAAAGTCCGCGTCAATAGATGCAACTACGTATGTAAAAAATATATCCACATGGATATGTATTAAAATTTCATTTTCCAGTGACTTTCTTTCTGCAAAAGTTAGGTTTGTCAAAAAGCTAAACGAAATTTTCAATATTTTAATCTTTTTGGTACTATGGTACTATTAATCAATTAAAATCGCAAAAAAAATCTATAAAGTAAAATCGATCATCATTTAGAAAGAGAGTCGGGCAGTTATCAAGCGAGAAAAAAAGTATCGAAAGATTAGGCAAAAAGCCAGATATAATTCCGCTGGTAATTAAATACAGTCAGAAAAAAAGAGACTTTTGACTTGCATGTTGGCAGCAAAATAGAACCGAAGCTTTAATATATTAAAAGTGTAGTTGGTTCAAACTGTATTTAGTATATTACTTTGCGTAAAAGGTGTTTCCAGAAATATACAAATACATTGTGTGCAGCCCATATAGCTATTAGAGATATAATGGCCCAGCCAACACTGATATTACAGGAACTTATAAAGCCACTATGAAAAAAAAAGTGAGATCCATTCAGCATGCGCGAGATCTAAAATTTCATTTTTAATCAATGACCTGAGGGCATTTAACAACAAACATGGCCGTTGAGAGATCGTGGATGCGCAAAGTGGGTGAAAATATCAATGCCACCTGCGGCGCATCAGTTTTTACCGTAGTAGGTCGACTGTATTATCTAATAACTATATAGTGGAGTCACTTTGACCCTCTCCATATGGTGCCACACATTCTACTTCTCAAAGTTAAGTCTAAGCTGATGTTAAATCTTTATTCATGTTTTTTGGTAATTTTTAGGCGTTTTATCGGGTTTTGTGGTTTCCTAATATTGCCTTATATATCTTTTCGATTTCAATCGAATTTAAATCTATCTTTATCAGGCTATTCTATCACGTAGATTCCTTTCTAGCGACAAAAGAATTACGCGATCTACACCCATAGACGTATTTCTCCGTAAAACATTTAAATATTTTTTTGGAAACTGTTATTGTCTAGACGGAATTCCTAAATTTAAACGTACGCTCGGCATACCGTTAGAATAATGGGCGACATGACTATTTTTACATAAAATTATATTCTTTCTTTCAGACGTTCGCTGTCAACGTTTGACACACTGACCCCTCCCGCCTATACGTAATGATTTCCCTGTCTACACTGGAGATGTTGTAGAAGTCCGTAAAAATCTGTATAAAACTACGATAAAAAGATATCAGTTAACAACGAGAGGACAGGTTGTGGCGAATGTACATTAAAAGTAGAAGTCGATATGGGAATCGGGCCATAAAAAAATCTAGATTTCTAGATTTCTAGATTTTTACGTACTTTTAAGTTTCGCCGGGGCAGTAAAATTATGTAAAACTTGTGTATGGTTCTTTTTATAATGCGATAAACGCCAGTGTAAACTAGTTCGCTGAAATTTGCGATACTGAATAGGCGATCTTTGTCACGTAGCGCTTTGTGAATTATTATGCCATCCGAGACTACTTTTAGCAGGTGCGCTTTCCTATAACCTGTCGGGAAATCCTCTACGGTTTGTTTCCTTGGAGTGTAGAGGAATAAAACTTGATTTACTCAGGCATGCGAAGACTACAGGGTGACCCAACTGTAATTTATATATTTTGCATAGTTTGCCAAAACTGTGTTTCATTTTATCATTTACCTAGATGTCAAGCAAAATGAGTGCAGGGCAGTGCAACGAGGTATATCTGAATTTAAAAAAAAGTGATACAAAACACCAAAAAAATATAACCAGCAGTTAGTAGAATAAGGAGGCGTCCTCGAAAGAGTGAGACAATTTAAACCATACATTTGACGATGTCATTGTCTTAAAATCTGTGCAATAGCAAGTTTTCGGTTCTGGACCGTGGGGCTGTCAGATAATATTAGCAAGAAATAGCAAGTAAATATAAAAATTTAAATTGAGATACTATATGGGCCACAACATACTATAGGAATTCTTATATTAAAAAATATACACCTACAAAATTCAAAAAGTTTGGCAGCCAATTTTATGGTTACAAATTTTTAATAAAATCGATATTAATACAATAATTTATGCATATAAGTGTATAATTTGTTTTATTTGTATGTCAATAGATGACATGAAAATATTTATTTACGTAAATCGCCGCTCGGAAAATAAACCTGATTTAAACTCCTCATTGAACTACAATTAATTGCCATTAAGAAGTGTTTTACAGCTCCGATAATATATTTAGAAATTTAAACATGAAGGTGATCTAGCAACGATGTTAGCCTGACGATTCGACAGTTTGGTAACAATGTCGTCTATATCAATGACAATTTACTTCTCGAAAAAACGATTATATTATCCATATTTTCCTTAGTTCCTTTTCCTTTCTTAGCTTAGTCCTTAAAATTTACTGAGGAAGGAAACTTTAATTAGACGTCAATTTTGTTTTATGGTTTTGTTTACTGTTCGGACAATTAGCTTAATTTGATGGAAACATCAATTAATCAAATCAATCAATCAAAAATTATTTTATCTAAACCAATGAAAAAAAAGTTGTATATCTAATTACTTTAACAAAAATAAAACAATTTACCACAGCTTAGATAGGGTGATCAACTCTCCTATCAAATACCCCACAGTTAGGAAACAATGTTTGAAAACGTTTTAATGGTCAACGTTTTAATTGTTAAATATTGCTTTTTTCCGCCAACAAATGGCACAACTCAAAATCACAATTTCAAAACGTAACTTTGCAATTACATTTTCAAATGTCTTTTTCTCGGAAATGGTGCATTCTAGCGCGGTTCGAGTATCTTATTTTGTAGAAAATGGCAGATTTTGAAATTTTTTAGTCAAAATAACTAAAAACCAACCACTACAAAATTGATACTTCTCATGCTAATATTCAGTTCATTTAATTGGACTTAAAAAGTATAGAAAACTTACCAAATTTTTACCACTTTTGAGACCTTGTATCCTAAAAACGAAGATGTTGTGGATCCTACTTTATCAGAATTGTTATTTCCATTTCAAGGCGAAGAACAAGTGTTTAAAATATTGAGGTCTAATTTCGAGACAACTTGTGTGTAAAAATAAAGGAATTCAAACATTTTACTTTTTTTTTAATTGTTATTTAAACTTCATCTAAAAATCTTGTTCGCCGACATTTTCAGGAAACTGTCGCCAATTACGCGCTTATGTTTAGATGTGTGCAGATATTAGTCAATTAAAGTAACGGAAGCTTTTGTTTCCATCCAAACATGCCCATCCACATGTAGTAGATAATTACCGAGCAGACGAGATTCGATTTTTTTCGATTACATTCTCATATTTATGCTTCCTTATTGTATTGCGAATTTACATATAGATATGTTCATTTACATATTATTACAAGTACTTTCTATCCAAACTGGCCATTTTACTATTTACTAGCAGTAAACATAAAAGGTGCTTTGCTACGAAATTCCCACATGGCTTTAATTTATCGCGCCATTATGTACGTAAAGACGTGAACTGTCAATGCCGAGAAAAGTTTAGTATTGACCGTTATTGCCAATGTTACGGGCAACGTTATTATCGGGCCAATAACGGAACGTTTTGTTAATGCGCCGGAATCGCATTTTTGAGAAGATCCGCCCCATTAAACTTTACTATCAGTTAACGTGAAAAATTTGATAAATACGTTGAAACTTGCTTTTGTTGCCTACGCTTACGTATGGCGTATCAGTATGGCGTATGGCTATCAGGATTGGAGGACGTAAAAATTACAGCATCCACACAGAAAAAATACCTGACTTGATATTAATGGCTAGCAACTGATTACAGAGTCACTTTGTATTACCGCAATATCTGAGAATGATCTGGGTAATATTCCGCAGTCCATAGCTGATAAATATTTTATTTAATACCATAAATTTACATCAACCATATAGCAAATACTACAAAAAAGTAACTGATAACAAATTTCAAAAAACATTATGGTCATACCGTCAGCCTTAATAATAAACACAGAACCATCCAACAAAATATAACGTCAATGTGCGAAGGGATAATAAGCGATATTCAACTTTTAAGCCGCCTCCCTCCTTAGTGTCAGTTTATTGATAGCTAAATGTAGAAATCACGACAAAAAACTAAATATAATTTGGATCTATTAACTTTTACGGTGCACCACAGCTCTAATAACTCTATTTGCTGATCTAGTGTTCAAAGAAGTTTCATCATTGGGATCAAGATTCGTTTTGCAAAAATTACTTTGTTACTGTCAAGTCACATGGTTTAAATTAATAAGAACTATTATGCGCAAGCGCTATCTACTATACCTTTGTAATATGTTGCAGACTGAAATATTTGTGTGGAAGGATTCTTCTGTGTTCGATATCAAAGCCAGTTGAAGACCGTTTTGCTATTGGAATCAGTCAAAGTTCAAGATGAAGGTAGAGATTAATTGTTTGTTAAATCAAGTTATAGTATTTATACCAGCCGGACTGAAGTCGGCAATGGGCGAATGTCCCTAGGAGACGTGCTAAACGTTATGTAAATTGTAAAGAAGAAGGATTCCATGGGCGAAACGCGTGAATTCATTCCAACGATCACCACTTAACCGAACATATATTATTCAATGTTTTCTTTTGCCTAACGCGTTCAAATTTTAATAAAAGTTTATGTACATTACCTTAACGCTTGCAGTGATGACATTCAGTCATTAATAATATCATCTCAGTTGGAAAAATAGGTCAGTGATACGTTACTGACTTGTTGATTATTGGAAATAGAGTCCGTTATTATTATTTTCTGTTTTTTAAACAAACGCACAATATTAAATGTTAGTTAAATGTGACGGAAGAAAATGAATGACCAAAACCGGTGGGATATTTTTTTATTATACATATATATGTTTGTTGTACAAATATTTTGTAGTAAATATGCTAAACAAGAATTGAGAGAACGTAGCTGGCCGATTAGTATAGCAGATGGTAGACAAATACACTTTTTTAATGCATTTTCTCTAACATATATTTGCATTAGGTTAGGATATTCGATAACCATAAGTAAGTGGTTGCAATTGCAAAATAAACAAATCTACTGTTTGTACAGTTCTGCAAAATAGGAAGGTCGAAACTGTTTGTTTACCTTGTCGATGTTTATTTTAACGCGGCTTGTCCCGCGGGGTAAGCAGTCCTAGTAACTTCTTTTCTCTGATAGAGGAATTTGGAATCACAATAGTATATTATGCAAGTGCGGTAAACAGCATTTGACTCACGATTTGACACAAGCGGGGCGCAGCGGAGCGAGTGTTTAATAAGCGAGTGATTTAAAAAGTTTCCATGCGGTAAAAACCCGGAAATGTCCGAAGTGGCTCGGATCCGTAGGAAACGAAACTGACGTGGTGAATTGACGCTCCCCGCACGCTAGACTAGTGTGTAATTAGGCATTTTACAAACGGGAGTAGAAAAACGACATTTGTCTCATGAATTGATTTGGCACGAGCGGAGCGTAGAGGAGCGAGTGCTTAATAAACGAGTCAGATAAAGAGTTTACAGAGTTAACAGATTGTCGGATTACTAAATTTCGTACCATTCAAACAAAATATTTACAAGTTGCCATTAAACCTATTCGTTTATCGTTTCGATCGGTTGTGGTATTGTTGTTTCTTTTTAACTGTGTACGTTAGACAGACAGCGAGAGAGAGAAAGAGAGAGAGAAAGAGAGAGAGAGAGAGAGAGAGAGATATGTATTACTGGATGTCATATAAACAACGGTATAAACACAATTTTAAAACGTTATGTTGTTTATTTAACTTCTACAATTGATCATTACGTAGTTTATTTAAAGCAATAGATTGTAATTGGAAGAAAAATCATCCAAGGATAGAGCTTTTAAGAGGATTAATTTTTTAAGATCGTATAGTCCAGAAAAAGCAGGTCCTAACCTTCAATTTTGTTTTGTTTGTACTGATGAGACATGTATATTTGAAAATCGTACAATTCTTCTTGGCGAGATATTAATATAAAAACTGTAAAAACCGCCAAAGTTCATGCGAACGGTATGCACAATTTTCACAATACAGAATTGACAAACGTCAAAATTCAAACCGTGCGGTAAAATCTTCAAAAACATCCGATTGCTCACAAACCCGGAAAATCCCGGAAATGTCCGAAGCGACTCGGATCCGTGGGTAACGAAACTGACGTGGTAAAGTGACGCTTTCCGCACGCTAGATCGGCGTGTAACTAGCCATTTTACAGACGGCAGTAGATAAAATAATATGTATTATAATTCCATATTTCAGTATATAACATGTACTTCATGCTTTTATTTCATGTATTTTACGAACTAGGCAACTTGTAATAGTACATTATTCAACATCATTTGAGTGAGGAGTTTTCATTTGTCAGACCTGACAAACGTCACAATTGAAGCCGTGCGTTAAAATCTCCGAAAACATCCGAGTGCGAGTAGAAAAAAATTATATCTACGCTGCTTGTATGTTTATATACGTTTAGAGTAGAGCAAATATAAAATAATTAAAGCTCATATTTAATGGACGTAATTCGCTTGAGTACTTAAATCAATCAAGATTGCAGGATCTTTTTCGGTAAAAGAGAAGGCTGGTACGTCTGGCTGAGACACCATTAAAGACGACCGAGAAAAACGTTTGCAGGTACACAACAAAAAACAATGATCGACCTTCGAAGGATACCTACGATGACTCAATGTCTAATTTTAACTATTATGGAGTCGAATTCTAATAGCTGGAAGGAACAATGATGAGGAAGAGTAAAGAAATAAAATCGTCGACGATGATAAAGCAGACGTACGAGGGCGGTTCGAAGTTTATCGATGAAAGAAAAAGGGAAAAGACAACGCGATACATTAGTTGAGTCAGTCTGTAAGTTTTCCTTTATAAAATTTATTTATTTATTTTATATATATATAAAATTCTGGCACCTAGGATTTCAAGAGAATTTAATATAATAGATTGTAATGGGCCGTTATTGTATGCCTCAGGAGCCACGTTTATATTTGAGCAATTCGTATTATTAGACTTACATTTTCTAAATACTAATTGTATTTACTTCGTTACTGTTCATAATAATAATATTATACCTCGAAGATGACTGATATCAAACCGAATATTAAACAAAAATATTAAAAAAAAATAGCAGCTAAAACTAACCGTATTAGAATTTGGCTCTGTGATAAAGTTGACGTATTAAAAGTCGTCGATTAGTAATATAATTAAATACATTCTCATAATGACAAATAAATAAAGGTAGTACCTATCGACGTTTCCCGGTACAGTCCCACTTACTTAATAACCGCAAAATTATCGTAAAATTTAAAATGTTTTTCGTAATTGTTATTAATTATTCCGACGGAGCCGTCGTGGTGTAATTTTCGAAGTATTCGCAAATAAAAGAATAAAAATCTGCTTCGAAATATTATTCGCTTGAGGTCGTCTGATATCCGGCGCTCCGGCCATAGACGTAACATGGGCATGTTCTCAGGGGTACGCGAGGCTCTACGGTTCTACGGTTTGAAATGTCATCCATATTAAAAATAAACTGAAAGATAAGTGATCGGATATAAATTAAGTCTGTAGTGCATAAGTAGATTTTAAAGGTGTATGACTCTAATAAGGACCACTGGTTTAGTTCAAAATTTCTGCATTATCTGCTAAACTGAAAATTTTTCAAAAAGGCAGACTAATGAAATGTCTACGCATACTTTACAAAGTTTTGCAGAAGGCGGAGTAAATTTTTATTAATTATCTTTTTTCAAATTTAACCTTCACATTAATTTATGCTTTGAAAACGATGACAAATTTGTCATCGGACAAGCTTATTTCTAACATTTTAAAATTTCTTATTTAGAAATGAAAAAAATACTTCCAACATTTTAATTGCTATTTAAATTGGGTATGATAAAACGACTAATAAAATAATGTTTTACTTACTCACTGTTCTAAAATTATGCTATATAAATATTAATAATATTACTTCATAATATGTAAAAAACATATATACTTAACGTAATACCTGGAATTCACAAATCACACACTACTACTAAATCTTGCTACCAAAATAGGGATAAAGCTTGTGTTAAAAAGATATTGGCAGTAAAAACGAGATGACAAGATCAGTGTTATTATATACAAAGGAGAATCGACAAGTAACTGCAGCCAAAATAATCTAACAATTATTATTTTCCAACTGGGGATGATAAAATAACTGCAGCCAATCAACTTACTGAAATCGTAACAGTTTGAGCCCACAAAAAATTCCAAAATCAAAAAATTAACTAATGTGAGCTTAATTTTTCAAACAGCTCCACAGGCTACCGTACAAATCTTCTAGATTTTTCTTCCAGTTTCAGCTAAGCTCTGAAACCGTTTCAGTTGAGCTCTGAAGAAACCTATAGGATGGTTGGCGAAACGTCAGCAAATTCGATTTATTAACAACACAAATAAATGTAAAACGTAATATTCGTAAAGTAAGGAAAGAAGTAAAGAAGCAAGAAGTCATGTCTTACTTTATATTAATACTTGAGTTAAATAATTAAATAACTTTAAATAAATATTTAAAATTTGGCATATACGTGTGCAGTAGGGGCTTGTCGGGTCTCGTTGGAGAATAATGTTATTGATCAAGACAAAGTGAAATGTCGCGACGGACGCCTATGGTCGACGATCTTTGAAGAAACTTTAATGCGCTTAATTTTTCACTGTAATTAACTTCCTTCTTTTATTATTTATAGTAAGTTCCGTATGAGTCATTTTATTTGTTGTACCGAATGGACCATCACTCACATTTATGGACGTTTTCTTTCGCTTCATGACAGTTTATCAATGGAATACTTCGTCAGACGTTAACCAAAACGCGTATAGGTTTCGTTTATGTGCGTATTTGCGTTGTTCACGACTAGATCAAACTTATACTCGCGCAAGAATAAAACGCTCGTAGCGTTTACCAGTTCGTGAGAAATTTGAATTTTTAGCATAGTTCAAGCATAACAGCAGATTTGAAACCGGCGACTTAAATCCGTGTCGAATTTGGTGCCACATTGGCGGAACGCCAAAAAAAACCTTAATTACGGTTTATCGATATCGTTGGACCATCTATCAAGATTATACAATTTTCGGTGTGCGAAAGAACTCGAGCAACTGTTTCTCGAATTATGAAAATTAAAATTTTTAACAGCCAAGGCACCGTTAAATTTGATAATAATTCTTTTTTATACGTTCGGGTTCGTATTTTTAACAGTTATGATTAATGGATGACGTCGGACAATACGATCCATTCAAGAAATATTAAGAAATCCACATTTGCGAGTTAAACGATGGCACAATAACATTAGCTTTGTTAAATTGTCGGAAACCAAACGGATTACCGTTAATTGTCGGAATCATCAAGCATGAGATTTACGCACTGTGTAAGACTCGCTAACACAAAACTTACTGATAACATTTATATTACTGTGTGACATATTCCTGGTTAATGTAAATACATATATTATTAATATTTTGAGAAGTAGCTAGTAGTGAACAAAGTTTTCAGTTTCCATCACTAGTCTTGGCATACTGAAAATCAGCTGATTTTCATCTGCCTGTGGTAGGTTCTCTCATTATAATGGAACCTAATATCGTAGAATTTGCACATCTAGGATATGTTCTGGTAAACGACTCGACTTTCTACCTTTCATATCCATTACATGTTCACTACGGGATAAGTCTGGTGACTTACATTAGCTCGTCGGAAGGCGTTTGTAGAAAATGCAGCATTATGTGGGATTACTGCTGCTAGAAATTTAGATCTTGCGAGGGTTCAATGACTGTCGCCTAAATAACCATTAAAATAGGCTGAATTATCAGCATAGGCCCTGGAGGAACTTATAAAGCAAATCTTCAGGCAAGTGGTTGAAATATAGAGTCATTCGTGGAAGATTGTTCTCATCGCTTTGAATACATAGCCACCTGAACTACATCAATTTTTAATATAGTAGGGTCACTATATATCTATATATCACTAAATATCTGTCAGCTCGTATCTTAAAGCACCGGTGCCTCTACGGCGTGTATGTCGACGATGTAGGGATCTTCATCATCATCAAACCTTTTTGTTTTAACCATATAGCTACTAGAGATATCGAGGCCTTTCTCGATGCTGAAAATGCAGGAAATTATGAAGCAAATACGCAAAAAAATGTTTGGATGTTTCAATGCGGCATTTTTACTACACTATTTCGTTAAAATATGTCCATCTTCAGAAAAAATGGAGTTAGTTTTGGTTAGTTAGAAAATGGCCCAAAGTTCAGGTTAGATACGAAAATAGGACAAACACAACAAATAGGCAAAAACGTTTTACATAAACGTTGTATTGTTTTTCTCTGTTATCTTCTGAACTTACCAATAACAACAAATGAGCGCCGCAAATGTAAACAAAATCAACTTCACCTTTTTTAAATGTAATACCCTGCATAAGATGAAAGTCCTTTTTCACCCGATTTGAAAAATATATAGTTTTGAGTTTATTATTCAAAAATAGAATTTGGTAATCACTATCATTATTGCCTTAGGAAAGGGAACATTGTTTATAAATCTTGATAGAAACACTATTTGATTACAATATGGGAAAGTGGGAAGGCCGAAAGTATGAAATAATTTGCCTTTTCTTTTTCAAACAATGAAAATATATCGCAAATTCGATATGAATATTACCAACGTTTTCCCGGACAACACATACTGAATACTAAACTCGAGTTATTTCACAAACAGCTGAACGAAATATCGACAAAAGATTTTTGAAATCGGAAAACAAAGAAATTTCATTCTGACTAAAAACGTTAAGGATGTTTCTATTTAGAAAAAAGTGAAGTTGTTATTTTTTTATATAGTTCAGAAGATAATAGAAAAATCATAAAATTTTTACATAACATTTTTTTACCTAGACCTTTTAATAAAGTAGGCAGATGTCAAAATATAAATGAAAAATCTGTACTCTGTCAAATATCACATCACTGCTGAAGCATAAAGGTCCTGTTTCAAATTTCTCGAAAGGACATCAAAGTCTCTCACATTGGTTGATAATTCATTTTTTTTAAAGTTTCCCAGTAAAGCATACTTTTCTATATAATAGTAGCGTTTTTCATTATAGAATAACGGAACCTCTTTAAAATGGTTCGTAAAATTGTATTTCTGAATAACTGTTTTATTTGTTGTAAACTCTCAGCTCCCTGCTTTATTCTTCACAGCGACAGCGCACCCTCCGGCAAAAATTATTCTGCAATATAAATCTTAATTTCCTGCATTCACCCCACGTTCTAATCGTTAATGGGATTTTTCTAGCCCACAAATGGGCTCCGAGCTTCCACTGTAATCCTGGATAAAATTTTTATAAAGAAGATGTATTATTCATTGTTACCGTGGACCATCTGTACTCAGGTTTCAGGGTGATTTTACCCCACATTTTACTACACAAAATAAGTATCTGTGACTAATACGGGGGCGTTTTAGATATTTCATTAGGTTTATTAGGGTCAACAATTTGTGGGAGCCTGTAAATTTATCCAATAATAGCAAATAATTTAAAGACATACAAAAACATAATATGCTACAAAAATTAATAACTGAAGAAAATTATTAGAACTATTTGCCTTTAGAGGCGTAGACAACAAGAGCTTTTATTTATTTATCTAAAGCTTATATTTTTGTTAAGAAGAATATCCAAACATTTATTGAAGGTTAGGGTCAGGGATGGTAATTAACGCTTCAAGGAGTCTTGCAACAGGCTGACCTGTTCCGTCAAACCGATAAATGCTGCCTATGAAAGTTTTGAGCCACCTTCCTAGTAACAGAAAGGCATGAAAAGCATCACTTTGTTTCAAAATTAAATCGTCTACCTATTACTCAATTAGAATGTCTAATCCTTAAGAGAATATTTTTATTGTGATTTAAAATTGGCTGTATATGCCTGATTTTCCTGGATTGCGGTGAATATTATGTTTCTTCCTTATGCAGTTTGTATTAATTTAAATAAAAAAAAATTATTAACACTTTTTTTATTATAGTGACGAACCAACAGAGTGGTAACCACTCCTATCATGAGGAACTAAATAAATAAATATGATATATATATATATATATATATATATATATATATATATATATATATATATATATATATATATATATATATATAGATATATATATAAATATATATATATATATATATATATATATATATATATATATATATATATATATATATATATATATATATATATATATATATATATATATAGATATATATATATAAATTGTATTATTATTACCATTACAAAAATTCATTTAGCAAATTATGTACCGGTCTAACAGGTATACAGAAAGAAAAAAGAAAAATATTTAAATAAACAAGGGTCTTGAAATGCTTAGTTCCCAAAATGCGGTGCTAAATGTCCTTTAAATAGGGGGTCGTTTTTGCAATATTTGTTATTTCCTTTGAATAACCCTCGAAAATCAAAACTTTTTTTAATCCTTGATTTGTTCGATGATGCTTGTTTTTTCAAGCACCTTATAGATAGATATACAAGACAAAGATCCAGCTTTAAAATGTCATTCTTCTCGACTCGATTCATGTGATCTTTTTCAGCTACATAGCAAGATTAGTATGCAGCTTTTACATAAATTAAAAATAACTTTGTTCCACAACGCAATCTTTAATAGATTTCCTTAATTTTTTACTGATTTATTAATTAACAGTCTGTGTTCTTAATGCAGTTTTTATCGATTGAGCTACCCAATACATTTTTAACTTAAAACAATTAATTTTTTTATTTATTATTTTTGTTTTCTTTAAATTATTTGACGTTTTGTAAAAAACATATTTTCTATTTCCTTCTCAACTCTGCTTCTTTTCATTATATAGTGGCTAGTAAAGTGTATGCCACTGATCAATGACATCACTGACGCAATATTATCTAACTTAAAAAATTGCCTAAATTCTGCAAAATCTTGATGGTTGATTAGTTAAATTCGGATTTTCGATTGTCGGGCGGCAAGGACGCTCGATTGATTAAACCAAATATTTGCATATTCGCCAAGACACCTGCAGCCATTAAAACAGTAAATTTCAAATTAACATTCCCAATTAAAATTTGTGATTTTCGAAGGTCGAAATTGTTTACCTAAACCGGACAATAAATTGCTGAGAGCGGAATTTCGTGGCCTATCTTTTATTCAAGATTTTCGTCGGCTAAAATTTATAAATTGCCTCTGGCAAATAGTGAGACTGCAAATAAAAAATAATAACATGCAAACTAAAATAAAAAAATTGTCAAAGTAAGTAAATTATTTCAGACCCCTAGGGTCCGTTTTTAAAAAAAAAAAACTTCACACACACATCCATTAGTTTTAGGGTACACTTTTGCAAAGCATCACGAAATCACGAATACATTCAGTGACGTACGATGAGACCATGAGAACTGTCAATGTCATTGGCTATAATCTATCGAAAACATCCGATTGCTCCCGAATTCGTTAACAAAATACCGAAAACGTCGAAAGTCGCACAGTGCTGAACGAAGCTGAGGTCTTAAAGTGACACTTTGCACACGTTCGATGAGTACATAATTGGATATTTAGAGATTTTTAGAGTGAGAAAAGCTTCTTACATTACACATAGATCCTTTATACTGCTTTAAGAATATTTTGAATATTTTTCATAACAATCTTGCCTATGTAGAATACCTACGAATAATTTCTTGCTGGTGTTAATTAGGAAACATTTTTTGGAATGGAAAATTATTTTTTCTACTCCCGTCTGTAAAATACCTAATTTCCAACCGATCTAGCGTGCAGGAAGCGTCACTTTACCAAGTCAGTTTTGTTTCCCATGAATCCGATCCACTTCGGACATTTCCGGGATTTTACCGCAAGGATTTGAGATCAATCGGATGTTTTCGGAGATATTTCCCACGCTTTCAAATTTTTAACTCACTCGTTTATTAAAAACTCGCTCCGCTCGTGTCAAATAAACTCGTGAGTCAAATGCCGTTTACCGCACTTGTTGCATAATATACTATTGTTGCATATGGGTGCAGCATTGAATATATGTCCCAGGAAGAGCAACGAGGTACGGAATTAGGCAAACGGACGTCCTATATTGAAAAAGGAATGTAATTATTATCTTGAGTTGTAAAACTCAGCTTCTCCGAAAATTTCTAATGTTAACCATAGTTAAAAGAGTTCTATTTTAAAGCTGAGAGACATTTTTTTCTTTCATGCAGAATTTACTAAATTAAAATTCTAATTTAATATTATTATTATATATTATGAAGAAAGCAATAGCATGATTTGATGATTTGCGAAACGTCATCGTCAGCAACATCGATTTACCAACAACCGACGCAGTAGGAATACATAAGATATGTAAATAGTATTAATTATCTTTATTAATTTTACAATACCTTCGAATGGTGAGACCAAATTACCCCGTAGCTGTCTTACTACGTTTCGACATGCTTAACCAAAACTAACCGTTATCAAATATTTGGTAGTGCCAATTATTTTTTCAATCAATCAATTGTTGAGTAGTGAAGGGTGGAAAACCATTTCAAAAATGAATAAAACATCTCTTTTGAAGGAAATAATACATTCCAAATTAACAATTGTCCTTTCACAAATCATTTGAATTTGTCAATAACAGAAGTTTCTGTTGAAACTAGGCTTGAGATTTCAAAATAACAATTCCGACTTCTAGTGGCCATTTCAGAAGCTCAAGAACTGGAAGGTTTATTTTTATGCGCTTTTTTTTAATGGCCTAACAATAATGTGTAAATAAAATAATCCAGCAAAGAGAACATCCACTTCTCCCATTTATTAAAAGGAGTCGGAGAAACGCAACACACATTACTAGCTAGTCTTTTACCATTGCAATATTTCCCTCGTTTTTTGAGCACGGCATTGCCTTGCCAGTTTAGTTCGAGTTCACTGACTGGAGGCTTAATGCAAAATTAAGCAAAACAAAAAATATACCAGGAAAAATGAAAATGACTATACGAAAAAAAACAAAAATTACGAGACAACATCTGCGGCAGCTTTTTAAAACTTTGGTTTTTACAAGACAAAAGAACGGCCACAACTCATGCAAAACGTACTCGGTAATAAGAAAAGCTTTTCAATTTAAAAATTAGTCTCAAGTTAATGCGCAAGCTAATAACTAATCGCAGGCGTTACCAATCCGCAAATCTAACACACACTCACATTCGCCAACAAAAGCAAAACGAAGAAGAGAAGAAGAAGAGGAATATTTCACGCATTCTTCTCTGAGCAATTCTCACCGAACAGTTAGAAATGGACATTTAAGGCATCGGATGCCATGCATGTGTGCGCGATTTAAAGGATCGCACTATAAAGATGCAAACGTTAAAATTAATTTTAAAATTTCCCGGCTGGCAATAATGTAAGTTAACTAGTGGAATATAATAATAAATACGACGGCATGGTGGCTTGATACTAACCCAATTGCCCCTATACGGATTGTGCAACCGGAAGAATACTACTCCATCGAGACAAATAGCTTTTCGCGAGCTTCGCACCGTGTTGCCGCTGTTGCGCCTTTTTCCGACACTAGTAGGAAGAACCAACCTATTTAAATAAACCTTATGATATTATAATATTAATCCACAATGCAACTAAGAAAAAGTATTACTTTACTTGCTCTCCCTAGACGAATTTATTTTTTTCATAAAATTATTTTTCATATCATGCATATAATTTGTTGTTAAAACATAGTTTATACCTGTAGCCCTATTTTTATCAATTGTATAATTTCGAATTAACTAAAAAAGTTAACATAGCACAAAATATATTGAAATTATTACCAATTTGTATTTTTGGGTGATGACCATATTCTATTATATTGTACCTACTGACATGTTTTCTTAGCGGATCCAAACCAAACCATCTTGTGCAAGAATCCGAGGACCGACGAATTACATGATGCGTACGGCTTAGTTATAATGTACCTAGGCATCTGTTTTTAGTGTATGATTTAGGAAGCAACAGGAAAATAAATTAGATACTCCATTAGTTTTTTTAGCCTAAAAATTATTCTTTTAAACGCATCTCCAGTGAATATTGATTAAAAGCCATCAATTAATTTTCCGAAAAAGCAACAGATATGATTGGTGGGAAAGCGTTTTAAATTATTCTGTGGCACTATCATATCATAACGGAAGATTTTTTTATCTTGAATAAGACTTATTTATCGATATATATGTAATGAACCTACTAGCGTATTGGGCAGATCGTTCACGAATAACTAGGAAGTCTGTTTACTTAAATCTGCACCTCTACTATTTTAACGATTTCGTAAATTGACAACAAGCTCGTTTAGTTTCATATATATATCGTCCAAAAATACAGAGTTTCAGAAACATAAAAAAAGCAAGAAGGTGAATGGAAAAAATCTGACAACATCGTAGCCTCTTCGGTTTCTGCTTGCCGCCGTGCAGAGGTCGTTAGCATCGTGACCGTCGGTTCGAGAGGTCAGGGGCAATCCGGCGGCGGCGGCGGCGGCGAGGAATCGCATGGCCGATGGACAATCGAGTCATCTCCACGACAAGCACCAGGTTACTTGGTGAACGAGAGGGGAACGCTTTATAGATATACCTACATATTGTGCTCGAGAAATTCCCAATGAATCACGTATATATTGTCTGGAGTATGTTTGCTTTTATGCAGGTAATGATGACTAATGCTCGCATTATATCGATGTACATCAAACAGGATTTGGTAATTAGTTATTGAAATAATTGCGGAAAATTGATTAAATTGTTTTTTTTTCTGCTGTTCATATTGTCTAGTTTTCGGCAGTTCTTTTGATATTTCGTTTTCATACTCTGAAGAAGTTAATGTTATAAATAGGCTTATACGAGGCTTATTATTTTCTAGGGTAAGCTTGTTCAAAATTCAGAAGTAATGAGCGGGTATTCAATAACTTAACGATATGATTTGTTGTAAGTTGTGGGTATTCAGGCCAATAATTATTTTTGGCAAGAAACAATATTTATTATTATATTTCAATATAAACATGATCAAAAGTCTATATTTTTTATTTATTTTGTATTTCTCTGACGTTAGCATATCACTAACCAAAATTAACACACCAAAATTCTCAAAAATCTGGCCGTTTTCTGAAAACAATCAAATTATCATATGTATATTGTCAAGTAAAAGAACAAAAATGTGAATCAATATATAAATATACAAATATACTAGACTGCAGTAAGTGTGATGAATAATAATAAGTCTGACTGACTGTTTATGTCAGTATGTATAGCAGTACCTACTTTTTGAGAAGCAAATCCTTCTGAAAGAAAAAATTAATTAACTTAAAGCAAGTTTTACTAAATAAGTACTCAATTTACTCGCTCTTGGATCAATCATGTGTTTAAAAAATGGCCTAGAGCAATCTGTTTCCTGACACAAGCCTGATGGTCAAGTTTGTAAAAAGAAGCATCAATGCATTAAACTTTTGATACCGCAATTACGTTTTGGTTTGTCAGTATTTTATAATTGTTTCATTTGAACAAAGTGACATTTCATCGGAATTAAAAAAAAATGATTGTGTGAATAATGGAAATTTGGAGTCCAAATTTTCCAGTAATTGATGTTATACGAATTTTCACCCGGATAGGTTAGTTTAGAAAAAATACAGATGACATGAAGAATTTAATGATCTTGGCGCAAAAATTTTAGTAGAGCGACATGTGATATGCAATGAAATGTGCAATGTGTCTACACAAAAGTATCTTGCGTTGTTAGGTCAATACTTTGCAAATGAATGGGATAACAAAACGAAGCAAGGGAATTTTGTAAACTCCTTAGCCTGCAATCTCCAAAAGATACCACCGAGGCACTTATTCAAGCATAAAAATCGACGTTCTAATTACTTAATTGTTCAATATTTATTACAAAGAACTTCCTGCAAAGCTTGTCGTCTCGAACAGCCAATTTAAAGCGTAGGATAAATTTAACCATAACGAATATAATTAGCTAACGTTGAACAAAGTGTCAGTTTTCGCAACTATTGTCAATATAGGTACTAACGTATAAAGATAGACAATCGATATATGAAGCTATTCTTCCCGACTCAATCATGGTTAAATGTGCAAACTTAGTTAAAACCTTTACAAAAAATTCTCAGTTAAAATTAAATGAACCGTAAACGAAAATGTCGCTACATATTCAGATTTCACTTCTTTTATAGTATCTGCATTGGTCGTATCTCATCTAGGAACCAAAGTTTGTAGTTGTTGAATTGAAATACTCACCTTCATCCATCCATCGTAATTGTTATGTCAAGGAGCGACAGCGACTTTTATTAAAATATAATAGTAATCGATAGGTTCGATAAGTGACAAGCGATTTATCGCTACGAGCCATAAATATGACATTCATTGCAAATAATAACGAGACAATATAATCTGTGTTACTTGACTCACAGGTCTGTATTCAGCACTTAAATTATTCTAAATATTATTTTCTTATTATTATTTTTAGCTTTAGAAAGAAATATTTTTAGAATCGAATTATCAGGATCCAATTTTTTGGCCATATATCACGAATATATCATAAATTCTGTGACATTATGACGTATCTTTCACTTGAGCCGACAATTGTAAAACACGGCTCTGTCCCAAACCAGAAACAATTCATTACACGACTCCAAGTAGACAATAGAACAATTTGTATGGTCGCTATGTGATCGACATACTACGTAGTCTGAGTTATATCAAGTTCAGTAAAACACTTTCTTGACGCAATTATGTTAATTTGGGACATCAACTCGCACACTGCCCCATTTTTCGACTATTTACATACATTAAATTTGTAACAAATCTTCGCCGGGCGATGTAAATCTGCTCGAAACATGGACGTTTCGTGTTTAGCTGCGTGTAAAGTTTGTCGCGTTTTTTACGTACTACGTCCAATGCATTTCTCTTTGTTTTAATAGTAGTTCGCGACGGCATAGCAAAACGCTTTTGCAATAAAATGTCAATACAAAATGCAAAATTTTCACATTACACATTTTGCTAGAACCACAAAAACATATTTTTTAATTTACCACCATTATACATGGCAAATTAGAATTAAGGTCTACTAAATGAACAAATTTAGCCTTACATAAAATAATGTTATAATATTCCATGATTTTGGTTGCTTATATTAATAGTTATTATTAACAACCCTGTGTATAATCACAAAAGTTAAAATTCCATATTTATTACCACTTAACTATTATAAAGAGTGAATCAATTCTTGAAATGAATAAAAACAAAATAATTCTACGTAATATAAGCATAACATAAAGTTGCACTTTGGTAGGCGATAATAATAATAAAATTTTTGGGGTTACTTGCAAATAACCAAATCCGATCCTTTTTTTGTTGGTGGCCTTTTCCGTGCCGAATAATTTTGATCTCAATGAAGAATAAATAATAAATATAATGGTTAAATAATAAAACGAAATACTTATGTTCAACTTCCCAATTTTAATAACGTTTTAATCAATTTTCTCTAAAACGGAGAGCAATTTGAATTTGATATGATTCGATTATAAACGTTTGGGGTTTCTCAGCTTGACACCCCTTATAGTATATTGTTCATAAACGTTCAAATATTCAGAGAGTTTATTGTTATATATTAATAAGTAGACGAGGTATTAGGCGCAAATAGCCCTAAGTAAGGTTTTCATCATCTATTTGCAAATATTAAAAATTAATGATGGAGAGCTAGTCCTTGTGACTTTTATCAGAATTTACAGTTTCGAAAGTGATTTACTGGGGTAGAAATTCATTAGACTTGGTATGAACATTGATCAAAACTGATTGAAATAAACCCTTAATAAGCTACTTTCATAATACGTCAGTGAGTTTCTGCTCCTTGCCTTAGCAAAAATCCGTAATTAATGGATTCTTCAATCCCACACTAATAAATTAATAATTTAAAAATAAATCACATTGTACTTTGAACATTTTATGATATGATTTAAACGCTTTCGTTATACCATAAGGTTATATTGAAATTTAGTTGAATTTTAGACAGTTATAGTTATTGAAAAAATATTGTCCGCGGGTGTCCGCTCTAAGTTAGATTACCGATCTTAATTTCAATTACCTAAGGAGAGCAAATAAGTGTTCTCCGCCAATGCAGTTTTATAGCATCGTCTTCTATATTTATCTCGCTCTGGCAGCTTCGTGAAGCTGTTAATCCGCCGATATTGATAGAGCAAGATGCAGCGCAATAAACAAAAGTTATAACAACGTTTTGCGTTAAGTAGTACCCGGCCGTAATAAAATACACGTTTTGCTGTGGGTGATAGGTAATAAGCGACACGCATGATGAAATTTTAAAGGTTTTAGAAGTCACTATTAGTGGAAAATATCGCTTTTAGATATCGCCGGTTGCTTCACGTGGGTGGGCTTTAAATCTCGCCTTTGTTCGACTGAATCAAGAGAAATGTCAAAACTTACTTTGGTTTACTTCATTTTCTGATGTTGCCACCTTGGTTAGCGAAATGTCCTCCTAGAACCTTGTATATGTTGTGGTTTCGTTACGTCTGTAAAGCAAATGTTATATGAATTTTCTACCACAGGTTCCAGTTTAACCAATTAAATATATCAATCTTTTTTTAAAAAAAAAACGCCAATATCCAGTGTGTCGGCAGTATATGGGAAACGCTTCTATTCCGAGTTATATGGGAAAAAGTTATTCTTCATAAAGAGTTCCGCATTGTCGAAAACTTTGGACTGATTATAAATGCAGTTACATTGTACGTTAGTAGGCTCGCGTTTCCAATAGTCTCTATAATTCTATTAGAATTTAAAATAGAAAAATTTTTCATCAATATTTGCTTGTTTGATGTCAAAAATTTTATACAAACGGAAAATCTACATTTCTAAGCCCATTTTTCTTACTGAAAATGTCGAATTAAGGTAGTAAATGGCGTATCTGCCTGACTCATGAAAACAAATTTTACCTAAAAAAATATATACTATTTCAGGGCTAGATAAAGCTAGACGTAGTCAAGAATAAATTTATGTAAGCAAATCAATTTCGAATTCTAAATATTTCGCGCTGCATTTGTCATAATATCACCCATTACGGTCCTATACCAAATTTCAAAAAGTTCCCGTTTTCAATTGTCCAAAACTTTTAATGGGACACTCAACGGAAATCTATGAGGATTTGATATCGAAATTCGACAAAATAACGTTTTCAATTTTATATGTACGTTGGAACACAATATACAATTTACCCGTTAATATAAAAGTCAGAGCTTCAGTTTTATGAATTAAGAAAACATAAATTTCAATTAATTTAAAATCATTTACCATTTCGTTCGTTCTTCCGTTTAGTTCGACTGCGTGTACTTAATTAACAAAAATCAGCGTTCTAAACGTTACGACCGGCCGTAAAAATCAGCAAAACAAGCGATAACGAAACCGGTACGCAGTCATTACGCCTCGTAAAAAAAAATTGGCAAAAACAAAAGAATTTGCCAATCGCCCCGCGCGAGTTCCGACCCGCGAATGGTCCGTAATTGGCGCCCAAGAAACGAAACTGATGGCCAGGGATAAATCATAAATCCCATTAAACGCGTAATTTGTGTAAAATATTAGTCACAGAATCGGCATTAAAATTGGCAAATTCCTCGGAACGGTGGCACAGCGATTTATTATCCTCATTAATTATTCCGCTAATGTCGGCCCAATAAACATAATGAAGGCGCTAAGAAAAAACACGCTTCTAGTTGCACAGTTACTTTAAGTTGTTGCACCCTTCAGCTTCTCTAATTTTTGACGTTCTCCGTACCACTATTTGTCTATTGGACAGTTTACCGGCTGATGCTTCGCAGCTCCTTTTTTCCATAGCTTTAATTGAAATGATTTCTCGCCTAGCCTTCAAATGGATACTTAATACTTCACTGAAATATTCGAATCGTAAATGATATACGTGAAAAGTACATGATTGAGATACCTAAGTTTTGTCATGTTCAAGGTTTTCGAGTGAAAAAATTTTAAAGTAGAAGTTTTCCGGTTGTAGAACTGGAAAAAATGATAAAGTTTGCCTCACAATTTTATTTCCTAATGGCAGGTGAGTATAAGAGATTGCTCTATATAATTTTTTAGTGTTAAATCATTATCCATCGAATTAATATTTTCACTTATTTGTCGATGATCTATGAAGAGTGTCTGCTATAATAAATTCACACTAATTCTTGTTGCATTTTGGGAAGAAAATAAACAGAAATTTCTAAATGGCAATTTTGAAAATCAATATTGACGAAACTCATTTAGTGACTCACCACGTAGCCTTCGTCCAGCTGGATTCCAATTTGCTGAACATCCATAGATAAGCACTTTACTATATGGTAAGGTTTGAATAGCCTTAGGCAAGACTTCACAATGTACATACATATTCTTGTACATTCATATTTTGTTTATTATGAATAATGCTGATTATTATTATATTATTATTAAATTCTGGTGTTGCAGATTAACGCAATAACCGCAAAAAACAGTACTCCATAAACCGTCAAGAAACGGCTCTGTTACCAGTGAAACAATTGCAAAATTTGTCCAAAACAAATTTGCATAGAAAATTAACACAACCCAAAAAACTACATGAAAAATATGCATTACGGTTCTTCACTAATTTTCCAAATATCCAGAGTTGAGCTTAACATTTCTAATAATACAAAATTACCAATTAATATCAACTATTCAATGTTATCAGTATAGATGAATATTTATTGGTAGTCAAAAGATTGATAAAAGAAATTAAAATTTCTTGAAGTTGAATGATGATGCAACTTTCTCTGCACTTGGTATCTTGGATTTAGATCTCGCTAAAAAGTTAGAAGAAAACCGACATTTCCTGCACAAATAAAACCTGTAATCATATCGAAGTGGGATGTCGATCTCTGCCAGTCATGTTTTAATTAAGTCGATTTTTTGTTGACGAATTCCAAAGCCGACCAAAACAAAAGTGCGGTCGCCACGATTCCCTAAAGTCAATATCTTCATTAACGACTCGGGCAATCTATGAAAGAAAAACACGAAGATCTTGCGTCTTTTACGGTTGTTTGCCAAACTGCTGGAGCATCGACATGGCGTAAAATTTCGCGATTTGCCGTGTTTGCGCTTCAAAATCCGAAACATCCGACCTTAGAAGGCCAAATTACCGGCATCCGGTATTAAACCGCGGGTTCTATCTGCTTTTTTTCCTATCACTTTTGCGTATAGAACTTCGGACCGTGTTGCCAAATTCTCAACGATATAGATTGCTCCTTAATTGAATTGATTAACGTTTTGATGGGTTATTTACTTCTTTACATTCACTAAGCACCTCCAGTTGCTTTCTATAACAAAAAATATTAAAAAATCTTTTCCAACCCAGCCTATTTTTATTATTATAATTAATAATAATAATAATAATTAATATTATTACATTTTCTTGTTGTAAATACTCTGATAACTGTTAATAAATAAATAATAATAATATTTTTATTAATTTTAAAAAATCTGACTAATATAGATTGCTCCTCATCTTTGAATTGATGTTGTCTTCCATGTTTGTTATTTATTTCCCTATATTGGACTTCCAAACAAATTAACCATCTTCTGTTGCCAACATTATACACTTGCAATTGCCCTGAATAAGAAAAAAAAGAACTAATCCAGTTAAGTTTTTATAAATCTACAGGAGAACAAAAACACTTTATATGTAACTGGAAAATATTGGATGATGGATGCATAAGAAATTGCATTTATTTTGTGGCAAATATCCTAAAAAGTGGTTTTTAGAACTCGATTATTGGAAGAAAAAATATTATTAAAGAAATTAACTGGGTTTTCTGCAGTTTTCTTTTATTTTAAAATTAAAAAATCTCACCAATTTAGATTGTTCTTTAACACTCTTTGTGCACTTTCAATTGCTTTGTATAATACAAAAATGTAAAAGAATATTTTCAGTACCAATTGCAACAACCGAACAAGTTAATTGTAAATATGGAGGAGAGTAAAAAACGTTTTATTTGCAGAATGATGAATGATGGGTACGTGAGCCATAATGATTTTGCGTCTATTTTGTTTTGAGGGAGTTTTTTTGAGCTGGATTAATAAATAATAACTGCATCCGTGTATCGATTCAGCCAAAAATTGGACTTTCGCATTTGGCATTAGTGTTGGTGGGTATATAAAACAAAAATTCACATAAATGACAACAGTTCACAACTAGAAAAAAGAAAAGAAAAAACACTTTTTAATATTCAAAACAAAAAATTAGGAAAAACAAGGTTTTGTTTTAAAAAAGAGGTGACTATTGTTGCTCAGAAGAATATGAATAAAATTTAGTGTATTAATAGTATCGCAAATTTATTGAGAAATGCGGCAACGCGGCCAGGCGCACAAAATCCGGCTCATTCTTGCAAGTACCGTACAGCCGAATTTTAATCGAGATTTTAAGGTAACTGACCCACACAGGCCGCGGCAGCGCCAAATACACTCGAATTCTCACAATTAGCATCCAGAGAAGACTTGGAGATCTTTCGACCAGATAGAGGCGGGCGAATCGTACGTTCGAAGATAAAAAAAGTTGCGTCTCGCGAAAACCGGATGTCTTCTCAAGCTTACGAAACTAATTTTAGACTCATTTGAATAACAAGGTTCGTTTCGAACCTTCTCATTCTCCGAAAATTCAAATGCATTAATATTTAGTGGTCTAATTTAGAGAACGGAAATTTACTAAAGTTAATTTATCACTTTTCTCTGCCGTAAGTATTTTCGCTGAACACAAAAAAATACAATAATAACGTAACATTAAAACCATTTACATTTATCTATTTTTATGTAATATTTCTTATATAGGACGAAATCTAACTCCCATGATGATAATATTATATAAGAGAAACATATTGGTTTAACCCCTTTTCTGTTTGGAAAGCTCAATTACTGTTAAGTCTCTCAATTACTCTTGAACAAAGATACCGTTGTTCTTTTAATGTATTAATTTAGACATTTTAGATATGCAGCTGAACTCATTATATATGTACATACAAGTTGCTGCATACCAAGTTTTCTACTCGAAAAACCTAGCATTAATCAAAAATAAAATAATAAAAAATAAAAGACAGTTCTGATGCAAAACCAATCTTTGAGAAGAATACGAGAAAAAAATCAATAACAGGTTCTTATTTAGATAAATTAAGTTTCTTTAAGACTTTAATCAATAACAAAATATTATTATAATAGGCCAGAAAAGTAATATATGCATTTTTGAATTTTATGCAATATTTTTGCATAGAAGTTATTAGTTTCATAAAAATCTTTCTTCTTAACGCCAGTTTCTAAAAAAAAATATTTGATAATATGTATTACAATTCTCTGGCGTTTTGGATAACCTAATAAGACAAGCATTTATTTCAACAAAAAAAAATAAAGTTCTACAAACTTGCCGTCCTTCAAGATCAAGAACAACTTTGTTGTAGCTCATTGAGTCAAGTTAATAGTTTTCTCTAGCGTACTTTTTGGAAAGTTATATTTAGACATATTACCGACTTATGTACCATCCTTACATAATCGTATAAAATTAAACACCCAGAGCCTATCCGAAAGCTGCGTGGGTTCTTCCGGAACCGTAAGTTATTTGCATACAATTTGTGCCGTTAGAGGATTGTGTGTAAACGGCCATAAATGCTCATTGATTTGTTTAAGATATATTTTTGTTTATTTTATTCGGGAATTTGTTTTCTCGGAATCCAAAAACAACCGGTAGGGTTATCTTCGATTTCGCTGAACTATAAAGTGAGATTTTCGTTGTCACTTATTCGTTATTTTGCTCTTTGTTTAATACATCGATAGAAAATTTTTAATGAATGATAGCTGGAATTATTTTGAACTTATGTCTCCCTATAGATACTCACTTATGCAAAGTCTCAAAGTCTCAAAGTCAATTTTTAGCAAATAGTAGACCTATTACTTTTTTATGTACTTTATATTTTTTGAAATATTCTTTAGCATTCAGAGTATGCTACAATGCAAGCGACGCCAAAGAATAAAATTATAAAATATGAATTAGAATATATTTGGAAAGGTGCAAAATAACTATTTTATTTTGAGTTTTATATTTTCTCAAAAACAAATAATTAGTATTCTTTATAATGGTATAATGCACAATTAAAAATATTTATAGACACTAAATTTCCAATGATGTCAAACAATTAAACACTTCAACAGTTATTATTATCAAATTATCTGTAATTATTACTAAAATAAGCATAAATTTAACTTAAGCAATTATCATTGATTATATCAATTTAGTATACTATACTTCAATTCAATCCCACACTTATATCTAAAGATCTCACTGCCTATAATGGACAAATTCTTCATATCCAAATTTTTTGTCGACACAAGTTTAGTGTAAATCTTTAATTGATTGGATTGAATATCTTCTCGACCATATAATTGGAGATAATTATTGCAAAATAGTTTACTAGATATCTTAAAAGACGCTTACCTGATATTTCAATGGATGTCCCCTGGTAATGGTCGTGTGAGAGAATCGTTGAATAGGAAGAAATTGAAAATGTTTGATGCCCCTTAGTTTCCATGCGTGGGCTCGAATGACGATGATACTTTCAGTGCCATTTGTGATTCTAATTGTTAATTTTCCCAGAAAATTTGCTATATTGAAAATTCGTAAGCTATTAGCTGAAGATACTCAACTCCAACGAAATGATACAATCCAGAATTTATTTTAATGACTCAAACATATTTCAGCGTGATCTTTGCGGTAGCAGATGCTTGTTCCGGTATAGTAGTCAACGTTTCTGGGAGTAGGAATGCGACACGCTTACCACTTACTCCATGGAAATATTGACAATTAATTACTGAAGTACGTGTACGGGTATTTTAGGTAAGCAAATACGAATTTAATAATTATTCGTCTCGAGGAGTATGTGTATTAAACGTTTTATGCAATTATTTTAATAGCTACTTAACAATGTAATGCATTAACTGTACCTCGGCATTCTAATACGGATTTTTCGCTGCTGCAGCGACGTTCAAATATTAAAACTACAGTTATTGCAAATATGGTACGTGTATACGTTTGTATTGGGCGTTCGCTTTTATTCGGCCGCTTAATTATGAATACGTGGATCGCGTGTCGAAATAATTAGAAACGAAACAAAGCCGTACATCAGATCTAATCCGGACAGTGTGCAATTGTGACAATTGTCGAACTTTCCGGTTCTCCGCGATTTATCGTTTTACCGTTTTATCTTCGGTTTTAACGGTTCGTCGGGCCGCGTTAAGAGAATAATTAAAGAGATTTGCAAAATTAAGCGGAAGAATAACGTTTACGACGAATTCTTATCGCGGAACGCGATGACATTTACGATCGGGTTAACGTTTTCATAATTGCATCTGGTTCGAAGAAGAACGGCAGATATTTGGGCGGATTTCGTTAAAACATTTTCGGGATTTTTTCTGAAGAATAACGTTACGCGCGAATGATTACGGGCGTCTTTTCGTCACTCGATGACAGTGAACTCGATCCAAACGATAATGGAAACGGCGTGGAGGATAAATGAGGGAAATGGGGATTCTTGTCTTTCTCTTGTCCAGTGGTCCGCAATGAATGGGTCATAGAGTAACCGTAAACTCTAGACATCAATATATACCGTTTGAACCAAAAATGCTTCAATAAAATGTTGCTCGTTTCAAAAGTCTTAAAGTTTAATTTGAAATTTCATATTTATGCCATAATTTCATAATCAGTATGTTTTTAAAATTAGGACCACGCGGTTTTTAGGGATAAGAAATTTGAATCCGAACTTAGTTTCTAGGTTTCTTTTAGATGGCACTATTTAAATGCCTTTCAATGGAATATTTTCATTAAAACTTTTTTACCCGAAACTTTTTTAGAAATTTTGGACGAAAAATATATATTTTAAAGAAAAAAATGTTTTCTGAATGAATGTCCCTGCCCAGCTCTTTGTCCCGACCTCAACCCCCTAGATTTCTACTTTTGAGGCCACCTGAAAGACTTAGTTTATAATGAAGAAATCACATCACGCGAGGATGTTCTACAAAAACATTCATGAAGAACTTGATGCCGTTCGGAACAAAGAAGGTACCTTGTTCAAAGTGAGACAAAAGTTATAATAAAAATATTATATTGAAATCTGTGGAACAAGCAACCTAAAAAAATCAAATTCAGATTTCTCACACACAAAAATGATCAAAATAAAAAATAAATAATAGATTATCAAATTAAATCAAATTTAATACACCCTGCTGCGTCTGTTAAACGTTCAACATTTTGTTAAAGCATTTTTGTGGTACAATTTGATGTCCGGAACCTACGATTTCTCATTTCTTACGGATCACCCTGTATAAATGCGAGAATGGATTATTTTCGTTCTTTAATTACCTTATTTATCGATGTAATTCTTACTGAAATTGCATTACACTTGATTATATAATATTTTTTTAAGATATTTGTTAAAGTTAAAATTTATAATAATTTAGCTTCTTAAAAGAACCTCCGATAAAGGCGGACTATCATTCGTCAGAAAATAACAGCAATAATTTTTTCAGCAGTATTATTGCAAAAAAAGACTTAAAACACAATTTTGGATGGTTTAAGTTTTATTAATAAAGCCAGCGTGTTGAGGCCCCAAGCCAACTTTTTTATAAAATGAAAGGTGGCACAAAGAGAAATGTCATAGTCAACTGGAAAATTCTTGGACACCCTTTGTAACTCGGCTATACTTAAATCAAATCGAAAATGTCAAAATTGATTTGGTTGGTAGTGGCGTACTCATTTTTTTGAAATTGCCAAATTTTGATATATAAACTTGTGTGTTTTTAAATTGTATACCCTATACGTCTCTTAATAATTTTATTAGCCTAGTTTTGTTTTGGATCATGGAAAAAAGGTGTTAATAAAATTAATAAAATTGCTAAAAGATATCCGGGGAGTTTTATTAAACAAACATAAGTTTAATTTATATACAAAAATTTATGAGTTTTAGAAGATAACTAACGACACCGCTAGATCCTATGTAAGAAACCCTATCCAGACTAGCTTTCATCTTTTCGATAAGTTAACGCATAATCGAACTATAATGTTAAAATATAAAACTTTAAAAACTCTAACAATCCAATATGGCTATAACAAACACCTTTTTTTACTTAATTATGCACTGATCAGGTGCGTGAAAAATGTCATTTTAAAATGTCAGCTTTATCAAACACCATGCGAGCTTCTTCGGGCGTTTCTGGTATTTTAGTCACGAACTTAAATACTGATTTTGTATTTAGTATTGAGTATTGACGTTTGTCTAATGGTCACATGACATATTACTCAGTTAATGTATTCTTGCCGTTTGCAAAATTTGTCTATAAAATACTCGTAGAATAAGTATGGTATGAAATACTGGTGCTGATTATTCAGACAGAATACTGATTAATTTTTCATTTGATTGGGTCACTGACTCTCTTGAAATCTTGAACAACTCTTAACAATTTGGTAGTAGCTCTGGTGACAATTCAATTTCAATATCCCGAGTAACAAAACCAACCACGAGCATATCAAAAGACAGTTTTTAAAATATGCGTTTCGACACTGTAATGTATACGGCAATTACTTATTTGTAATATTATTTGAAAGCTATTACCTGCTTTATTACTCATTCCCTTGTTTCAACAAAAAATTGCCAAGATTGTTCGTTGATATATTTTTATATCCTGGTTCTCGCGTCATGGCTATTTATAAAAGATTTTTGTAGCGGCGAAAATATTTAAAGATTACCGGCAGCAATTTTTTTCTATAGACCACGGACAAAGAACGAAATGCATATTTAATGGATTTATATGGTCTCGCACGGATTAGCAAAAACTATTTACGAAATAAACTAGTCAGTAAGTAGTTGCAAGTATAATTTTATGGCGGGCCACTTACATTAATTCTTCGAATATGTGTGATGACTTTCACTGAGTTTTGAGAAAAATATAATATATATTTATGACTCAAATTTTAGTCATTAAAACTAATCACAAAACAATAGCAATCATACAAAAAAGATACGTTAATCATAATACATCGGTCGCGTATTAACCCAGAACTAAATTTATTTTTATTATTGCTATATATTAAAAACACAATGCTAATATTCAAAACAAGGTTGAGAAGATTTTGTAATCAGAAACGCAGATGCAAATGCACGTGCATTATCAACATGATTCACATTTTTGGCCATAACATTTTATTTTTAGTATTTTTTCTAAATATAATAACCGTTAATTTTAAATTCATTATGCGTTATTTAACGTGTTACAGCAATAAAGACAAATTTAGTTTTCATTAGTTTTCATTAGTCATTGACTAATGTACTACAATCTGAACATTTAAAAATAATTTTAGTAGTAGAACAGTAAGTATTATATGATAAAAAATACTATAAAGTATAAAAAATGAAATTAATACGCAACTCATAACTAAACTGTAACTTGTCATACTATTGGATTCATTTACCTAAACCAAATCAATTTAAGCAAAACTTACAAAGTTACCCGACACACATTTGAATTATTCTCTGGCAAAACTACGAATAATTTTTAGAGAACATTTAAATTTTGATTTTTTTATCAATAGTTATTATTATACCTATTTATTAAAATTATGTGCCATTTAAGCCCTCAGAGTCGGTTAAATTGAATAAAAGTTGTGCATTCAGTTGCATAATACCTTGAAGCTAAATGTTACCCGTACCATCCCATTGAAAAAGGGAACACTTGGTCTATTCAGATTAATGATAATAATATTGTTTATTTACTTAAATAATTCAATAAAATAAAATAAATACAAAACACACGGAAGTAATGAAACCTACTAGTCTGTGGTGAGCCTATAAAATTTGTTATCAGATCGGTAAGTAGTGTCTGTCTCTTGTCTTTTGATTTCCACAACCGAAAAAACATTTATTTTTCGAATTGTTCCGCCACAATAGTAAGCTAAATGATTTGATCTCTTGAAAGCGCGCAAAGAGTTGACCGAAATACACAATATCCTAATTCTGCCCTACTGCAATATTCGTGAAGAAAGTTCTATTTGGTTTAAGAATCCATTTTTTGACTGTTTGATCAAATCTTTGTGGCTAGTTAAGTTTAACCATATAGCTATTAGAGATATAGAGGCTCTGTATATGCTGATAATACAGTAACTATTACGTTAAAGGTAACGGGTAGTACATTAAAAAATTTATTTTTTTAATCACAATTTCTCTTGCCAATAGCTTTACACATAAGTGGTGCACGTTTTATGTCTACTTTGATATTGGTGGTGAATTTAAGTTTATTTCAGATTATCAAATTATGAGACCACAGACCCACATTCAAATAAATTAAAGACCACATGCGATTTACTGATCGTCGACTATATAACAATTAATATTATTTAATAGTAATGACGCAGATCGGACAAAAGGTACAAGCCTAGAACGTACAGTCTTTAATATTTGACGCCATTCTGCGCGACACGACGTCCCAGTTTCAAATTCGCAAAATCCAGAATTTATACGAAAACGCCGACAAATTAAACAAAATCGACACAAAATTTTAATTTCGACGATGACCTAATCCACGCGGTAATAATCGTACTAATAGTTAATAAATCAATTGATGATTATAATTTTATTGTTTATTGATGAGCCGGTATACAACGTTTGGAGGTGAGATAAACATGTCAACGGTTTTGAATAAATAAATAACTTTAATGCTGTGTGGAGGTCGATGCTGAAAGCCTTTAATTACCTAATTAATTGATTAGAACGCACACACCAATTATTTGGGGGGTAGCTGCCATTAATTTTCAATTCATTTCCCCGTCTGGCCGAGTATACGTCTGCCTACTACTGATTTTAGCATCGCTTAACCGCATAAAAAATATATAAATATACATTTATTATGTTTCCACTCCTTTAATGAAGTATTTGTTACTCTTTATAGCCTACGCAGAAGCGCATGAAAAACGTCCACCGCTATAGTATTCTTAATTATTATGCGAAGCCGATTTTGCAAAAGCCTCATATACTATTTATTTTAGTAATTGAGTAAGTTTTGTATCTTTTCAGTATCTCCATACTTCAGATCCATTGAAAAGTAGCAATAACGCTGATTGTTTAAATGAGACGCCTCGCATAATATTACTATGTTACTTTCGGCAATTTTTGGAAAATATATCGACATACATTATCTTTCTCGATTGAAACAGTCGCGTATGGTAAAAAACAAAAACAGAAAAAGGAACCTAAATTTTCACAATCCTTGCATAGCGAATTTGAGTGAAAATAAAACGCATTTTCTTAAAATGAGCAAGAATTAAAAAGGAAACAGTTTCGCTAAATTTTTTAATTCATTTCGAACTTATACATTGCGCTTGTCATCGTGATCTTAAACAATTGATGTATTTATTTTACCAACGTCCTTGACCCGCAGGTCTCTTTCAAGGCTACAAAAAAAAGAACGCTAAAATAACTTTTGTGCGTGTGTATGTGTAAGCACCGGCATTGTCGTCGTTAATTGGATAAATGGCTTGTTTGATGTTTAATTACAGGGGAATGTTGCCGTGACAGTGGCGTCCTTTGGATAACGAAGTAAAGCATTCCGCCGATTGCTTTATTTATTTAATCGTCTAACGTTCCTTTTATGTTGCTTTGATATGTGTTATACTCCCAGCGAGCAAAACTTTTGACTTTTTTTTTCAATTTGAAATTGAACATTTAAACAGACAAATTGTATTATCAACTAAAATGCCCTTCAGAATGATCCAACATATACTTTAAAATGGGTAACATTGCTTGAACGCAGATTCTGCTTTCAGTTTTACATATACTACCATATTCTAAGAAGAAACTAACGAGAAACGTTCAGCCTTTTCAAAGTCAGCAGTATATTACAAATTGACCTCTTTTGCCAGGTTTATATCACGTTGAATTCTGTCTCTGTAGGATTTACTGAACTTTAGATGCCACTGCGCCATTTCAGAATCGTTGACTCCATTCATACTCTCTTGCTTCTCTCCTGTCTTGTTTTATTGCATAATATTGTGATTTTTCAAATAGTTTTCCTTGAACATATCGATGCGTTAGGTATATTTATATCTTCATCAATCAATCAAGAGTTTACTGAGTGAGATTGCAGTCTTCTCAACTCCACTCAAGGGAAGTACACAGCTGAGGTAAGGTCATTTTTTTTTCATTCTCTATTAGCCTTGCTGCATCTCAGCAAAAGCAAAGGAAACGTGCGGAGCAGTGTTTATCTTGGACAAGTCAAATTGGTTGAGTATTCCTCGATTGTGAGAAGATAGGAGATATATATTACCAATTTAGATACCAAATGGAAGATTATCTAGGTATATGTTGCGAGAGGTTATTGTTCACTGCTTTGATATATTATTTCAGTGCATAGATAGCCTAAATTTTATTTTTTTTAAATTTGATAATCCACAGACATTTTGATTGATAAAAGCAAGTAATATTAGTGTAATTCGACGTTGAACTTTGTAAAAACTGCAATTTTTCGATTGATGATAAAGATGATGTCTAAACACAGATATTTGTAAACTTGTGAAAAGTTGCTTCATTAACACAACAAAGACCACCGACGACTTGTGGCGAAAGTGGAGAAACTTGACTAATTACTGAGGAGCAATCCAAAAGATATGTAAATAGTACTCTAGTACTTTTATTAATTAAAATGTAGACCATAACTAATAAGGGCCCATGTATATGGTATACCCATGTCCCATTGTTTTTTTTCGAAATTCTAAGTTCTGGTACGCCTAAAATGCGATTTCTGCGTTTAATAATTGATAACCATAGCGAAGCAGGTCATAAATAATTCACTTTCTACGTGATTAATTTCGTCTCGTTCTAACAAATCAGCTTCACCGCGACTGATTGAATTACACGGCATAAACTTTATTTATCATATTTTAATACGGATGGTCTAATTCGCGCGCTCATACTATAGTCGATTTACCTTGCCCAAACATAAATATCGCTAACAAAATAAGCAAATTTGCATAATTTCACAGCGCCGAGCGTGTATCAGTCAGATAATCGGCTACAATGTTGCTTCTTTTACAACAAATAGAAGTAAACGGCAGGTATTAACAAACGCACGGGCATCTCTGGCAGCGCATCTTTCGATTTTTAATTTGTCCACCATTTACACCTGAATTATTACGCGTATGTTCGCCATTGGCGTAACGAAATTGCAACGAATTTTAGAGGACATTTTGAAATTTCAAATTTTTTCACATTCTTTTATCTTTGGGTAATTGCAGTGAAAGAAACTTGTCTAAATGTAGTTCAGTATTGATACGATATGTATAAATGAATTGTGTTTTTCCTTTCAGAGCAACTACAAATTTGTTTTTCAAAACAAAATCTGGTTTTAGGTTTATTTGAAAATTTATTTTTTTATAAACATTATTCAATTTTAACTCCAGAAAATCGGTATAGAATCGAAAAGCGGCGACGTTATTTGGGTAACAAATAATGACAGTAATACGGAAAAAATGTAGAGAATGAGTATAAATTCTCAAACAATGTGCGAAGTTGCGGAATGCCGATCCAGCAATTTTGTATCTACACGAATAACATTTGAATCAAATTATGAAGTTGAATATTTGATACAACAATAGGTTTGATATAACAATAGGTAATAGTAATGGTTAATCAGGTGCCACAACTGTTTTCCAGGGCCAGAAAAAATTTAACTGTAAGGCACGCTTGGTAAACAAAGGAGATTCAAGGAGGCGACTGTGAATAGTTTTCCCCTATACAGTTAAAAATGCTGAAGAGAGCTTGCAAAAGATAGGTATTCATTAAAGAGTAAGGGATTTTAAAGAGATTGAAGTTCAGCAAGTTTTGTCTCTATTTCTCTCTCTAAAAAGTCACTCCTGATTTGAAAACTGTTTTGATATGGTATTCATTCCGTGTTCGCCTCTCTTTTCTGATTCACCTCCTATACATACGGGATCGTTAATAGTGAGAGTGTGTCTTTGATAGGTGGGCGTGCTATTTTACTACTGCTTACATTAATTAATTATAATTAAGCGAATCCTTAGCATAACAATTATTCGGCATCTAGAGATACTTCGTCGCTGCATAATTTAATTCCTCGTGTACATAATGCTTAACTATTCCAAGTTTCGTTGCTAAAGAATGGTGTCAGTTTTCGATATACACATCGCCATAAGGAATCGCACTGAAAAAGCGCAAGCCGCCTATATAGAAAAAAGTAAAAACGTGTCTAGCGACTCAAGCGTGAGAACATCCATGATTTGGAATGAAAGAATGCCAGAAACAATGTATTTTCCAAAGTACTTCAAAAAAACCTCTCCCCAAGGTTAACACATAGTATTAAAAGTACGCCTTAGATAAATCACTTTCACGAATAATAATTGCCCTTCTGATAATAGAGCAATAAATAAATGGTAATACAGATTTCTTATTTCAAAAATTATACCACGAATATTTTTGTTTTCTTTTGATCTTCACCTACTGATTTTAGCGTGACCGTAAACCATTCTTTGCATTGTTAACGATAAGCCCGCGACAGACAACCTTGAGTCCAATTCAATATACAATATATATATGAAGATTTTGACATGATGATGACACGCGCATCGTCGTAAAATGTCCGCGCCGCTGACATCCATAAAAATCGTTCCCTTTGCGGCAAAGTCTCCGGTGGCGACCCCCGCTGACTGCCACAAGTATTCGTAACGTTTCGCTCTAACGTTGTTGCTCCACGTATATACCATAAGGTCTAAATAAATAAATATTCGTCAATGACTATTTGACAGGTTTCTGCAAATGATCTCAACAATTTAGTTGCTTTTAAGAATAAAAGCATTTACTCTTAATTTTTTACGGAAAATCCGCATATACAATTTTAAAATTCAAAAAAATTTTCAGTACAAATTGATATAATACAAATACGTTATGGCTTTTTCACATACAATCGTTATGTTATAAGGTTCGTTCGACATTGCACTAAAGCCAACTCGAATTTCCTAAATATGACAACAGTGACAATCGTAACGGTTTATTTATTCCCGCACAACTTAAAGGTTTTAGAGAGAATTTTCATTTTTTTATTTTGTAACTCGAACTATCGAACATCCACCCACATTTTGATTAGATCCAGTCCAGTCAAATTTTATTTGAAGTGAGATTTGAAGAAATGGTAATTGTCACACAATGATGTTAATTAAAATAATAATGGATCCGTGTAATAAGATATTTATATTTTTTTCCTAATTTTTTTTCCTTGTTTTTTTGGGGGTAAATCATTTATTAACGTTTTCTGTGTGAAATCATCTATGAACTAACTAGTTGTAATACATTTTGATTATTTCTGACGATGACAAGGTTGTGTGTGAAGAATACGTATAGTCTGTCTCAATCTTCATCCTGCAGGCTTTTGCCCGAAATTATGGAAGTTACCTGCCGACGGCAATAGAACTCGGGTCTGGTAGGTATTAAGGGACAGAACATTGGGGACGGACTCTTCAAAGTTTGGGTAATAATTTTTTTTGTTTTTTATTTATTTTAAATTCATTTGCATTCCCGCACAACTTAAAGGTTTTAAGGATAATTTTCCTTCTTTTATTTTTTAGATATACTTTGAATATGATGCATTATTTTTAATTTATAATTATCGTTGTTTACTGAATGAGCATATATAAGCAATATAGACATAATATTTTTTTTTTCCACTAAATGACCAGATTATTATTATTATTATTAACATTTCCAGCGAACCCGAACTATCGAACATCTATCCAAGTTTTGGCTAGATCCAGTCCAGTCAAATTTTATTTGAAGTGAGAGAGGTAGAGATAGGAATTGCCTTGTCAAACATTGATAATAATAATAACAGATCGGTCTAATAAGATATTTATACTTTTTTCTTAATTTTACCAGCTTGGGTTTTTGTGGGTAAATCATTTATTAACGGGTACTTTGTGAAATCATCTTTGAACTAATTGGTTGTAATATATTTTGAATATTTTTGACGATGACAACCTTGTATGTGAAGAATACGTATAGTCTGTCTCAATCGTCATCGTGCTGGCTTTCCCCCGAAATTTAAAGAGTTACCTGCCGACGGCAATAAAACTCGGGTCGGGTAGGTATTAAAGGACAGAATATTAGAGACGGACTCTTCCAGGTTTTGGTAGTAATATTTTTTTTGTTTTGATACATACACTGGGAGCTAAAATAGGAGTAACATTTTATGATAACATGATATGGAGGAAGACGTAAAACAGCCAAATTGTCGCATACATACGGTTTTTTAACTGCACATGAATTTAGGAATTCCAAAAGTCGCGCTTTTTTGTAACTGAATTCATAATAAATATTTTCTAATAAATATTCCTGAATTTCAGTTTTTGAACTTGACGGGCTGGTGCTTTGCTCAGCAGTCGGCTGTTGTAGCTTGCGGTATCCATTACAATATTATATATATATATATATATATATATATATATATATATATATATATATATATATATATATATATATATATATATATATATATATATATTCTCACGTATTGATTCACGGATGGAAAAATGTGATGACACTATACTCCGGGATATCATCCGTTCGCTCGTTGAACTCCGACTGGAATCCTGCATCCGACTGGAATCCTGCAAATCCTGCATCCGACTGGAATCCTGCAGACGTTTCGCCAAAATCTCACTTGGCATCTTCAATGCTCGCGCTCCGAAACCACTTCGAACATATATATATATATATATATATATATATATATATATATATATATATATATATATATATATATATATATATTATTGGGAATGTTTTTTAAAAGATTGTCTTGACACCAATTTTTAAAAAGTTCGGCACATGATAATCCAAGCTAGAATCCTTAAAGTTTGGGATAAATCAGTCTTCTGACTCAGCGTATATTATGGTGATGCGTTTTTCTTTACTTGAAGGTGCTTTCGTCTGACAATTTTAAGTGGAATCAACCCATCCTTTGGATACAGTATCGTGTGTATCGAACCTTGTTTCAGGTAGAATATGGATCTGTTGTCTAATCTACATCTTTTGTCTATTTTGCTGTACCTAAAACCCCTTTCACAAACAACTCTATGGAGGGTGGCAGGGCTTATATTTATATTGGTTTCATCTTCTTTTAGTTTCTTTTTCAGTTTATCCAATATATTTTCCTTCTTATTAGGTCCTGATCACTACTGTCTATACAATAACTTTGAAAATCACTACTTTTAATCCTTTTCTTCAATTCTCCACTATTATTAATGTCCCTTATCGACCTTATTGACGTTTTTGTAAGTAGACAGGATTCTTTTAAAGCTTCTTGTTTAATAAGTCCTCTAATGATGAAAGTCACAAACACATTTCTCACAACCTGTTTTGCATCAACCGACAAACGATTTCAACGCGACATTGCTATATTCTCTTAATAGTATATTATGCAACAAGTGCGGTAAACGGCATTTGACTCACGAGTTTATTAGACACCAGCGGAGCGGAGTAGAAAAAATAACTTTTGCGAAACGCACAGTAAAAACGATTATTCAGCACTGTCAGAACTGGTCAACACTCAAGAAATATACCAGAAAGAAAGAAATATACCTGACTCACCCCTGCCTTGTCACTGAAGTAAGAATAATTGTTTTGTTAATAGATTTACCCAATAACAATAGAACGGGAATAAATGCAACTATATGACTTGTTTTGCGTCATTAGATAGGTCGATCAAATAAGCATCGAACAAGTAAATGAATCTAAAACTCAAAAAAACGATGAATTCTGAGAAGCGTTTCCACTATAATCGTTGCTAATGTCTAATGCCTATAACGTCTTTTGTTTTATATTCTTTTTATATTTTGATATGACTTGTTTGATTTGTAGTCGTTTGGTCTGTAATATCTTCTTATATATCAACAAATAATTATTATCAGAAAATATGGAGTTTCTGAAGGTTCTGTTTCAGAATTCTATACTGAAATGTTCTGAGCTACATTCTCGAAGCATTAGGATCGGATTTAAAAGAAGAATGTTTGCGAGAAATTTCACTAGGACATTCTGCCCAATTTCTGGCGGCGTCTCAATTTTTTCATATTGCGTTTGTGCGGCATGTTTTTTGCGTTAACGCCCTTACGGTAAAGCGGTAACAACATGTAGCACCGGCATGAATATCACGAGGTGGCCGAGCAGGCGCCAGCGTAATGCGGTGTCTCTAGATGAGACTGCAATCATGTTTTATGGCGATATTAAATTACTCGCGGAGAAGGGCATTGGCAGTCCTTCGGCGACCTTGACTGTCGTCGGACATATTGTTTACAACGGCAATATGCCCGCGGACGGGGACTGCTCGCGTCTTTGACACTCTTTTTTATTATAAAATGCCGATGTAAATTAATTTGATAGAATAATTTATTGCACGGGATTCGCCGGTCGGGCGTGGTTCAAATGATGATTAATTCGCCACGGACGGAACACGGGAAATTGTAACGCTCGGTGTCGGGGACGAAATGATCGTTTAGAAGAGAAAAAAGAAATAGCGATCAACCTCGACCACTGTCCAAATGAATAAACGGGTATTCGGAGTAAATGTCTTTCTCTAGACTCCAATTCAAATCGTAGGCCAACCACTAGTTTACGTTGGCAGTACTTGTATTTTTCTCTTTCCTATGTAACATGGTGGCCTATATCTTATCTCGAAACCAATGGGGACTACAAAAATAAATTCAATATAAAAGTTGCTTCTATTAAAATGACCTTTTTTTATTTTCCTAATCGTCACTTTTTTTATATACAGATGGATGGAAAAAAGTTTAAAAAGTTAATAAGCAACCCAACAATTATGGTTTAAACATAACCCGAATTCTGAAGATGATCGCTAATAAGTTCGAAACGGTGCATCACAGACCCATCATGCTCATATATATCGTTGAAGTTGTCTTTGAAAGGACTATCCAAAAATGTAATAAAATGTAGGGTTTTCTATTTAAAAAACTATAACTTCTGTACATAAAAAAGGGACGATTAGGAAAATAAAAAAAGAATAAAGGTCATTTTAATAGAAACAACTTTTGTATTTAATTTTTATTTGTAACCGCCGTAGGTTTCGAGATAACGTAACTCTTAAACGGGCCACCCTGTACTCAAAAATGGACCTGTTACTTTGTCTTACATTTCCCTGTCTTCGATTTGTGCATCGGTTATTTATTTAGGTTACGATCGTTAGTACTTAGTTGTATTTAATTCTTCTTCTTGTGCTTTATTCCCAATTGAAGATTACTATGGCCCGTCGAAAGATCAATAGATGTCATTCTGGTAAATTATTTTAGATTTCGCAGACATCTGGTCATTGCTGAAGTATGAAAACTTGTGCTCTTTGATTACGTTTAGAATCCCTTTTAGTTTTCTTATATGCTGAGTGGTTATCCTGCCAGACGTTTACATTGCACAAAGTTATGCCTGCGTTATTTGTTGGTAGTGATTGAACAAATTTTATCACCATTTTTACGATTCTACACATTAAGTTTCTGAACTCGTGTTGCACTGAAAAACTAGTTTATATTAAATGAAATTTATTTTGACACCAAAGAACGTTAAGAGCCCCTTTGAGATGCACTAGCAATAATATTGCGTTAGATCATTTACGCAATTTGGCGGTTCGTATACATTGCGCAATTTTGTTCCTTTCATTCGTTCACAGACGGCAATTGCAACCATGCTGCTTACAAAGCGCACCAGCTGGGACGCTTAGTTGGATTGTAGACAATGTTACTTGTTCTACGTTGCAGGCCCTATATCGTCTCTATCTTGAGTTTATTTAGTTTTTAGATTTCTCCTATACAGAAATATACATACATCACTGCGTATCAATTTTATGGTTAATTTGACTAATTTCATGCATTTTCAAAAAAGATAAGCAATAATTTTTTTAAAGACTAGAAAGGTACTTGCATGGCAGTGAATCGAAAGCTATACTTTACACGTGCGAAATGGTAAATCAATTTTTGGCGTACGTCTTATTAAACAAATTAATTGTATGAAACGGATGGATGGTGTCTGGGTTTAAGATGACTTAGACCTCTAAAAAACGTTTACCGCAGCAGGTAGGCATATAACCGGCAAGACCCAAGAAAGCAAATTCCGGTCCATCTTTTGTGCATCCGGCCGTACAGTCGCTTTCGTTACAGTCCGTGGTCGGCGATGACAAGGTCGCGAATTTCGCGATACGACCAACAAAATCTTTTTATGTATATGACGCAGGCGCATTGAACATGAGACATACAACATCATGATAAATGCCATAAATTGCTACAAAAAATAATACGAATATAAATTTAAGCCTTTCAATATTGCTTCTTCAGTGGGGGTGAACAACGCCATAAGTAGATCATAGAGCACTTAATAAACAAAATTTACTAGACCAAGTTGCAGAATAGGAAAATGGTATATATCAGATTGCTACCAAGTCAAAAGTGTTAAGAATTTGTTATTATGAAGTGAGATACAACAATATGAATATGATAAAAACGGAATACCTACCGGTTGGCAGCAAAAATGAAGACGGAAGACGGAACAACAAAAGAAAACATAAAAAATAGTCTGCAACAAGGAAAAAAAGCTAGAAGGTTTTCTCATTTCCTTGGTAAACAAAAATTAAGTTAAATACAAAAATGACAATCTATAAAGTTATAGTGGAGCCCATTCTAACGTATGGATGTGAGTGCTGGCAATCGACGGACAGACTGGAAAAACAAATTGATAGATCAGCCAGTTTATATCAATGTATTTTGAATTGACCATTTTCAGTAATATCATTATCCAAATCGCACAGTTTTGAATAAGTGTTTTATAATATGAGTAGTTTTTTGTAAAAAAAAAACGGATTCTTTAATGTGCCTAAGACATATACAGCTTGTCCGTATAAAGTGATGACGATATTACAAACTGAAGGATGTAGACCTACTGTTCAGTAGTTATAGTGCTAAAAACAGACATTTTCTTCATGATAAATGCCAAATTTGTCAAATTTTTTATTTATAGATAAAAAGAAATGCGATGTTGTGTAAACTTGCACACGTCAGTTTCTTTTTTTAAGCATATTTCCACAATCAATTTCTAAAATTTTTATTTTTCCTTTCACCATGTATAACATACATTGAATTAAGATAACGAAATAAAAGTAACAATAAAGCCCTAAAATTTTCCCAAATGGATTTTACTAACTTTATTTTCGACAGTTTTCTAACAAATGTGGATATTCTTATGCTACTAAAATTTACTGATAACAGCACTATTTTTGACGATGTTACTGTTCTGTCATAAAAATATTGACAGCCATGTATTGTTTTATGTCTGGGTTGCCTTTTCACAACGCTACCCCAAATATACCATTACTAACGGTGTTTTTTTACTTGCTTACATGAGCCTTCAGAGTGTCATCTTAATCTTAATTTGTTAGATTTAATATCATTTTGTCTTTTTGAATTAGTCGAGTACTGGTTGATTGATAGTATAGCTACGATTGTTACCCACTGCTCAGCGACAAAAAGCTGAATTGAATCAATTGAATGAAACCAATTGAAAGCAAAAAGCCATCAATACATGTACTATTCACAAATTGGACACACTAACCAAAACCAAATTAACTTTCATTAAGGCGGTATTTGTATATGGGTGTACGTTTTGACAAACGTTTTTTTTATTTACTTAGAGAAAATATGATAAACTCTGAACGTTCTGCAATAATAAATAAACAGCGAATGGTTTGCGATTTTGGCGGCACCGCTTTACAGACCCAACGACGCAATGTGTGAATAATCATACATACTTGTGAATATTTACTAAAAGCAACATTGTAGTCAAATATTTTTCGAACCTTTATGTTAAATCCACATTTCACAGTTGGGAAAATCAATGCAACTGAACAAATTCCCATCACTTTTTCCAATAAAAAAACTTATATCCAATTGAATACCATCAAAAAAAGAAGTTCTCTCACGTTCCAGCTTGAGTGTCTAAGGGTTTGTTGATTTTAAGTTTCTTGTCAAACTTGAGGAAATCTCGACGACCTGCCAGGAATATATCGGAAATCATATCGATCGTTTCCCGATTCCATTTTTAATTTTGTTTCGTGTACTCTATATTAATGAGGATACTTCTCCAACTGCACCAACAGCACTGAAGGATTACTGTAAATTCTTTTAAGTTATATATCTCAAAGTGGAGACCAGAACAGAAATTTTATCAGTGTGACGAACCGTTGCGTTAGGGACTCAAATCAATAATGGAAGTAACATAAAAATAACGTTGTTATTTTAAAGAGTTAATTTAGTTCAAAATTTGCCATCAAAGAACAACTTCGGTAACATTGCATGAACTCCACAGATTTTTATGGGAGGAGACTTTACTAACGCTATCCAGGCGTAATGAGCGAGGATATTTTTATCGTTATGTATATATAAATGTTCTCCAAAACTTTTCTACGTTACTAATTATGTTAACACAATGATGTTGCGCAAAGAAGAAAATTCATAACTGCGATTTCCAAGTACCCGCTACCGCTACCTGCCATTGTAAATACGTTACACACTTGACCCTTAGCGGTGCCAAAACAAAATCGTAAACATCCTTGCGTTGTAATAACAATTCAGCAATGCGTAGGCGCTAAAGCGTCATTAACATGGTGCACCTTTCTTCTTCAGTTTTCGTGGAATGCAGGAAATCGAATCTGTTGGTAAATCAGACACCAATTCTAGCAAGTAGGTATTTATTATATACTCTACGAAGTGTGACTATCAACGCTATTTGCAGAACCTTATATACTGGTTGCCTGCACTTATTGAGGTGACAAAGCGATATGATTCTACTGATTTAATTTATTTACTTCCAACGTGGATCTAATGTTGTTTTCATTGCCTGTAACCAACAGTTTTGTGTATCTCTGTTGTTTCAGGAACACGTTAAGACCAACTAATCATGACAGTGTCGTCAGCATATCTCAAGTTTTCGACAAAAAATCCATGACAAAACTAGGAAGGAAGAGTTCAAGGTCAATCCATCAGGCAATTTCGCTTAATTATAACAAGGAACAATGGAATTTCTAGATTACACAGGTCTACAGTGATGTTGATGCTTGAAAGCTGTTTGCTTATTTGTTTCTTTTGGGAGCCCTTTTTCCAAAAAAAGCAATATATTTGTCTATCACGTCATTTTGTTTATAGCGCTCTATATCTTCAATATGTTATTTTATTAATATACATGCCTATGACATGAATATATTTGTTCCATATTAGGCATGATTTTTAAATGAATTGATTTTTATGAAATTAAATGTGATTTGGATACACTGGATAATATTAGATTTTTCTGCAAAACAACACAGTTGGCACAGAAGTGTCAATACAGCGTTGTAACCAGCTTATGCGCACTTTGGTTGTATTATTCGTCCTGCTACTGGTTTCGCGGCTGATGTCTTCGTTGTTGTCTATTTCTAGTGTTCTAGAACGTATAAATATGGAAAGAAGACATTGTGTCAACAATTCAAATCACTTTTTTCTACTCCCGTCTGTAAAATACCTAATTACACACCAACCTAGAGTGCGGGAAGCATTTTACCACGTCAGTTTCGCTTCCCACGGACCCGAGCTACTTCGGACATTTTGCGAAAATGTACCCAACAACTAACGGTCGCACTGGTGCGCTCTGCTCGTGTCAAATAAACTCGTGAGTCAAATGCCGCTTACCGCATTTGTTGCATAATATACAGATTTTCTACTCCCGTCTGTAAAATACCTAATTACACAATTTAACGTGCGGGAAGCGTCACTTTTTCATGTCAGTTTCGTTTCCCACGAATCCGAGCCACTTCGGACATTTCCGGGATTTTACCGCACAGGTTTAGGAGCAATCGGATGTTTTGAAAGATATTTCCCACGCCTTGAATTGCGACGTTTGTCAATTATGACGGCCATGTCAGTGAATGTGTTCGTGTTGTTTTGCGAAAATGTACCCAAAACTAACGATCGTAGAAAAAGTATAGTATGCAGCACGTGCGGTAAACTTTTTAAGTCACTCGTTTATTAAAAACTCGCTCCGCTGCGCTCCGCTCGTGTCAAATAAACTCGTGAGTCAAATGCCATTTACCGCACTTGTTGCATAATATACTATTGTTATATCTGTGGTAGTTATATCGTAAAGCAAAGGCAAACTATAAATTATTTTGTGAAAAATGTATACTACTCGTATTTTGGTGTAAATATTGGCGACCAGGACAAGTCCTAGGCTCCTTATACTGTTTGTTCCGTTTGCGTTGAAGCATTACGAAACTGCCAAAAAGGTAGGAAGAAATGATTAAGCTTTGGTGTTCCTATGGTATGGCGAGAGCCTAGGAATCACAGTGATGATTGTTATTTTTGTTCGTGTAATGTTCATTTAATTCAACAGAAAAAAAAAGAAACAAATTTTGTATCCAATCTTGCCTCTGCTATTCTACCAGTTCCTCATGGACCGATACCTACCGCCTCAAAACAACTATGGTCCGAATCAGATGGATCTAATTCCGACCTAGATGACTCAGATTTCACAGAAGATTTCAGATTGAATTAAATGATTTAATTAGAGATTTGCACCTTCCAAAGGATACGTCCGAATTGTTAGCGTCCAGACTTCGTGACAAACTTTCACTGGCACCTGGCGTCACATCAAGTTTTTACTGGGATCGCGAAAAAGAGTTGTCTCAATATTTTACTCAGGAAGGACGCTAGTGTATTGCAACAATAATTGCCGCATATAAAAGAAGAATGGCGTTTTATGGCACAATTGTAACAAACTGACCTCGGTTCCCGTTGCACATTCGTTATATTTAAAAGAACGTATAAAAATTTAGGACTTCTTTTGAAGAAAATAAAATAACAAAAATATTATGCTTAAAGTACTGTGCATGCTCATTGAACTCAAATAGAATGGGCCTCTAGAACAAACCTTATACTTGCTACCAAAAAGGAATTAAGTTGAACCCAAAAAAGTTTTACTACCTGCTCTTCATATCAAAGTTGGCTTGATGAAGCAGTTTGTTAAAGCCTTAGATAAAAATGGATAGTGTTTCAAATATTTGTGCGAGAAATTTCCAGCCATATCTGATTGCAAGATAAAAGAAAGCATTTTTGTTGGGCCGCAGTAAAGACAAGGATTTTCAAAACACAATGACCAATATCGAGAAAGACGCCTGGGTTTCATTTAAAAAAAGTCATTGTTAAGTTTCTTGGGAACTGTAAGGACGAAAACTACAAAAGATTGTTCAAAATATGTCACAACACTTCATCGTCTAGGTTGTAATACGAGTTTGAAAGCGCATTTCCTGTTTTCACACTGAAAATTTTGGAGCAGTTAGCGAAGAATCGGGAGAGAGGTTTCACCTGGACATTAAGGAAATTGAACGGCGACACGAAGGCAGATGGAGTATAACAATGACACAGCCGAATGACCGCACAACGCAACTTTCTGGCAAAAAGACGAAGATATTACTCGAAAAAGTCTGAGTGAAGTTTTTTTTTTCTCATATTTTTTAACCAGGATTCCACTTTTTTACTGAATAAAAAAATAATTTATTTTAATATCGTTTTTCTTTATTATTTACAAAAAAACGTTACTTGTTATATAAAAATATATAAAAGAAATGTATACCTGTTTTATCTATCGGCCCAAGATTTGTCCAACCTCTGGCAGAGGTGGACATTATCCTGACTTACATAATAATCTATGATGATGGTAGAGCTCTGAACATTTTTGTTTATAACCTTCCATATTAATCATATTGTTCAAAGCTCCTGTGTGATGACAAAAAACAATCCGAAAGTCCTTTGTTACAAGATGGTAAAATATCGGTGCAATTTAAAATTTTCATTGGACGCCACATTAACCATAGTGTCCCCCATTCCTTCGGGAAATATCTATGCATATAATCTCCCCCTTATTCGGGTTTAATTACGCAGGGTTATTTTCGGTAAGGCGACGAGAGAAATGCCAGATAAATACTTGTATTTTAAGAATGGAGGGACGGAAAATGTCAATTGCAGATGGCAGCGTTTAAATTTGGCGGAACCCGACTGTCTGCTGTAATAGCCCGTCCTTTGAAAGTCAAAGCGATTTAGAGGGGTGGAGTTTAGAATTTATGAAGTCTAAATAAACTTAATGGTGCTTTATTTATTTATTTATTTCAAGAATGTGCGGAGGAGTTACTGAACATTATCCGAATTTGCCATTAATGCAATACAAAAAGTTAAAGAATTAAAGCCAATCTTCGAAACCTACTTTCAAAACATGTTACACACTCAGAAGAAAATGAAAGCAACTTTTTTAGCATAGCAATACATATACATATAATTACAACACAATTACATTACAATCTCTTCTTTGTTTTGTTAGATAATATTGGTAGAATACCAGGAGATCCAGATTTTTTATAAAGAATTATCTGGACCGACGAATCAAAATTTTCACGGGAGAGTATTTTTAACAGAAGTAATAATCATTTTTGTTCATCAGAAAATCCAAAATTTGTACAAGAAAAGCGATTTGAACATACATTTATTACCAATTTGTTTTGTTTGATGATGGAAATAGATTTCTGTATCTAATGTATAATAATATCTAATTTCTGTATGTTAATATCTGGATATTTTAGGAACAGTATTACAGATTTGATGACGCTCCAACTCATTGCACAAATAGAATAAGTCAAGAACTTACAATCATGTTTGAAAACCGATGAATACGGCGTCTACGTCTACGAAAAACTAACCAAAACTAACCAAAACTCCCTTTGGATTTGGAACGCCGTGTCAGACAGGCTTTTCAACAATTTGATCCCAACGAAATTCAAAGGGCAGCAGTTTTAAATGTTATGAAGTCAATCCATTTCAAGCATAATATCTAGTTGTTTGCAATTGCAAAACAACCAAAAAAAAGTTTATATGAATATTAAATTTTCACAGTAACAATTACTTATTTAAACAAGCTAATAACGGGATATTAAGCTTATTTATGTAAAAGAGAAATTTGTTTACAAAAAACGTCACCATGGCCGGCCCAAATGAAATTTCCTGACTTTAATTCGTTGTAATTGCAATATTTTGGTTTTTTGCTTATAACTCGAATACCAGTGAAAATAGATATTCCATAGTTTAGTACTTTTAGATGGCAAATAACTACTTATTTACGTACCAATATAAAATATGTGATGGTCCATTTAAAATTCCCACGTAACATGGATTATCTTCTTGAACCCTCCTGCGTGGATTTTTGCTGAGTCGAACTTGCGACGTTCGAATCAGCAAAAACCGACGGAGGAGGAATCCAGAAGTTTTGTAAAAGGTATTCCAGTAGCCTGTGGAAGTTTCTTTGAACAAATATATTACGAGTATATCTGGCAACACAGCATGACCAAAAATATTTTACATACAGCATTTCAGTTATTTACCGTAAGTTATTCTAAATAAAGATCTAATAGGACACCCTCCGTGAACAACCCTGTATATTTTTTAGGTTTTTTGGGATTACTCAGAAAATTTGTTTAAGTCAGCTTGAAATTTTACTGTATCTGTAGGTGAATTAACATCAGTAGAAAACACGATTTGCTCTGTTACATGAAAATTCGGTCGTTCAGCACCTTATCTGGTCACATTTTCGTATTATACCTCATACATTATTCTTAAGACCCTCCTTTTGTCGCTTAACATCAAATATAACAGAAAAAATGTCATTGCAACCAACAGTTGTGACTACGCTATAACTACTCATTATAGTAATCACTAAAATTAAGATAATCCAGTGTGGATTTTTAATGAGTACGAACCCCGCCTCGATTTTCGACTCGGAACCGCGGGACATGGCAAAAAGAAAACGTTGAATTCCATCTGAACCTCAAGACGTGCATCATAAAGATAAAACTGAACCGAGACTAAAGGTCCAGGCCGTATTATATCAGTTTTTACAACTGTTTCCACGTTAAATAAGCCGTATATTACAAGTTAAGAGTAACATAAATACTTTTAATGATCCCACCCGTTTTTGGCGACCGGTCCTGTTCGATTCGATAGTTCGGCCCATTGGCGTGCACAGAAGGAAAAAGGCAATGTTCAACGATAAAATGGCCTTTCAAATTGTATGACAAACTGAACAGATAGTGTGTGCACACGTCTCGATTTTATTGTTAAAATTTCAGTCTTTCTGTCAGGGAGGAAGACTTCCTTGCTTCTTTGCATTTCAATAAAAAGGAATAGTAAAGGAAAATACAGCTATCACATTTTCAGATCGTGCCGAAGATAGAAAACATTGATACGGTCGGTCAGTTTCAGTCAAGCTCTGAAGAAGCCAACAGGATAATTTTCGAAACGTCAACAATTTCGACTAAGCAAAAACCGACGCAGACGGAATCCAGAAGTTTTGTAAAAAGCGTTGATAAGGTCGTTTGTATTAAATAATATTTTACGGAAATGTCTTCAAAATTAAACACATCCGTGCGATCCTCATTTGATGTAAGCTTCCACGATGCAAAAATGGTTAGAGAAAAGATTTGTGATTATTTTAGCAATCAGGACACAGTATCGTGACAAGATAGCAAGAGAGTTTTGGTTAGTTAAGGAGTCACACTTTGTATATGCCCCGTTATTTTTTCCATAAAAAGTAGAAAATAAGATTTTTGGTAACTGTCTCCATTTTTTGGTTGCCAGGATTGAAACGTTATGAATAAAAAACAATTGTTATTTTCACATTTTTGAATTATGGGTTTTGTTTATAACAATGAAAAACTCATAAATGTTTTGTCGATTCTAATAAAATTAAGTGTAATTAATTAAATAATCTGCAAAAGATTCTCCTAGAACTCAACTTAATTTTATTGTTACTGTTTATTTTATTCTTTGCAAACACGGTTTGCTAATTGTTATCTACAAAATATCCCTTACGCATCACTAATTCTGTTAAATTTCTAAATTATTAAACTTATTAAACTTGTTAATTATTTATTAATTATATAAATTATTAATAATATTATCGGTAATCAATTAATTACTTTAAATGAATTACTTAGTAGATAGAGCGAAATCAGCTTTGTAGTTTAAAAATATGGAATAAATTCATTTAAAAATCAGGTATTCGATTGCAAGAAAAATGTTGGTACACGTTTAACATAATTTTTTCTTGCCCATTATAGTAAACAGTAAAACAACAAAAACTAATGAGAGCATAAGATTAAACATTTTATTATAAGTTAAGGATAATCCCCATCGTGCTTCTTATGAAGTATGAAAATTATCCTTACCTCGGACTACAGTTTTGTGATACTGTGATGGAAATGTGCCACTAAAATCTATTTTTTCATACGGTTTGCTAATTGTTATCTACAAAATATCCCTTACGCATCACTAATTTTGTTAAGTTTCTAACATGACCCATGAATATTTAATATTGAACTTATTATACCTATTAATTAATTATTAATTAAAGAAGTAATTAATAATATTATCGATAAGTTATTAATTACCTTAAATGAATTACTTAGTAGATAGAGCGAAATCAGCTTTGTAGTTTAAAAATATGGAATAAATTCATTTAAAAATCGATTGCAAGAAAAATGTTGGTACACGTTTAACATCATTTTTTCTTGTCCATTGTAGTAAACAACAAAACAACAAAAACTAATTAAAACACAAGATTAAACATTTTATTATAAGTTAAGGATAATCCCCATCCTGCATCTTATGATGTAGCTTCTAGTCAATGAACAACTTTGCGTGTGTTAGATTACATTACCACAGGAGTTGAATGAAAATTATCCCGACCTCAGATTACAGTTTTGTGATACTGTGATGCAAATGTGCCACTGACATTTATTTTTTCATCGTCAGAGACGGTTTAGTGATTAGTGAAACGAGTTAATTCCTATTCTCGCAGTCTCTTTCCTAAATCCAAATCAGGCTGATATGCCAAAGAGACGAATTTGGTTTCAACAGGATGATGCTCCGTCCCATTTTGCCCAACAAGGGCGTGAGTATTTAAATACTGTATTTGCGGGGCAGTGGATTGTTAGAAGCGGATCAATCAATGGCCTGCAAGATCAAAAGACTGGATTTTTTCATAAGTTAACAAACTGTTCTTAGTTTTCTCTGTTGTAAATAAAAACGCGCACACGTGATTCCTTGCTCAATCTTCCAGAGTGACATTAAGGGTCATGGTGCGACTCTTAATATCGCGACATTTGGATAAACTTAATGAATCTTTGAACTAATCCTGTAAACGTCGGGTTAGAAGGAAAACGTAAGTCACGTGGATAGTAAAAAACTGAAAAAGAAAAACTTAGTGACAATCCAAGAATTTTTAAAACTACATGTAAATAGTAATACACTCTCACTGTGGTTATACTAATATGTTACTAATTTTAAGCTCGGATATTTGAACAAGTGTTTTATCTTCCAGAGTTAAACCAGTTCACAGGTTTTCCACGAATTCCATTGTTCCATCCTATTCAAAAGAATTTCGCGGTTCATACAGTCAAATGCCCCGCTAATATCACGAAATATCCCAGCAGAGTGCTTTAAATATTATATAAAATTGCATTTGCTAGTTGTTGAAAAAAAGATTTCAGAAAACTCAACTCAAGGAACACCGTATTTAAGGCTGCTAAGAGTCAAATGGCAATCCAATGTGAGTACACAATGAATGCCTAGAGTGACAATATACGTTCATGGTTTCACAATTTGTTCCTTTCACGTTACTGCAATATTTTTCCATTCGAATGCTTAATTGTCTACTCGATGACCGAATGGAGATGAATCAGGACGGACAGGACAAAAGGTTATTTTTGTTTAAAAGCGCGAGATTTATTTTGCCGACGGACGCGTTTGTCGTGTTTGCCAGCCGGATGTGACAGTGCTATTAAGATTTTATCCTTTGTTTAAACGGTTCAATTTTTACTTCGCAGTGAACCAAGTGGATTGCAGATTAGATATACATTTTGATATGTGTTGCAGCATCTACAACATTGAAAGAAATTAAAACCAACACAATGGAAATTGGCAAGGAAATTTACTCTAAATTTGGGTGTGATTCCTTTGGATGATATGAAGAAAAAAGTTTATTTCGAAGTTCGCGATTCCTCTCCTTTTGATTGCAAGGAAAAAACCGTTCTTCCTCATTTTCATTAAAACTGCTTTAGATATTTTGTGGAAATTTGTTAGCGGCCCACATAGAAACACGAAAAAAATTGTTCTCTTGCTTTTTTCCAAATATAAATTACATTTTTAAAATAGCGGTTCATTTCTTGGTCAAAACCTTGTCGAAAAAAGAAGATTTTTTACAAATTAATACAAGTCATTTGATATGTACTTTCTGATTTTAGGTTGAAATATGGTACAGCGCTAGAATCGCCTTAAAACAAAAAAAATGACAAAATTAAAATACAATTCTCTAACTTGGAACAAATTCAGTAAAACAAAGAAAATGTTTTTCTGAGCAATGCTTGGACATGCCGATTAGTATTTGAAATTGCTTTTCCTTTTTGATGTTAAATGCTCTATATAGCGTGATAAAACTTTGATATATGCAGTAATCGGCTATTCTTTTAACTAGAAACCATATTTTTTCCAAGGACAAATCAAGGTACACATGAACTCCAAATTCGAAATTTTTATTCGTTGTCACAGGTATGAAACTTGCAGGTACAGGTTGGGCACTTTATTAGAGGCTTGTACCTTTTCTGAGGAACTACTGATTTTAGAAAAAAAATGTATACAAAAGTTTTATGGCTTAAATTAGATTTTAAAATTATTTATTTTTTATTTATACAGGGTGTTCTATTTGTGCTGGACCAACATTAGTTTTAAATGTCTAGCTCTGACTCTTAAATCGTATCAAAGAAAGTTTCCTGTAAGGCGGATTCCAGAGAAGAAGCTATTTGGAAAAATGTATGCAGAGTTTAGGCAAGGTAGCCTTCTGCAAAAGTCCAAGAAAAGACCACAAGTTATAAAAGAGGAGAAGCAGTTGCATTAACTACTACATTTTGAGAATATACCAGAATCCTCCACTCAAGCCGCGTTGGAGTTGGATGTAAAAAGAACTCGGAAATTGTTTAATATTAAATAAGCAAAAAGCATTTAATTTTTTACCTAGAGGAACGGGGCTGTGAGGCCAGATTACTCTACTGCAATATTTCAATGGACATGTATTTTGATGATAACACCTTGCTTCATATAATTTGGAAGGATGAGCCGATTTTTCATACAAAAGCCCCAATTTTTAATCGGAAAAACACACATTGCTAGAGAGGAAATTTTCATTAATGAAAACTTAAACTCTACACGTTCCTTACCACCGGGAAAACGATATGAATGAATTTTTAAATCAAAATTACAATCTTTGGATAGGACAAAATGGAAATATTTGGTGGCCACCTCGAAGTCCAGATCTTACCCCACTGGACTTTCTTTTATGGGGGACAAATAAGGATATGGTATATAAAGATGCACTACGGTAAATGAACTACAAATGTGTATTAGAGAAGCTGTAGTACAACTAAATAACACCAATTTTCTTTCTAATGCTATTAACCAAATAGAACTTGTTTATACAATGTGCATTATTCAAAATGGTGGACATGTTGAAAACCTACTGTAGATTTTCTATTTTGTTTTTCCCTCCTTTTTACTTTAATTGTTACAGTTACTGTTGTTTGTTGCTTTTACTTGTTATTGTTACTTCTTTTAAATTCTTAAACTTCTAACATAAGTATATATCAAAAATGATAACGTTTTAATTTCCTAACCTATAAATTTCTGTATTACCTTACCTATATAACTATAAAAAGGACCCATCACCCATTACTAAAATCCTTAAAATTCCTTAAAATAATTAAGTGTCATTATTATATATCCTCTGTTATAATTTGTGGTCTTTTCTTGGACGTATGCAGAAGGCTACCATCTTGCCTAAACTGCATAAATTTTTCGAAATAGCTTGTTCTCTGGAATCCGCCTTACAGGACACTTTCTTTTCTACGATCTAAAAGCCAGAGCTGGACTTTTCGAATTCGATAAAAAGCATTCAAGCGTATCTGTTCTTCTTGCACCGTATACATTTTTAACTTAAGTAATAATAATATTGCTTTATTAAAATCACATCTGTCAAACTTTGGCTCTTAATTATAACGTCACTTAATACAATTATAAACACTTATTTGGTTGCGCCTACTAGGGTAAAAAGTGTTTCATAAAAATATTATTATGCCCTTAAAAAAATGGGAGTTTTTTACTATTAATGAAAACTTTATTTAAATATGCGATATTTGAATAAAATATAAGAAAGATATGTTATTATACAATTATTTAAAATAATTAGCTGTCAGTATATTTCGAAAACGAGTTTATTCCTAAAAATTTCGAAAACCATTAGATTTAGGTATAGTATAATATATCCATATTTTAGGTATTTTGAGCTGCTTTGAGAAAAAATATCAAATACATGGGCGTTTCATTTAAAAAAAATGAATACTGCAAGTTGAAATTTTGAAAAAATGTCCTTTAATTTAAGACACCCTGTATAATTTTAAAATACCTAGTCATCGCATATCGTTAGAAGGAAGTTTTTAAAAATGTGTTTGAAATTTGATCAAGTAGTCATTACCGCCAGCAATAGAAGACCATATTTACTATAAGCATAATTTGACATAAAAAAATATGTAATCCCAATGTCTGTCTACAAAATTCGAATAAGTAGTTCCTATAAAAGTGACCGTTATTTTTGGCAAGGATTCTAAAAATATCCAAATATTCTATTTCTATTTAAATTTTAAAACTAATGTTGGTACAGCACAAATAGAACACCCTGTATATATAAAAAATAAATAATTTTAAAATTTAATTTTAACCATAAAACTTTTGTATAAACTTATTTTTTCTAAGATCCATAGTTCCTCAGAAAAGGTACAAGCCCCTACAAATTTCACTGCCTGTGGTAGTTCTTTTATACAAGGAATAAAAATTTCGAATTTGGAGCTCATGTGTTCCTTGATTTGCGCTTTCTAGTTAAAAGAATAACCGATTATTTCATATATCAAAGTTATATCATGCTATATAGAGTATTCTACATAAAAAAGGAAACGCAATTTCAAGTACTAATCGACGTGTCCGAGAATGTTTCGGAAAAACATTTTCTTTGTTTTACTGAATTTGTTCCATTTTAGGGAATTGTATTTTAATTTTGCCTCTTTCTTTTTGTTTTAAGGCGATTCTAGAGCTGTACCATGTTTCAACCTAAAAATCAGCAAGTATATATCAAATGATGGACATGTTGATAACCTACTGTAGATTTTTTATTCTGTTTTACCTTCCTTTTTACTTTAGTTGTTACAGTTACTGTTGGTTGTTGCTTTTACTTGTTACTGTTACTTGTTTTAAATTTTTAAATTTCTATCATAAATATACATATTATTGTACATCGTTGACGATATAAAAAATGATGTTTTAATTTCCTAAACCTATAAATTTCTGTATTACCTTACCTAGAAAACTACAAAAAGGACCCATCACCCATTGCAAGTATCCTTAAAATTCTTTAAAATAATTAGGTGTCAGTAGTCATCCGTCATAGTCAAAATTTGATATTTCTGTCTAAATTACACAAAATTCGAATAAGTAGTTTGTATAAAAGTTACCTTTATTTTTGGCAAGGATTCTAACAATATATATATATATATATATATATATATATATATATATATATATATATATATATATATATATATATATATATATATATATATATATATATATATATATATATATATATATATATATATATATATATATATATATATATATATATATATATATATATATCTCACGTATTGATTCACGGATGGAAAAATGTGATGACACTATATTCCGGGATATCATCCGTTCGCTCGTTGAACTCCGACTGGAATCCTGCAAATCTTGCATCCTACTGGAATCCTGCAGACGTTTCGCCAAAATCTCACTTGGCATCTTCAATCCTCGCGCTCGAAGTGTTTTCGGAGCGCGAGCATTGAAGATGCCAAGTGAGATTTTGGCGAAACGTCTGCAGGATTCCAGTAGGATGCAAGATTTGCAGGATTCCAGTCGGATGCAGGATTCCAGTCGGAGTTCAACGAGCGAACGGATGATATCCCGAAATATAGTGTCATCATATATATATATATATATATATATATATATATATATATATATATATATATATATATATATATATATATATATATATATATATATATATATATATATATATATATATATATATATATATATATATATATATATATATATATATATATATATATATATATATATATATATATATATATATATATATATATAGGGTGTTCCATTTTAATTATACCTTTAAAGCCCGAGGAAAAAAAAACTTTTGGCAAGCTATCAACTTTCTATTTACAAATCTTCTGGACTCCTACCGCCTCGGTTGTTTAAATTGAAATAAAAATAAATATCCATTCGTTCAGATGGACCTACTTTGTTTGATGTCTGGGATATATGGAACAGCTGATCGTGACATTTGGGAAAAACAGTGAACTCCATCTAAACCTAGTAAAAAATGTGTGGATGGTTTATATTAAAATGCAGTTCGATTTTCACCTGCCACGTTTAACTTACGCAATATCCTTGAAAACGGATTTCTCGTTGGGCAACGTGTTTGGCAAATTGCATACTTTCTGACGTTTAATATAAGCCCCTAACTAACTGACCACCCCGTACAAACACGCGGAAAATGCCCCCTAGGGACCCAACTCTGCATTGTTGCGCTTTTGACGGGCGGCCAATTGAAAACTGCGACGGTGACGTGCGCAAATGGTGCACTTATATCAGTCAGAAACGCATGTGAAGACAAACTGAGTCTGGTGTATCGCGTTATTTGCATTTTGTACCAGGGGGCAGAGTCTAATAGGTATATTAAGGCCAGCGTTTGGAATAAATTTCGCGCGGCGTCAGTAGATTGTAAGCTTAAAGTAAGTATCACCAGCCAATATTAACGCAATCGCCTTCAAAAACATAACTTCAAAAAGGCACGCAGTCATTCATTTCATGTTAGTAATTTATTTAATACTAACAAGAATTATAATTGAGAGGTTTAGGTAATACGGACCACATTAAAATTTCGGGTTTAAAATTCGAATTCTTTACTAAATACTTTAAGGTGTCAATGTTGTTTGCGCGCCGCAAAAGGTATTAAAAAATGACTTAAATCGATGTTGGCGTTCCGAATTTCATTTGAGTTACAAAGTAAATAAAAACACTTTGTTACAAAAAATGTAATGAAACAGAATAATTACTTCAAATAGATTGACTTTAAAAAATCGAACAAAAGGCAGTAGAAGAAAACATAATACATTTGATTCTCATTTTTTAGCAAAACCAAGGATATAATAAAATATATAACAGACGTAGAAATATCACGCCCAGCAAATGCAAAAAAAAAAAAAAATTCGTGATTTGTAATAAAAAAAAGATAAGAAAAAATAATACTTATCCAGCCAAAACCAACCTAATTTTTCTTCTTCTACTTTTAATTCGAGATAGCAATACATTTTGCACATTTTAGTTGATTTGAGATTGCAAAAACGTTAAATTACTAAATTTCGTACTGTTCAAACAAAATATTTATTAGTGGCCATTAAACCTATTCGTTTATCGGTCCGAACGGTTCTGCTATTGTCTCTTTTTAACTATGTACGTTAGACAGAGAAAGATGTATTAGTGGATATGTCATATTAAGAGCGGAATAAACACAATTTTAAGACGTTGTGTTGTTTATTTAACTTTTTAAATTGATCATTAAGTAGTTCATTTAATGAAAGAAACTGTAATTGGAAGAAAAACCATCCAAGGATAGAGCTTTTAAGATAATTAAAATTTTAAGATCGTGTAAGCAAGAAAAAGCGGGACCTAACCTTCAATTTTGTTTTATTTGTAATAATGAGACATGGATAGTTGAAAATGATACAATTGGTTTTGGCAAAATATTAATATAAAAACTGTAAAAACCACTAAAGTTCATGCGAACGGTATGTAAAATTTCTGTGGGAAACTTAAATTATAAATGTCACTTTACTTACCGAATAGTCCACTATATTTTAATTATAGATTATAGAATGTAGTATTTAAATTGTCTGATATATTGCATAACATTTTTCTGTGTATTAGTTTTTGGTTACATTTTTGCAGAACAACACGAATTCATTCACTGACATGACTCTTACAATGACAATGACAAATGACAAACGTCAATATTGAAACCGTGCGAAAACATCCGATTGCTCCCAAACCCGTGCGGTAAAATCCCGGAAAGGTCCGAAGTGACTCGGATCCGTGGGAAAGGAAACTGACATGTTAAAGTGACGCTTCCCGCACGCTAGATCGGTATTTATGTATGACCTATCAAGAGACCCACAGACCCCGGGTTTTGTTATCATTTCGTCTGGAGTTGAGGTGATTGCACAAGACACCAACAAACTGTGAAAGTTTCTTCATTTTCAGCGATAAATACTAATAGTTTGTCGTAAATCCGGTTGTTAGAATTACGGATGATGTACACGTTAAGCATGTTTGTATGTATGTAATTGTTTTGTGGTGATATTTTTTACCATATTTCTTTAATCTACAACCGATATAATGCACGTACACAGTCAGTCAATTAAATCCATTTGAAGAGCATTGTGTTAATAGCGAATATAGGAAACGTATAAACAATTTGTAAGGAGCTAATTGAAAAAAGCGCAGCCGAGTACACACACATCCACACACGCACACAAACAAACTTAAAATAATGTGGGAAACAAGTGGACTTCGCCAAAAATGGAACTCGCCTTAAAAATGAAAAACTCCTAGCCGTAGCTGTATTAGCAGCGGCGTAGAAGATCCGTTTGCAAAACCGTTTAGAGGAGATTTGCTTAAAAATGGTTTCCTTTTTCATAAATACAATATAATGTGTGTTATGTTGTTCGTATTATTTATGAGTGGTTGAAACTTTTTTTTACTAACAAACAAATAGTTAAATATAATTAAATTAATATTATATAGTTGAATCAATATCAAAATCAGTTTTAAGGCACTATTCTGTTGAACAGCAACAACATTTGAAGCGGTGTACTAAGACCTAATATGACCGAGTTTCTAAAATTTGACCTATTTGTTGGGCGAATTGCAGTATTTTCCAGATTTGTGATGTATTTAACTCATTTACGCATATCTCCCACCACAAGGTGAAAACATCGATATTTCGATATATAACCTTTAAGCGATTTCGCAGTTTGATGTTTTCCACGGAATCCAAAATTCCAGAACTACCATTTAACCTGTCAGTTTCTTCCTAAAGCAAGGACAGTTTAGTCTTCGAAATCTTACCTCGGTTGGTTGGGTGGTAACAAACAGTGTTTGTATGTATTATTTCTTTCGACTTTATTTCCCTCATTTATAAAGAATGAAGATTTTTGAGAATCTCTTAATAAATTTCGTGCTTAATCGCGTTACCGCGCAACAACATATTTTTTCCGCAAATTAATCAAGAGATTATTGAAATCCCTTACTTCTTAGGTAATTTTAATTCTGTATAATGATAAAGTGATGCATAAGGGTAATCGGCGGCCAAAAGCTATAATTAAATCTTCTTTTTCCTTTTTAATGGCAATCACTGGATTAAGTGATAAAGGTGACTGATTGCATTACACCAGATTGCCATTTGTATAGGTAGAGAGTATGAGGTCTAACACACGTTCCACTAACGGCGTACATATTTTGCCAAATCTTACGTCCATATAGCGAGATGCACCAAATAATAACTGGTTTGTTTCTGAAGACTATTTTGGTGTCTTGGTATTTTGAAAATTCTTCCTCTTCTACTAGTCATATTTTCGGTAGTTTTAGAAGGTGTGGTCACTTGATACGTACTAAAGCACCAGAAGGACAACTTACCCGTTTAGATCCAATTGCGTTAGGAAAATTCGTACAAGATGCGCTACGCCCGTGTGTAGGTAGGTATATGCCGTAATTGATGGTAAGAATCGCTATTAACGGTAAAGGAGAATATATACGATTTCTGTGTACATTTATACTTATTTAATCCGATTCATCCGTTGTAGTCCGTTTAGATTATTATCAAGCGACTTTGAAGATTATACGTATCCAATCAGTTTATGAAGACATTACGGCTCATTTGTCGGTAGGAAGCGGCAATATAGCCGGAGGAACTCGTTGATACATTTTCTAATGGGGCATTTTTCGAACTTATTGTTTCATTTACCGTACACTTCCATGAGGTTCGTATGTACACGAAAAATCTGTTCGCCGTCTGCTGTAATTTTTGTCATTGTAAAACCGCTTTGAGAAGATTTACTGTCTAAATTAAATTTGACGCACCCGTATTATGGGGGCCATAGACACGGTAAAATTTTTAGACCTCTGGCGGCTTTACACCAAATTAAATTATTAATTCGCATTTTTAAAAAAAAATCGAAAAATTCTATTGAACTCACGAAGTGTCAGCAACATGCCAGCAGCCCTTGGAATGACATTCTTTTGTTATTAAAGTAAAGTTTAATCGGAATAGGTGAAGGATTTATAGTCGCTATATAGGGACGCCTAATGTTATTTATTTACGGAGATCACCTACGTGGAATGTTTAAAGGTTTATGAAAAACATTCGATCGTTTAACCGATAGAAAACGGAAATGATTACCAAGAGCGACAAGAAATTACTTTTGCAAATATAGACGACATTAGCATTTTTGTCTTCGGTGCTTCTTTTATGAGCCTCAAAATACCCTGCGAGCTAAAGAACCTTTATATATAAATTACTTTAAAATACCTAATTACCCACCGATCTAGCGTGCGGGAAGCGTCACTTTACCACGTCAGTTTCGTTTGCCATCAATTCAATTCAATATATTCGTGTTGTTTTGCGAAAATGTACCCAAAAACTAACGGGCGTACAAAAAGTATAGTATGCAACACGTTCGGTATATATCTATATATATATATATATATATATATATATATATATATATATATATATATATATATATATATATATATATATATATATATATATATATATATATATATTCCGATTTTGGGCTTTATTTCAGGTAATAATATTGCATTTTAATAACTTCACCTAAAATTTAACTTTTACCATAAATAAGTTTAAATTCCATAAGCTTAAAGCTAATGTAATAAATTTTGACTCGTTGAAAAAGACCAGAGTGTAAATTTGCAATAAAAAGAGGTTGACGAAATTAACGAGTTGGTTGGCTTTAACGTAGAAACGTCAGAAACTTCTTATAGAAAAATAGAGATAGAAATGGATGTAACTAAATTGGGGGTTTAAACGACATTAATTGTTTTTAAAAAAGAAGAAAAAAGAGAAAGTCAACGTTATATATACCTTCAGAAACAACGAGGGATAATTCTGGTTTGATGTCATTTGTTTCATACAAGGAACGTCAATAAAATTTTATGTTTTTGAAGGTAGTATCACTGCAAATCTTTATCTAAGGTAAGATGAAATCTATTTCCAACTAGATCAGTTATTTAGAAGAAAACTTCAATCGACTTTAGATTTGAACGCATGGAATTGTTGAATGACCTCCTACCTCCATATTGTACTTTATTCTGTGGGGTCACCGGAAAATAGATTTATACAATTTGATTATACGAAAAAATATTTCGAAATATTTATACACAACTGTTTGGAAACAAGCTGAATAAGAGTAAGTGCAAATATTTAGGGTGTCCCTTACGCTTATTCCTAAACAGTATTGAATTCTGTGCAAAAGGTTTATATTATATATATATATATATATATATATATATATATATATATATATATATATATATATATATATATATATATATATATATATATATATATATATATATATATATATATATATATATATATATATATATATATATATATATATATATATATATTAGGAACAATTTTCTCTTTTTCAATTATTTGAAAGAGAACTGAGTTATTATTGGAAATATATATATTTCAGTTTCACCCTCTACCTACATCAAAAATGAAGCGAGGTGGGAAAAATTTGTTTACGGCATGGATGGATTCATGAGAAAGTGGCGTGATATTGGGAAAACTTCGCCACTCCATCTTTGCTTAATTGAACATTGGACACACTGTATATTATTTTTCATTTTCATTTATAATAATGTGGGCTTTTCGCAAATGTATAACTAATCAAAATTGCATAGTTGTCATAAAGAATATCTCAAAATTTACAATTGAGCTCGTAAATTTGCGAAGTTTATAGGGAGTCATTTATAATTTAAACATTTTTTTTATGTAGTCCCACACATGTATTTTTTCCCGGGCGGTCTCACCGGGAAAAGACTAGCTTTAACATCGTCCTACACGATAGAAATCATGTACCTCCTTCCTTGACACATCACTAACGGAGAACACATGCTCGGGCGGTGACAGACGGTCCTTAATTTGGATTTCCCAGAAGAGCCTTGTCGGCAGCGCGGTCATTTTTTCAGCGGTACGCCATATGCGACGCTGGCAAAAGTACGGAGTAATTGTTCACGAGTATTTGAACTTGATACGCGTTAATAAGCATTTAAAGAAAAGGAGTAATTAATACTGGACAGGGCAGAATTAAGAAACTTCCTCGAATATGAACTTTAACTGCTTTGTCTGATATAATCAACTTTTTTGACAAACTATAGGTTACTCTAAAACTTTATAGCTTTAAGGTACCAAAAGCTATAGTCTGGGCTAAATAAACTCTTAGTCGGGCCTGACGAAGCTTAATATTTTGTATGATTTTCTACAAAGATCAAGGCGATACTCGAAATACAACTACTAATAGCAAAATAATTTGAAAAAGGGCAGAAATATCTTAAAATCTCAAAAATTCTAATGGATTGTCAAACAGTGAATTTTATGTAATGTTTGGTCGCAAGTTAAAGAAAGACGGCACGAGTCGGCAAGGAAAGGAATGAGATACGGAAGTGATTAAAGGTTAAACGAAGAGACAAAATGCCGCTAGATGCAAAAATAAGTGTTTTAATTTAGCAACTTTCAGTTTGTATACCGGCTGCAAAATTTAACAGAAAGAACGCAATGCATTAAATGTTTAGTTTGTCTAAACTACCTTAATATATATATATATATATATATATATATATATATATATATATATATATATATATATATATATATATATATATATATATATATATATATATATATATATATACATATATATATATATATATATATATATATATATATATATATATATATATATATATATATATATATATATATATATATATATATATATATATATATATATATATATATATATATATATATATATATATATATATATATATATATTCTCACGTATTGATTCACGGATGGAAAAATGTGATGACACTATATTCCGGGATATCATCCGTTCGCTCGTTGAACTCCGACTGGAATCCTGCATCCGACTGGAATCCTGCAGACGTTTCGCCAAAATCTCACTTGGCATCTTCAATGCTCGCGCTCCGAAAACACTTCGAACACAGTGTTATATATATATATATATATATATATATATATATATATATATATATATATATATATGTATATATATATATATATATATATATATATATATATATATATATATATATATATATATATATATATATATATATATATATATATATATATATATATATATATATATATATATATATATAGCTTTCTAGATTATGTTCTTGGTGCTCTACCTTACGTTCAATTCAGGAAATGTTGCTGACGATGATAGAAAAATAAATTTTGACTTAAGAATTCTCGCGGAAGTCTCTCAGCCTCACTGTGTAGCTTAAATCTCTGCTTCTCTTTAATAAAAAAGCTAACTAGGAATGTGTACTATAAAATTTATTAAAATCTAGTTGAATAATTATCTTCTTGAACTCAAAATTTCTAAAAAAATCGGTAAATGTTCTAGAAAGACTACTATTTAACTCAGTGTCTACAGAATTAGAGTTTCTTGAACAAAAAACTGGCTAAAATGCCCCTGCACATATCGTTCATAGACGCAACACTTAGATACAACACTAACCGAAAGTACTTGGGCGTTACGCTGGCCCGCACCCTCTCCTACAACACATTTCCGACCTGTCTGAAAACTGAAGGCCAGAAAAAGCATTTCCTACAAATTGGCGCGAAGAACGTGGGGAACTGATGCAGAGACTTTACGTACATCCGCTTTGAGCCTGGTCTATTCTGCGGCTGAGTGGTTAAATAGTTCGCAAGTTAGTAAGGTAGACGTTACGCTGAACCATACTATACGAATAGTCTTTGGCTGCATGGAAACTCCTCCACTCTACTGTCTACCGTGCCTTAGTAACACTGAGCCATTAAAAATCCGCAGAAGTAAAATACTGCTAAGAGAGTTTAAAAAGTCATCACTAGAGCCACTTCTTCACATCCACCATCCAACAGGATCTCATAGAAATGGGAAGGCTTAAATCCAGAACTCCTCCTTAAAAGACTGATCAACGTTGCCCAGTGGACCGGGAGCCTTCTGTCTGACATCACTAAATAGAGTACGCAATGCATGTATATGCATGTATATGTATAGATAAAACCTGAAACCAGATCCTGTGACTGTGGCGTTAAAAAACAAACCATCCGTCATATTGTTAACGAGTGTCCATTAAGAGTCTTACCAGTTCCAATGAAAACTTCCTTGATGCAACACAAAGACAGTGGTGTGGCTGTAAAATTTAGATGATTATATGAATGTTGTCGGCTAGTATTTATTGCCTTTGTCAGTATTAATAATTGAACCGTATATGTAATTATATACTTCTATATGTATTTTATCTGTTTTTCTCTGTATTCTTTTTGTACACGATATTTAATTGTGTATGGCATGCCATAAGGCGAATTAGTAAATAATTTGGTTTCTGGTCATAGAATTAAAAAGGTCTTAATTCCTCTAATTCGCCCTTTTGTTTGATGCCTGACTGCTTCGCCTCCTCGTCTAGCATCATTTGTATTTGCAGATTTTCTATATTACTTTAAATAATCTTGTTAAAAATGCTTTTTCTTTAATATTATGTTTTTCGTCTGCTGAACTCTTCCAGTTTTGGTTATATTTATGTCGTAAAGCTATCTCAGTTGTAGTTAAAATGTTAATTGCTAGTTGTTGTTTGCAGTTGTGTATAGTATGCATGTTATGGATTGGAAGATTTTTTGTCATCAACTGGGAGCAACTCTCGAATTAAGAACTGAGATCTTTATAAAAAAACTTTTTTTGCAATGAAGTCATTTATTATTTAATTTAGTTTAATCGCGCATTTATTTGATTGGCTGACACATAATAAGATAAATTGTCCCATATCAGGTTGTGGTGTTAATTTAGAATATGTTATTAAATCCGGACTATTTCTCGATTAACTCGTATATCAATTTAAAATTTCACTCGTTTGGGGAAGAAACAATGCTTCGTTTTTTTTTGCTCTCATTGCAATCGACTTATCAATCCGGAAGAAAATGGAAATGTGAAATCAAACATCGCCACTCATAACCGTCGACAGTATCATTAATTTTCAATAAACCTTTTAGCTTAATGTATTTATTTTTACGGGGAGAATTATTACCTACGATTACCGATAATAAATCATTTAATCATACCGCCATATGTAAATTAATCTGCCGACGATCATTTCAAAGATATTGTCTTAGTCACGCTGTGACGTAGTCGATGAAAACTTCATTTGAATAGTAAAAACTAGACAGTTCAGGTGTGGATAAGACAAAGACCCTTACAAAGACGCAACTGTCGGTAATTATATTTTTAATTTCAACAGATGAATACGTTTTATCAGAATCTCAAGGCGTGCGCTAGTACTCTTTTCGAAATAGGTAATTCACGATTCGTTTTTTTAAGCGGTAGTTAATTTACGTGTTAGATTCCCAGGAATGCAGTCTTTGGGACGGGTTGACATTTTTCCAAATTGATAAACGGCATACAAATCCATAAATAAAGATACAAAGCAATACTATTTGATTACATCTGTAACGAGAGCGGTGGGAAATAAATTAAATTAAAAATCGAAAACATTTAATTTTTGAAAGAAACTTCGAACAACAGGATGATTGGCGACACGTCAGCAAGTTCGACTCAGCAAAAACTGACGCAGGAGGAATCCAGAAGTTTTGTAAAAAACAAAAATATTTAATTTTTGACGCACTGAAAAAAAAAAGACACTATTAGAATTGCAGCAGGTTATCCAACTTTTAATTCAACAACCTTTTTTCAGAGATAATCTTTTAGTCTCTGATGTTTAAAGTTCTGAAAGTTTTAAAACTAGTTCTATTATTTACAGTTTTTATTATAGTGACATTATTAGTGACTATATATTAGGCACCTGCAAATTGCCGCATTCGTTCTTGAAGGGAATAATAGTTAGCATCAGCAGATTGAAACATTGTCTATGCGCAATCCCGAAATAAAAATCCTGCAGTTTTATGAAAAGGGGCCACATGAAAAACGGGCTTTAAGGGAGTACTTTAAAGAAATAAAAATTAATTTGACACTGCTGTCCAAATGAATTATTTCTTAGGTAATACATATCTGATCCCATGGTCGATTAGATTTTTCATGTTCTAAGGAATGTTTAAGACCTTGGGTCAACAAAAATTAGTTAAAGTATGTTAGTACTTACTAGTATACTCGTTTGGAACACCAAATTTTACAAAATCATGTGGTATTATTTGCAATCTGTCAATACCTACCTCAGTGCCTCATTCTATTTATAAAAGTCATTGTCGGATTATATTTGCCACACTAAGCTCGATAACATGCCGATTTAATAGCAGGTTATATCATCAGCAGGCATTTTGTCCTACGAGATCTGCTTCTGGGGGTGGGCCTAATTGTCCAATTCCTGGGAAAATAGTTTTGCGAAAGAAGAAAATAGTGAAAATTATAAAACAGTTTCCCAACTAAAGAATTCAAAATTTCAACTATGACGTCCGTTTTTATTTATGAAGTTTTTGCGTATGTATTCTGGCAAAATTGTACTTTAAACTTAAATAATAGTAATAAATAATAATAATAAATAATCCTCTTTCTAAACGTATCCAAAAATTCCCCGAAAATATATAACATACCACCAATACTTTAAATTATAAAGGCAGTTAAAAAAATTTATTTCTTGCAGGAAGTGTTTTAATTTGGTATTGTTATAATTATCCTCCATTTTATTTCCACTATTGGCTAGGTTCGTTCTTTTTAACCCATGTCCATGGATTAATACAGATTGATTTAATACGATTAACGATAACGATACGAAATAAACAAAATCCAACGTCAATAGAAATTTTAATTTTTAATTTTAACGAAAGGACTAGACAAATACTAAATGTCGCCAACCCATCTCTATTCAGCATTTAATTTGAATAATTGTTATTTATACATCAAACGTTTAAGTTGGTTGAAAAATAATAAATTAATTTTAAAATTGTTAAATAAGAACAAACGTTGTTGTTGATTAATTCAAAAATGTTAATAGTAATTTAAAACGAAAATAAGGAATACATAAAATAATATAATAAACGTTCAAATCGGAGTTCAAAATGAAAGGAACAAATTCCACGTGTAATTTTTTTGGATTGCACTTCGGTTTTAAACAGTAATTTCAAAGGAATTTTTAACAGCTATGTGTGTCTGTGTGTGTAAAAATTCTTAACAATAGGTAAGTATTGTTATGCCTCATTTAAATAAAAATAATACTCGATTTTGCTAAGCACATATTTTCTAAAATTAACAAATTCAGCCACTACCTACTTATCTAGTTAGTGCTTGGAAAAAACATTAAAATAGTGTTTTCTTGGCTGGAGAGAAGGATGCTTGCAAAACAGTTAGACATTAATGCGCGGTTATTGAAAAACCGCCTGAATAGGAATGCGAAAGACATTTATCTGAAAAGGGGCCATCGGCTTAGTACAAAGTAAATTAATTTTAAAAATAATGGGCGGGTGTGAATAATATATTATTAAGAGAATATTCTTCCTAGTTTTATGGTCGCTTTGTTAATTCGAAGTTATTAAAATTGTTGTTTACATTTTATGATCCCACTGAAAACTAACTGTTGATGTGATTGCCTTGACTATTCGCACCCTACGTGTTTATGAACAAAATTTGAAATAAAGGCGACATACCAATTTGCTGTTAATCCAAGTTCTCCGAGAAAATCCCCTTTTCGTTTCTAATAATTGAAATTTTGACGGGTTAATTTGTTAGATGTTAAACTAAAATTGCTGACAGTCAAATTGAGCTAATAAAATCGCAATTACAGACTGACGTCAGCGGAAGGGCATTGGATATACATTCTTGTACGAAGGAAATAATCAATTACTCGAATCTCCGTAAAGAGCTTTTATTCACAATACAAACAATCTAAATCATCTCGTAGTCATTAATCGTCGTAATCTAATCTGAATACAATGTTGCACGAAAACTTTACAGCCATTCCACTACAGTTGCTACCACATTCGTCAGGCATATCACATTGTAAAATTCAAGGATTATATCCGTATGTAACCACAGCTTTAGAAATAAATAAAATTAAGCTTTTGAAACTTTTCAAGTCAGAACGTTTTCTTTTATTTTATTTATTTATTATCTCACTCCGGCTTTGCCCACCGTGGTTTACTACTTCAACAGGGAACATAAACATTTTTTTTAATTGTTTAATACGTTCGTTTATGTATAGAAATAACTCATACCAAATATCAAAACTGAAAACCTAATTTTTAAGTCGCAATAAATAGTTCAAGTTGCGACACCCGGCTATTCCTTTCAAACGACACTAAACGCGCTGGAATAATCGTGACGTCATACCGCTGCTTATAGGTTATTTGTGTTTATTTTTGGATCTTGTGAAGTGTGTTTGTATTTATTCTACGCCAGTTTATATTTGCGCTTAGTGTGCTTTACATGATAATAATGGAAGAAACACAAGAACAGTATTATAAATCGTGCCAGTCTGTTTGGGTACAACCCATAAAATGCCAGATAAACTTTTTATTCGTCTACCAGAAACTAAAAGCCGTCTTTTTTCTTAACATTATGTTTATGTGTCACTTTAGCCCTAACCGTGCAAACATTTTTAACTCTTTGAACACCGATCCTATTGCAGTCTCCATAGAAATGGCCTCCTGATGTATACAAAATGAAGAACACTTAAGTTATCAATGCCCATATACTTTAAAATCAGTATCTAGGTTTCCACGGGTTAAAGGAATCCTTTTTGTTTTTTTTTTGTTTTTTAAGCGCGTTTTTAATTGTATAAACTACTTTTATAAGCAAATTTTGTTCAAGTTACCTATTGGAATCGAAGCGTCTGTTTTTCAGAATCAAAGATATTGCTAAGTCACTCAACCAATAAATGAAATATTTATTTTCAGTATTGATAATATTGACTACTTGTTACCAACAGTAGGACACCTAAGACAAAAATCTATAAATCTTTTTGGACTTTATATATTATAATTTGCGATATACAAATTACTAATATAAAATCATTATCAATTCATAATTAAATAGAATTCAGAAATGCAGAAAACATATCTTTTACACAGCTGGAAAGAGTATTCATAAGAATATTGTTTTAAATTAAATTATAATTGGGGAACGAATGATGTGAAATGTGACCGCAGGAAGCAGGATAAAACTTAAAAAGTTGGTTGTCTGTTTTGAAAAAGTAGAAAATAGAAAATGTCAACATTACTATTTAGTTTAAAGCAAAATCAGCAACTTATTACTACCCACAAATTCCAGAAAATTCGTCTAGTTCTGATAACACAGGTATTAACAGAGGGCAAATGAAAAGTAAATATTATGGGAATTATACTTTGCCACTGATATTTAATTTTGAAATTGTTGGAATACTACTACTTATCTTGGTACGGTTTATAATCGCCAATTTGAAAATTTTGATTGTTTGATTCAGATGTTCTTATTTTATATTTTGGACAGGTTGAACGGCGCAAATAAAGAATATTTCATTTTATATTCGAAATATTGAGATTTTTTTATAATTACCGGATAATAGTATATTACACAACAAGTTTGATAAACAACGCTTTAATCAAGAGCAGAAAAAATAAATTACAAAGCCATACACAAAAATTATGACATTCTGTATAATCTTCGAAGTTTTCAGCATCAAAACAAACCAAAGAAGCAAAAGCAGTCGGTTAGTAGAGTTCTACATGACACAAGGTTCCGGTTCCGCCAAAACACAGAGCTCAGTCACCGGATAGATTTTTTTGGGGGCGATATTATTTTTGCCTAAGTTGCACTTCTGTAACATTTAATGTTGCGAATTGGTAAATAAAAATTTTACGAAATACCATTCCGTTTCCCATTTATATTCGCCGATAATTGCTCGAATATGTTCCCGCAACATTGTCCACTCGGATGGCGAATACTTTGCACAAACGGATGGCATCTCAACAACGTCGCCGCGCTCGATTAAAGAAATAAATACGGTAGCGAACGTTTGTCTTAGGGAATTCTCGAACTTCTGTTTGGATATTTTGAATACGTGGCTAGAATTACGTCCGATGCGGACTTCTTATTTTAAGCGTGCCGTCGGCTCTTTGTCGGAAACCGATAGAGTCGCTGCTTTTTCGCGGTTTCGCCGATAAATCTCCTTTAATCGCTTAATGTGGTAACGAGATTCGGTTGTAAGTGAGAATTCGCGCGTCGTGATTGGCGGGTCCTTGCTGGGGTCTCTTCTCCTGAGACTTTTCCAACAACAGATCCGCGAATCGACGTAATCAATCGGAATTACTTCACACGACCTTCGCACCGTTATAATAGGAAGATGATTTGTCTAAAGGCGGCCGCCCACGCCAGCGCCTGCTGGTGCGCGCCGGACCGCGAGACTTTTCCAATTTCACGGAACATCTAAAAATTTATTTTGTTGAACTCAACTAAAACAATTAAACTAAGGATTAACAAATACCAACAACAAAATTCAAAAAAAAATCCAATATGTATTCAGAAAAGGACACAGCAAGAAACGTTGACGCGGCGATTGAACAAATATAGAATTAATGTTGATGTCATATGCAATGCTGGATTTGGATAGGCAACGATTCAACGACCTTCAATTACTCTAACCTATACAACGGCCTACTTGTCTCTTTTCTCAAAATCCATGACTGCTTTTCTCTGTGAACCATTTAGACAGTGGTAGTTCTCGTTTTCAAATGTCGGTTGATCGTCAGTTGTTTAGGTTAGTGAATTTGAATCAATATTATAAGCTTATCAAATTAGTAAGAGCAATTTTTATCGTTACTGTAATTTTCACCTTCATAATAGGTAAAGCAAAAATATTACCATGTAACCTTTAATTTCATATTCCATGGCGGACAAAAACTGTGTTTTTGTCTGCCATGGAATAGCTTTTTATTATTATTTATTATTCTTTAAAAGGGTGCTAATGGTGATTCAGGCGATACAATAATGAAAAATGTGTGTGTTTGAGGTATGAAAAATTTTCACATAGTTAATCCATGCAAAATTTTTGTATACAATATCTTGCCCTTATATAAAAGGTTTCAATTTTGCCATTGGTCATTACGACCAGCATAGGTAATTGCGATGCATTGATTAATTAAAAATTGACTGACGAAGTTACTTTTTTATAATACACATCTATCAGGATTCGTGTTTACCAAGTGACTTCAATTTCTTGGCTATTACAAAAGTTTTGTATTACTTTACTTTTTATTATTTAACGTTTTTCGCATACACATTATTCAAATACGGATAAAATATTTGCAAATAAATGTAAACATTCAAAAATTAACGCATCCAGCAAATTGTCGTGACGATAAGTTAGTATTAAACCCAAATGTCAGCCAAAACGTAGATACAATACAGCTTATTAAATAAGTGTATTGATTTAACGCCAAAATTCTACGTGTGGGGCTAGCATTATCTAAAGCCAAAGTCAACGTCGCACATACTACAAAAACGAGTTTAACTTTAATCCTTATTTGTAATGACAGGAATTAGCGAACAAATTAATATAATTTGTTATTCGAGTGATAAATGCTTATCGTGAGTACTACGAAAGAATAAATATGCAAAAGTCGCAGATTATCATTAGTTGACTGGTTTTCAATAATTATTATAAAATTCACTTAATAATAAAAACCTTAACAATACTTCTCACATTGACCAGCAAACATTCAAAAATAAAACGAAAAAAATAGAGTAGGCCGAACCTGTTTCTTGAAAGTTCTTTCAACTTAGTTAATATATATTTTCTTCTTTTTCCAATAGTATTTTTATTTATTGATGCGTTTACAATTACATATTGCCTAAAATATTTTAATGCGCACTACCAGTTCTATTCTACTAAAAAAAGAAAGATTATGTGCAAAAACGTTTTTAATTGCCTTCGAGCGCTTCTCGATAGGAGGCACACTCGAAATGACGCAGAATATTAAACGCTTCAATTACTTCGTAGTAGGCTCTGGCGACCCACGAGAAATTTCGAGGCCAATATGCTCACAGTAATCTTGAATCGTTGCAAAACTAATTAAACGAATTAAAATGACACAACTGTTGATATCGGGAAATATTCTGGATAGTTACAGGATGTTCTGGAATTCACATCATATAATTTAATGACCCCAATTGCAGTTAAAAAGCGCTATTTCTGCATAACCTTATCCGGACGAATATTGTCGCCGTCCATCTCTCTGTTGCGTGACACTTATCAGACCAAATACCAAATGATCGCACATTACTCATTTGCAATTACCAGCAGCAATGTTCTTATGTTTCTTTCTATCTCATTACATCGCATATCTTTGCTCCCTTCTCTTGTATATCCACAAGTGTTGTGTGAAAGTCCCTCATTGGAAGTCTAAATAATGCCTGAGGCTCATTGACTTACTAGTTTTAATTATCTGCCCCTGCCTGGTTAGGAAATAAATATAATTTTCCTCTTCTTTTGAGCTAAAGGTAGCTTCTTTTTACAAAACTTCTGGATTCCCCCTGCGTCGGTTTTTGCTGAGTCGAAATTACTGACGTTTCGCCAATCATCCTGTTGGCTTCTTTAGAGCTTGACTGTAACTGGCTCGTATTTTACTGTTTGTTTATAGATTACTATAGATTCTCGGATTTTTCGTTGGTAGAAGAGCTGATTACATGCAAGTATTTTAGTTTTATAGAATAAAATTTTATGTGCAGTTTCATGAGTGTGTTCGGCAACAGCTGATATTTGTCTTAGTCGTAAGGCTCTTTCGTGTTCTTTGAGAATAGTTGATATTTTTCGTCCGGTCTCTCCAATGTATTCTTTGCCGCATATGCATGGAATGCTGTAAACTCCTGGCATCTCAAATTTTGTCTCTGACGGACCGAAGATGTTGAGAAATTTTTGGATAAGTGGTAAATCTGGTTTTGACGTTATACTTCTTTAGAACTTTTGATATGTGGTAAGCGATGTTTTGAATGAATGGAAGGACCACAGTGGCAAGTGTGGGATTGCTTTCGGCCTCATTGCTTTTTTGAAGTTGTGGTGAAATATATTTAGTGATGGAACGCTTAATATCTTTAATATAGAAATTGTTAGAGAGAAGAGCAGAGGTAAAGTGTTTTAATTCTGTTTTCAGCGACTTGGGCTGAGATCCAATTGAACCCACAATTAAAACATCTGTAGTCCTTGCTTACATTCAAACCATCACTGACCACATATCAAAAGTTCTAAAGAAGCATAAGGTCAAAACCAGATTTACCACTTGTCCAAAAATGTCTCAACATCTTCGGCCCGTCAAAGACAAAATTCCATTTGAGATGCCAGGAGTTTACAGCATTCCATGCATATGCGGCAAAGAATACATTGGACAGACCGGACGAAAAATATCAACTAGGCTCATAGAACTCGAAAGAGCCTTACGACTAAGACAAATAAACTGACCAGCTGTTGCCGAACACACTCATGAAACCGGACATAAAATTTTATTCGATAAAACTAAACTTCTTGCATGTAATCTGCTCTTCTACCAATGAAAAATCCGAGAGTCTATAGAAATCGATAAGCAACCTAACAATCTTAACCGTGACTCAGGTCACCAATTTGGGAATCAGTCATCCGATACGGTGTTTATACCCCTCATTAGCGCCCCCCTCTAACAATATATAAGCAGGTACAGAGTAAAATACGAGCCAGTTTTACTCGAGCTCTGAAGAAGCCAACAGCATGATTGGTGAAAAGTCAGAAATTTCGACTCAGCAAAAATCGACGCAGGAGGAATCCAGAAGTTTTGTAAAAAGTATTACAGTAGCCTGTGGAAGTTTCTTTGAAAAATTAAAGGTAGCTTTTTAGGTAATGGATGTTAATGGAATGTTAGTTATAATTTCGAAATGAATAGCAAATACTGAAACAGTGTGTTGTAACCGAAAGAGAAGGTTTATGATTCGAACGAACTGAAATAAATGCGAAATGCGTCGTGGCAAACCTAACCTCAGCCATAATTAACAAATAATTGAACCTAATGTACTCGATAACTAGCTGTAGCCATTATATAGTTACTATTCACTCATGAATTTCATAACACGTATAAGTCCGACTATCTAAAAACTAATTAATGATTTGAATAAAGCAATAAATTGTGGACACTATATCTATAGCTTGGATAATAAGTAAAATTTAATAAACTTCGTGTAGAGAGAGCTCGGGGCCGAATAGGCAATAACATTGTTGAAAATATTGAAAACCATAAAGCGAAGAGAGGTCAAATATATCAGACATACCGTCGCCTTGCATACGTAAGGGTGTATCTTAATTTTATTTATTTAAGTTAAATTTTGCATCTTATAAAAATATCCACTTAAAAAATTTAGTGCTAAGAATTTGTCTTCGTTTTCTCACTCACAAAAACTGTTCTCTAGTTGTTTTAAATTTAAAACGGTTGTAATGTGGAATTGGAAAATTTGAGATACACCTCCTTTTCTGCAACAAAATTATCGGAAAGCAGGTTCCAGGTAGATAAACAGCAACATAGATGAATGAATAATTTGCAGCACATCCGAGCAGCTGTCAACAAAATCATAATAATCAATACTGATTAAAAGACTATGACCGGGGAGGTAGATCTCAGGTGCCTTGAAGAAAACTTACCCATAAACACATAAAGGGCTACCACGTCCGAGTACGACTTAAGCGCCAGTGATGTCAATTGAGAAGCCAAAGGAAGGCATTTAGGGTCCACACGCCAAGGACGATCCATTGGAAGATTGAACCAACTCCGAGAATTTTTTGTAGAAGAACATTTATATTATGGTACCGGGCGAAGAAGAATGTCGTGCAACTCCAAACTTTAATTCCGGCCTTGAATGTCGACGACGGTTCACCTATCGAAGGTACCAAATCGCTGGCCTTTTTCGATTGACGATTCCGAGTGCGATGTTCTCCTAACTTTGCGCTCGCGTGAGAACGAGAGAACCTCGTCCCGTCCCAGGGAGCGCGGAACTTGGAACGGCGCGCATAAACTTTTGAATATGCAAAAGCCGTCGATGATGCACTTGTTGCCGTCGACAACGGATCGACTGCCACTTGCCGGCTGGTGGTGCCACGCCTTCCTTTGTCGCAGTTACGGCTCCGCTTGACGCTAGACGTAGTAAATTCGACTAGCTGTCAAAATATCCCATTTAATAATACCGCGATCTGCGAGTGCAACGACGTCGTATATATGGACCTGCCGTATCAGACCACTATCGGAGCCGATAAAACTTTGTCCGTATCATGGTCGTTCACATAACACATTGGTGGTATTGGATGGTGAAAATATCAATTCGTTTTATTAGTCGAAAATACAGATTATTTTACGCGTGCTGTTTATCAACTACGTTGTGTTAAGTCTTTACAATTAAATTAGATCAAAAAATGTTCAGATTTTCACAGTTATTTATTACTTTATGACGGCTGTTTCGACAACACCTCACCTTTATCAAATACAAAACATTTCATTTTATTAATCTCCATATCTTCCAACAAATTTGATTTTTTGCTTTTTGTTTCACTATGTAAAATATCAAAATTATCGTGAATTTCTGAATTTAAATGAATGGCATAGTTAGAATTCCAACTTTTATTTTTATACGGTCTTTTATGTTCGTTAATGCGTTTCTTAACTGTTCTACCTATCTGTCTGATATAAATTTTGGAATATGATCCACATTTCAACTTGTAGACTCCGGACTTTTGAGTTTTTCGTGATTTAGTTTTATTGTTTTTAATAATTTTCCAAATTTAGATAGATGTTTCGAAATTTTCTTGCTAGATTCTCCTATGCATTTTATTGTTTTTTAAATTTTGGGTTTGGTATTTAATATGGGATAGACAGTATCTGTCACATCTTTCAATTTCATCATTGCAATTAGATTTACAATTCATAAGTCATAATTTTTCTGGATAATTAAGAAAATAACCGTAGCATTTGATTACAACGTGGCTCCTACTTGGTGGTATTGGTGAATCCGGTATTTTTTACATTTTTGGATTCCGCAAACTATTTGACAAATTATGGGCAGTTTTCTTCTGTCTTTAAATTCAATTTAATTTTGACCTTAGTATATAGGCAGCTGGGATCAACCAACGATGGCTTAAAAAAATGTTAGTGTATTTTTTTAGAAGTTATTTCAACTAAGGCAACTAAAGCGACTTTCTTATAGAAAATTTTATGTCCCTGTAATAGATATTTACGGAGTCAAAGCATTCTAAATAAAAATGTTAAAAACAAATAAGAAAACAACTTGTGTGCCATTGAATACTCAAATTTACTTTCATCTCCGGTGAAACTGGAATTGAATTTATTCACTGCATATTCTTAAAACATTAACAAAGTACTGTCGAAAACCAGACCTTTTTATCTTTACCTCTGTACTTAAGTTGCGAACCGTTTGTTTTGTATGAAGTTGAAATTCAATTCGTAGTTATTGAACGGATTAAAAAAGTTAAGACAAAATCTGGAACTGCTACAATTGTAAAGGTTCGATGTCCTTGTTCTCTCTCCCTGGTTATGAACCAAAATTGAAATAAAGAAAGCATGCACTGAAAGTAATTTAAACACTTATTAGTTAATATTAAAGCCGCTTCAAAATATTCGACAGTGATTAAGTGCGGTAGTAATACATCAACTGGTGCCAATGAACTCGAACTTTTGATTTGATTGTGGCGATTGAATAGATGAAACGAACTTGTTAACTGCATAGATCTTGGCTAGTGATGATTTTGGTTACTTAAGTATTGTACGACGCAGCAACGGATGTTTAGGATCAATGACCACCCTTCCGTTATGACCATGGTTTGTTTATTGTATTGGTATCACTAACTGAATATCACTAAGCAAAAGAATCGCATAGATCATATATATGAAAATGAACGAAAATCTACAAAACACATTCTTATTCAAAAAAATGCCGGTGCAACTCTTGTTCAAATGAAGATTCTCAAAACTGTAAAAAGAAAAACAATGTAGCATTTCGAAATGACTATAATATTTAGCTTAATGAAGGAGCGATTGAAGAAATATTCATATTTTTTTCTACAACTATCAACTATCATATGATGATCAGAACACATGAAACAATTACACAAAATAAACAAAAAATCTGCAGCAAATATTAGCAAATAAAATCGTGACTAAAGTACCCGAAAGTATCTCGTGACCAAAGATCACGTTTCAAAGTGACATTTTGGGCATGCTTACCCAGTTAATAATAGTAAGGAGTAGAAAAAATTATTACAAGTTTATTTTTTCTTATCGAAAGTTGTTGAGAATTAAAAAAAAATGTTCATTATCATTTATTACTTTATCACATTTTTGAAAAAATGTTTTAATAAGTGTTCAAAGGACAACTAGTTTTAACCGACGTGACACTACACTACATAAGCTTTAAATTAGAAAACTCTATATTACGGATTACTACGAGTCCTCCAAGGAGTGTTTATATAACATGACATCTTTTTGGTATTTTAATGTAACGTTGCCAACTTTTAACTTTTATAACTATTTAAAGAACATATTTTCCCATGATCTGCTTAGAAGAATCGTAATATGCAAAAATGTATATTTGCTTCATAAAAATACATATTTTTGTATTTATATGAAGCAATTGAAAATATTTTTGAAAAAATTATATTTTTATTTTATGCAATGTCTGCTGTATGCAAACAGTAATAAGAGATATAGTACTTTGCCATAGTATTTTGTTTGCTCTTGTGACCACTCCTTAACCCATCACTTGTATAATTTTTCGCCCTGCAATTATTTCTAATAGACGACTGGGTTTATGTATATGTTGCAGTCAAAGCATTCATTTAGTAAATGTATACATTTACTAGCCAATGCTAAACTTCGTAGTTAAAGTATTCATTTTAACCGGAATGAATATATGTATGCATTCACGGACTGCTCCTAGTCAAAGTGGGAAGTGGGTTAAATTTACCGGGAAACCTAAAACCTAACCTCTTTATTCGTGCTGCACCGTTTGCCGTTTGTTGTTTTTCCGTTTGAGATTCTTGGTAGTGAATTTTTTTAATTGTATGTGTCCAGAGTAATTAATAATTATTAATTATTTTTTTAGTCATAAATATAAAATGGATAAAGAAGCGATGAAAGTTAAATTCTACGAATATATTAACAATACTCCACAAAAAGCTAACGGCTTTCGTATGACTGCGGAAAGATATACAAAATTAATAAACGATGTTAAATCCGCTAAATCTGCTCAGAAAAAAGAAAATCATCACTTCTGGTTACTAAAACATTATGATATAGTGTATGTATGTAATGTGGATAAACTAATTGCACCAATAGCAAATGAATAAGTGCTGTATTATGTTACAGTTGAAGAATTGTTTGAAGTTTTATATGAAACTCATTTATCAATTGGACATGGTGGACGAGACAGAATGAAAAAGGAACTTAACCTTCGTTTTAAAAATATAACAGCACAAGATATTCAAACATTTTTAAATAATTGTAAAGTGTGCCTTAAAAAAAGGGCGAATGAAAAGAAAGGCTTGGTGGTGGTGGTGTTTTCTCATTTTAATTTAAGATGTCAAGTAGATTTAATTGACTTCCAATCACAGCCAGATAAATTTAAATTTATATTGATATAGCAGGACCACTTAACAAAGTTTGTTATTCTTAGAGCTCTTAAGAATAAGACAGCTACTGAAGTTGCTGATCAACTCCTTCGATTTTTTTTACTATTTGGGGCACCATCTATTTTGCAATCGGACAATGGCCGAAAATTTGTTAACCATTGCTGATTTGAAAGGTTTATGGCCTGAATTAAAAATTGTTCATGGAATTTTTATGTTATAACTAGCTCTAGTGCAATAATCAATAATTAATTTAATTATTCGCTAAACTAAATTTTATTTTGAAATTCATCAATTAACGCTTTGACTGCAGTTGGTTAGTAACTGCACGCATTACCTAGTTAATGGATGCAGTTACTACTTAAAGTGTTCATTCCAATAAAATGGGAAGTGAATGTATGCATTGGGTAGTAAATGTTTACATTGACTAGAATGTACACTTTGACTGCAACATATACAATTGACAAACAGACCCCATACGATATTGTTACTAATCAGAAGATCCCCCATCAACAAACGAACATTCTAACCACAGCTCGCAATTTTTTTCTTAAGACTTCTTCTTCGAACTTCTCTTTTATCGGTGCGCTTTCGTTACATTGATGTGCGCGATAAATTACCGCTTTACCGTTATCTAGTGTAAAAATTTTAGTCGTTGTATTTGTTCATCCAGTATTTTAATAACCAATTAACGGCTTATCCAAGAGCGGTTAATGGGGTTTAGCTTCTCGTGTTGGCCATCTTTAATTGGTCGTCACCGCCGTTGTTGCATTTAATGAAGTATTCTCCGACGCTGAAAACTAAATTAAACCTAAAGAAAAATAATAGACCGAATCACTATACAGCGGAGACTCTATTATCCGAACGATGTTATTTTGGGAGTTCCCAAGTCCCGACTGTCTGCGAGCGTCGGTGATTTTGAGGTTCAAATTAAAGGTATATCATTTTTTTAGAGTAGATAGATGTTCTCAATTGCTAGTATTGCGCCATTAGTATTAGGGGATCCCCCATTGGGCGAAAAAATTTTTATTTAATTGTCTGTTTGAGCTAAGGCGTTCAGATTTATATCTTTTTAAACAGCCTATGAAACACATAAACTCATGAAAAATTGACGCGATGGGACTTCGGCGTCTACGTTTTATTTTTAGATTTTCGACTGTTTATAAATGTTTATAAGTGTCCGAAATTTGCAACTACCGACTTGAAATTTGTCAAACGTATGGAGCTTGCCTCCTTAACGAAGTCTATTGAAACTGGGGGGGGCTGGGGGGTCGGGAAGTATTTTTAAAAAATTAAAAATTCCATTTGCAACGTTTCGAGAAAAAATAGTTTCTCAAAAAAACGGTACATACGATCGAAAAAATTCTTGAACTAAAAATCTCGCGAGATCCAGACCAAAAGCTTTTATTCCTGATGATTCTTTAAAAATCTACAGGATGCGTCCGTAATTTGTAAAAAACTGAAAACTAGAAGGCTGATTTGTCATATCCACACCTAAACACCAGAAGTTAAGCACATTCAAATTTCAGGTATTTTTTTAATTTGGATTTTTTTTTTGCTTTATTTTGGCTCAGAAAAAAAATTCTCGAAAACTATTTAGCCGATCGGCAAAATTATTGAGCCAGGATACTCGAGATATCCAGGAGTATAACTTTTATTTCAGGCGTTTATTCCATTATATCGAGAAATATCTGAAAACCCTTACAATTGTTCTTTCCCATAGTAAATTTTTAGCCGTAAATCAAAATTAGTAAAAAATGTGGCAAATGGTTTAAATAGTGTTATAGGCCACATCGAGAGCTACAATTTTAGTAGTTACGGTTTTCGTCTGTCACATACGCTGTTCGAGATATTTGGAAAAATCCAAATGAAAATCATCGTTTCTCGCACTCGCTCTAGATTCGATAATTTACTAATACGACGTAATGCACGGTTTCAGAAAGCAAGTATGTTCTCGAAAACAATTTACTCTATTGGAAAAATTCATATACCAGGAACGTGGGAGATCCAGGGCTATAACTTCTATTTCGAACATTGAATCATATACAGAGTGTACCGTTTATGGATAAAAACGTCAAAAAGTTACTAGAAATTTCCGTTTTTGAGTGCAAATTACTAGCGATAAATAAAAAAAGATGTGATAATAATTTGATTTGAACAGTATCGAGACGTGCATAGTCATTTTGGTAATTAACTAATTTACTGCACACTTCAGTTAGAAAATCCCCAATACCACCAAAGTTCCTTAAGTATAGGGACCTAAAGCAGATGACCGAGAACGCTCGATGTAGACTGGGTTTTTCATGACACTGATATTGAGGTAAAAGTGACGAGGGTAACGGAGAAAATGTTATTGTTCTATTACTTTTATTTTCATTTTTGCGTATTTAAACAATATTACTTTTTTCCCACGTGTATTGTTATTGTTAGCTCATTTACTTATTTATTTATCTTTGTTGTATATTGCCTTGATGCAAGTTGTTTTACGGAATGTTTTTTACACAGTCGGTTAAGTCAACAACTGCCCTTTGCCGAGTGAAAATAAAGGCGTTTTCATTTATTTATTTTATTTTTATGTTATCGGTTTATTCCAATAATTCTTATAAATTTGGACTGTATATTTAACTTAGCAACATTATTTTTCAACAATATCTGGTAAGATATTTTTGTTCATCAATATCGCTGGTAGTTCAACATGTAAAGATTAGTTTCTTAACAACTAAGCATAAACACTAGACAGACTAGACAACACAAAAAACAAATTAAAAAGCAGAATGATGTTTTAAGTTGCCTAAAATTCCTTAAAGTTCTTATGTTACTTACGTAGCTTTGGTCGTTAAATGCATCTTAAACGGATTTTCGCAAAAGGTTGCATTATGTATTCGTCTTAGGTCTAACAAACGATATTTCCAATATTTTCCAATAAGCCTTAATCAACAAATAAATCAACCGACACTAAACCCTGAAACAGTTTGGGAAAATTTTTAATTCGTACATAATCCATATATGATTTGCATTATTAGGCCGTTAAAATTCCTTGACTTAACTTCGTATGTTATAAACGGCCACCATTTGTCAAGAAGTTAATTGCCGCATTTAAATATTTTGAACTCGGTACTCGAGCTTAGCGTTCTCACTCTTTATAATTTAAATTGGTCAGTTACTAGTAAGTACGTTTCAGAATCGCTTTACAAAAATTAATGAACTTTATAAACACGCCCAACTTTTACTTGAATAATATATAATGGGTGTTTTATTTCGATGTATAGAACTTTAAGTTGGCATTACTGCTCACGATGGCGACCGATTTAACAGCTGTCAAATGATTTATTCTCAGTTTGGTTTGGCAATTCATCATGAATAGACTCACGCCTTACTCAACGCTTGCAAATAGTGCAATTTTATTTCGAAAATAATGGTTCTGTGCGGAATACGTATCGCGCACTACGTCCATTTTATCGTCGACAAAATCGTCCATCAGAGCAATTAATTCGATTAACCATGGAACGTTTTCGCACCACGTTTGCTCTTATTGATAACTCGCATCCCCAGAGACAGAAGAAGTTGTTGCTGCTGTAGAGCGTAGCATTGAGGAAGACCCGAATGAGTCCATCCGCCATCGAGCGCAGGAATTGGATCTGTGTCCATCACTTTATGTAAGATTTTGCGGAAGCATCTTGGTTTACGTGCTTACAAAATCCAACTCGTGCAAGAATTGAAGCCAAACGATCATCAAGTAAGGCGTAGATTCGTCGAATGGGCCCAAAACGAGATTGCCGTTCTTCCCGATTTTCATAAGCGAATTTTGTTTAGCGATGAAGCGCACTTCTGGTTGAATGGCTACGTCAACAAACAAAACTGCCGCATTTGGAGCGAAGCTAATCCTCAAGTGTATGTCGAAACACCGTTACATCCAGAAAAACTGACTGTTGGGTGCGCTTTATGGGCTGGTGGAATCATTGGTCCGTACTTCTTCAAAAACGATGATGACCAGAACGTTACAGTCAATGGTGATCGATATAGAGCTATGATTACTAACTCTTTTATTCCTGACTTGAATAACTATGATGTCCTGGAGATGTGGTTTGAACAAGACGGCGCAACATGTTACACAGCTCGTGTCACAATAGATTTATTGAAAGACGCGTTTGGTGACCGCCTAATTTCACGTTTTGGACTTGTGAATTGGCCTCCAAGATATTGTGGGGCTATGTAAAGTCATTGGTCTATGCGGATAAGCCACAAACGCTTGACCATTTGAAAGACAACATTCGCCGTGTTATTGCCGATATACGGCCACAAATGTTGGAAAGTCATCGAAAATTGGACGTCCGGGTTGAACTACATCCGCGCCAGCCGTGGCGGTCATATGCCAGAAATCATATTTAAAATGTAATGCTGCAAGATTATCTTTCGGATAAATAAAATTCATGTCAATCGAATAATCCATCGTTGTTTTATTGCAACTTAAAGTTCTATACATCGAAAAAAAAAACACCCCTTACTTACCTACATTTAAAATTTAAAAGTTCAGCTAGAGGTTTGAAAAAAAAAAGATTTGTTGGAAACATCATATACTTAACTTTTTTTTAATTTTAATTTTTTCCGCTTTTAGTAGTAATTTCCTTCTAAAGTGTGGCCCAGTGCAACACAATTTTCTGAGACAGTTTACGTCATGCACCTGATAAAAATATTTATATTCACTTTAAAATTAGTGACTTGGACGTAGTGAAAAAATTTTTTTCGAAGGCAATACATTTTTGTTTTTTCAAATCACAATTCTTTCAATATGTACATAAAGAACTCGGTATCCGAAGGGAATAAGAAAGAAAAAAAATATCTGTGTAACATCTCTTTATTCGTTAAGACTTCCTGAGCAAAAAGGTTGCACTTGAATCATAGTCTAATCCTAATAAATTCTAAGTGGAATCAAACTAAATAACTATTTTATATAAAACAAATCCTTTGTCGAAAAACTGATGGATCTACACTTAAAAAAAAGGCGCCATAAAATAAGTACATTTGTAAACCTAATAAAACGCTAAAAAATAAAACTTATCGATAGTAGGAAAATGGCGAAACAATGTGGGAGCCAAGGGGAAATTTTTTGATATTTTAACCGTTACGGGCCAACCCACGACCCTCGGCTCAACTACTGCGTGGTGTATAATAAGATAAAATTGCGACATATTATTAAAATGGCACGGCACGGCACTGGTGGTGAACGTAAAGTCTCAAAAATAACAATTCTGGTTAATCGTTATCGCGATGTGTTTTATTTTGTGTATAAAACAGTCACATAACAGCAAATTTAGTTCCGAATACTATTTATCGGTGAATTTAAGCACACTCATTTAACTTGTAAACATTCCTTGATGAACGAGTGAATCTGACACGTGACTTTTTTTCAAAATATTACAAAAACTTCGACAAATGACGGTTAGTAAACGTATTAGCTACCCTACAATTTTCTAATTTTTTTTTCAAAACGTTTTCAGTCATGAATTACACGCCTAAATAGTCAAGTTAAAAATAAGAACACAGTAATAATTATATTAATTGATCCGAGTTAATTTTTAAAACTTTACGCATCGCTTTATAACACACAATATTATTATTTTTGTACAATTCTTAAATAAACGAATAAACTACTAAACGGGTTTCAAGGAATGGCAATCACAACCCGAAATGTAAAATTAATAAAAATATATAATTAAAAAATGTGATAAATTGCAAATAAAGCGGACCGTCAATGGTTGACGACGCTGCTTGCCCAAGTATGAACCCATTTTGTAAACTCGTCGGTGTCGTTCTATATTCACAGTATTCAACTGAAACCCTGCGAAAATCGTTTGATTAATTTTCGACCTTAACTATGGACAACGTAACGGCACACATTTGAAAAGGTGTGAAACTGTTATGAAAAATTTTCTAGAAACGAAAGACCAATTCTAATTTTCGCTTGATGTCTTTTCACCCTAAATTAATTCAAACGTTTGTGTCCCATTTTTTGATGGCTTTACGGAGTAAAGCTAGCGAGTTAGGACTTTTGATCCAAGGCTGACTTTTTATGAAATAATAGATGCCACAACGAAATAATTTTCATAAATATATAAATAGGAGCTATTTCAAATACAAAACAGACATCTCAGAAAAATTTTTTATGAGTTGAAAAGATAGACTTTTTCACTTAAATTACATACAACTGCCAAAATGTGTGCAATATTAAATGGACATTCACATACATCCCTATTAGGTCCAACTTTTCATAACTGTTATATTTTGGCTTAATATGGCTATTGCAGAAAGAAGAGAAGGAAAGACCGAAGAAATTAAAATTATAATTACGAAATGTCACAACTGAAGTATTTAGGAAAATAGTTGTTATCTGGCACATATATCGATAGTAAATTTATAACATATATATCAAAATTTAAGATTCGGAAAGAAACCGACTACGCTGAATTCTACGTATTTCTGTTCCGAACAGTTTTAGTTAGTTTGTTCCATAATTTAAAGCAAAACCGAGGGTGTCCAAAAATGCAAATGCAAAAAAAATACCGTGTATCTAAAAGTTCAAAATTGCTATGACATTTTTGTTTGTGTCTCCTTTCATTTAAAAAAAAAACAACCTTGGATCAGGAAAGCAACAGCACGTGAGCTTTATAAATAAGGGAGGTACACCGAAAAACCAATCAAAATGGAGCAAACTGCGAGCTCAACAAAATATTCAGCTAAGATTTTTATATACTACTAATCTAAAAAAAATAGTAGTGAGAAACGTGTTTCTGAGCAAGTTATTTAACTGCAATGTAGGTTTGTTAATTCAAAGTTATATTCACGAATCGGGCCTTAATAATCGGCGTTAACGTATATATTACCGTTATATTTAGTTTGTCAGATTTGGTATCGATAGTTGGTATAAAAATGACCATATTTTTCGTATATTTATACATTTACAGATTAAATAAAATTCTTCGATCAATGTAAATAAATTACTAGGCGGTATTTTACTAGGCAATATTTAATTTATGGGCCGATTTTTAATCCAATCGCACTTAAGAAGCTCTTCGTATCGCGTAATACCTCTACTTAATTTTCTTGCATTATCTGAGTGGTTTAGATTAGTTTTCGTCTGATAATGGCAGCCTAGATTCGATATTAAAAGTGGCTGTAAAAAAGTACGTCGAAAATAAACAAATGACAAATGTACTTAGCGTGAGTACCGCAAAAGTGAAGAATATCCGAAAACTCTTCTTTCTTAATACCATTTATCTATACCAAGTCTCGTTTAGATACACCAAATACACTAAAATTATGGTGATAATGATAATTGCTTAATTCTTGGTATTTATTACCGTATTGATTTGATTTGAGAATTTGAGAATGATTTACAGCCGCTAAGCGCCATTTGGAAAACTACTTCTGTACCAACATAAAAGCGTGTATGAAGACTTACCCAGTTCCAAGCTTCCCGATAGTTTTCTTCAAAAGAGACAGATCGCTGAACAAACTAGGTCTGATATCGTTAGGTTCATCCCAGGCCCGCCCACTGCATAAAATCAGGCAATTCCCTAACCGGTACGTCACGGGCGTACGCTTTCACGCGCAGGTTACGGTCCTCCGTCAGCAGCACTACTTCTCTGACAATGTGTCTGGGTTCGCCTAGAGTATTGACAAAAAAAAATAGGAACAATTTCATCAAATAGGTAGTGTTCAGCAATTTGAAACATTAAGATTGTCGGACTTTTCCAATTAATCTCACAAACACTTTAACTAATAATTAAATGTATTATTAATAAATTAAAAAAACTGACTCTTCCAAGTCTCTGAGAACTCTGCATCACGGTTAGTGTCCCGTTGAAAAATCTGCTGGACTAATAAAGTGAACTTTTCCAAATATATACAGTATACAGGCTCTAATAGGTAATAATGTACATTTTAGAAATATACCGATGGCAAGTAGAAAAAAGTCACAAACTTAACTAACCCACAACTGCAAATTAAAAGTAATCTCTACCTAGGTAACTTCAAACTGAACGTTCCGAATTCTGTAAATGACCTGGGTATTACATTGGATTCTCATGGGTTTAATAATAAAAAAATCTTTAACACGTTTTTGGTCCTGTCAAACCTGTGTTGGAATATACTACGTCAGTCTGGACTCCAATGTATTTTAACGTACAACGAAAACTTGTAAATGCTATAAATTATAGAATTAATAGACAGAGACATTTTTTTAGTTATGGTGAAAATCATAATTTCTATTGTACGCAGTCTTTGGAAACAAATTTTGATCTATAAAGTTGGAAACAATTTGATCGAATATCCTTTCGTGTTGGAAGAAACATACTGTAATAGTAATCCCTACATTCTTCGAAACAGACAAACGTTCGCTATATCTAGATATCATTCAGACTACTCTTCTAATTCTCCAATTATCAGATGTACCCGTACTTATGACAAGATAGAGAACGCGTTTCCGGACCTTGAAGCATTTGCTCTGAACTTTGAAGTCTTTAAAAGCTGTAATTAGTTCCTAATTAGATTTGGCTGACAAAGTATCTTTTTTTGTGACATTTTGTGCTTTCCTTTTATTGGACAGCTGCGTCTGTCTGTAGGAAGGACTTATTTATAAATAAATAACCAAATAAAGTTATAAACATATGACACAGCAACGTTATGATGTGCTCGGCAACAGTAACTTAAATGGAAGTGAGCATAAAAGTTAAGCAAGACTGTTTCTGATCATCTCTTTCAGATGATCAAATCTCGCATCAATGACAGAAAATCAGCAGTAGATAAACTAGATGTGACAATGGGGTCAAAACGAGAAACGACAAAAAGACACAGTCGTTGGTCTAGAAAAACAACATAGACGAAAGTGCAGAAGACAACTCAAATCGCAAACAAAAAGTAACATGGAAAAGAGAGGATTAGAGGACGAAGATTGGCAAAAAGGGGCATAGAGAAGAAGGTGCGAGAAATGGCATCGATTAGAGCCAATTCCATATTTGGAAAGGCTCCTTTAGTCAGTTCTCCAGAATATTTTATTGGACACTCGGCATGAATCGCTATCTATATAAGCATTACCATTGGCTAGTTCATCTTCTCCCTCTTGGTGGTGATGCCCCTTGCACAACCCCAAACACGTGGTCAATATTTTGTCGTCATTAGTTAAGGATCCGTCCAAGGAGGTGTCGTCTTCGGCGGAAAATGTTGTAGATGGCAGAACGGTGCCGCGCGTCGTGACGCACTTAACTGACGCGTGGCGCTTTTTGAAAAATTCTAAGGCGGCACGGGCCGACTGGGCGACCCGGCGAACGTGTTCGGGGTTGAGGGCGACTCTGAAGTTTACATGACTCGGTGCCGCTACTCCGCCTTTGCTTAGACCTTCCAACTCGCTGAGAACTGCAATCGAAAGAGAAATAAATTATAAGGATACTAGGATCTATTGCTCTAACAAGGGTCTTTACTTTTCTAAACAGACCTATAACAATAAGTACTGCTTAAGTATACAGTATATATTAAGGAGGGTCAAAAAAATTTTTTTGTAGATCTGACGCACAATAACTAGTTGCTAGTTACCTCCAGAAAGTACTTACCACGTATGAGGTCTTAATATGAATGGGCAGATTATCTTAAATTATATTAAATAGGAAATTGAACGCTCTACAAAAATGGTCTCTTATGCTTTTTTGATAAATCGAACGATTTCAAAGATGGTCGAGGTCAAAGATTGACGAATTTCAAGAAAAATAACATTTTGTTCTAACATTTCACGAAAATTATTGAAAAATAATTATCGTGAAATGTTTTCCATTTTTATTATAGGAAATTTAATTAACATTTCGCACCAAAAATTTGGATATATAAAAAAATAATAAAAAAACAAAAAAAATAAAAACAAGAGAAAAACACTACTCACTTATTATAAAATGTATATGACAAGACAAGTAAAACAGTTCTGTAAGTTTTCCTGCACACAACTTAACAAACTACCACTAAAATTCTAACAAATACAATTTACCTAAATGCGTGAATGCCATTTTCTAATAGTTATCATTTTAAATATAAGTCCACATTTAACATAGTTACGTAAATTATTTATTTTTTGAAGCATCAAATGTGATTTTCATTTTGTCCAACCTGTTAAAATATTGCATAGTAACTTTGCAAACACTAGAATTAAAAATATACAACGTGCTCCATAAAAAAACAAAGGTTTTATGATGTATTGAGAAATAATTTTTACGCACTTAATTTGGTACATCTGTATTAAAAGTGTCCAACTTAAATCAGAAAAATTCGATATAATTATTTATATCCAGGATATCCAGGTAGTCATTACATAGGTCATTATATCATGCATAAATATTTTTTAGTCATAATAAAACGTAATACAACCAACAGGCAACAGCAAAACGCACTCTCCGCTAGCGTTGTGGAATTGACCGGTCAATTTTTTTTGTGTCAATTGACCAGTAATTTACATTTATCTATTTATACTTATTTATACTGTGCATTACGTCGACGTCGCGTCGTTCTCAGAACTAAATGGAATGAATATTTTTATTGAGATTCCCCGAATCACGAAGTATCGTATTTGAGGGTTAAGGGGGTTATAGGTAAATTTTACATCACTAACGCATTTATTATAAAATAAATATTATGATTACACAACGATAGATAATACTCTACAGTTGCAAGATATTATTTAAAACATTTTGATCGAATTTGACTAGTTAATTAGGAAGTGGTCAATTGACCAGCCCCAAAACTACTTTCGACAACCTCCCTATTAGTGCTATCAGCTAATTAGAGTAATTTTAGCTTGATGGATAAGAAATAATTACGGATCCTTTATTCAGGTACATAAGGCATAAAAAGTGAAATTTCAGTGTATTAGTGGAAAGTAAGACCCTGAACCGTAATTCGTATAAACGAAATTAATATGTAATGTAAATATTTCTAAAGTTACATTTTCGCAACAACAAGTCATAATTTGAAATCTACTTATTTGAATATCATGTCATTGAATGTTGGTCATCACTCTGACAGACGATCATTCGTCTTGCATATTTCAATCTGAATCATATATCGAACTGTAATGATACTGACAATGATACTTGTCATCTAAGGAGCTTACATTGAAACTCAGAAGGTTATATAACAATTACGATTATAAGTAATCTTTTAAATAGCAGATAATGATCACAGTTGCTGCCGATGTCACGATTTGTATTATTGTTTTTGTGTTGCTTCCATTATTAACATATAAAGCGCACTAAGCACAAATACAAACTGGCGTAGATTAAATACAAACACACCTTTACACTAGCCAAAAATAACATGAGAATACAGTATAACATATCGCCGTATCGATCGTATAGCAGCGGTATGACGTCGCGATCATTCCCGCGGTTTTAGTGTCGTTTAAAAAGAATAGCCGGCTGTAACAACTTGAATTATTTATTGCAGCTTAAATATTAAATTTAGAGTTTTTAAACAAATGCATTAAAGAAATTAAAAAAAAATGTTCAAGTTTTTTGCTTATCAATGACCACACCAAGTAGTTTAGCTGAACTGCCAGTCGTAATGGCTTAATGTTAATAATGGTTAAATGTTGAGTCAAGGTTCAGTTTTAAGGTGATATTTTCGAACCAATAAGTATTTTTATTTTTCTACCTGTTTGTGTTTTTTGAGGATAAATTTTAAAAGTAATATGCATTAGTACTTAGTGTTAATTTTTCGAAATCATTTCACGTAGAAATAAGTAATTTGCGAAATTTGGCAACATTGTTAATTTTCTGTTTTTAATATGACTTCTTAACAATGCTCTAAAACGGTTGTGAACAAGTGATAAGCAGCTAATTCCCAGTTGCAGATCTTAATAATTCAAACCTTATACACAGTTTTTAATTTCATTGGTCAGTTAAGCCAAAACGGTAAGTCAGAGACCCGTACTATGTTATATTATTGAAATTGCTATTAAAGTGGCTATCTGAAAATAAAATAATATACAGGTTGTCTCATTTAAGAAAACTGAGAAAAGTATCATTTTGCGAAACGTGGCGACATGAAAATATTTTAAATTTGATCATTGCCTAAATAAAAGCATTATTTTCGTAAAAATAACAGATGGGAAAAAGTTAATAAGCAAGCGAAACGGTGCATCACAGACCCATACTCATATATATAGTTGAGTTTCTCTTTGAAAGGACTATCCAAAAATGCAATAAAATGTAGGGTGTTCTATTTAAAAAAATGTAACTTTGTTTTACCACCCTGTACCTAAAAAAGTGACGATTAGGAAAATAAATAGCTTTCGAGATAAGGTATAGGCCCCTCTTAAACGGGCCACCCTGTTCAAATAAATAAATAAAATCTGAACATTAGACAATTCCCGAACTGAATTCTTCGCAGCGCAAAGATAAAACTTGGACTTGAAGCGGGCGCATGGCAGTTGGCTGCGTGCAAATAATGATTATGTAAATCGCGCATCGACTTTAATCACCGGTCTACGCATCCCCTGCGCCATTATTGTCATTGCCCGGCAATTGGACGTTTTGTGTTGCCGCCGTGCGAAATCGAGGCGGCAAAATTTATGATGATGATTTCCATCGCTGACGGCTGAAGAAAATTGTCTTCGCATCGGTCAAGCGGGTCAAACTTCTTTACAAATTACGATATATTATACGACCACAAATTTTACCTGTAATAACTCTTCTCAAAAAAAAAAAACGAATATCACTCCAAACAGATTCTCTATTTGCTCTTTTCAAATTTCAAAAGACGTTTGCTATCTAACTTCTTTAAATACTTAAAATGTATATCCAAAAATGTGTTCATCAAAGTGGCGAAAATAACATATTTCAAATTCGTAATTGAAAGATCTGTTCCTGAAAATATTTCAGGTGTTTTTTCATCAAGATAGTATTACAGTATATTTGACATCTGACGATGTGATGGCCATAAATCACTGATTCGACTGCCTCACGAAAAGCTACAGAGGGAACGTCTTCTTGAAATTGAAAGTAGAAACTATTGAGAGAATTTTAGTTTTGGTATTATTTTTGTAGTTGGTCCAGAATTATAATAATAATAATAAAAATATGCTAAGATATATACTAAGATAATATACTAAGATTACCAACCTTCCAAATGTTCTTGGAGTATTCCTTGAAATATTTTTTTCTTTTAAATTATGAGAACGGAAAGAAACCAAGTTAACAACAAATATGATGGCGGACATTTATTTTTTTCATAATCCATAACCAGTTATAAATTATAAGAATACTTTTGCAACCATTCAATTTTAGTGTAAATTCTGATTTATCTTCGATTTATAATTTGTGTATTCTTCGACTTTATATTTCGATTCCAAATTAAAATGTCTAATAAAATTTAAGTCAAATATGAAAACTGCTTATTGCTCTGTAAAAAATGTGTAAAATAAGAGCAGATTAAATATACATATATATAATTATAATTATAGAATTAACACAATACTTTTGAAAGGACCAAAATTCGGATGCCTTTTGCATCGCAATTTTCCGTTAGTAGTTCTACCGATCGAGATTATACTTTTACTCCAGAAACATGCTTCCACAATCAACAATGACATTTACTACAATAAAAATTTAAAAACAATTAAATTGCAATAACCAATTTTGATAAAACACAAAACGTTAAAAAAAAATATATGAAATATTTAGACAATCAAAGAATTTTGGGCCTCATGAAACAGTAAGGTAGAATTTACGAAAAGATTAGGGAAATCGATGGGACCACTGTACAATCATTTACGGACACTCAAGGAAAAAACTGAGGTCCGCTTGTCCTTATTGTAAAAAAAAAGTTAACCATTATTCATTGCATTGTTTAATTCAATTTGAATACCTGAAAACTCAAGAACATTTAAGTTCGTTTCTAGGGGTTAAAAAATAGAAAAATTGTGCATATTCCATTTTCCTACTTGCAGCACATGCATATATATTATTTGACGGAAGAACTTGACGAATTTAGCGCTAATCCGCAACATATTTTTGTGCCTGTGTTAATAATCTATCTCGATTAGTTATACCTCAGAACTGGTTCAATTTGTAGACGTTAATGTGCTGAGTCGAATAAGTTTCCTGAACTCCACCACCCGAGGCTCGAGACAAATTTACACGGCTAAAAATAACGAGGAGCCACTCAACAAATTACACGTGATCGGTCCCAATAGACCGTAACCGATGTCTACATTAAAGCCAATCATCGTACAATGAATATTATAGAATTATCTTGTCAATATCGTTCGTCTACGGGGCAAATGGCTACCAGGGAGCCGTCGATCCTCAAACGGATAACGCGGTAAACGATAGATATCTTGGGATCCATCTTATTTGTTCTCTACCGACACGCCACAATCAATCCAGCAGTGGGACCGCCTGTCACATAGAATTCGATTATGGTTTTCTATCTTCCGTACCTACATGCTATTTATTCACCTAGAAATCTATTAATCGACTAAATGCGAAGCGATTCCAAAAGTAATCGTCTATTGCCACTCACCAAACGTTGGTACCGATGGTTTAGATTATAAATAAATAACATTGCAATTTCAAAAAACAAAAACGCGATTCCTGTTCCACTACCGATTTGATCTGGACTTTAGACACTGTTGTAAACAAAAATTCATAGATTTCCAAACACTTACTCTCCAATCTACAACACTCGCTGCAAGGAGGCTTGGGAGCTTTTTGTTCTAGAAATGTTCCAGAAAAACCGAAAATTTTAACGTAAAAAATTAATTAAATAATATATATAGATTATGCCCGAATTTTAGCAATCAGAAAGGTAGCAGAGATTTTTTTGGAAGATTACAAATACTTTTAAAAATAAATTTTGGATAGTTTTGGTTAATAAATTGGTTTTAAGTTTGGCTTGTTTGAAAGGTGCTCGTAGCTTTTTTTAAATAGCATTATTCGAAACAGTTTGTGAACTTGGTTCTCTTCCCTTTCTTTCAAAACGTGGTAATTGACCGTTTCTTAACTGGCTAGTTAAAAAATGTTTTAAAGGACATCTTAACATTGCAGAGTCTAATCTATTATAATATATTATAACGATATAAATAAATAGAAATAAATATAAATTTCATGATATTTTTAAAATTATTTCGGTCAATTGACACAAGAAAAATTGACCACCCAATTCCACAACGCTAACGTATAGTGAAACTTGTAAACCTGCAAATGCTAAAACCAACTGACGCCCCACCGACATCGAAAACTATAATAATATTATATGCATAGAATGTAATAACAACATTACTCACCAATAATCGGTACCATCACCGTATAAGTGTGCGATTGAGCGATGGTTTGTATACTGTCCAAGTGGTCTATGAAGCAGTTGGTGTCTGGCACTAGATATTTCGGTCTAACCTCCAAATGGACGCTCACCACGGATTGGCTCAAGATTTTCTGAAACAAATTGATATCCCACAATACTTTATACGTACAAAATATTTTACCAACAATTTAATAACTAATGAGATGAGACAGATACTCGTAAATTAATATTTAAATAAATGATTTAATAGCCATATATATGTATATATAATATTAGAATGAATTTGTCATGTTTGTTATTAGAATGTTATAACATGATTTTCATTCTGAATGCATTACCTTAATTCGACACGCCTTTAGTGGTATTTAATATCAAATTTTGTGCCTTGACTAACCTCTGTAGCTTTTGCTTTCACAACAGAGAAACCAATCCTAACGTAAACAAATAGTGAAAAACGATAATTATAAAAATAATGATAATTATTATTCTATTAACCGATTTTCTATTTAGTATAGTATATTTTGAAAACTGCCAAAACTGAAACGATAAAATTCAATACCTCGGAGGAACATGCACAATTCAAAAACGCTAAGAGCATTATTTTCAGATTTACCACTTTTAATACAAAAATTCTTACCTCAGAAAACCTCCAGGTATTGAATTTTATTGTTCCAGCTTTGGCAGTTTTGAAAATATTTAAGCGTTCCGGTAATTTTTACTAACCCGATATAATGTTTTAGGGTCAACTAAGAAAAGAAAAAAAAAAAGATGTTTATTTTGCGGATGTGATGTGAAAAAAAAATTTTAGTTAATATTCAATCTCGATTGCCAACAGCAATAGAATTGCCAGATCAGTTGACTTAAAACTCCGATCTCGTTAAGCGGAAACAAAAGAAATTTAAAGTGGGGCAGCGGGCGCCACCGGCGCTTTTACAGTCCCGCGCTACTCCTGAATAATGCAATTTTGATCGTGCGATTTTAAAAAATCTGAATAATTCATCGGCGACAGCCGGCGATTTCGTGACACCGACGATCCACTTATCAGAGACCGCGCCTCTGTCGTCAAAATCTGTTATTTATAAAGGAAAAATAGTTAAATAACTATTGCGATATGCTGGGAGCATTGTAGAGCCTTTTTCACTGTTGCTGTTGCGCACTTATATAAACATCCTCCGGAACGATCTAAGACCCTTTTAGGAATTAGGAAAAAAAATAGGTGAAATTTTTTAATAACGTTTCCGCTACAGAGTCTTTCTACCCATAATATAAATTATAATGGCTAATTTAATTTGGGGTTGTGCATTCCAAGCATCACTTAAAGTAACTCATTACATCAAGAGCTGTCCTGGGTAAAAATTTATACCTTTTTATACCTTTATTAAGTGTGCGTTAGATTTATATTTTACATAATATGTGTGGCAACACTGTGAGTAGAAAAACTGAGCGGCACCATGAAAATATAAGATGCGTGGCGACCTCTGTTGTATTTTCCTTTTTGTGTATGTGTACTGATATATAGCATATTAAGAACACAGTCTTTTCTGTACTGATCGACACAGCAACACCCTCATAAGGATTTTATGGAAAACAATGCCCACTCTACTCCACACCAAAATTAACAGATTTTTTTTTCTACTCCCGTCTGTAAAATACCTAATTACGCACCGATCTAGCATGCGGGAAGCGTCGCTTTACCACGTCAGTTTCGTTTCTCACGAATCCGAGCCACTTCGGACATTTCCGGGATTTTACCGCACGGGTTTGGGAGCAATCGGAATGTTTCGGAGATATTTCCCACGCCTTGAATTTTGACGTTTGTCAATTCTGACAGTCTGGTCAGTGAACGTATTCGTATTTTGCAAAAATGTACCCGAAAACTAACGGTCGTAGAAAAAGTATAGTATGCAACACGTTCGGTAAATTTTTTCACTCGCTAGTTTATTAAACACTAGCTCCGCTCGTGTCAAATAAACTATTTCCTATTTAAATAACATCATTGTTAAGACTTTAAACGACAGCAATATGGACATTTTCATCTTAACAAAAATAGTTATGAAACAAGACCTTAACCAACATTACTACCAGTTAGTTATTAGAACTAAACAAGAGGAATGTAATTTTCCCTGGATAAGCGGCAAACTGCATTGAATGTAACCTACGCCGTAACCGCGTATAATTTCTTTTTTCGTTTTCTATATACTGGTAAGTAAAATTAAATTGTTTCGGTCAAAATATGCTCTAAGATTCTGTATTTCTAGATTGGATAGTAGAAGAACAAAAAAAACAAAACTACTGTAATCTGATATAACCATCACCATAACGCCATGAGACTGACGAAGATCTTGAAATGTATGAAATATGGCACTATTTCAATTCATTAAATTTTTGGTGGCGTATTTGTTTAGCCGAACTAAATTAATAAATTTCACATATTCCAATTCTGTCCTTTCTTTAAAGATTGTTTAAATATTCGTTGAAAAGGGAATAGCCTCAAAATAGATCTATTTACTAATTGTTCACATTTTCTAAAGCAGCTACAAAAATTACGTGTATATTGATCTCTGATGGTAAAACCTTAAGAGTTCAATTTCTGCACTATAAAAGCAATGCATTCAGTATTTGAGTTGAATGAGTGTAGTAATCATCATAAGCAAAGTACATCAAACAGAGAAAGATACTATCTTTTATCAGTTCATGACTACGATACTAATTCCGTAGGAAATGAATACTAAATCAATACTACCTTACCGGCCAATTTTTTGGCTACCCTAGAAATATTCTTATTTTTCCAAATTAAAATGATTATAACGTGCAAAATCCATATAATTGATTTTTTTGTTTTTTTTTTATTAAACACTTGTGACTTAAAAAGTTTACCAAATGTGTTGTATACTATACTTTTTCTACGACCGTTAATTTTTGGGTACATGTTTGCAAAACAAAACGAATACATTCACTGACATGTTCATCAGAATTGACAAACGTCACAATTGAAGACGTGCGGTAAAATCTTCGTAAACTTCCGATTGCTCCCGAATCCGTGTAGTATATAAAGGAAATGTCGAATCCGTGGGACAAGAAACTCATGTGGTAATAATAATTGGGTATTTTAAAGAAGAAACTGGTAGTAATGTTGGTTAAGCTCTTGTTTCATAACTATTTTTGTTAAGATGAAAATGTCCATATTGCTGTCGTTCAAAGTCTTAACAATGATGTTATTTAAATAGGATCACAATAATGTAACAACCGAATAGATCTGATTATCAACATATTAAAAATGCTACTCTTGATTCTACATTTCTTCTTTTACGGGAAAAGGACGAGAACGAAGATATGTTATGCTTAATTTTAATGAGCCTGCAACGATTTGAAGATGGAGAACCCTTCCGAAACGCCGACGTGACAAAACGATACTTTTTAGGGAGTACCTACGAGGACTGAAATATTCCTGTAGAACGCCCGATGTAAACGTTAAACACAGGAAAAAAAGGAAGGAAACACTTTACTTATAGTACAATGTTGCATTATTGCACTATGCATTTAGCATATTATGTGTGTATGTGCGAGTGTGTGAACGCGCATTCAGCTCGACGTAATAAGGCGCTAAAAGCTTACCATTTCGGAAAGACCGTGAAAAGGTTATTGTCACGGTCGGCGGTCGTAAAAGTAACCCGTGGGGCGTTGGCGTAGCTGTTTATGCGGATTTTTTTCATATTTCGAGCGCGGGAAAGTGCACAAGTATTGTCTAATGGCGGAAGCGAAATCAAATAGCACCCGACGAATCGTTCAGTTTTCCTCTCTTTTGTTCCTTAGATTCAATGCCGGGTCATCTTTTTTACCTGCATTTGCATGCATGAACTTAAGCACGTTAAGCATTTAGTTGTATATTATTAACAGCCTCTAGCTACCTATTTACGAGGCTCCCTATTGGAATTCCATTGATTTTTGCGTCAGCTTCAGTTGTCACATTTCTCTTTGTGGTTGGGACTATTAATCATTTCAAATTTCAGACTTAAAAAAAATATATCAATAAGAAAGATTCTCTCGGCCAGGGGTCGGCAACCTATAACCCGCAATTTCAAGTTCCGAAAATAAAGTATAAGATATACAAACATTTTTTTCTTTTTTCCAAAAATATTTTATCCAGAATTTGTAAACGTACAAAATTTGAATCCAGTATAACATATAAAAATATCATCCTGACCGGATATGGAATCGGCTGATAGTATGCGAAATGTAGCGGCCCTGTCCGAACAAATCATATCATTCCTGAACGCACGAGACATTATCTTAGTTGTGTGTCACTTACAGTTATAGCACGTGTAGTACTGTACCACAATAACATTGGCCTAGTGATTTAGTGAAATAAATATTATTATTTAAAAAAATAACATGAACATACAAAAAGCAAAAGAGATTATTTCAAGATGAGTTTGTCGAAAATGGTGACAAGATATAGACTTTATGTACAGATATAATTACCGCCTAGACTTATAATATTGAACACTTCTTCAAAACATAAAGATGTGAGTGCAATGGCAAATGATGATAAATCTGAATACATACTAAACGTGTATTAAATTTTGGAAAACAAAATAAATTCTTAGTTTTGTTGCCAGCAACAATCACACATCTGCCAGCTTTGTTACAGCTCTTAGCATTGGTACCAACGGAAAACCACTTACAGATGGCGAGTTTTTGCAATAAAAAAAAATTGAGAGAATCAAATAAATACCATTGTCAGCTAGAACAGTCCAGGGTCGCGTTGGAAGTATGGCCCAGAATATTGATGAACAGGTCAAAAATGATTTGTAATCTTGTGACATGATTGGCATTGCAGTTGACGAAAGTACCGACATAAATAATATTGGTAGTTTTGCAATAACTATCAGCTTTGAATCAATAAATAGTTCCAATGTCAATGAAGAACTATGCGTACAAGAGTATACAAATTTCAAAAATGGGCAAGTATTGGGATTTAAAAACTAAATTGTTTTCCATAGCAACTGACGGTACTCCAAATATGAGAGTAAAAACTGTTGGATTTGAAAAACTAATGGAAAATTAACTTGGCCGTTCACTGTTATCGTTTAGTTGTATGATTGTAAACATGATAATAGCACGGTCAGCATTAATACGCAGGCGCTTTAACGCTTTTTTGGAGAAAAGTTTTTAATAGATTTGATTTCCTCACGAAATCGGTGAAAATGATTCCAAACTCAATGACAAACAACGGTTTTTATGATTTTTGTTATTAATAGACATAATGATCCATTACAATGATTTCAACGTACGACTCCAAGCAAATAACAACACAATTATGAAAATGTATTAGGAATGTAAGAGTTTTACTTCAAAATTAATATTATTTGAAACTGACATAAAAACTAAAAAATGTAATTTTTTGCCCTTGTTAAAAAGGGAGAATGCAAAAGAAAATATCGATGAACGCAATCTAAATATGTTAGAAAGTTGGATTTCGGTCATTAAAAGTGAATATGAAGTCGGTTTCAAAATCTTAAGAAACATGGGGAAATGTTTACATTTATAATAAAGCCCGATGAAATAGAAGAAAATATCATAAATTTTAAAAATTGGCTTTGCCATTTTTAAAACGACTAACTATAAACCGTCATCAGGGGAGCCATTGATATCCTATGTTTGTATTTATTTTCCTATTAAAATATGTCTCACTATTTACTAAAATGCTGTTTTAGTACGAAAATATCTTTGATCCAAACGTCTCTTTAATACTCGCATTTTGCTCGATTTTGACCAGTGGCTCGATCGGGTAGTTTCGCGATCTGGCAACAGTTTTTATTCAGGTTAAGCAAGACTACACCTTTTGAGATTTGAAGTAGTTTTTTTCAGTTGTAGATTATCTTTCATTTCTCAATAAAGAGTTACTATTATTTGAATGCCGCTTGCGGATTAATTGAACGACCGGTGGAAGCAACGTGGTGGATCGCGATAATGCCGTCCTTCCTACCCGCACGACATTCCAACAATTAACTGGAATAACGTACGAGGCAGAAGGCGGACTATAAATCACGGCGTAAACGTTGTCACCTGTCCGCCGATTCGCCGATTTAAAACCGTTGCTGCCGGACCGGCCGTTGTTCGGCCTACGTCTACGGATCAATTCGTTCCTATAGACACAGACATGTTAAGAGCGAAACGTCAAAGTGCGGAAGACGTTTTAAACGGGAGGACGGGGCGCCGATCGCGGACCACTTGATTATCGTTATAATTCCGCGCGCGGAAATTGTCGATCGATAAATCCGTTCGAGTGGTCTTGTAAATTGTAACGTAAAAATCGATCGACATTTTCGATCCGGCCTACGTTCGACATCATTCTTGACATTTTCTGTAGTTCAACGATCGAACGTATTCTTTATCCAGGAGGAATGAATTTCAAATTATTCAACGGGAATGTTTGCCATTCGGTGATGCAGTGGGATCGCGTGTTACATCTACTATAGATGTGGATAGGGCCACAAGATATCATTATTATTAAACTCCCGAAGGGAGTTTAATCATAACATACTTTACTATTTATTAAAAAATTCCAAAAATAATATTGCCTACTATGCCCAATATAATAAATATAATAATAAATTTGTTCAAAGTAATTGAAATTAGAAGATAAATAAATGTATGTATACCTCTCAACCTGTGCGGTAATTCACAAGCTATTTTTACATTTTTCAAAATAAATGTTTGATCTAATTTCATGCAATAATAATAATAATAATATTAATGAGTTTGTTTTATTTATTTATTTTAAAGCCAATTATCGGATAAATAAGGGATTTGTTTTAAAATAATACAAAAATTAAAAACCTTATATATTAACCAAAAAATATTTACTATATGGAGATATTTTTAATAGATTGTATAATATTATCGGGCAAGTCAAATATTTAAAAAGTCGTCGTATGAAGATGCCGTTATAACTTATTCCATTAAATAGTAGCTAATGGAAACATGTGGTATTATTAATGTTGGGACTGTGCAATTGGCCGGTCAATTGACCGACAATTAACCACTTCTTAATTGACTAGTAAAATTAGATGAAATGTTCCGAATCTTGTTATCAGACAATAATTCTGTTTGGCAAAGTGTCCCTATCAACCATTGTGTGCCTCAGGGCTCCATCTTGAAGCCCACACTTTTTGTAATGTATATTAATAATCTACGATACTTGATTTACATTGTCTCGGTCTGAGTTCTATAATTACGGCCATACTAAAGATTTATACGAAAAGCAGACCAGAAATTACACCGACCATTTGATAAAGATGGTTGAAAGACCAGCTCCTATACCAAAGTACTACCGTTACGGAACTAAAGATCTATCTGTTACTGAATTGTCAAAAGAAAAAGAATAGGCTCAATTTGGAAAATTTAGAAAAACCCCTTGATTCTATAAAATAATCCGAGAAATTTAAATAAGATATATTAACTTTGATGGGCCCGTTATAGGACTTTTCATAGGTATAATTATATATATTTTAGGTAATACATTTGCATACAAAAGCAGGAACGGGCTATATTTTATATATTATAAAAATATCTGATACGGGCATTATGACAAAAAATCACTTCAAAAATTATACTTAAAAGTCAACGTTCATGTCCTTTATTTATGCTGTAGGGCGTCTTTTTCGTAAAGTTCATTAAGTAATCATTTAAGTTTTTGCTCCAAATAAATTAACGTTAACGGGTGTATTCGTGAATCCGCCATAACTCAAACAAATGCGACAGTTTCCTTCGTCGAATGTTACCCGCACGAAGATATCACTCAATCTCTCTTTTCCGTCGGCATTTACGCAAAGAACCATGCGATCGTTCTCCCAAACAAATTTAAAACATCCTGTACGTTTTCCCGTAACTCGGGAGATAACGGTATGCTGAGCTACACGCGGGCCGACCAAGATGTATCTCGGGAAAAAGCAATATGCTAATTGATTTTGGTTTCTCATCGTTGACTGAGTGTTCCGCATACGAAGAGCCGGAGACAAGTTATCGAAACCAGGAGTGACGGCGTAGGAAACCCAACGCTAGCAAGTGATATATATGCTTTGCGAATCTGATTTTGATAAATATATATAAAAGAGGTTTCCCTACAGCCTTGGTCTTTTACCGCATCCCAACCTCCACGCGTCTGGATCGCTGTACATATCCTCTGTGAGACTTCCCTTTTGAATAACTTCATCAATTCCTGCCTTCCAGCTTTTCCGTGGTCTGCCTCTTTTCCTTCTTTGTGGTGGCCTCCACTCATAAATTTTCTTGGGTATGCTGTCTTCGCTCATTCGACTCATATGTCCAAACCACATTAGTTGTTTTTCTTCAATAGTATCTAATAGTCTCTTTTCTACATTCATTCTGTTCAAAATTGCGTCATTTTTAATTTTGTCCATTAATGTGGTTTTACAGCACTTTCTCCAATACATCATTTCTGTAGAAGCTACCTTTTCTCTCATAGAATTTGACATGTTTAGAAAGCTTGTAGAGGAATACAAGATATGGAGCCAGGAAATAAATATAGAAAGATTTACACACTGATGTGGGGAAGTATTAAACATGCAAACCAGTATAAGTACTTACAAGTGACTATAACATCGGACGGAAGAGATGAGGTGGACGTACGAAGCAAAATTAATAAAGGAAAAATTGTTATGTGTCAATTACACCCAGTGTTATGGAATGAACTAATTTCCCAAAAAATTAAGAGGAGAATGTTTAACTCCTTTGTTCAAATTACAATTACGTATGGGTCAGAGGTCTGGAAAAAAAATTGATAAATGATTGTAAAAAACAGAAAATATGTGGTAATCTTGGAGCTGGTGATTTAAGGGTTAAATTAAGGTTAAATTCAAGATCAGAAAAAAGTAACGAAATTTAATACCAAAAAATTTTTCTCAATTTTTTTTTACATAGTCTCCTTGGAACGCTATACACTTCTCCCAGCCATGCTCCCATCTCGCTAACCCGTCCAAATAGTACCCAGGGTTTTTCTCTGCACGAGGGTGATTGCCTCCTCATTCGACGAAAATCTTTGTCCGAGCGCAGTTTTCAGATGAGGGAGCAAAAAGAAATCGCTTAATTCGTAGATTTTTTTACAAATGTGGCCGTTTTTCGGCAATTTCTGTCCTCAGCTTGTCAAGTAAAAATATGCTAAAAGTATGCTTCTGCAACGGCTTTTCCTTTTTGAAGGTGATAACTCCATGGCTATCCCAAAAAACAGTCGCCATCGCTTTTCCAGCCGAAAAAACTTCTTGCTGTGTTGCTGTTTTCGGAGGCGGTTCCCCCTTCGCAGTTTGTTTTAACTATATTTTTGGTAATGGTGTATCCAAGGTTCACCTATAGTAAGTAATCGACGCCAAAGCTAGGATTTATTATGCCTAAACTGCGATAACAGAGCGATGGAAACCTTCATTCTAAAACGTTTTTGGTCTAATCTGAGTGCAGCTTTTCCATGCCCTAATCTTTATTCAAAATGTGACAAACACGTTCTTCAACTATCAAGAGGGGCACAACTACGATCACTATCTTTTAGTAACTAGTGCCGACATCTTGCGTGACTCTACTTACTGCAAAGGTTACAATGCGTGAGCAAGCAAATAAATTATTGTTGTGAGCAATTTAAGCAAAGTAGTTTATTTAAACTTGTCTCTTAGTATGCTACAGTCGAAAAGGCGATGTTGGGATTAGTAATCATGGCGAGCTCAGCGAGCGATTTGTGAAGCTCTAGGTGAGGACTTGCGATTATTTATGATTCCATCTTTAGTATGTGTGAATGTTGAATGTATGAATAAAATAACACAATGGTTCCGGGCAATATCACAATCCTCTTGAAAAACAATTCTACTAAAACGTTCAAAAAGTTAAGTTAAAAAGCTGGCGTTTATTATCCACAAATTTGGGAATTTGCTCAGAAATTTTCAGTTCTGGTTAGTTCCGTTAAGTTCTTAATGAAAATACAGCTTTTCCACAATTTTCATCACCAACATAAAGCATGATATGCTTAAAAATGTATATCATTAAGAAACTGAAAAAAATTACCTCCCTAGCACTACACTGGCATCTTGTCAAGAACGACCTGCCTTTTTGTTGCAGAAACGCTCTTAAAATTTAATATTCTTAAAAGCAACATTTGCTACCTCCATCAATCCTTTTCTTGTGTCATCTTTTTTCCATCCGAACCGATTTCTTTTAATAAACTGCTTAGTGATCAATTGTAGGAGTCAAATAAACTTTACAACACTCTAATTTGAGGCTTCAGGTAAGCAACATAATAATTAATTGACATATCAAAAAATATATCTGTCTCTGACATATACACATTTATAAGAAGAGACAACAACAGCAGATCTGATAATGATGGATAAACGAGTAAGTATAATATTAACTAGTAAAAATTTGGTTTGAGTGGTGCGAATTTTTATAATCTGATGAGTTTTGTTATTATTTTTTAATTTGTTGAACTGTAATTTTTTCGTGACGGTCGTTGAAGAAGTATAACCTTAATAGTAGTAAAGGGTACTTTATAAACCAATAGGTTATAAGGTCATATAGTGAAGTTTTATTGCTACAACTGCATAAAAAAACTGTTTTTAATCGACACAGGTGTGTGAAGGTATTCTGAATTCAGTAAGGTTATTAACTTTTCCAATAACAAAATTGCAAATAAAAGTTCTACATTTTTGAATACAAAAAAGTATCGTAGTATGATCGAAAAATTAAAATAGAGTTTGAAAATTTTAAAATTTAAATTTCAATAACAAAAAAAGTTAGTTAATCAACTTGAACAAATTTGAGCTCTACGCCTTAAATTGAAAAAAAATCACGCCTCCAATTATGTGGGTCAGTCGAAACTAGCCCAATTTTGTGTTAGCCCGGCGGCCAAAGAAGTTAACTATGTTCATAATGAACCGCGAGTCCATCAATAACGACATCAATTAATCTCACACACGCACACACCGAGAAACACGTGTACATACGATAATATTACGGAATTTAAGCGTCGGAGTAATAATAACGTTCATTAATCAACGCGCCCAAAATGGGTTACCGTTACGCCCCCTGGCGGCTGCCGCGCGCGGGCAACCATAGTTCAAGCGGTTACTCGACTCCGGAATAATTTTCGCCAAATAAAATTTAACCGCCTGACTCCGAAAACAGTAAACTCTCGCGAGCGTTCTTCCACATTTGCTGGGAATAAATTGAATAGTTTCCTTAAAACCGACTATCACATCGATTAAATATTTTGTCCAGTGTTACAAATCGTCTCCACCTCGCACTCCATTTGTCAAGTACTCAGTCACAGAACTCAATACAGGCCCTGCGATAGTTTCTTAATTTAAATTAAAATAGAATATGAAAAATTGCTACAAAATAGTAATGACATTTAATTCACGATAATAGATCGGTTATCCATTTTATTTTAACTAAAATCTAGAGAGTTTGTTATTGAAAAACGACAAAAAAAAATAGCATAAAATATTGATATTGATATCTTTTGGGCGAGGCTAGGCCGCGTGACGTCAGTAGCCAGACAGCAGTACGGCAGAGTATTATGTATTACGAATTCTCATAAACGTTTGTGTATGTTATTTATTTGTGCCAACACAAAGCTTCAAGGTTATTAAAGTGTTGATTCGCGAAATTTACTCCATGTTAATGTGGAAATGCTGTATGAGTTTTTGGCAAATAACGTAAATTTAAACGAACCTCAGAGCAGTGGCGAAGTAGTAAAGTAAGTAAATAATATAAAGGTACATTTTTTTTTATTTAGCACTAATGAATGGGTAACGTTCCCTCTTGCATTGGCTAAACGATCAGGCTCATCCGGAAAATGTCAAAAATTTGCGAATTTCGCCCTCATGAGAACGTAGACTTTTAAAGGAAATAAATATATGTACAATGTATTATTTCAAATATAGGTTAACAGAAATATACGAATCATCGTGTTCGAGGATTACCAAGTGAAATTATTAGAAAAGTAACAAAAAAATTATTTTTGGCCCCTTGTTTTGTATAACTTGCTTAGAATTCTAAAAATCGAAATTACTTTGTAACCAAAAATTGTGTACCAAATGAAATTTTCAATGAGAGACGTTGTAGGAGAACGACCAGTCACGTAGACATTAATCCGATAATCTGTCCGGCTGCAAGCCAATGCAGTGTGCGAAAATTTTGTATTGGAATCTGTATTTCCAAATCACTGCTTTTTTAATGTCGCTAACCAGGGCGTTGCGTTGAGACCTTGCGAAAGGCAGTACTTAGAGCTTTGAAATATTTTGGTAGGGTTTTAAAAACACTAAAGTAGTTCAATTGGACGTATTTTTAGCTAACAAAATATTCAACTAACCAAGAAAAAATTCTATTGAAAGACGTTCGTAATGTTCACTTCCTGTGACTTTGTTAAGTTGAAGTTTAACGGTGCCTTGAAGAGCCGGACGTCAGTAAATGACGGGTTGAAGTTTCGAAACGATATCAGTTCTCCAAAAATATACTCAAGACTAGAAACCAATATCAAAGCAAATAGATAGCGTCACTCACCATGACTCTCTGTCGGTGCAATTCCTGGATACGTTTCCGCTTTTCCAACTCGACCTTTCGGGTTAGCAGGTCCCGAATTTCGGACGACGGCGCGTCGCAGGTCTGAGAGACGCTACCGCCGACCGGGTCACCGACCTCGGCGTCTGCGTCGCCAATTACTTCGCCATTGCCCGCATCCTCGTCCCCGCTAAAGGTCTCCAGCAGCACGTCGTCGTTACTGGGGGTCTGTTGAAAAAGGAACCACGAAAACGACTTAAAATAATGAAGAATTAAACGGCAGTGGGTAAATGTCGGTAAAATCGGTTCACTAACAGCATACATATGAGTTTATCGATCCTTTCGACGTTCTCAGACACACAATTAACAACTAACTGAGAAAACCATAAAAAATAATTTATAAATTAACGATATTTGAAATCTTGTAAAATTTCATGTGTGCCCCTTTTCCGGAAAATTTTCTTATAATATCTACTTATAAAGAAATAAAATCAATTCGCTAATAACCCATACAAAAGTATTTTTCTACTCCCGTCTGTAAAATATCTAATTACGCACCGATCTAGCGTGTGCGGGAAGCGTCGTTTTACCACGTCAGTTTCGTTTCCCACGAATCCGAGTCACTTCGGACATTTCCGGGATTTTACCGCACGGGTTTGGGAGCAATCGGATGTCTTCGGAGATATTTCTCACGCTTTGAATTTTGACGTTTGTCAATTCTGACAGTCATTTCAGTGAAGGTATTCGTGTTTTGCGCTCCGCTCGTGTCAAATAAACTCGTGAGTCAAATGCCGCTTACCGCGCTTGTTGCATAATATACTATTAATTGTTCTCTCGACGTTCTCAAAAAGTTAGTTTAAATTTGAGAAAATGGTTCGTACTATTCAAAACATCTTAAACTTAAGAATGTCAAAACGTAGTAATAATTACAGCTGCTGGATAATTTTGTAATCTTCATAAGTAAGATAAATAACGACGTTTTGTTTCGATGTAAAATCATACAGCATTATAAATAAGATGGAAAAGCGTCCCAAAATTCCACTTTATTTAGTTTTTATGATTCTCTACTTTACATATCGCTTTTTGTTTGTGTTGCTGTCTAAAGACGTAAAAAATGAGGTTATGTTATCTGGTAATATGGTAAGCAAAACAATATTCTCACTCATAGCATGAATTATAACTTAGAAAAGACCCTTTATAACGAATCCACGTTTATTAAAATGCGATAAGCCTTTTTGGAGTTATCGACATTTATTAATGAAAATGTTCCCCGACATTTTGTCTTCAGAGCAACGCATTAAACAATGATAAATTTGGCTGATCTTTATAACATTACTCACTCTAAATATACTTAGTCAGCTACCGGGAGGTTATTTCGCAGTTTTAAGAATAATTCGCAGCATTATTTATTTTGCCGATTTACTTAACTTTTTTTTTCAAATTTCTAAAACCATCAGTTTATTATTATTTATGATTTAAAAAACGGAACTTAATCTCAAAATCGACTAATTTGCCCTGTTGCTGAATCTAGCTTAACGTATAGAATGGCGAACAAAATTAATCCCAGGACTAGAACTGCGCAGGTTCGCCTTATGTTAATATTTATCAAACATTGTCAGAATTCCCGAGTAATGCCTTATCAAATGACATCACAAGTTGCAAAATAAGTTGAAGTGTGTTAAATATGTCTCAAAAGGAAGAAATACTGAAAGATGTTTGCTAAATAAGATCCAAGCGGAGAAGTATTGAAATTTCCGAATGAAATTTTGTAAAAAAAAACTTCATTCGTTCATTTCCATTATGTTGTCATCCAAAAAGTTTTGAATTATGGTTTCTTTTTTGATTTATTTAGAGCGCTGAAGAATCTGGTTCAAACAAAATCTCAAAAACGTTCAAAAAATTCGAAAATGTTCGATTTGACAGCTGAATGAAAGAAAACATTGCGTCACGACTCAACACAGAAAAAATCCCAAGGAGGAACAAAAGGACCAACCAGAGAAAAGCAAGCAACTCACCAAAGACCCATCGTCGGGAGACGAATCTCTTCCTCTGTCGCATCGCACTACCGAAACGTAATCCCTCCTCCCGTCTTCGATTTCCAACTTTAAAACGGGTGGTTCCAGACCGCAAAGGTAGACGGTGCCGAAGAACAGCAATTTTGAGATGCGCAGCCGCAACTGCGCGAGTTCCGGATCCAGAGATTTCGACGCGAATGTTGTCTCTCTTTCGTTGAACATTAAGGGAGTAAACCCGCAAAGCACCGCGTCTTCGGGCAAACGGACTGCTTCGTAATCTGAAACAAAGCAGCTTGTAGAGCTTTGCAGCAATTTTTTATTAAATGTTCAAACGTTTTTGAAGAATCTTCACTATTGCATTTTTCTTCATGATGCTTCAGCTAAATTAATATACGTTACATTTCTAATAAAGATTTTTGTGCCAATGCCCTAAAATGAACAGTAACACCAATTATAACTTTGAAAAAGCCCTTTTTAATGAGTCCACGGTTATTTAAATGCGTTGCTGACTAACGTTTTAAAGTGATACCTTTCGCACGCCTGGTCAAGGCAGTAAAAACGGATAAAAACTTTTAGAGTTCGCCCAACCATATACCGTTTTTACGACCATTTATGGTCTTGACTTCAGAATAAGTTTAAGACCCGACTGTTATAAAGCGGAAGGGACCATTCTTTTTAGCACGTTTACCACAAGCCAGGGCCGTATTTAAGATGTAGCTGACGAGCTTTTTTTTTATTTTAAGAGTAGGAAAATTTTCTTTGATTAAACTGTTATATTAATTCTTATTAGTGTGCTCTTCATACATATTTCTAAAACGGTCCCTATTTGAGGTAGCTCGATTTCAAGTTGAATTTGCCCATTTGGTAGGTTGATCTCCTATATTAAAAACAGATTAGAAAGCTTATTTTAGCCAAGCCAATTTAAGGGTTTAAGATAATGACTCTAAAATATTTTCCTTTACGTGCGTTCGTCTGAAGGATTGGTTTCTATTACAGAAACATCAATAAGAGACAGTTTTGATCGAATCAAGAAGAGTTAAACGTCCCCATTATATATTTAGATGAGACCTGGTTTGATAGCCAGAAGAAAGGATGGTCTGATGGTAACAGCAGAAAATGTTCGTTGGATGTGCCAGTTTCGCGGGGCAAACAAATTACTCTGAAGCTGGTTGGGTAGATAACGCTTTGTTGTTTTCTGTAAAAGATGTTAAAGAAGCAAAGGTTGGCTACCACGAAAACATGACAGCCGACTTCTTTGAAAAATGGTTTTCTGAAAAATTGCTTCTCAATATTCCACCAAACAGTGTTGTCGTGGAGGACAACGTCAGCTACCATTCTGCACAAGAGGAAAAAATACAGCATTCATTATCGCCTAAAGAAGTCATTCAAAATTTTTTGTTTGAAAATGATTTTTCACTGCATAATCGTGGAAGCTCACGGATGAAACTCTACATAAATCCGCCTGAGAGGTAGGCCTGCACAAAAGTTCACCAAAGTTAAATACCGGCTTATGTCGTAAAGACGGTATATCTTTAACGAACTCTAATATCAAATGTTTAATTATATTAAGTTAGATAGTTAAAATTAAACAATCATTCTCCAAACATTTAATATTTAAAGCTTTAATCCAATACAAGATGGTGTCTTTACCACCTTCATATTAATATACGTTTTTTGCTCAGGGTGTGATGCTGTCTTTATTTCCTCTATTACAAGCGTTAGCTGAACATGAGCACCTGAGTGCACGATACATGTATTGACGTCTTGACGCCTTTTTATAAAAAAGAATTTTACTTCAAATTAGTGTGAAGGAGGACAAGGTCGCGTTTTCCTCTTGAGTTTACTGCTTCATTTCGAGAGATCTACTACTTCTGGAATTTTAAAAATGTACATATTGGTCTGTTTTTTTAACATTTCAATTTACTTTTGGATACAATCAATAGGGTAAAGAATTCAGTATACAAAAAAATATAATTATGATATTAATTAAGGCAAAAATATACAATTTTTGTTGGAAAAGTGATTCTAAATCAATATATCCAAAATTTTGAGCGAGTTTACATTGTTTTTTCCACATTTTATGTTACTCTGTTTATTTTGTTTTCGCCTTTCTTAAAGATTATTGGAGCCAAAACTGCCGACTTATATTTGTTTTGAATAAAAAACTACTCCATAAACGATTAACGTGGATTAAGTTTATTCAATTAAATTCACGAAATAATTTATTTATTGTCCTAGACCCGACAATTGGTAGAAAACTTTATTTCGTTTTGAAGCATGAACACCAAACTTACACATCGTTTTATCCTTTTCTTCACTTCTACTAGCCTAGTATCCCTACTTTCAGATATAATATTTAAATTTGATTTCTATTAGTATCGAACGGGTATTGTAAAGGAAATTATGGAGCACCCCTCGTATATGCATTATTCAAAATTCCGTTTAAATCGACGTAAGTAAATAGCGTTAAAGAAGGTCAGTTATGTTCCGTTTTTACGGGTGGTTGGTTTGACTTCTGCATCCAATCTGTGTAGTCGTGCGCGAGGCTAATAACAATTCCGTCTCATAAATCCATTATTTGTCTTCGGAATTTCTGTGTCAGTCGAGTTGACAAATGGACCTTCCGGCACCGCAGAAAATTACCAAACTCTGCGTGCATTACCAACATTATAATTTTCCAATTATAGATCCACCCTTAAATTTAATTTCAATATAAGCGTCAATTTGATTAAAGGAACCTAAATATCAAATAAACATATAGTAATAAAAAAAATATTTCAATATTTTGCAACAATAAACGTTGGCGCTAGTAAATAAAATCCCAAATATTTTTTTAGGTCAAGGTAATCAATGAAATGTCAAAATATTTTTGTGTCGGTACGAAACAGTGAGAAAAGTAGAAAGTGGAGAAAAAAGAAAGATCTTAGAAGAACACATACAATGGCTGGAACCATTTGAGTAGAACCACATTAAAAAATCCATTCTATTGCCAAAAAAGTATGATCTCCAGTAATAGTAACTTAGACAATGATAAAAACTACATGATTAAATATGAATACAAACAAATCACCTTACAACTTTATTTTGGCATCATCTTTGCATAAACACTTCATTTACTTCACAAACACACCGTCCATCTTTTTTTAATGCAAAAGTTTAAATTTTTAAACCGATAATTGCTACACGGTGTATGTGATTGTAAATACCCTCCGAACGATAAAAAACCCACATACATAGACGACATAATTTATTACTATCTGACCATATGGACAAAAATGGATCTAATTCGATGTGTAAGAGAATTTTTCGGCTTTTTTCTTTATCCCATGCCGGGCTAGAAACAATACGCATACCGAACAGTTGTTGCACTTTTGTTTATAACATCATTAATCAGCGTAATGCTGTCCCTAATGATTTATTATTATTATTGTATCGGGTGAACCGAACATGAGAAAAAAAGAAGATGCATCTGGGCTTGTTAAGGCGCCCGAATCTTGTTATTTCGACTCCCACTGATAATTTTCGTTGGGTCGGCCGATTGTTAGATATTATGTTATTATTAGATACGTATTAATTACAAACCCGACTGCGATGACGTAAAAACAATAAGAGGTCGATGACACAAGCCCATGTACGGAGAGAACAGATATTACAGAGTATTTAAAATAAAGAAACAAATAAATCTTGTTAATTTAAAGTTTATGCCAAAAAAAAAACAATAAACGAACTGTTAGCCAAAAATTTGAATTTCTAATTTACCGGCAATTTACATTAAAGTAAAATTATATCACCCACATTTTATATATATGTTCCCGGCATTGTCAACATGCAAAATCAGTACTATTTTGGGTTCTCTGCAAATTTACTTTGCTGTTTTAGACAATCTGAATTAAACGTTTTTACCTTTACAGATATTCACATATAGTTTATTCTTGGGATCAATACATTGAATAATTCCATATCATAAAACACTTACTTTCTCGGGCTTCGTTGACAAAAATGTCACTCGAATCCGGATCCATTTTCTCCAGCAAGTTCATTAATACTCCAAGGCGATTCCAAAGATCCCCTGAATGCCTGAAAGAAACACATACGCAATTATTTATAGACATCTATTTCTTGGTCTTGAATACGCAAAACAAACACAGAAAAATCATTTCACTAATAAATTTTAAAATTAAATTTAAATCGGAACATTTTTTTCTTTAATTCAAACGGCTACAAAAATTTGTATAACTTTTTCACACTCACCCGACTTTGAAATCTTGCGTGCTGGGTGGCGGATTCCAAACAGGCGTATGGCACAGCATCCAATCGCACCAGATCTTGATGGCCGGCAAGAGTATGCTGACATCATAGGGCAGCGAATCTAGAGTATAGCCGGTGTCGCCTTGTTTTTTGATGTTGGCAAAGTGCTCCTGAAGGATGGAAACGCATCGTTCCAGGATAAGGTTAAACATTTGTAGGGACACTATAAGAGCACGCTCTTGCAATTCAGATCGGTAACCGTCTAATTGGGGATCTGAAACGAGAACGTAAATTTAACTCTCTCGATTTGGCATATGATCAGCAATAGTTGACCAACTAACCAACATTCAATCAACCTACAGTCATATTATTAACTTCTTTCTAACAGATAATATGCAATTAGCAGGTATTTACGCATGTCAGTATTATATTTATGATAAAAGAATTAAGATTCATACTTTATAATTTGACAATGATTGAAGTTTCAAGATTTTTATTGAGTATAATTAAAAAAACGAACTTAATCTGCAAGCATTAAAAAAGGATACAAACAATCGGGATTAATTTGTAAAACATAACGCAAACTTATTTAAAGAAAATGAAACTCCTCAGCAATTATTGTTTTTAAATTCTGTGCTCGGTGTTAGAGTTTGCGCAATGTACAAAACGTCTCTACCAGGTGTACAACAGAAAGAGATATAGGTAACAAATTGTAACCACAATGTTTGTAGCATTTTTTGTTATAAATATGAATAAAAGTGAAAAGTGTTTTGTTTTTAATTCCAATTAATACTAATACTAATACTATTTACAGAACTTCTGGATTCCTCCTGCGTCGGTTGTTGCTGAGCCGAACTTAAGAGTTTAACTGAAACTGGCTCGCATTTTACTCTGTACCTGCTTATAAAGGGTGATTCGATAAGGGTTTCCACATTAAAATAATAAAAAAAAACTCGGAAGAATATATAAATATACAAACATTTTTATTTGCCATTTAAGATTAGTGTATTACAATTAGGTATGAAAGATGATGTCATTCAAATGACCCCCGCCACTCATGTGCCATGACGTATTTCGTTTATTGAAATTTCCTATCACTTTTTGACACAATTCTGGTTCTATGCCGGCTATTTCGCGTCTAATCTCCTGTTTCAGCTCTGGAATAGTGTTTGGTTTATTTCTATACACCCTGCTTTTTAGATACCCAAAAAAAAAATCTAGGGGAGTAAGATCACATGATCGCGGCGGCCAATTGATATCGCCGTTACGTGAGATAATCCGACCAGGAAACTTGGCCCGCAGCAATTGCATCGTTTCTCTGGATGTGTGACAAGGGGCTCCATCCTGTTGGAACCACAAATCTTCAATGTCCATACCTTACATCTGCTCCCAGAAAAAATCAGATATCATGTTTTGATAGCGCGCACCATTAACCGTAACAGCGTTCTCCGTATTATCCTCGAAAAAAAAGGGCCAATTATTCCTCCGCACCAAAATGCGCACCAAACAGTCACTTTTTGAGGATGCATTGCTTTTTGAACAATCTCTCTTGGATTTTCTAATCCCCAAATACCAGCATTGTGTTTGTTTACAAAGTCACCAACGTGAAAATATGCCTCATCGCTAAAGATGATTTTCCTTGAAAAATGAACCCCTTTTTCTGGTATCCATTCTGCAAACACGTAGCGCTGTTGATGATCTCGAGGTTTCAACTCCTGAGTTATTTGGATTTTATAAGGGTGCAGATGCAAGTCTTTTGTTAAAATTCGCTGTGTGGTTGAATACGTAAGGCCTACTTGCTGCGATCGATGACGAATCGATGTGTTTAGATCTTCGGCTACACTCGCCGGCGAACAATGGCAATATTTTGATCTGACCGACCTGCACGAGCACGTTGAGGGACTTTGAGGTTAGTTATAAATCCAGTTTACTCAACAGTGGCAAATGTGGAATTGCTTTCCGGCTCATTGCTATTGGAAGGTTGTGGTGTAGTGTATTTTCTAATGGGACGCATAATGTCCTTAATGTGGAAATTATTAAAGTGAAGAGCAGAGGTAAGGTGTTTGAGACTTGATAAATTATGATTTTTGCGCCGGTTGGTGATGAGGCCAAATAACAAAAGCTTCATCGACGTAGCGTAATTTTGGTTTTAGATGGAAGGTGATTCGCCATGACGGGTGATAATGGAGAACCCATAGCTGTTCCAGACGTTTGGTAAATATTTGACCGTTATAAGAAAAATATGTGCCAGAGAAGCATTTTTCAAACAAGGCGAGAAGGTTGGGTTCCAGATTCTAGGATTTTAATATATCTGAAATGATGTTGAGAGTTTCAGGAATAGGGACTTTAGTTAGTAAAGAGGGATTCTACGCCGAAACTAACCAGAATCTTTTGTATCTAATGTAATCTAATGTATCTAATGTAATGCTTCAATTCAATTCAATAAAGTATGAACTATCAGTTTTCCCTCCAAAGGGTTTTAACAAAGAAGCTAGATATTTCGCTAGAGAATATGTTGGTGACAATAGGTCGAAGGGGTAATCCTGGTTTGTGTTTTGTAAATAGTATGCTACGAATATGAAAAGCCTATACCAAAGAGATTCTGAATAAACAGACATCTGTGGGACAATGGGACACCCCGTATATAGCTCCGGTAGCACAATGGTGCGTCCAATTACCCAATGTTGTTGATATTGGCTATTAGATAGCGTTCGATTAAAATAAGCGCGCGGAAGCGGCAAAGCGTTAAATAAAAACGCGATTTTATTGAATTTCCACGAGACGGTTAAGCGCGCAACAGAACCCGAAGCCGAGAGATTACAGTAATCGTTCGTTTTTTACCATCACAACAACCTTTAAAGAAAATCGAATCGTGTGTATTAAAACGGAGATCTATCTCTGGCGGCGTAATAATAATTGCGTGCGCGGATCTATCACGTATAGACGCGAAAAATATAAGAGATCGGGGCAAAAAGTAAAAAGGATGACGTGCCCGGGTTTAGCTGAGAATCTGCGTTTACTTACGCGGTTACTGACGGTCACGTTCCGAAGGATGAGATCGAATTATCATAGGCTTCAACACGGGTAGTTCGGTCCGGCGATTGGCTAAACGGCCGTTCAAATACGTGTGCGAAATCGAAATTTTCCAGAGAAACGTACTCTGCAAATCGCTTTTGATTTATTCCGCGTTTTCCTATCTAATACTGATTTAATCTGATTAAATATAAAGCAGTATCGCGAGATTACAAAATGATCGTATTATAGTTTTAATAGATATGCAGGGTGGCAATAATCTGGGAATATCTCTGTTATTTATTATTGTTTTCCAAAGTCTTTAAAACCTGACGAAATTAGACTAATTTTTCTGTTTAGTTTTTTAAATGGCACCTGCTCTATCTTAAGTCGATTTCAGAAATATGTACAGTGTGTGAATCAACGCTAAAGCAAAATTTCAAATTATTTCCATAATTCCAATAATAATATCGGCTTCATTTGGTTCCTAGAACGACGCGACGGCGACCTAACGCAAAATCTAAATAAATATAAAGTTCATGGTATTTTTAAAAATCATTTCGCTCAACTGACTGGTCAAATGACACAAAAAAACTGGCCAATTTCACAACCCTACCTAAACCCAATAGTTTTTCCAAAAATTTTAATTTTTCTAAAAAAATATTAGCTTTCATACTTGCAAAAAAATTACGATAGCGCCATTATTTTTCAAGGTAGATCACTCATTTAATATTAGCGTTATTTAAAGATGACGTAAAAGAACGGAATTTGTATTTGGATTATTTTAAATTGAATGATCTCGATTTTCGTAAATGCCATACCATATTATTATATTTTCTAACAGACCTTAAAAAATCTACGTTAAAATAATTTGAAATTGCGCATTCTAACAAGTTTTACAAATTTTCTATTAACCATTTTCTCAAAACTATTGAAACCAATGAAATAATGAACTTTATCGTTGACTCACCCTGTACAGAAATGAAGCTTCGTTAGATATTTCATTGCAAAATTATTCCTTATTATTGAGTGCAGGTAGTACCACTTGAGCTTGAGTCAATTTATGGGTGTCGCCTATTATTCATCCACCAACAGTGAAAATGGTGTGCCAAGCTTGCACCGATAGAATAGAATAGGCGAATCACTCCTGACGAACGCTCCTCCCTCGACTTTTTCCATTCCGTGGTTTGTGCAACCGAAAACAGCATTTTTAAACTTGAAAGGGAACGAACGAAAAAGCATTTTCAAAATATTTGACTTCTTTTTATTGATGTTACGCCATTTTGAGATTTGTAAATTGCATTTCTTTTATTTGAAGTGAATAAGTCGCAAGTTTGCTCAAGTTTGTGGTTACTGCGTGCTATTATAAGTTAGCCAAGCACGAGGAAAAAGCCTTTCCATTATGACCGAACCGAAAAAGATATTATTGTTTTAAGCCATGCGGCAACTTTTACCAAGCAGACAATGACGGTCAATTGGGTAGAGTTCACTAATATTTTAAACACTTCTTTTGGAACCTTTTCGAAATGTAGAATTTTTTTGCCAATAAAATTAAGATTTCCAGATTATTTGTCTTTGTTAGACTTGGATGGATTTGAAAATAAATATGAAGGGCAAGGAATAGAAAACATAAATAATATGGATAAAATTATAAATATGATATTACCAGTTGCCATAACTCAAATAATGAGTCGGCATCGTCAACATCATATTAATATCCTTTCTAAAATGTTCATTTAAAAACTAACCGAACTGTCAGATTAAATTGTCATTCCCTCGGTTCCTCCTTCAAAATAAGTGAAGAAAATTTCAGAGAATAAAATTCTAACGGTTGTCAATGGAATAACATTCAAAGTAAAGGAATTGCGCACTCTTGAGTTTTCCATTCTATAGCGGTCAATAATAAGGACCTCGGTATGATACTCGTCAAAAGGAAAGAATTTATTTTTTATTAAACACTATACAGCAATTGCTCCACTATAAATTATGTGTAAAAATATTGTTATAAGTTAACGTTTCGGGCGTATCAGGCTTAAGACAACAATCGTCGCGTATAAAAAATTTGAGGTGCTTTAAACAATAGATTATGCAAACTACGGTTGCAGGTTGTTTCAATGAAAACAACACCTCGCAGCGCCTAAACGTTCCCAGCTCAAAAGATATATACAAAAGACCATTTCGTGGTCTTATTTATTTCTCCGCCTTGTCGATTTGTTTCCTTAAGTGAAAAACGGCAGTTTGTGTCACGGTTTAAATCAAAATTACGACCAAAACTCGCCGAGCAAAATATCCGTTTCTGATCCTCAGACGCGTCTACGTGTGCGGAAGTGAAGAATTCGTGGACGTCATTTTATATTTGCCGACTAATAATGGCATTCCGTTGAAACATTGTGTAGGTAGGTATTTGGTTGGTTCTCATATTTTATCGACAAAGTCCCACAGCGTATCGCATAAAATGAATTTACAGTAGTTTTAAAATTACCACCGTGTATGGTGCAATTATTTTCGTGTGGAATGCTATCCCACTCACAAATATCGTATTATTTTACAGTACTGATTATTCCGATCTATCTGTGCTAATTAAGGAATGACAAACTAACCCAAGAAAAGAAATGTGAGTTTCATTGAGCTTTTTTGGGTCTTTTGTACATTTTCACAAAACAACACGAATACATTCACTGACATGACCGTCAGAATTGACAAAAGTCAAAATTTAAGGCGCGGGAAATATCTCCGAAAACATCCGATTGCTCCCAAACCCGTGCGGTAAAATCCCGGAAATGTCCGAATCGGTTCGGATCCGTGGGAAACGAAACTGACGTGGTAAAGTGATGATTCCCGCACGCTAAATCGGTGTGTAATTAGGCATTTTACACACGGGGGTAGAAAAAATAATTTTACTGCCATGATTTACGCACTATGCTTCTAACAACAGCCACATAAAAAAAATCGGAATTTCAATTATAAACTCAAAAATTCTATTTTTGTATAATTGCAAAATGCAAAACCGGGTAAAAATTTGAACTATTCCTTCATATTTTCATATCTATATAACTTACGAAGTAAAATTGTAAATGGCATATTTTTATATAGGCCAGTTTCCATTTTATTTATTTTGTTGATAATCAAATTGAAGTTGAAATAATATTAGAAACTCTATCTTAGTAACAGTAGCGATTTTTTAATTTTTTCTCTCTCCAGTCGTCCGATTTCGGTCGTTCGTGACCCAAAAAAAGTAAGTTTATAGGGCATTCATCACCTCTCACACTCTGACACTTTGACGAGTTTGTTTGATTTAGTCCATAAAACGAACAGTCGCTTTACCATATCATAAAACTGCATTTTCTAAGCCACACGCTATAATAAGCTAACCTAATAGGGTTAGCGTTAGACAAAGTTTCCAGAATTATACTTTGCTTTAAGTATTACTCCAAGCATTAACTTACAGCCAGAACCAATGTCAAATAGTATATTGCGGCTACACTAAATGTGATGGTGTTTAGTTTGAGGTGCATTTTCGAATATTTTATTATTTTTCTATATTTACGTTTTAATAAAATTCACCAAATATAATTTCATTTTATTAGTTTTAAATAGAGTAGAGTTTTGTGCGTGTTTCTTGAGATACATTTTGCTGAGCAAAACTGACCGACCGTATCCATACTACCCACCACGCAAGCAGAAATGGAAAATTCAAGGTAAGGGCTTAAAACTCTCCGTTTCAGGCAGCCCATTTATCTCCCAACGAGTAATTTCCTAAAGACAACTGACCACATCGAAATTGGTAAGAAATTAGAATTTTTGGATACACTTGTCCATTCTTTAGGTAGAAATCAAAGAAATTCTGCAGCGAAATTTTAGCAACCACCGAAATGAAAAATCGAGAATTCAAGTTGACTTTGTAAAATTTATCTAATCGAAAGTTGTTGAAATTTTAAAGTAGAAGATAATTTCGTAAACAAGCAATCAGAAGTATGCTTCAATTCTTTAGAAAAAGTTGCTCAAATTTAACACTTCAGTTCTCGATAAAATGGCGGTAGCGCCAGGAATTCTAATACCAGTTTATAATATGCACGCAATATATGTGGGACTTTAAATTTTTCTGCAAAATGTCTCTTCGCAGACAGCGTCATAACGTTACAAATGGAATCACACACTTTTAAAAATATGCAAATGAAATAAATGCAGGAAGCGAGGAGGCTCAGCGACGAAGAACCTGATCTCAAAAACTGTATTTAAAACTCTGGAGACTCTTAGCATAAGTACCGGTGATGAATGGCCTGTAATATCTATAATTTATGTTATTCTCGTATCCCTATTTATTATTTGGTTAAACATGCACAGATTGGTTAACACCGGTGTGTCATAATAATTATGTCCCATTATATTTTTATTTTAGTAATTTGAGTCAATAGGTGCGGGCATACAACATTTACCACAAGATTTTCTGGTTCAATGCTTACTGGGAACTATAATAAGAACAAGCAGCAATTTAATTCAATTCAATTTAAATGAATCCATCGAATAGGTTTCAAAGAAACTTCCACAGGATACTGTAATACTTTTTATAAAACTTCTGGATTCCTCCTGCGTCGGTTTTTGTTGAGTCGGACTTGCTAACGTTTCGCCAATCATCCTGTTGGCTTCTTCAGAGCTTAACTGAAACTGAAATCAGTTAAGCTCTGAAAACTCAGGAGGAATCCGAAAAGTTTGTAAATAGTTCTACATCAGTATGACTCAGAGGAAGGCATTGCGACTCTCTCCATAATTATAAGTAGAGTCGTGTCAGTGATCACTCCACAGCTTCACTGCTGGTGCTTCTAGATTAGTCCAGTCCAACATATAAAAACGCGCTCATAGTAAGATTCCACATTAGTATAATACACGCCTAGCGTTTTTCTAATGGGGGTGTTACCATCCCAGTGGACCTTTCGTTAGTTACTTTAGTCTCACTTCCGGTCCTGTTGGCAATCCAAAAGTAATTGAGATATACTTTTTGGATTCCATGGCATTGATTGCCTCGTGGTTGCTAAAGTCGATAGCAATTGTTTCGATAAGAACATTTTCACTTTTATTTCTTTTGCGCAGTGTGATTATCTCTTCTACTGCTATATTGGTTAAACTAGATAAACCACATGTCATGGCGGTAGTGTGTAGTGCAATGAAAAGCTCCACAACAAAATTGCAAATAAAAACAGTTGTGTTACTAATTATAGAAGAAGCTTTTAATTGGCCACTACTATTTAAAATGTGGAGTTAATGAAAAAAATCTGCTTTTGTACTTTTAAGAGAGAATGAATTTGAGACAAACTTAATTTATTACGTTTCTAGATTGCTAAAAAATGGATTTTATTTACTTGGTGTAGTGGTGGATCAGAAAATTTAATACAAAAATACGGAAATAAAACCAAAAATGGAATTGAAACTACTTGGGAGCTAAGGCCCCGCTGATCCCCCTCGATGAGGCACAGTAACCCAAATGGGTCTGATTTGTGAAAAAAATAACGTAACTGATAACTTTAAAAAATATTTTTTGTTGAGCTCTAAGCCATAAGCCGAGAATATGTTATGTTCACAATTCAACATGTCACTGACATTGATTGGCCGTATTTCTTGTTTGCAAAGTTCCATTGTGATATGTTAAGAAGTTGGATAATACCCGAACGATTATGGTTCAATTTGTATTTTCTTTTCCTGAATTTATAAAGTAAAAATCTCATTTAACCTAGTAGTGATTCACAGCTCAGCAAGGCCATAGAACTTTTTATATATGATCTTTGACCTTACATCCCTTGTTCTATAACAAATTTTATAAACGGCTTGCTCTTTGGCGATAAAGTCGAGCAGAACGAATAATTCTAAGATGTAAAGCGGTTTTCTTGGTGGTCCAAGGCCATCATGTGCGACTTCGTAGAATTTAACTGCAGGAAAGGAGGGAAGTGACGATAGTGACTATTCGCAATGGATTTCGTAATAATTACACAACAGCGAGGCGGCGATACAAATCTGTTGGGGCATTGCTCAGCATTTAGAGACGTTCCGTTTGAATCTCTACTCTCCGGGTTCGTTACCGAGGAGTGCGATCGACGTAACGCAGCCACCGGCATAATTTGATGAACCGATAATAAAACCAGATTAGGCGTTTAAATCGTTTTAAATTTGCCAAGTCGGGAAACGATATATCGTCTACCACAATAAAATCCACCTACAAAATGTTATCTTCTGGCAAGACCCCGATGGGCGTTTTGTTATAATATACTTCAAAATAACCAATGAGGAAGAGCCGATGGTCCGACGGCGTTAAGCGATATTGTTACTGGAGGATGTGATTACGCGCCGAGATTAAAATGCATCGCAAAATTTTTGAACGCCGTGTGGGTGGGATTGGTATCGACGAAGACGATATCCCGGTATCCGCTGGTTGTAGTTTTAGCATCCAAAATGTCAGCAAAAAATTAAATAAGTAGATACAATGGCCGTTAAAAGAGGAACGCACCTCAGATAAACTAGGAATAGGAATAAGTACAATTTATAGTTTTAATAAATGCCGTTATAACCCATTTCTTTCGGGTAAGTTCTTTTCAATAGCGTTCTAATCAGGTACAAAAAAAAATAACTGTGAAAAAATAAATTGTTAATTTCGTAAAAAATTGTGACTTTGATGAGCGATGTTTCTCTTCTCGCTTCAAATTGAAATTTCTTAGAATTTCCTTTCATGCTGGCGCCAAAAATTTGGAAATATATTTTTTTTTACTCCCAACTCTAAAACCCCCAATTATGCACTGATCAGACGTGCGCACAGTGTCAGTGTCGCTTTAAGACGTAGAGTAAAAAAAGTAATAGTACGCGACGCGTTTTTAACTTCTTCAGTTCTCGTTTACTAAGCACTGGCAGTTGTTTTTTCGATTCTATCCATAAATGAAAAAAATGAAAGAAAATTGTTTAGATTTACAGGAGTTTAGAAGATTGGAATATGCATTGCCAATTTCGAACAATACGATGTTTTTCGATAACGTAATTTTTCAATAATAAATCGTTTTAGTGTGATAAGAAATTCAATGAATAAACATTAAACCTTGAATAGACACAATTCCCAGCTTTCGAGGTCTTACTCAAAATAGTAAAAGGATTAAATGGATTAAATGGATTGAAAGAACTAGAATACACTCAGGTGCCATCGCAATTGATTCCTAGTGGCATTTACAAATATTTAAAAAAATCTTAGCATTCTTGAAATTATTTTAGTTCTCATGGTATTCTCATTAAAACTATAAAAAAAAACACCCAACTCTGTAACGAATGGTTTGAAGGTTATCAGTCAAAGGCGGTTAGGGTTATGAGATTAAATAAACAGCAACAGTCGTAAATACGTTTATAGCGCTAAAGGTGAAATTTGTAAAAAACCTAAGGCACGGTCAGGTCGTATATGCGTCGAACATTTAGATACGAAGCAGGTAGATTTAGCAAAAATACCGAAGTAGGAATAACTGTAAGTAAAACGAATAGAAATTACTTGGTAACTTTATTACATTGTGTAAAATTTTCAGTGCCGATATGCAAGCATAATAACGCATTAATATTGTTTAGTTTTAAAGCGTCGGTCATTTGATTAAACTAAATGGCATCCGCCTTTTGGGTGGCATTCCGCGCCAACTTTCCAAGCTTGGCAACTACAATTTAGCAATTCGAGTCCCAAACACATATTTAAAAAAATTATCCTTTAGGAATTGCCGCTGAAGTGTGAACAGGTCGCACTTTTCAACCGACTTCTAAGCACGTTTTTAACAATTTGATAATTTCATTTGGAAAATTAAAATTTTAACCCTTGCTTTTAATATGCTCCAATTTTAATAACCTACAGTGTAGACTTAATATTTTCTATTTTGTTATTAAGAAATTATTCTGATGTTTACGCCTCATTCATTATTAGTCTGTACCAGAAATAATTCATTGTTAGCTGGGAGGCAAATTAAAAAAATATTAATACTATATTTGCAGATGCATTACTGACTGACACCTGTAATATTAGTTAAAATTACGTCTGCGCGTAAGACTTAAAAGTGAGAGACATGAAAATGCACAAAACGCTTAAAATATAAATTTTTGAATTAAAAACAGAATTAATACAGATGCTTAATTTATAACAAAAACCTATGTCGAGTTGAGAAATGCCAATTTTACAGAGAGAACGGGGTGCATATGCTAAACAATGCACGACCGTAACAGACTTGTAGTTACTAGATATGTAGATAATACAGGCACTTCTGAAACCAACATAAAAAAATATTAAGAGACAATTAATATGCCCATGCACAAGCATGCATTTTTTTCGTCAGTAACGTTTAAAATATGTCCAGATTAAAGAGGAGTTAACGGCATGAAGATGTTATTTACGAAAGTGTCATAACAGCCTGCATTCATTTCACATGATTTGCGTCGCTATGCCCTGGGGATATTTTTACATTCATGTAATAGTATATTATGCAACAAGTGCGGTAAACGGCATTTGACTCACGAGTTTATTTGACACGAGCGGAGCGAGTGTTTACTAAACGAGTGACTTAAAAAGTTTACCGAACGTGTTGCATACTATACTTTTTCTAGGACCGTTAGTTTTTGGGTACATTTTCGCAAAACAACACGAATACATTCACTGACATGACCGTCAAAATTGACAAAAGTCAAAATTCAGAACGTGGGAAATATCTGCGAAATCATCCGATTGCTCCCAAACTCATGTGATAAAATCCAAAGTGGCTCGGATACGTTAGATCGGTGTGTAATTAAGCATTCTACAGACGAGAGTAGAAAATAGTATATTCTGCAACAAGTGCGGTAAACGGCATTTGACTCACGAGCTTATTTGACACGAGCGGAGCGCATCGGAGCGAGTGTTTAATAAACGAATGACTTAAAAAGTTTACAGGCGGGAGTAGAAAAAAATTAATTATCTACTCCCGTCTGTAAAATACCTAATTACCCACCGATCTAGCGTGCGGGAAGCGTCACTTTACCACGTCAGTTTCGTTTCCCATGAATCCGAGCCATTACGACATTTCCGGGATATTACCGCAAAGATTTGGGAGCAATCGAATGTTTTCGGAGATATTTCCCACGCTTTGAATTTTGACGTTTGTCAATTCTGACGGTCATGTCAGTGAATATATTCGTGTTGTTTTGCGAAAATGTATCCAAAAACTAACGGTCATAGAAAAAGTATAGTATGCAACACTTTTTAACTCACTAGTTTATTAAAAACTCGCTCCGCTCGTGTCAAATAAACTCGTGAGTCAAATGATGTTTACCGCACTTGTTGCATAATATACATTTTCTACAGCTGTCAAAGAATAGTGGGATTTTTGAATGGTTGTCAGTGTGATAAATCCGTTATTATTACATGCAATGCGCGAAGTATTTCGCGCAACGTGAGAGAAATATTTCTTGAATTGAGTGTATTAGCTCAAGCTCTTCCGTAAGGAAAGTTCGATTTTTTTGGTGTAAGGCAGCGAGCTGCAGAATTAGCCATTTCTGGTATTTCAGGGGCTGTAGTACAAAATTCTTCTCCACCATTGTCTGTTTCCATTTTAGTTATTTTATAAATAACGAGGCTACTTCGGTAAGTTGACAGAAAACGATAACAATATGGTATTTCCATAGAAACAGAAAAAAAAGAGGTTAAACTTAAATATTAAATATTCGCATTTGTGAAATACAATTACGATAATACCTAAAATCTTGCTCGATCAAATGAAAAAAGGAATGGTGCAAAACTGAATCTCGACGCCCAGATCTGTCACATTTACAAGCACGGTTCAAGATGGCGCAAACCTCGACTGTTCCTGAGGGGAGTTTACTTCCAACAGGCTAATAAAATTATAAAGTACCCGCCAAGATATCAGCTTTTATTTTATTGAGGTACCGCACATGAAATCTGAAATATCAGTAGCCCCAGATGGAACCGCAATGGTGACAATTTTTTGCAACTGACTTGCAAATATAAAGGAAATTCTACTAGAACAAGAAATAACTGCGTCCCATGGACTGATTTGTAGCTAAATCTTATTAAAGGCCAGCTCTTTACTCTCTTAAGTGATACTTGGAATGTACCAGCTCAAAATGAATCCAAGTTAATTTTAAGTATCGGTAGGTGTCGTGTGGTGATAATGGAGGAGGCCACACACATTATTGTAGTCGGCTAAACTTCAAGAATCAACTATTAAGGTTTGTACTACATTTTTGGAGCAAGTTCAGTGGAACGAAGACAAACAAGACCCTCAAGTTCCGAAATTAATTATCTAGTTCGAAAGAAATAAATTCTTCGGACTTCCCGCGTTCCACCGACTGGCGGCGGCGTTTTGCTATACAAACAATTGAGAATCGCTCCAAGGCAAATTACTATTATGAATTTTTTGCATACGCCGCAGCGGGGGTTATTTATTACAATTAACGTCATTGCGTTCGCCAAGCATAACATCATAATTGATTCGTACGACAGCTACCAATTTAGTTGCCGAAACAATGTTCGAACGAGGCAATTTAGCACGCGCTAGGCTCTTATAAAACTTAAGGATTTTTAGTAGCTTTTGCAGGAACAATTTTGCAAACTCGTAAAAACCAATTTTGCACTAATAAAAATAAGGGTTTAACAAATAAAACTAATAATTGTTCAGGTATAATTTTTAATTTTAATTAATTATTTTAGTTTCAGACATATGTACCGTGCGTTCAATTTATCTTGATAACATTTTAATTTTCTGTAACTTTTTTCAAACAAAAAAACAAAATGTACAGTTAGTAGCCAAGTTTTTTCCAAGTGACGTATAAAAGAAAACACTATCATTTTTCTGATATATAATAAATAAATAAATATCTTATTCCAGTTACAATGATGGAAAAGACTTTATATTTTAGTCCACTCGTTTTGGACAAATAGTCAAAAATAGGAAATTTTTATGTAATTTCAAAGAGTGCAGTGACTAACTGCAACAACAATAATTATTTACAATTTAAAGAAGAACAAAAACACTAAAAATGACAAGACACACTAAAGTAAAAAATTCTTTAACTATTCTAAATACTGCTGTGACCACTATTTTCCTGAACACATTTCTCATACACTCTAATTGTATGATTATTAACATTTCCGGATTCTCTCTTAAATGATCGATTGCCTTTGAAATCCTTTGCCGAAGTTCCACGACATTATTACAAGGAGTTCTGTACACGTCATTTTTTATGTGTTCCCAAAAGAAAGTTAAGTCGGGGCTGTTAGCTGGTGAATCCATAGTTCCCTATCCAATCCCTAGGATGTTCCATGTTGAGAAATTTTTTAACTTAAACAATATTGTGAGGAAGGATATCGCATTTCTGCCATTTAATCAGCGCTGTTATATTTAGGGATAAATCTTCTATATACTGTTCTATTTGGTGCTCTAAGAGTTGCAAATAATGATCTCCAGTTAACTCTTGATCTACAAATATCGAACAAAAAATATACCCATCTATGACATTATACCATACATTAATTGATTGGTAACCCTGAGTTTTTATTTCGTGTATTTGTCTGGGATTATTTAAAGACCAATATCGCGTATTGTCTATCACGATCTTCCATCAGTTCATAAAATGTTTTTCAAAAAATGATTTTGCTCATTATGTCTATTTTCAAAATCCAAACAAAACTGTATCCTCCTTTGACATTGTTCTGTACTTAGTTTTTGAGTTTTACGAAATTTAAATGCATTATATTTACATTTCTTCAACAATGAGTCGAATGATCTAAGAGAAAGACCTGTCTCTTCGTATACTCTAGCAATAGAGGAAACTAGATATTCTTAACAGAATCCGAATATGTTCGCCTTATTTTGTTCATTTAAAACATTATGATTCCGGCATACCTTTCTAGCACCATACCGTTTCCTGGAAACTTCTTTGCCAGCCTTGGAAATATCTGTTTAGTCGATCTGCGGTTGCAGAAAGTATACTTCAAGCATATCACTCCTTTCACGGATGCTAAATTCGCGAAAAACCATTTTATCGATAATGAATTGGACGATAATTCAACCATCAACGTTATTTACCAATATGGCAAACATAAACATATTTTTATTTGTCAGTCAAGGCACTCTTTGAAATTATATAAAAATTTCCAATTTTTTGTCGATGTCAAAAACGAGTGAACTAAAGTGGGTTACACCATTTTAATAAAAAAAAAGACATAAACACATATATAATACACAGAGTGTTCCATTTTAAAAAATATTATATACACTTATATGTCAGAAAATTGATAGTGTTTTGTTTTATACGTCACTTGGAAAAAAACTTGGCTACTAACCCTACATTTTGCTTTTTAGGATATTATAGGAAGTAGTCATGGTGTCATTTATTAGGTAATTTGTATTAATTATAGATATTGAAGATATTAGAAGATTATTTGCCATTCTAAGTAATAAACTAACATTTCATTCAGTAAATAGAGGACAATTAGACAATTAATAACAACCCTTAAACTGAAAATGCTCCCCAAAATTTAACTTTTAAAACTTTAAGTTCGTTTCTTCTTATTTTCGACTAGCATAAAGATATTTGAGATAAGGGCTCCCTGTGTTATTGGGCTTCTATTTACTATATACCGAAATAAAAGTAAACAAAATTTTACCGAAGCGAATTTTATTTAAATGTATTCCCACCACTTTCCTTTCAGAGCAAAAAGCCTTGAACAAAAAAGATTTCAATTGGTCTCAACTTTTTAAGTCACAGTATCTTGAAAGTTTTGCAAAAATCAAGATAGCAATTACGCCCCCCGGTGACCTAAAAGGCAAATTTTTATTCGAAAAAATTGACTTTTGCTTCTTTAATATTTTGTTTAGGTAACAGGTGTATATCTCGTAAAATGAATCTTTAATGAGTTGGAAAAAATATTATATCGTACTTCTTACGGGAAGCGTTTTCTTGAGTTATGAATATTGTCCAGTATGAGAATATTATATCAGTCTAAAGACACCCAAGAATAGACTTGTCTACCTCCGTAATGCTTTAATAGGTTGACCTGTCTCTCTCTCTCTCTCTCTCTCTCTCAAGATAGTAATAATTTCATGAGTTCAGTTATGCACGAGTCTCATAATGATGATTATCTGTTGTGGAACTCGTCCTAAAAGTTAATGGTCAATGGTTCATAACTAAGTACCAACTGTATTCAAGAAGTGTGCACCATATAGAGAAGGATTTTATTGTTTGCATAATGTGCAAAACCGGTTTGAAAAAAAAAATCTGTGATGTTGCATGGGAGGTCGGTGGGCAATTTTTAATTTTTAGTTTGATAAGTTTAAGAATATGTTAATGTAATTTTTGGGACTACTACACAAACTGTACAACTACTTCCAAATGTTCTTTCGTTGATTAAAAACAAATTGACTAGACAATCATTACTTTGGGGAGAATTAATTTATTATTTTAACTATAACCTCAAGATTCAAGCAGGCCGTATATTAAACAATAAATAATAACTTATAATAGTTCAACTTTGATAATATTGATAAATATTTTGCTTCAAAAATAAGTTTAAATATAATTTAAGAATTCTTTTTTTCACTACATCCTTGAGTATGTTAGTACACTTAAACCTTATTGTATTCCTCCTCCGTAATTGTAAATAAACGAAATTGGTTGACACCAACAGTATATGTGCTTCTTAAGCGAGAAAGTGAAAATCCTCCGATTTCATCCCAGTGATTTCAGTGGTTCCCAAAAAACGATTTTTGATTTATTTGCTATATTTAATTTTAGAAAGGTTGACGTAATCGTGTGAATTTAATAATCGCACACCAAGCTGCTCCTCGATCGAAAAAACAAACTATAGGACCGGAGCCTATAGTATTGTTCAGTAACCCTCTTAGCAAGAAAGTCGGCACTTTGACTTCCTATGATACGTAATGCAAATCAAGTCAGTCCGGAAGTGAAATAAGGGCTATATATTGCCTCAACTTATTGAGATAACCTGAAGGAAGGAGTATAGTATTCACATCTTCAAGGATTACCCTTATCTGATTCTTCCCATCACTGAGTTTCTACACAAAACATCTGCCGTTTCCTCATCCTGCTAGTACATGTACAGTACAATACCAAATTGTTAACAAATAAAATTCAAAATTTTCTGCTTTATATTGTAGCTGCGCATTTTGAGCTGACGATTTCAACTTTTAACCAAAAAATCAAAAATGGGTTTACGCTTTTGCGCTTACTCATTTCCCTTACGCGTTCGAGTAGTGTCATCCAAAAATATAAGATAAGTGACACAAATTAGCAGAGCATAGTTTGGCTCCGAGGTTACTGCTCTTGTATACTCTTAACTGACTGAATAGTGTTTGCCTCGAAGGACGAAAAACAAACGTCCACAATGATTAAATAAATCGAGCTTAATAACTATTGCTCTGCCTATCGAGGCGGACGATGACTTGTCTTAAAAGTTCGTTATTGTGTAACCGACATATTTTTTTTTTACGCGTTTCAAACTCTCGCCACATTCTCGCGGAATTGATGTAATCTAAGCCGACGACAACAACGACGACGTTTAAAATTCGTAGTTGGCGTAGGCCGTAGTTTACTTGGGGGAGGGAGGATGTATGAGGAGCGGTGAGAAGGGGGGAATACTGGAGGCACGCCGAGGGACAATGTACAGCAAAAACAGCGTAAAAGAGAGCAAAATGATGGAACGGCCTCGAGAAGGCAACGATCGGCCTTGAAACAGCCTTGCGGGGGTCGCACGGGGGGAGTACGGGCGGTCGACAAACGCATAAGAATCGCGATCTAGATGTGGTCTTGCAGAGCGATTACCTCATCTAGTCTTTGTTGATTTCGCGAGTCAGCCCCAAGAGTTTTGTTCCGGGTTTGCAGCAAAGTTTTTAGAATATCTTCATCGCGATTTACTAACCACAGAAAACCCATGCAAATAAGCTATATATTTTGGGGTGACTTAATAAGCAGACCGTTAAAATCGTCGCAATAACCCGCAATATAGAAAATGGCTCTTCTCGAGCGCCAGTTCTCATGTGTGGCCCCAAAAATCTTGTACTAGTTGTCGAAATGTAATGAATATCTTACACTTCCGGTTAAGAACATTTGTTGCACTTCGCCAAGTTGAAAATAAAAGATATGAATGGATGGAATGGATGGAATGGATTGGATTATGAATGGAAAAATCTCGGCAGTTAAAAGTTCCACATGGTTCCACTATTTTTTTTCTAAAACATGTTGCTTTCAACTCTCAAGTTTCAAAATATTTAATTTCAACAATGTCCTGAAAACCAATCCCAACTTTCTCCGATTTTTATAGCACTTTCGCAGAGATGTCGACCTCGATATCAGAATATACAAACTAATTCGCTTGGGTGAATCGTGTCACTAAAAGGTCTAAAAAGTCGATAAGTGAACTTGGCGACTATATTTCTCTAGGGTTGATGCTTACAGGCATCGCAAGTAACTTGTGGGAGGACTCTAGTTTTTAACTTACTTGCACGAAGGATATACGAGGCTTTAGGGTGGTTTAGTTTAGAAAACGATCTTCATATTTACATATTGAAGTTACCCTTTAAAGGTCAACAAGCAGAATATGAAATTGCCCAAAGAGCACGAGAGCTTAGATTAAACAAAAAAGCTGATGCGCAGACAGATAACAGCTTACCAAGTCGAAATGCGGTAAATGGAATTGAATTTGATAGTGTGTTGAATAGCAAGACATACTTAAATATGATACAGGGTAAGTCCAGGAGGATCACGGCTAAGGTAACTCATACACGATATACGATAAACAACTTTGTAAAAAAGTTGCAAAGCGCATAACTCAAAATAGTTACAGTTATAAATTGTGAATCTGAAATTAACTACTGTTAATTATATATATTTAATAATATTTCCTTATCTGAGCATGCTCCTCATCTGGATTTACAGGCTCAGTTCAAATAAATGTAGAAGGCGCACAAAATTGATATCATAATTTTTTGTAATCAAATTTAGCACCTTCACATAGTACCAACAATTAATAGTTTAATAGCCTGTAGCTCAAAGGTTTGAGATATTGTTTTTTTTTTCGCAAAATCATCTATCAACCCATTTTTTGATTTTTGGAGTTAACAAAAGTAACAAATATTATTTTTTCTAGTCTCTGTCCAATTATGAACTGATCGGTCATGGGCAAAGTGTCTGCCTCTTTAGGAGATTTTAACCACTGATGATATTTTGAACACCTTCATAACTTATTCAGACCCGTCATGACTAAAATGTCATTTACCAAACCTGTTGCATTATATACTATTTCCTTATTCTTTGATATATTCTAAAACGAAAATCAGTCTCTTTCACGCAGTGGATCTAAACTATTCGATTCGGGCAAACTGCGCTAAAAAACAAATCCTCCGAATTCAATCAACTCTTGATCATCTTTTGGGCGATTTTTCATATTTTTAACGGCGATTGGATTTCTATTTGAATTAAATCCGTAAGATTCGCTTTAAAAGGAACGTTGAAACATCTCATATCGCATCGAGTTTACGACTTTCGCTAGGTCGTTACTTCTAATAAATACCGACGACTAAAAATAGACTCAGCGAAACTGATATAATAAACGCTCGACGGATAAAACAAAATTAAAATAATTATTATACCAAGATTATATCTGAAACCAAAAACGACTTAGACATTCCAACATTAGTTTTGCCGTGCCTTCAAAACCATTACTTACTTATGGAACTGATGTGTTAAATATTTTCTGAATTAATCATTTATTGTTATTTATAACTATTTGTTAATGAGCTTTAGGTAGCAGATGTAGCGTTAACATGTCATACAGTTTTTTCCATACTGTTATTTCAAATTACTCTTACTAGTAACAAAAGTGGCGATGTTCCCAAAATTTTGCTAGTTTTGTGAAAAGAAAGGTGGTATAAGCAGCATAGCCCACGTGGTTTTTGATTTCTCGTGATTTTGGGGCCCTCCTCGTGTCCGTAGTCCATTACCATTTAGCAAAGCAAAAAAGGGGGTCTTACACAATTACTCAGTGGCGTAGTCAGATTTTCGCTACGAGCTGTCAGTATTTAGCAACGCTTCTGCTTAGTGGAGATTAGAGTACCTCCCCGAAAATCAATGGTTATATATTTCATCCTTTCACGTTTCTGAAGTAACAGAATATAATTAACTTAACCTTAATGGTCATCGTTAGACAGTCTTAATAAATAAAATACAATCTTTTCAGCAAGCGCAACACGTTGGTACATTTAGTTTTGTATTTAAAAAAAAAATGCTAAAAGTTTTTCAAGATTAAAGAATGCTGAAAAAGGAAAAAATGAGCTAAATTCTGTTTCCAGCGTGAAACCTAAAGCAGAAATAATTGAAATCAAAGATCGGTTCGGACGTATTAAGACGCTTCGCAATTATATGTCCGCGTGCGCCGAAGTAATGGATTGGGAATATTACGTAATTACAAACGAGGAAAAAAAGAATTCTTATTTAAATTCCCGATTTTCCTGTACAGGTTATTCAAGCTGTACGGCACGGCTATTGTGGACAAGATACAAAGTTTAAAAAAAACATTTTTGCCATATGGGGGTCCGTTACTTTTACTTTTTAAAATTACTTTCTTAAATTGAATCTGAATCTGAAAATGTCTCTTCTCCGAGCAAAATTAGTGTGTTTCAACAAGGTTTACGATATCTAAAACTCAAGGATTCTTAAACAATTTAAACATAAAAAATTTAAAAACTAGTTTTAATTTCACCAAATATTTAAGAAGTATTTCAGTTAAGTTAAACGAAATTTAAAGTAAGGTATAACAATAAACCAGATTTGATATACCCATTAAAAAAAAAAAAATTCATGTTATACAGGGCTTTCAAAAATTTATTTTCTTCTAATGAAAACTTTAAATGGATCTAACTTGATTAATTTAATTTATCCTACAGCTAACGTTAGCGGTTTAACAGAATCCCCAACTTACGGGTTTTGGCGCTATTTTGTATTTTCCGAGAAGTTTACTAAATAACACTATGATTGTTTCTAGTTGCCTACAGTGTTTAGAAATGAGGGATAATTTCTTTAGACTGTTTTGTTTGTCATTGTGCTATAGTGCTATATGATTTATAATTATTTTATTTATTCAGAACATCATAGTGATGCCATTTCTACCTTTGGAAAAACACAGGGTTTTCCTAAGTTTTATGCTGTCATTAGTTATTTTTAATTAATTACTAACCCTCGATAATAAATTATTTCCAATTTTAGAAAATTTGTAAAAATATTTTCTATTAATGTTTTTATTATTGTAGTGTTATCTTTTAAAGTATTTAGTTGTTGCAGCCCCTTCCATGCGAGAACTTGTAATTGTTAATATTAGTATTTCTACAGTTAACTATAAACATCATAATACCAATCGATAGTTAATTAAAAAGTACATGAGTGAGTTAAAAAATATGGCATACACCATTTAAGTAATCAAATCTCCTAAAGTTCCTATTAGATTAGAATAAATTTCTGAGCACTCTATTTAAGATGGAAGTTGTTTTATAGTTGGTTTGTATTTATTGACTAATGGACTTACACGAAAATACTCATAGGGAGCCTGAACATAAACCACCTTTAAGAGACGGGAGTTGAGAGTCAATCGCTTCCGGTCGTTTGATTACCTATCCTTAAATTGCTGAATTTCTGCTGACCATTTTGGCATTTATTTGGTAAAGCATGGCGTAGTTACTTACAGTCCGTTCGGTGGATTATATTACGCCAATTATAATTATAAACCCTGTTTGAAAGCATTTAACCAACTTTATGGATTTGGCAATACTTTGTGTCTCACTCCCTATTCTAAAATACAGAATTATTCACAAATCTTGGACAAGTGTCACTTGAAGACGTCAGCATCTTTAGTCACGGTCGCAAGCCATTTCGGTAAGTGAGTTGGAAGCGATTAGATCTTTCAAGCCAATTTCAGCCACGGCAGATGGTATTTTGACGTTTCTCAATGATGACGGTCATGTCGTACGTCACTCGGTCTGACTGCAAAAATGTACCCAAAAACTAATGGTAGTAAAAAAGTATCATATGCAACTCGTTTGTATTTGAAATACCTTTTATGGGTACATATTTTTGAAACAAATGCAAGGTGCTAAAAACGCAACATTTTCAAAATCACCCTTTATTTAAAAATCCGCTATGACATTCCGCACCTTCCATTTCATTTCATTTCGTGGAAAAGCAGCCTCAGCTTGCTAGAGCCGCTAGACTCTAACTTTATTAACAATTTCCCACAACCATCAAACATGGGACATACTGTACACTATTCAAACTGTCGCCTTTCATTTGTTTCGGAAATGTGAGAAGCTGATCATGAAGGATCAGTGGTTCGTGACTAAAATGGGGCGATTCAAACTTGTTGAGTTCCGTAAGTGCAACCTGTAACCCCAATAGACGCCCGCATAGGCCAAAAGTAATCTTTTTGAAAACCTTGTCCGCGTCGCGTAGTGTGAATAACCCTGTATACACCATATAACCGAACGCGACCGTAAGAGACAATTCGCATCTCACAATTGGTTCGCTTCTTCGAAAAAAACAGTTCATCGGACGCCACTCGTATTATTATTAAACGTAATTTCTCAGGTTTAACCGTAAACAGAGCGAAAGCGTATTCCGACGATAAAAAAAAAACGAAGCGAACCACTTATTACGGAAATTATTTGGCCATTACGCGACGATGGACAATGGCACGAACCAAAAAACCAAGCAGGTTCGTCTCCCGATCGGATACCATTTTTACTAAAAATTACACCTAAGGCGTTTTGATCGAAGGCAAATGGATCTAATAATAAGCAATAAAAGACAAACAATACTTACATCTAATACCGGACCAAAAACGAAAATTTTCATTGTTAAAATAAACAAAAAAGAAAAATGAATTAATATTCTTTTAGACTTAACCCTTAGAACAAAATCAATAAATCATTGGAAAGTCGAATATTCTACAACTTATATATATATATATATATATATATATATATATATATATATATATATATATATATATATATATATATATATATATATATATATATATATATATATATATATATATATATATATATATATATATATATATATATATATATATATATATATATATATATATTATAATATTAACATCGACCAATCGGTTTTTGTCCAAAACTTCGGTGATACACTGACCTTGCTATCATGGCTATATATGAATCTCTATAATTTCTAGAAGTTTACAGAAATTGCAGAAAATTGCCATAGGTCTTTTTATAGAAGACGAGTCGCGCTATTCTCAATCTCTAGAATATGGGCAGAATACGGATATATCAATCTGCCGCTTCAGTACTGATCTGACTTCAAATTTTTTGTAGGAAATGGTGACTAAAATTGCTTTTGATGAGCAATATGTTTAAACCACGGAAGATAAGACCTTTTCTGTTGCCAAGATCTAAGTACAGCTTCAGCAAAAATAATACTATTCAAAACCTCATAAAGCTGCCTGAAATAGGATTAGGTTCAGCGGACAAATGTACTCTGGACCAGTAGGCCAATTGCATTTTTTCGTACATCAAAAGAAGACTGCCTTTATCCGATGCAAAATTTGTAAAGCTACAGACAAACTCAAAATAGAGACCAAATGGCCCACAACGGCACATAATAAGATTAAAGCTTGGATATTAGAGCGAAATGCTTAATAAACAAATGACAAACGTGCTGCAAACTTCACTTTTTCTACGACCATTAATTTGTAGTTAGTTTTAACATCTTTTTGCAGTACAGCACAAATACACTCCAGAATGACATGCCTTCAAATTCTAAAAATAACCAAAACGTCTGACCCCTTCTAAGTGATTTAGATACAGTTTGTAAAAGTTACAAGTCTGTAAGTCTCCCTCAAAGATAGCTGTGTACATTTTGCAATGTGCAAGGTTTGCCAGTTTCTATTTGCTGATTTAGTATAAGTTTAGATGTTAATTTATGTTAACAATGTTTGATTTTTTAGGGGATACAATGATTTATTTATATATACTATTTTAATGGCATTGCGTATGCCATAATTATGTCGAAATATTATTATTACGGAAAACATATCGACAGGTACGATAAAATATCCTTGTATCCGAAAAACATATGAGATGTTCTGTTGCAAAAACTTGGAATAAAATCTCCGACGAGAGATTAGAAATTTACCAGTTAAGAGACTTAGATAACAGCTTAAGAAACAGCTTACATCGAAAGCGTATTACAGAATAGAGGATTTATTTAACGATCTTGTATTTTATAGACTTTAGTTTTAACGCTAATTCATATCATTAACTTTACGTCCGCAATAATAAAACTAACCGTAGGATTTTTCCTTCATGCAGGTTCCAGATAATGCCATGAGCTAGCTTTTAAAAATAAACATAAATTTAGATATATTATATATATTACTGTCAAATCTCAAGTTCTTAACTAGTTTAATTAGTGTTGTTTAGTGTTACTTTAAATATTTTTTCTAATCCCTACTCTAAAATAGCTTATTATGCACTGATCAGGTATTTCGCAAGATGTCACTTTAGCTTCATTGTTATGCGAAAATCTCCAATCATTACTATAGTACATAACTTAAGTTTTTGAAATAGTGATTGGATTTTTGGATTAAAATTTCATGTAACCATTAGATTTCGAACATTTTGATCAGCACGGTGAGTGCATACATTGTATTTTAAATAACACACACACATTGAATCAATGTATTTTGCATACTTGCATTGCATTTATCTTGTACATGTATGACAATTTTATCTGTATATGTTTTACATGGGATCTGCCCTTTTGGTGTACAGGCAGGCTATATATCTACTTGCGCGATACCAAAAAATTCCACTTCTTGATAACCAAAAGTGATTGATTATTAACACAAACATTATGAGTTGCAATAAGCAAGAAAACGAAACGCTCACCAGTAGTCGGTTAAAATCAATAAGGTACCCAGAGCTTTAATCTGAATGTGAAATCTCATGGCTCCATGTATTGCTAATGGCATGTCGAGGTCGTCTTTCTAAGATATACGGATGTCTCTGAATGAGTCATTCAGCTTGTATAAGCGAATCTTAAGATATACATAAAATGATTTTAATATGTTTTTTAATAAGTTTTTTTTTTCAAAACCGATACGTAATTCATTAGCTTAAAAATTTTAAGTCAATATATCTGAAATATAGACACATATATTTGGACGCGTACAATATACAATAGGATAATATGCTAAATCCGCCTCTGTTTCTAGTAGGGTAGGGGCATCTCTCACTTTTGCCAACCTTGTCAAGGTTGTTCGTTTAAAGGTTAATAACACCGGGTGATTTAGTCTTTTGACGTTACGTACCACGCTAAGATTGGAGCTCGACGATGCGAGAGAAAAAAAAGGTTTATATTAAAGTGGCACTTTTCTTTATCTAATTAGAATTTAATGCCTACGTGTTTCGCGCAAGATCGGAACGGAAAAGTGTGACGGACCGATTTACAACGGTCGCAGCAATTGAGGAAGAACGATAATACGCTTAATAAACTGAAAAGTTAAATCGACCGAATTTGGATATTGCGGGAGGAAACTATTAATGACGCGTTTCTTCCCACGTATTCTTGACTCTGGGTAGTAGTTTTTTTTCTGTTTTCTTTCAGGTTGTGTGGGAAATTAACAAAACATCCTAAAGATAACTGAAATTTCTAACGCATATAGCTACTAGAGATATAGATAGATAGAGATAGATAGTACAGGAACTTATGAAGTAATTATGAAAAAAAAAAGAGATAGTCCATTCAACATGCGCATGCGCATGATTTAAATTTTTGCTGGTAACCAATGCGACATTGGAATACATTCGGTAAAGCAAATTTGCGATGACGCCATCGACTCTTTTCTCAAATAGCAATCCCATTTTTCATTTACGCTAATATATTTCGTTAAACAATATACATAAAATAACAATAGTTCTTTTTTTATATATGGTTTCTAAGAAATGTATTTTCCTGTTCTCTTTCTGTGAATTTGTGCTTAGTATTATGTAATGCAGGTTTCCAAAAAACACAAAGAAAATTTTGATATTGTTACATCTCACACGCCAGTAATTCATTGTCTCTCTCGGGAATTATTTTTTCTCCTCCTTACGCGGTTACCATAGCAACCACTCACATTTAGCTGAGCTGAGCTCTTCTTAAGTTGCGTCTGCGGATTCATATCATCTGCTAATGATGCTAAATTGATTAGAGAAACGAACATCCAGAAGGGCTGGCACCATTTTCGTCCCTCTCATATTGTAAAACTCACTAATAGACTTTCGTCAATAATTTTTTGGGGCGCGGAGTTAAGCCATTCTTTATATTGACTATCATTTTTTTATTAAGAATTAATTACTAATTACAATGTTATTTTACTTATTAATTTGTTTATCGTTTATTTGTTTATTATTAATTTTCATAAAAAAAATAATCGTCGATCGTCAAGATTCATTAGAGATCATAAAATGAACGAAAGAAATTACCTGAATAAGTTGACTATGGTTGCTTAGAAGTCTGCCTCTCTGTTGTAACAAATTTGAAAAATCTAAATTTGAATTGAATATCTAACATCGAATATTAATAATTAAGAATGTTACAGCGGAAGGCGTTTTTCGTGGCCCCACCGTAGGTAATAAAATAAAAAAAGAAAGCCAATAGACATCGGGGCGTTATCATCCGTAGCGATCATACAACGCGCGACAAGGAAGATCATTTTCCCGTATCGGGGTTAATCGATGTTAGAGCCGCCTATAGGCGCTTGACCGAATCAAAACGTGCCCGTTCGGGGTGGGGGGGTATGTTGATGTGTCGTTTTATTTACTACTTTATTTTTCTTGGACGAAATAATAAGTACGTATAGTAAATACTTACAAAATTAAGTTCATTCATTGGATCAGAGGACTTTTCCTGAATTATGTTTTTTTTTTAAGACCAGATTTTCTGGTGCAAGTTGATCACGTTTCGTAAATATTATTCCTCTAAGTGTAAGTTGTTCAAGCATGTATATTTCAGAAACATATTAACCGTTCTCAGCTCTTGTCACTAGCAATGACTGGTTATTAAATTTCATTGCCTTATTGCGATATTTTGTACTTTTCTGTTTATGCACAAACTATTGTTTTCCTTTATTAACATATTCACCAGGAATGTAAAATTTTACGTTCACAAACTGACGGCAAAGCTTCCAAAACATCCTGAACTCTAGATAACTTAATTAAATTTAAGAAGATTTCTTGCTACCCATTTGCAGCCTTGTGAATATTTTATAACTGGCGCTGTAAAATAGCAAAATAGCGTAATTATAATTTATTATCAATCGTATGTAAAATCCATAGCTTATGACGATATTAATCAATACATTATCACACTGTCACACATCATATCACTGAGAATATCCGATAACGGCAAACAATTATTTAATTAATTTAAAACATTTTATAAATGGTTTTGCGCTTTTTCCACAAACATTTAATAAAAAAAAAACTCACAAAATTCGGTAAAAAGTTCGCTCGACTTGTGTGTTACACAAATTTTTCTCTAACGAGCAGTTTTTCTATACAGATTGAAAAAATTGCAATGTATGAACTTGTTTTTTTTTATATCATCCACCAAAGCAAAGAGAAAACCCAACGTTTAATTTTGCAGTGGTCTGCTTTCCTGCGATGCAAACATGAATTCCAATTATACAAGAAGTTTGATATATATTTTACTCGTTTGAATACATGCATGACACTGCGTATGTTACATCAGTTAAGACAAAATCAAAATACAGTTATTTTGATTTACAGCTCCTACGTGGATGCCAAACGGCGTATTCGTTTCCAAGTCTATTTCTCCATCTGCAGCTGTGTGTGAGTATATTTCCCGCCTTAATAAATTTTACTTTGCGCATAATGTAAAACACCCGGTACATGACAGGGAACGCTAACGAATATTGGTACACTGTGTGCCTGAAATCGGATCTGCCAGATAATATAGATCGTTATGTGCGGTGTTTCCGTATTGGAGCATTTTTACTTTCCCACGGGTCCATTTTCAGCTAAATACATCCAGATCTTATGACGGGCAATGTTGCCAGTGCTGGACATCGCCGACGTTTTTTATCGACACACTGCATATAAAAATATTTTAATGTTTTCAAAAGCATACGTAAGTTAGTTTAATGAATAGACGCTGACCAACTATCTTGCTAATATTTTGCTAAACAATAGCGATATGGTTTGCAAGAAATGTCTTTTTTTAATGTGACATTACAAAGAATAAACGTTTAGGGCAATGTAGTTGGTTTTAAGTGCGTCGGGTACTATACCTGCTTTTGCTTATTTTTTGTGAAGTGACTTTTTGAAAACGAAAATGTGTTTTTCTACACCCTTAAGTAAAATAGTCAATATGCCGATCGACGGCTTGAATTGGATGTTTATCAATTCTGACAGTCATATCACACGTCAATGAATGTGTTCGTGATGTTTTGCAAAAATGTACCCAAAAACTAACGGCTGTAGAAAAAGTATAACATGCCACACATCTGATAAACTATGTAAGTCACTCGTTTATTAAGCACTGGCACCACTGACAAATAAAATTTCTCATTCAAATGCCGTTTACCAAACCTGTTGCTTAATATATAAGTTTGCAAAGAATTTGGAGGTATGCATGTCATTTCATGTGTATGTAAACAAATTAAAGACGTGTTTTCTAGGCGGGTGTACTTATTTTCTTGTTTTTTGTCTTTGAGTATTGTATTATCTGTGACATATGCGAATGTTCGTCAATGAATCTGGCATTCGATTTCACAAACAAGTTCTTGCGGCAAAATTTTAATTTATTTAAAAGACATTTAACTAATCATATATATTTTTATTTTGCTTACAACCCGAATTAGTTGAATCTGCTACTCAGCATTATCCTATAGGTACGGTTAAAATTCAAGAAGTCGCTTTTCCTTAACTCTAAAAAATTTTCCTGTTGAATAAGCTTCTTGTGTATCAAATTACAAAAGATAATAAAACACGAGACGATCTAATCGTTTTCATCAGCTAGTTAACAAGTAACGGCATGAGCTCTTTTACTGCCCCTTAACAAGAATTTAATCTGTGGGCTCGGACAATAATCGTATGCCAGAAGGGAATATCTCATCAGCTTAGGCGTAACAGCAAATTATATCCGCAATAAAATTCGACTACCAAACGTCTCTGCCATTAAGTTTTTTGAATCATTTCACTGTCCGTTTTCGAAATAGGGGATTGTGGAATGAATGATTTTGAAACTCCTTTACCAATGAAGCGGACAATGTTGGGAACAAAATTTCAAGTTTGTATTAAAAAAACTACATATAAGGAACTATTAAAGAAAAAAAAAACCATTTCCTTAATTATTTTATTTTAGTATGCTTGGTTTGATGGTATCAGCATCAAAAGGGCTAATATCCGTAATCTGAATATTTCAGGTTAGTAAAATATAGAATGATGATAGTCCCATAATATATTTATGTACATAAAAAAGGTAAGCGCATCTCCGAGGGACCAGTAAAGTTACTATAAACACTCAGATACTGTATAAACTATATTTAAGTTTTTTCTGAATAAAAAAAAACAAAAATAAAAAGTTACTAAATTTCTCACAACTTATGCTCAAGCATAATAATAATAAAAAAACACGAATATCCCACGTATAGTGTACTTTAGGGTGTAGACGAGTATTCTGTACCCTTTCTACCTAACTCATATTTTTTCGGAGGTGATGGGTTCGATTCCCACCGGGTGCCTTGGGTGTTCTAACCGTTAAAAATTTGTTTATATAAGTTACAACTTGGTTGGTAAACTGGCATGATTGCCTTATAAAGTAGTGGCCAACGAAAGCCTAATTAAAAAAAAACTCACATATTTAGGAACATTTATTTGGGTTGTCTGAATTCATTTAACTTAATTAAAAGCGAAATGACTTTCTTAAATTTTGTTCCACTGTCGGGATGATTTTGAAAAATATAGCGCTGAAACATTTCTAGGGTAGGGTTTGATGCCAAATTTATAAAATAAGGCTAAGCAAATGTGAATAACTTCAGCACCATTTGCTTATATGCCATAAAACATATTTTTTCCTCATTGATCACTACAACCAAAAGCTTATTGGACAATTGGTTAAAATTCTAATTTGAATTAACGTTTTCTTATATCGTTTTTTTATATATCAGGTGTTGCAAAAGGTATCAACGTTATTTTATGTATATTGCCCTCTGTATACATTATTTCCGAATTATTGTGTTTTTTAACTTTGGTGCCCCGTAAAACAGAAACCCTAAAATAAATCTTTGACACGAAAATTCATATAAAAGATTTTATTTTTAATATGGCACTTAATATGTCTCTCAAATAGGGATATATAGTAGAAGTAAAGTAGTAGCTGGTAAAACGATTTTGCTCCTTTATAGAAGAAAGAGTATTTGTATCGTGTTTTGGTATGACGTAGTTTCGACCTATTGCGCACCCGGAGACTACATACCTTCAATCGCGATGGAAGATACTGTGGTCTCCGATTTTTTAAAATATTGAAGATTAATAGAAGGAACTGAGTGTGGAATCGGCTTTCCGGGTTAAATCAGTTACTGCGATCCAACTCCTTAAGGTTATATCAAAATCAAATGCAGGAGCTCTGGATCATCTCCAAGCTCATCCGATCTAGATGCAATAATGCAGGACAATAAACCAAACTGCAGTAGAGTTCAAGCGGTTCAGTATCATCAGGTCGTAAATTTTTAACCTTATAATTATTTGTTTCACCATGGGTGTTCGGGAATCAGAATACAGACGAAAGTCATCAATTTCCGTTCGTTGTTTGTTTCGAATTATGAGGTTATAATTCTTCTAGCTTTTGAAGACACCTTCTGCCGTGGAGGAAGAACTCCACAAGCAAACCCCATACCTCAGGACAAACGCTATTTTAGCAGGATACAAATTAATAGATCGCTTTGTTGTTAACATTTGCCTTAAAATTTGTAAAAGATAGGATGAGTTTATTTTTTTAAATATTAATGTAGGAAATTGAGTCTGGTATCGACTTGCCGGGTTAAATCAGTTACTGCGATCTAACTCCTTAAAGTTATATCGAAATCAAATGCAGGAGTTCTGCTCATCCGATCTGCAGCAGGCCAATAAACCAAACTGCAGTAGAGTTCAAACGGTTCAGTATCATCAGGTCGCCAATTTTTAACCTTACGTCATTGCCACATGACTTTCCAAAAAAAAAAACTAAAACGTGTCACATACGACCCAGAAAGGGAGCGAAATCCCGCACGATATACCGTTGTCACGCCGTTGAACATCGTCGGCGACCGGTTTCCGGCCGGGAATCCCGCCTTGGGGAAAATTCCTGCGTGCCCTGCCCATGTCTTCTTCGTCTTCCCCCGTCCGGTAACTTGAATCATCCTCTTAAATGGATTTTCGCGCCGCCGAAGGTCGTTATTCAAACGCTTAATTACCGGAGACGTTTAACGGTCCGGGAGAGTCACAGCGACGGTGTCCTCGTTGAGAAAAATTGCATATAAATTATCAGTATTTAAAGTTGAACACGATATTTTAAACGACATTTCGTAGCTTTAACCCTAGAAGCGACGAAAGGATTACGTCCACAATATTTGGGCGCTGGAACTGTCTAAATGATAGCACAGATTGCTGGGTGCTTATTCGTACACTGTCTTTTCTACTTTTATTTTCACAGACGAAAGCCATGTATGTTATTTTATATTGTGATGCAAAATTTAATTCTACAATTGGCTAGTCTTTACCCTTCATTATACTTATTTTCTTTATTTCATATTCATATCAAAAATCACTCAAATTGCTAGTCAGCTTAGATTTATACAGATTTTTACATACTGTTGGTTTTATTTCTGTTGAACTGTGGTCTGGATTACCCCATTCGTAGAGCGCACGTAATTTCAGAATGGAACGGCACGTGGTGATCGCTATTGTTTGGTTCGGCTTCGGTCGGCCGATGCCGTTGCCTAGGCAACCAGTGAATGTATTCATCTCCCAGCACTGGTGTGTTTCTATTTTGTGTTCTCATTTGTGCGTGTTTATTTTATAGAGCTCTGTTGGTTGATTTTTCATATTTTGTAATTGATTATTTCTATATTGCCAAGTAATTTGTACAAATAAGGATTCAAAAAAATTGGCCTTCGCTGCAACCGATCGAGTGACTCTGGGTTGACGGGCGTCTGCAATCAGTGATAAGTGTCCCATTCTGAAATTACGTTCACTCTAGATTCGAATTTTCCACCCCGTGTCTACTCTAGGCCAGCACAAAGTAGAGAGGAATTTATTCAACTGTATTGACGATATGGAAGGTACTTACAAAAAAAAATTCTTAACTAAATTCAACTTAAACTACCCACAAAAATATTTTAGTAATTTCTTTCCAACACTTCTTTTCCACCTTTTAAATAATTTTTATAAATTATACACACCTTTATATGTAAGAAATTTAAATGTGGACTGCGCAAAATTCAAAGATTTCATTGACCTAATCTGAATGTAAAGAGAAAGTACCCAGGTCAAAAAAACTAATGGAAAATGCATCACGGTTGATCAGCCTCGAATAAAAGTTCCCACAGTATGGCTATATGTAGATTTTAAGATATAAAAGGGTGAGTTTGTCTTAATTGCTATCCGGAGTTTTAAGAAATAAATCTGCCAAAGTTTAAGGTGCGATTTCTGGTGTGATTTTAAGACAAGAATTTGAATAAGCAAAAAAAAAATCTGCCTGTGTATAACACAGGATGTTTCATAAAAGCGTGACAATACAAAAATAATTTGCACATTATATATTTTTTCTATATGTTAATTCCCTTCTATATAATTGAGAATATTTTTGAAATGTTTATCTTTCGATTTTATGGAAATAAATTTCAAAATAGTTAATTATAGAATAGATAATTGAGGGAGATATAGGAAATTATTATTTAGCCAACAGCATTTGCATTCGAAAATTTTGGCTCGCCTTGCAATCTGCTTGGAATATAAGAGACCGAAAACTTTATGAAGGAAATCGTAAATGTATATGCCGTCTCGGTGTGGGCACATCTTAACGATTTCTGAGAATGAGTAAATCATATTTATCTTGGTTATAGCTTTCGACTTATTTAAATAAAAATCATACACATACAGCGAACTTTTAACCAAATGGCGTGTCCCAAAATTGAACTGCAGCCGTAGGAATCTGCCGCAAGGTCGGTTGAATAAGTAGGATTTTAGAAAAATAATTGACCTCTAGAGGGGCTCAAAAATTATATTAATTTTGCATTTTCTGACCTTATCATCACATTAAAGACAGAGTTAAATACAAAGTTTATCATTACAAGGAATATTTCCAAAATTATGTGAACTTTGCTGTAATTTTTATTATTTTGTTAATTTTCGTCAATATTACAATGTGGTTTTTCAATATAATCTCTGTTTAACTGCACACATTTATCGCAACAATAAACTAATTTTTTAAACCGTACGCAAAGAACTCTTTTGGTGTCTTCTCAACCCACCTATTTATGCCATGTTTTACGTCAGTTAAACTTTCAAATTGAACAGCGGTTTTTTCAAATTTTTCAAATAAGGAATCCAAGTTTCGTCAGTGAGTTTTATTTGTTTCCAAAAGTTGACGAGAAGCATCAAACCTATTGACTTTCTGTTCTGGTCCCACAGCCTTGCAACTCAGCGCGGCGAAATCTTGCTAATCTCCAAACAATCATGCAAGATGTCATGAACTGCACAAATAGTTATTCACCTGTCCTCTTTCAGGAGGTCTTCGATGGCAGTAATATTTCTTTCGTTTACCGAGATGTTTGGACGTCCAATGAATGAATAGTACTCTAGTGATGTTCTAGCTGCTTTAAAAATATTGATCCAGCGATAAACAGAATTTTCATTTTCGTTAAATTGTCCTTCTCAAATATCGGATCCGTGTATAACAATCGTTGCCCATTTCTGGGATTCTGCATTATTTAATTGCAAGGGAAAGTTTTGGAACTATTTTGAACACGGAAACGGAAAACCAAATACAGACCTTCAATTTTTAACTCTAATATGAGGTAGGTGGTTTCTGTTTGAAAAGAACAATTTTTGTAGTTGATACCCGTTTTCGATATAACCGGAATTTCAAATTTTCAAATATTTATTAGTAACGCTTTGCCTATGGCAGATCGCTGAAGTTCTGTAGAAGGTCTTTAAACGTATATATTTAAGCTATCGCTTCGTGTCATATTTTCTTTAATATCTTAGATATTGAGAAGACGCGGATTAATAATAATGAACTGCTTGACAAATATAAATTGGGTAATGTCTAGAAATACAATTTTTTGACGTTTCTGAAATGTGTAGAGACTTGAACAGATGTAAAATTACAGTTTGCCCTTTTTGTCGAAAAGAAATATGTATTTCGATGGTAAACTTTCGAATCTCAACTCTTGCCGTTCGATTAGCTTAAAAATTAATAATTTATATTCAAATTAACGTTGGCGAAAATATAAAAAATGTTAATTAGAGTATTTTAAAATTACGCTACACAATACAATTTTTCAGGCTCTATAGATGATTTTTGATTTGATTATTAAGGAAATGTGTCAAACCAGCAAAGGCAAATTGATTCACTGCTTCGTAATGGCCGATCAAACCTCAAAAAAAAAAATGAAAATTTAAAAATAAAATAGTACAAAAGGAGATTTCCCCCATTTGAGTGTAAATTATTATTTATTAAATCAATGGCTTTTGCCTTGCAGGACGTCCTACATTTAATTTCAACACGTGGTCCATTTTAAAATGTAAGGTAACCAGCACCAGTCCGTCAGAACTGTCGATTTTCAACGAAACAAGAAGATGCAAACACGCACTCAGAGCAGGTCCGAGATCGAAGTATATTTGGAACGCTTTTACACAAATTAACAAACTACAACGGACGTTATTAGCAATCGTCGGGCGACTTTAATGACGTAATACCGGGCACGTCAATCAGTCTTATTCAAGTCGGTAAGTAATTTTTGTTTTGCAACCGTAAATTATATATGAAAACTCGAAGGGATTATTTTTAGAAATAATAAATAATTATATGGATAAGCTTAAAGAAAAATAATCGATAAACCACTCTCAAGGTACGTACGTAAAGAGATCTACAGAAGTTTAATATTGAATATAATCGTAGCACCTTCATTAAATTTGCACTATTGCCAACCATATGCCTTCTAGAGCCTTAATTGGAAGTTAGGAGCGCTTGGAACTGATTATTAGATATACAGAGTATTTCCACCAACGGCCGAAGAGTCGTCATCCAAAAAATTAAAAAAAAAAAAACGCTTTTTTAGAATATGCGAAACATTTTTTCTCCGATTTTGTTGAAATTTACGCAGCCAAATTTATAATAGTAAAACTAAGAAGATGTAAACCACTGACTTTTCTGTAATTGTTGTTTAGTTTAAACAAGTCAGAAAAAGCACAACTTTTTTGACTTGCAATTTTGGGCAAAATGTCGTAATTAAGAACAAATGCCCGTTGCAACAAACCCCTTATTTATTCTAATAAAATAAAACGGGGTATTCGCCACCATATTAAACTTTTTTTTTTAAATTATCCCAAACCTGTGACTAAAATACCGGGAATGGAAAAAAAACAATTTAACCAACTACCGGAAATTACAGATAAACAAAATAATACCGAAGTATTTTTCTTCATCAATAAAAATGACAATTTAAATGTGCTCAAACTTTTTTTTCAGATAGCAATAAACGTAAAACACCTCCACCGACCATCTGGTAAGCCTGTCGCCCACATCTAAAAAAACCGTGAGCAGTGTTTTCAAAACAAATATCTTATTTATATCGTTACCCCGGGCCCATTAGAACATACTCAATCTAAATGGTGTGAATAAAACTTGTTCGCCCAGAATATAATCGGGGCTTCCCACAAAGGTCATATTTTAAATTAAAGTAATCCCAAATTGACATATTTAAGCGCAAATATACCTTCTTAGATGGTTTTTTCCGAGAAAGACGAGTGCACATCACGATAATGTCGTCACAAGTTTGTAGATGGCCAAACTGAACGGCTAAAATATGAAGCAAATCCACACGCACACGCCGATCATAATTTTTTCTTGCGCTCGTTTTGCGGTAAATAGAAAATGTACAGAGTGGGTCAAAAAGTAAATATTGAGACCCAGTTACTTTTGTTAAATGGAAATTTTAAGTCATCTAAATTTTGTGGTTTTTCTTTACACGTCTAAATAAATCCAGAGGAAAAAATGCAGCGGAATAATCTGGACATCTTGCAGATCATTCTATTGAGCTCCTTCTACCAATCCCCTGCCCGGGAAATACCGTATTTATATATTCATGCCCTTGTCCTGTTGAAACTAAATCTGTCCATCTAGCATAATAGGCTGATTTGAATTTCGGAAAGAAACTGTGCGAGTAGGAATTGACTTATTTTGAATAAATTGTAAATATCGAGTTCCAGTAAGATCTTGATCGAAGAAAAGAAAAGAAATCCAATATGTTTGTTATTTAAAATCCCTGCCAAAACATATATTTTTTGTGTATGAATTTCTCTCATCCAGTGGGGATCATTTGTGCTCCAATACCAACAAAAAGATGAAATATCCGATGGGGATTAGCATCAACTTCTAATAAAATGTTTAATCTTGCGATCTCACTAGTTTCTGGACGATCTGACCCACTCACTTGGATCTTGTAAGTGGTGTCTCTAGATATTTTGCGTTAAATAAATTATAAACTTTTTCTTGAGTTCTCCTGTTGTCTCCATATCCAGTAAACATTAAAATTTCAATCCTTTCAGTTTCATATAGATGCTCCACACCCACTTTCTTTACTGACAGATATATAATTGTAACAATTTAAGAACTTTACTGGTATTAGCTTTCATTTCAAAATTAAATTTCCGTCTTTATTCTTTTGCCCTTAAAAAGTAAAAGATAATTATATGGTATGCTACATGAACTTTGCGTAAAATTTTACGCAGAATTCGAAAATGGTGTTTTTTTTTTAAAAAAGGAATTTGGTATCAACATCCACTTTTTGACAAACCCTGCAAAAATTACACAAAAAAATTGGGTGCGTGAGCATTTTTCTTAAAATCCAATAATAGTATATTATGCAACAAGTGCGGTAAACGGCATTTGGCTCACGAGTTTATTTATTTACCGAACGTGTTGCATACTATACTTTTTCTACGACCATTAGTTTTTTTGATTAATTTCCGAAGTGGCTTGGATCCGTGGGAAACGAAACTGACGTGGTAAAGTGACGCTTCCAGCACGCTGTGTAATTAGGCATTTTACAGATGGGAGTAGAAAAATGAACTAAAAGTTCAGATTTTCACGAAATTACATTGTTTCGACAACACCGTATCGTTATCAAATTTGATAAAGACACGATGCTGTCGAAACAATTTCATGTAAAAATATATAATTTCCTGAAAATCTGAACTTTTAATTCTTATTTATTTTGATAAATGGATTTTCATCACGTAAAAGCCACCTCAGTTCAATAGTAGAAAAATGTCTTTAAAGCTTATAGTAAAAAAATACCTAAATAGAAAAAGCTGTCTATAAATAGCAAAGCAACTACCGGTTGATTTTCTTAGACGATCTGAAAAGTCAGATCAAGGTATCGGTGGTGGTCTTGTCCACATGATTCCAAATTCTAAAGTTGTATACATTTTATAAATTTATTAGGTAAGCTCTAAAGAAAATGTATTTAATTTTTTTATGCGTTGCGACGTTGTCCATCAGAAATAAAGATAAAGACGTGCGCTAAAATAATGGAATGTTGGTATTTGACCGGAAACATCTTCTCGGTACCCGAACGAATGTGCGAACAAACGCGATAATTGTCGAGACAAATAAATTAAAAGAAAAGCGGCCAAAATGGCAGACCATTCGCACCGCACCGAATTGTTTACATATGTCCCGCGCACACTGGAAAATTATACAAACTTTCGGGTTTACTGTGGGACGTTGCACTCGCGTTTCACAATTTTTATAAGACAGACAACAATAACAAAGGCGACTAGAAAGAAGTAGCATTTGTTTATTTGAATGTATTTTTTGCTAAAGCGTATTATAAGCTACAGTGGTCTGCGATACCAGGTAAAAATGTACACAGTATTTATTGCCGTCTTACTTATTTGGTTCGTTAGGTAAATAACGAATTCACGTTATGTAGCAACTCTCTGTCGTCTATTATCTAAGATGGAATCATGTTTTATAATAGCATTTAACAGCTTAAAACCGTCAAAGAGCTTAGTTTCCAGAGATTTATTTCTTTTAACCTACAATTTTGAAACCCCCTGAATTAAGTTTGGTACGCCTAATATCGATCAAAAATACAATATTTGGCCTTATTAAGCTATTTTCTACTAAAAAGGTACGTAGGCATTGGAAAATGCGAAAACATAAACATAAGGATAACAGGATATAGGAAGATCGAACGCGTATCAAATTTTAAAATGTACTCATATTTGCAGGGAAAAAACAAGTACATAAAAAACAAAAAAATTGTATTTTTTTCAAATAAATAACCAAAACACCAGAAATTACGCTCTACCCTATATCTAGAAAATAATAATGTAACGGAAAACCAATGTTTGACAACCACTACATTGCAAACTAACATCGTACAAAATAAAGTACGCGAACGCTTTAACTAATCGGCAGCTTCGACGCAAAATATTTTTCACTTTATTCCCACTCCAAAACAGTAAACAGGATTTTTCACGCTATGGAGCACAGAATATTTTTTAATTGTGATAACCACTTGGAAATTATATTAAAATTTTGGACGGCATGTATACGAAAGTTCAATTAATTGTTTAAGTAATGGTAATTACTGTCAAATTTCTTAAAAAGTCCTTTAGTATGTAACTAAGAAAAAAAATATTACATTTTGACAAAATTTAAATCATGGATTAGGTGTCATAAACTTTAATAAAGCCGACACTTATCTAAATAGGAAAACACAAAAATTCATAAGTATAAAGGAGATTCCATTAAAAAAAAAATAAAATTAATACTAAAATTGATAATGCCATGTCCCCCAGCGTGAATTTTTGAAGATATTCATCTCACGTATGTATTTAAAAGTGAAGACTTTCACGGAAATAAAACACGCATTATAATAACGTTCCCTTTCAAAACCTTTAAATAAACAATTTTTTTCATCAAACTGATATGAAAAATATGAGAAGATGTAGTCACTTCCATGCTATACGCCGGTAGATAGGGAAAGGAAAATGAGATTGTCACTTACCTTTCAGCTGCGTGGTTTCTATGGCATACATGTTCAAAGCGAACAACTGAAGGAATCTGTTGCAAGGTAGTGGCACAGGCGAATGCTGAAGAAGCGCTCGAAACTCTTTCAGCATCTGCGTGGCGCCATCTTGAAAATCTTCCACACTAAGACAAATTAAAATTTCCCTATCACATGTTATTTCAATTTAATTTAATGTCGATTGTGTCAATTGTGTATGATAATTAATTAAACATTTGATTTTTGACCAACGTAAGACATAAAACAATTTCCCAAATTTAGAATCTTAATGTCAATAATAAATAAAATCATTCGAATTGCAGACAAAATGAGATCACCTCAAAAAAAACACAGGTGCATTTCTGTATTACTTCAAATAATTAACTAGAAGTGTATTTTGAGCAAAATTAAATTATCATTACTGAACAGATCCAGTTAAAATAAAAATTTACCAAAAGAAATTGTTGTTCGAGAACTCAACATGAAAAATAGAACAACACATTAAACATTTAAAGTTAAAGGAAAGAAAAACAATAATTACGAAACACTAAACTTCTCAGTGAATTTCGCCTAAATAAAGGATTACCTTGAATGGTGCGCAGTGGAATGCTGAGTTCATTTTTTTACAGTTACCTGATAATTTAAGAACATTATCCATAAAAATGCAACAGAGTTAGGTAAAAACCATAAAAAATTAAGAGAAATAGCATTTATTATAACCTATCTATCGCTTCCTCCTGACCTAATCGATAGTTAAAGTTAAAAATCAGTTCAAAATTGTGTCCTTATCGTTAAAGACATAGTGCCCATAGTTTTATGAACTAGTGTTTATGTACTGCAACCATATATAAATTTATTTAAGAATTTTGGTTATGTAAAATTGAGTTATCTACCCGATATATGCAATTTAAGGCATTTTTAAAATATGGTAGCTTGTTAGTTAATAAATTATAAATTCCAAATCTTACTCGGTCTTCATTATAAGCTTCCCATGGACGTGTAGGTAGCTTATCACGAACCTCTTGTTAACCTGTAACAAACCGCAAAACATTATTGAACAACAAACATGTTTTCAACAAAAATCTTACATCTACGCTACTAAGTGACGCCAAATCCTCCTCGTCGGATTCAATGACGTCTTCTTGAAGCGCTTTCGTCGTTCTGTGCAGCCGCCTTCCACCGTGTGGATAAATCCAGGTCTCCTTACGAAGAAAATTCGGTTGGCCGCTCTCCTCCGATTCTTTCTGTTTCATATACTGCCTCTGTCGTTCCATTCGCTCTTCATGGCGTTTCTTTTCGCCTTGCAAGTACTACACAGCAAAATGAATTATTAAAAAAAAGCATGCATGAGTTACCGTGCAATAAAGGGCATAAGATATGCGATTGAGTATATACAACAAACACATAAACAACATGAAATCACTAACACTAACCAATATTTTGCACACCAAACTTCTTTTAGTTTAAGTTATTTTCTCGATGAAAAAAAAATTTTGGTTTATAATGTTCACTACAGAAAAATATGGCCGACAGCATCTTTCATTCTGCCCTTTATAAGAAAAAAACAAATTAATAGGAAGACTTGGTTAAAAAAAAACTCCGGAAATCACTGTTGGAAAATTGATAGTGTATGCGAAGATTTCACCAAACACTATACAGAGTTCCCCAAACTCGATGGTATTAGATGTATATGAAGAATGGATAAAGAGGCCTTTAAAAACTGAGTTACCGCCATACGAGCCTACGATCTCAATTTTTCAAATATTTCAGAAATTACAGCGTTGCTACATTTGCTAGAACCACACACCAACTTCATTATTCTTATTATTATTAAATATATATTAAATTATTTTTTAGAAAATTGGTTGATGAACATCTATCATGGAATTAATTATCTGTCTTTCAACCATTTAAGTAAAAGTGTGAAATTCTGTTTACCGCTAGTGCATGGGCTACTATATCATTTAATAACATGAGATTTAAGTTCTCGCATACAGGGGGTTATAAATATAAACAATATATTTTATGGCGGCATTTATTCTTGATCTAAAAGTATCATAAACATAACAAACCTATTTTAAATCGTTTTGGAGTTAAAAGGAAAAAAATGGCATTACACAATTTAATAACTATCTTAGTAGTAAACAATGGCGATATTTTTTGATAATTGAATTAGATAAAATTTATCAAACAATAAACTTTGATATGGCGAATTCATATTCGAATAACGATTTATTAATAAAACAAAGAAAAGGGGGGTTTCTGCAACCCGAAATTGTGAGTTTCTTCTGTTGGGCATTTACTTTTTTTTAATTTACACTGTGCCTGCGTTTCAAATAATGCTTTATAAACAGTTTGTGATATTTTATGAGAATCTGAGTTAGGTCGCTGGGTTGAAGAAATGGTAGTATAATTTATTTGTCTTTTAACTTCTGTTGACGTGTATTTACGTGCTCGTTTATAGGACTGTTTAATGGCGCATAGCAAATATACACACAATTTTCATCCATCAGAGACAAATTTGAAAAAAGCTCATTGAATTTACCCCATGTTCTTCCAATAAGATTTTTAGAATATTTAGTTAATAAGCCATCTGAAAATAACATAAAGTAATAACTAACTAAATGACTTACTAGGAAAAACTCGCATTATTCTAGTTTTTTGCTTTTAATTCCTAAACGGTTCAAAATACGTATGGCATGATTTAAAACTTGTAGATCGATCGATCGATCGATTGTTCTCTTTATTCCAGCAATAAAAGCAACCCGTAAACAAATTTCAGAATTTTACCGACAAATTCTCAAAAAATATTTTTTATCCCCGAAACTGAACATGAGACCTATAAAATGTTACCTAGAAAATTTCAGAAAAAATTGTAATAATAAACAGAGCATTCCATTTTACAAAAATGAAGTTGGTGTGTGGTCCAAGTAGGTGAGGCAACGGTGCAATGTCCCAAGTATTTTAAAAATAGAGATCATCCTACGGCACCAACCCAATATTTAAATGCCTGTCCTTTTTGCATTCTCGATATTCGTCATCGAATTTGGGTAACCCTGTGTAAATTACGTACCAAGAAAACCTTTATTTTTTTACTGTAAAAAATTCATGCGTTGCAGGGAGTCATTTTTTTCGACCTTAACGGAAAGGTTTATTTTTGTCATAACTTTGTTAGGTTATATTATTATTTAATACAAAATGTCAGCTCCTTTGTAGAATTTTCTAATTCCGTTTTTCGACAACATGTTTTTAACATTAAAGACAAAATGCCTGTTTAATCAATTTTCGATTTACATGATGTCTCTGGTCAAACCAATCGACGGCACATAAAAATGAAAAAGATATGGAACAACATAAATTATTTTAGCTCAGCTTGTGTGTATTTATTGTGTCACATGACCACGCGTTTTAATACGATCAGTGTACAGCAGCGATATAAAAGGAAAATAAAATTATAAGCGCGTTTATTAATGCATAATGAATAAATAAGTCGACATTTAAATTAATAATGTAAGTAAAGCATACATATTGGTCGATAATCCATAGACGTATACATTTTTTTTTGAACTGGAAAAATGATATTGTGAAAACACATTAAACCAAAAACCGAGAGCAAACATTCACTAGTTTTTGGAATTTAAGCCACACCTATAGCGTGTGAACATTCCAACATAATAAATATGCTACTACAAAACTGACAAAGCAAAATTAAAAACTAAATGAAGAAAACCGCAGCAAGTCTACGCCCATGGGGTGCATAAAACAAGACAAAACTGCCAAGATAAGTAACACAATAATATGCATTATACTATGTATACGTACACATATTTGATGAAGATACTGGAAGAGATGGCCGCCGCGTTAGGAACAGAAGAAAAGGACATTATAATTTATTTTATTGCCGTTTATAACAACACACGGTACATTTTCTATATGTAGATTTCGCTGCTTCGCTTGTTAGACGACCGATACTTTACGTTGTTAAAGTTATTACGAATCCCAGTTTTCTTTTACGGAATCGTCTCGTTACGCTAAGTGACGTTTTCCAGCGAACGAATTTGAAATTTTTTTGGTCAAACGCATGCTTGGGTTTGTGTTGAACTTAAAATTAGACATTCGAGGTAGGCGAACATTTTCAGTAGCTACTTCACGAAAATCAATAGGCAATACTTAATTGAACAGAACAGAAAATTAGTCTATTATAAAACCACTTGCCTCATTTTTAACCGTTAATATACCGAAACCATAGCGAGTTGTCCTTCCTTTGCACATAATTACATTTTTATATTTGGGATGGACTAGTCCGATAGAACCAAAAGTTTAATATTCCTGAGATGATAAATTTTACGAATATGTCGGTTTAAAACTGCATTACTGAGTAGATAGTAACAAATTATGCAGAAATTGATTCAATTAACCCCACGATTAGGGAGGACTTTCAAAATTTAAGGTTTGTTGACACGCACTACATCACTTTTTATCAAAGTTACAACTTAAGAAACTTTCATGATAACGGCGAATCGACATGTATCATCAAGTTTAATGTATTTTAGGCAAAAATCCGTCTATGAGTTAGTTGTCTTAACAAAATACAACAATACAATCTAATACCAAAAATTAAAAAATCGCTCAAGGAATGAGCGAGATACGGGTTTGTATCCAACTGAGAGAGATTTCATGAAATGCTGTCAAAAAAACTTAACAATTGAAGGCTAAGCAATCCGGAATGCAGAGGAATTATCAATTTCTTGTTCCGGAAACAATATATACGAATAAACAATTATATTTATGATGATTTCTTAATTTATTAACCAAGATAAATTTAATTTGCATTTCGTTGTGTAACCTCTTAAGACCATTTGGTTAGCAAATTTATACTTAGGCACAGGAATCAGCCTCAATAAAAGCGAATGAAAATATTCCAAAAACCTTCTATTCCTAGCAATAACAACAGTTTATGGGAGCGCGATTGACAGTCAAATATATATTTTTTGCGGCCTTTCAAACAAACTAACTAAACATAAAGCTGATTTATTAATTTGTTGCCTACTACTACTTCGAAGCAATAACGGATAACAAAGTCGTTTAAATTAGGTCAACTTTCGAAAACTCGGAATAATAATTAGGTTAACATAGTCGAAAATTCAGGCTTTCGTTTTTCTTTATCAGTTTATTTCAACCGTCTGCAAATCCATTACGCATTTTTTTAACCACTATTTGTCAAAGTTCAAAACCGTTAATTTATTAAATCAGCTTTTGATGTTGTTAGCGTGGACACCTCGGTGTTAAAAGTGGACTTTATTACCAATGACAATGTCATCGACGCTTGTATAGATTATTGACTAATATAGTTTGATGAAAATTTTGTCTAAAAACTAATGAAGTCCATCTATAGAACTGTAATTTTGTAATTTTTGGGAGGCAAACTTTATTTAGTGAGACGGACAATAATGGGGATTGCTTTCTTTTTTGTCAAACACGTTAAGGCAAATGGCTAAAAACGTTAATAGAGATTGTTTCAATTTTTCTAGCTGTTTTTGGGGTTATTAACGGGTACTTTCTGACATAATTTCAATCGTTTATCACTTAAACTTGTGATATAAGTAAAAAATAAACATTTTTGAAATACCTGCTAAAATTGAAAAGTTTTTTTGTTTATTAAAAAATAAAAAATATTGATTAAATTTTTCTAAAATACGTTTGCATTTATTCATTTTTGAAATAATAGTCCTGAAAAAATGCATACTTTCATTTTTTATTAGTTAGATAACTATACATTTTATTTTATATAAATATTCAAAGAAAATGTTATCTGGATAAGTAAGTAAGTAAATAAATTAATCAGCCTCTCTCTACTAGCAGTGTTTTTCTATTGTAAAATTTGCCTCAAAAGTATGACGGCAAACCGTTCCGTTTTACCCATACGATAGGTTTTTGCGGTAACAAAATCTTTATGGTTTATACCTAAGTAGAATTAGAGGAATAAAAAATAACATAGAGGGATATAATTTTTGGGCTATAATGTTTCATATTGCTCCTACCGATAATAAATGATGTAGCTATTGCAATCAAAGCACATATTAAGCATATTTTTTAACCAAAATTTTCGAAAGCGCTTGCCAACGGACTGCCATTGGTACAGAAATGATCAGCATCGAAAAAAATTTCTTTTTTATGTCTGTCCGTTCTCCGTTTTGTGTCGACGCTTCATATAAATGCAAAAGACACGCGAGATCCGGACCAAAAACTTTTATTCTTAATAATTTTTTAAAAATGTATAGGCGTCAATAATTTGCAAAAAAACTGACAAATGGGTTTCCCTTATAATGATAATTAACCATAACTAGAAGACTATGCTTCACATTCGTTTACATGGCCATAAAGCCCATATGAATGGCTAAAACTTTTCTAATTTTTCACATATTGTACAGAATATTCTATGCTATATTAAAAAATATGATAGGTGTCTCAAATCGCTATCGACTTCAAGTTCAGAGAAAAAGTACAAATCTACACCCACGCCTAAACTGTGGAAACTGGGTTATTTTGGGTTTCAGAAATAAATTATTTTTTGTTATAAAATAGTTGTTGTTGAGTATGTATTAAACAACAAAAAATGGTAAAGTCTGTTCATAGATATACGAAAGTGACTAATTGATACGAATTAAGGAAAAACCCTGGCAAGCTGTAAGAATGAAATATGGTAGAACAGGTCCGTACTTTGCTTAGAATTTAATTATTTGGCATTTTGTTAGGAAAGATATTAAACAATATTTATTTATTTATGTATGTATTTGTTTAAATCTAAAATAAAATTACAAAGTATTTTTATTACCTACTTAATTTACTTAAGTTATTCACTTCACTTCTTTTTTTCCTTGCTGAAATGGGATTATTCACAATTATCCATATAGTTGATGTTGGAATTTTCGTCAATGTGGCCGTTTCTTCTAAAGATGCTTACTTGCTGGCATGAAGTTCAATGAGAGTCAAATAAACATTGTTTATAACTTCCTTAGTCGCAATAGAATAGTGTTTTCTACATTTGGGCGGGAGCATCTCCTGAGATACACTAGACTCGCACATATTTTGCATAATTCGCACACGATTCCACACACGTTCTATTACACGCGAAACACGAATGATTACTAAGAAACTTAAACTAAGTATTATACCAAACCAAAGAATATTAAACACGGGTCGGTATAAAATTATTTTCTATTACGGACCACAATTTTACCTGAATTTAAATTCCGAAATTTTAGGTAATAATCTTGTTGAATTGTATGTTAATGACCACCCTTGGACAATCCCATTCAAAAGCAATTGGTCACTTTCTTATATCTATGAACAGACCATACCTATATTTTATTTTGGATGGTAATCCCTCATAATGATAGACAACTCAAAACGCACCTAATAAAGATGGTACAAAATCATATAAGCATTTTTTTTTATGAAACTGTCGTTTTTATTTTAGAGATCATATATCATTTCAGTTATTTAAATCGACCCCAAATTTTACTGCGCGATATCAGAAACTAATTTCATCGATAAATAAAATGACCTAAAAGTCGTGTAAAAGTTGTAGGTCTATTCATGTCATCCTATAAAAATAGCCAAACAAAACCCAACAACTATACTTAAATATGGCAATATCGCAATATGGCAACATGGCCATGGTTTACCAAACCAAAGAATATTAAACACAGGTAGGTATAAAATTATTTTCTGTTACGGACCACAATTTTACCTGAATTTAAATTCCGAAACTTTAGGTAATAACCTTGTTGCATTGTATGTTAATGACCACCCTTATATCTATGAACAGACCATACCTAATTTTGGGGGCCAGTTTCAATTAATGGGCCAAATTTTTTTTTCACTCTCAAGAAGGGATCTAAAAAATGAAAAGATCGCCAAACAGAATGCACTTACCTTTTTCCTATTTTCGTCCAACAGAAATATCAGACTCTCACGAGCTGATGGTACTGGATTTGAGGCCATAAGACTCCTCATGTAATAGTAGACGGCATCCAGTTTACGTCTCTGAAATATTAAAACCCCAAGTGTTAAAAACAAATTTCTGCCTGTGCTTGTTAACAATTAAAACTTACTGAACGAACTGCCAAAACTGCCAATTGGAGGTAAGGTTTCCCATTCTTGGGATTGATTTCGTGCGACTTGATATACCATCTGTAACAAATAACAAAAACTGTTTAAAAAAAAGAACATAAAATATTAACCCGTTAAATAAATAACTTACTGTCTCGATTTCCCAAAGTTCATGGTCTCGTTTACTTGCTCTTTGTATCGACCTAGATCACCCAAAAACATGAAAATTTTCTGGGCCGAAATAAGAGCGAGGCCGACTAATCCCAAACCCTTGTGTTGTACCATACTGTTGTTACCGATGAAGTTTGCTACTTTGAATTGGAACTTGTCTTCCAAGAGACCTACGAGCCGCTCATAGTATTTGGTACCTTCATCTATCAGATACAGTAAGAAAGCCTTGTACTGTGGTTTGCTTTCCGGCTCGTTTGTAATTGCTTTCCTTGTAATCTCGATAATATTGTGGTAGAGAATATTCCACAAGTGAAGTTCCACATTTTCCGTTTGGCAAAATTTTAGAGCTTTCAAAAGGAGATACTCTAACGCGTTCTTCAAAAACTGTCTCAGGTTATCCACAGTTTCATAGTTGACCAATAGCATCCCGTCTTTTATTATATCCTGAAGTTCGATATCAGCACGTTTAATATCCCTCAAAAGATCTGGATAACGGCACAATTTAAATTCCTCTCTAAAAAAATATATCAAAAATTCAAACAAATAAAAACCACACCAATAAAACTTCAGAAAAGTTAATGCTAACCTACTCTCGTCGTACCAACTCGGTCGGACATTCCCGAATTTATCAGTGGCGGATGTCTCAGGCGCAGGCGCATCCAGGTTATGCGTCGAGAATCCTGGCATCGCGGCTCTACTTCCGGGTGATTTAACCAAAATCGGTTTCTTAGGGTTATTGGGATCAAATAGAGTTTTCTGTTGTGGACTTTTCCTTATGTCTGGATATTTAGGCCAATCCTGCATAAGAGATGGATTGAGCTCTAGTGATTTCGGTGGTAAAACCAATATGCCGGCTTTTTTTATCTCCCCCGATATGTCGTCCATTTCCGAATTGGTTCTGCTTCGGTCTAAATTTTTTTTGTGAACAACTGAAAGAAAGAATACTATTTAAAGTTATCCAAGTTTACTCAAGCCCACGATATTATTTTGTTATTTGGAGGCAAATCATACTTAACTGACCTTCGTGTTCTGAATTCTGTCTGCTCCTGATTATCTCCTCCCTCCAATTTTCTGGTCCCGTCGACTGATGACTTCTATCGAAACTAACATCCCTGCTTGGATTCCTAGACTTGCTGTGGAACGGTTCGAAGCTCGGCGCCCGCCCGTCCCGCGAGTGTCTCCTGCTGCCGCGGCGATCCCTTGAATATTCCTGCGGCACTTTGAACAAGTCTCGGCTCTCCACACTAGCCGTCGAATCCCTTCTATTCCTGGACGGAAATTTGTCTGATACTAATGCCTCTGTCTGATACTTTAGTTCAGCATTTTTTTTTTGTAAACTGGCAATTGTAAGCACAATATAAAAACAATTAAATACACCTAAAATTAAGAATAAAGCTCTATAGGTTTAATATACAGTATTTCAACAGAAGACACATATGTAAATTCTCAATGTTAAACTTTAGACATGAAAAATAGGTTAAGAACCAACATATAATTGACCTTTTCTGTCAACAAAAACTTCTGCTGCGCCAAATGATCTATGATTTTTTACTTATTAGTCTGGTTGTTTTTATATTATGTGTATTTAAAAAAATTAGCAAGTATTACCTAAATATTTCTAGTAAAATCAGTATCTTACCTTTGTCTGCCACTTTTTCCACTCCTCCTATAAAAAAAAAACAAATAAAATATTTAAGAATATTTTTCTTTAAACGAAAATATTTGTGTCGAATAAACATAAGCTTATCTTTGAAAAAGCAATAATAATAATATAATCATAAGTTCTTAACCTGGCAGTAGTGCTGGGACTGGTCAATTGACCACTTCTTAACTCACTAGTCAAATTCGATCAAAATCTTTTAAATAACACCTTGCAGTTGTAGAGTGTTATCTATCATTATTTAATTATAATAATATGTATATTATAAGAAATTATTATACGTTTGAAATGTAAAATTTATCTATAACCATCTTCAAATATAAATTACATTGTGTATTTAAAATTATTTGGGTCAATTGAACAAAAAATGCGTGTGCCAATTCCACGACCCTACCTGGTAGTATACCCTTAATAAGTACTTTATTTATCGTTAGCTAAATTAAAAGAATAGTTTAGTTAATACTACCAAATTGATGGAGATTTATGTAATAACTTTTTCTAATTTTGATCCAAATCTTAGAAACCGATGTAATTTTGTGGAAAGTCATTAAACAAAATATTCACAACTCTTTACCTCAAGAGCTGGTGGAATTACTTCAAAAGTTGAACTTCAAAGTTCTATCAACATTGCATTTTGTTTTATCACTAGCTGATCAGTCGTCCTCATTTTTGTCAATTGATGAAGTACACTCACATGACTTTATTTAAACCAGAATATTAGTTTACGTTATGTTGTTCACTACTCACTTTTTTGATTTTCTGACACTGGGTGTAGTATTGGCAGATGTCGGCATTGACCTAGTACTGACGTCCTGCAAACTGGCCATCGACGAGCTTCTAGTCATGGCGTCGCTTAACGTTTCTTCCTCCAATTCTATCTCTTCATTCCAATCCTGATAAAATGTAAATTCTTATTTAAAGTAAATTCTATAGATAGTTTTCTCACCAAAATCTTGTGCTCGTCTTTGGCAACCAATTTTTCTTCCACACTAACGACAACCTCTTCTGGAGAGATGGGTGATAGTCGGGTTTCGGAGTTAGACTTAAAATCTTCCTTCTGAGAAGGAGTGACGCCACCAATCTCAGAAAGTTTAACATCTATTTTGTCATGATCATTTTCTGTGACTTTCTCAATAGCAATCGCCTGACTAACGTTTGAACTTCTACCCACAAATTCTCTTGTGGAACTCTGTCTTTCTCTACCGCCTCTTCTCTAAAAACGCCACAATTAACATAATTTTGACTTACATTCTTCTTGCATTCAAACCTCACATAGGCTGAATTCCTAACTTACCCTATGTCTGTTATCATTTCCCTTGTAGGCATCCCTCCTATCTTGGTCATTTCTCTCACCTTCACTTTTTCTATGTTGATTTTGTTCAACCCTTCTGTTTTTGTGGTCATTATCCCCATTTCTCCTCGACCTATCATCGTCCCTGTTTTGTTTTTCCTCGCCTTTTTTAGGTTTGTCATTATCTCGTCTATTTCTATTAGTTACACTGTAGTCAGATTTTTTATCCCTAAAACAAATAAAGGTGTAATTTGAAAACGTTTTTTTAAATGACTAATTCCCACCTTGATGCATTAGAATTGCAATCGTCATTACGATTTCTATCGTTGGGGAAAGGCGCGTGGCGTTCATTTCGTCTATTACTGTCATTTCTGTCGTTCACATCGTAAGTGCCATGAGAAAGTGGAGTTTGAGGTCGACTCTCGTATCTTCTTGTAGGGGTGGATGGACGCGAATTTGCTGGACTTCTGGGAAAGCTGCCCAAATAAATAGAATAGGTCTCATTGGCTTTTGATGTATGCGTTATTTCGGAAAGTGAAAAATATGCAATGTTCTAATTTACTTTCATTCAATCGAAATCGTTCCAGAAAAAAAAGTGGGTTTAAACTACAACTATAAGCTCAACCCTTAATCTCATAAAATCAAGAATTAGGCACAATATGTATATTGTGCAATTCTACATACAATGCAAAATTTTTATACATTACACATTTTCAAGAATACCAGTAACTCATGAAACCTTAACTCTTGTGCAGACCTATACTTGAAATCTGCTCAAAGCATGAAACGAGTAATTAATTAACACAGTCCACAGAAAACACATAAATCACATTTCACAAATAATATTTAAAAATCTGATTCTAATAACTGATGGTTAGTTTATTTCCTACAAATTTATGAATTTTGAAGTATGTTTTTATTTGCTTTTTTTTAGAAATAAATAACTAAATAAGCAGAGAATATTTCTAGAAATCTTTCAAATAAAAATGTAAAAACAATAAATCATTAGAAAACCATTAAGTAAGTAAAGTGTTCAAATATTACAATTCAACTATTTTGCTGAGATATAAAATTTGGATTTTACCAAGGTTATTTTGTGTTTAAAAAGCAATAGTGCTAACTATAATTTATTAACTGCCAACCAAATTTACCTTGCTCTATCAGGTGTCATTGATCTACCAAATCGCCCAGGCTGCCAATCTTGTTCATGGTGAGAGAACCGCCCCCTTCCTCTGCCCCTGCTGGGCAACGTCTGATATCCAGAATGTAAACCAGGCTGAAATCCATGCTGGCTGGAATTTGGCAATGTGTTGTAGTAGTCCAATGAATGGTAACCTCTACCAGCATTGGTCGAATTAACAGATGAACGGAATGTAGAACTTGAAGTTTCTAAGTCTTCCTCTGTCAATCCATTTTCCTCCATATACTTTTTTCTTAACCTGGGTGGCAAATTCTCTATCATTTTCAGTTTCTTTTCTTGCTCATAACCACCAATTGTGCTATGTCGTCTACCACTCGGAGGTTTCGATTGAATTTTTTCACTGTTATGATTGCGATTAGCCATTGCGGATGGTTCCACACTCCGTGTGTCTCGGTCCCTATGCCTGTCGCGATATTGCCAATTGTGTCCATTGTTAGTAGCTAAAAGAGATTTTGATTTGATTTATGATTATTAATGCGGAAAATACGTTACTAAATTTTAAAACCTTACATACATAATGAAGTATATTTGAAACCTAAATTTAGAATATAGAATAAAAATGTTATTAAAACCCTGTAATCATCTATGAAGTGCTTAAAAAATGAAACGGAATTATTAAATCTGCATTATTACCTCTAGGTTCAGATCCTAACCTAGCAGATCTATTACCCATAGGGGATTTATCTCTCCATTCATCAGTGTTCATGTACAGGTTTTGACTCCTATGAGAATATCGTTTTGAACTATTCATGCTTTCAAAACTTCGCTCACTACCATTATGCATAGCAGTGTCTTGAGTAAAGCCCTGTGGACTGTATAGCTCTCTAGATTGAGCAACTACTCTAGGGATGTAGAGCTCCCTTTCAGGTTTTTTTAAGCGTTTGGGTAAGTCTTTCTGGGCTGAATAGTCGGCAGTGCTATTTCCAGCTTTTGTCGCGAACGTCTCTTGAGATGCTACGTTGTTTTTTATCGCACGATTAGAGGATAAATTTGGCATTGAATCATCAGCACCTTGTGTCGACCTTCTCAATTTTCCACTGCCAGGCTTGTAAAGCTCTTGTTGGGGTTTACCACGTGGCATATTCTTCCTCGCTTCTTGTGTAAAATCTGGAACATCACGCGGACATTGGACCTTTTAAAATAAGTTATTAGGTGATTGTTTATAAACATGCGTTAAGATCTCAATTATCTAGGTTATGTCATTCTTTAACTGCAATTCAAGGAAACGTTTGGTTAAATAGCAGCAAAGCGAAACGCAATAGAAAGTGTAAACGTTGGAAATTCAGTTGCGATGTTTCAAAATAGCTAATTATTAAACACCTACCAACATCTATTTGTCTTTTGCGATCTTCCATGACATTTCATTTTTGACTTTTGACTTTCAACTTCGATGATTTAACTTTCATTAAACATTGACATGGACCAGAGTACAAATGAATTAAATTAAATTACATTGAATAATTGTGAGTATACGTTAAAAATTATGTTTTAGACCAAAATGACGCGACAAAGGGACTGATATAATAACTGTGGTTCTCTTTCCTTATTCCAATAAGTTTGCCAATATTGTATATTGTGATGACACAAAATTGTCCTGTGGATTTTATGTTTCAAACTGACTTTAGCCAGCGGTGGGTCAATAATCCGTATATTTCAGTGCTCGAGAATGGTTATAAACCGTCGCCGTCATTTAACTTGAAATGCGAGGATTTATAATTTAAGTTATCCTACGGTTAGTCTTGTCTAAATATACCGCAGAATATAGCACTAATTTATGCGGATGGCATTGTATGTGGCAAGATTCCTTTTAGGCTCTCTACAAAATTCATTGTCGAATCTTGATATCTGTCTAATTGTACCTGTAATGTATGTTTTAGGTATTTAAGTCTTCTACGGCACTGCTGTTTTCGTTATTCACCCCTATTGCACCCGGATGATTCTTGGCGGTAGCAGGGGGCAGGGGTGAGCTTTATTTTGTTTTCAATCAAATTAAGTCATAGTATATGTGATCGAAATAAAGAAATTACCACACTAATAGCGGTAATAGGCCAGTATTGTTAGTTACCCTCCCAACGATGGTAAAACAGAAGATATTTTGTACATTCTGCTCACTGTCTACAGGACCATAAAAACAAAAACCAAAACTGCTAACTGTAGTTGTATGCTGTATTTTCCTATTTTCGTTTTCGCAATTTGTAGTCGACAAGAATATTATTAGTTTAGGCACCCCTTGAGTTAACATAATTAATAACAATACTGGGCTAACCATAATAAAAAATTGTTGACTAACCCATTTTCTATGACAAAATGAAGGTCCACACTGTGGTGACTTTCTTTTGTTTTGCTTTTAGCACTTTAAAAGAAAGATCGTATTTCCATTTTGCATATAAAATCTTTAGAATAAACAAGTGTAGACAGCGTTTTAATTATTTTAATATTTACATTCCAACGAAATTACAATTTGTACTATACACGATAACATATGTAGTGCTTAATTTCTACATTAATACAGGCTGCTGCAAAATAAGGAAATTCCATCCTGATGGCAGATCGCGATTCTAAGAAAATTGATAGTCGAACTGACTCCGCGGAAATTTCACGAAGACATAATATACCACTTACTCAGTCATCTGCACCAGCATCTGCGTCTTCCAAGATGACTGGGTCATCTATTGGTACCGCCTTGGGTCCTAAACTGGATCAAATTGAAATATCACCCACCCAAATAACTAGGAGAACAACGTTAAAAGAAAACTTGCTAATAGATGGAAAAATCAGCATATTCTCACAAATGTACCCATCTACCAAGTGAAAGTGTTTCATGTTCCCAACAATTTGTCACTGTTTACAGAGAAGGTCACAGGGAAGCTCTATGCTGTAAATACAATGAAGAATATGATTATGTGGCGGTAGGATACTCGGACGGAGTTATTAAAATGTATCAGAGTGATAATGGAGAGCATGTATTTACTTTAGCTGATTCTGATGTTTTTGAAAACAGAGCACCAGTTACTTGCATTAAACACAGGCCAGTATCAAAGATATATCCCGTTACACACTGTTATACAGGAACATGTAAGTCCTTGGACTTCTTTTTAAAATATCACCCTCAAACCAAATAATTGTTTTTATTTGAATATTCAGATGCGAATGGTTGCGTAAAGTGTTGGAGTTATAATTTTAATGAATGTTTGTATACAATTAGAGAAAAACGTCAAACGTTTGGGATTACTTATCATCCTCGTTTCCCAAAATTTGTCACATATGGAGATGACTTGAAAGTATACTTTTATGATGAAGAAACTAGAACCCAAGAGCGTGTGTTGACAAGCAGGTGAGAATCAAACCAACATTTTTGATTACAGAATAGAAGATTTGATCGATATAGTATTATCAAGATTTGAAGAAGAAAATTTTTGACCCTGACCTAATTATTCTATTGTATTAGATCTTCTCCTCCAGGAACATTAGAATTATGTTTTGTAACAGAAAATTTTGTTTAAGGCTGCAAAACAAAAGGAAGAAGGGGGATAAAATAATGTTTATAAGGTATAAGGAGCGCCCCTCCAGCCTAAGATAAACAACTATTATCGCTATCAACTTCCCACTTTTTATAGGTATTTACTGTCTTATGCGGTGACTGAAGAAAGTTTTAGCGACTCTTTAAAATTTTTTTGTTTTTCAAAAATAAATCGATAACAAATTGAAAATACAGAACCATTTCTCTGTGCCGCTTTATACAGAAGCCATTAAATAATTTCATAGTCATTTTCAGACATATATCGCATAGTCTGCATTTATTATGTGCGCATCACACTATTTTCTCAATGTGTTCAACATCATCTGTTTTGTGCTTTATTGTTTTCAGTCATTTTTCTTTAGTGATAACAAAGACCTTCATGATGGTCATATGTCCAGAGTGTTTGCCGCCTGTTTCCATCCTAAAAACAACTATGAACTGTTAACAGGGGGTTGGGATAATGTGGTCCAATTCTGGGACCTTCGACAGCCTCATGCAATCCGGCACTTGTCGGGACTTCACATTTGTGGTGAAGGAATTGACATCAATCAAAGGGGGACGGAAGTAATTAGTCTCTAATAATGAAATTAATGTTGTTTAAATTAGATTTTTTAAGATTTTGATTTGCTCGTGGCAAAAAGGAGATCCTATTCAAATATTCGATTATGGTAGTGGGCAGCGATTGTATAGTTTAGAACCGGATATATATAATAGCAAGGTTAAACATATTTGTGAAAATGTGAATTGTTTTAATTGCCAGTTTTTAGTTGTACTGTGGAAAATATGCAACAAAAGATTTTGTGGTTTGCGCTGGGACTGATCCGAATCTAATAAGGATAATAGATCTACAAACTTCGGCGGTAGGTACCTTGTTTTCTTTCGAAAAAAACGGGTTGAATTTTTAAAGTTTGTTATAAAATTGCAAAATATTCGCTTAACACAAATTCCTAAATGTGATACATTTATTTGTTAACTTTCTTTATCCGTGTGGTAATGGCAAAAGATTTCAAACAACAAGAAATGGACAGAATATTTAAGTTTTGTGTGATTATTAAACAATGAACAAACATAAATAATACCTACCTGATTACCTAAGCAATAGCAAAACCTACGTCGTTGTTCAAGCTTTCGCTTTTAGATAAAAAAATTGAACTAATCCGATCAATATTTTTTTCATTTCCTTTCATGTGTTTAATTGTGTTGAATCGAATTCTATCGGGTTTGGTTTATCACCAGTTTGTGATCAAAAATTAATACCTAATACTTTAGAAAGGTTTACCCCACGTCTAAACCAAATAGCAATTACAAACTGCAAGTCAGTAAGATAACAGTATGGTTGCTGGGTGTGGCTTTGTATTCGGCGATAATTCGCTAGTTCTTGCAGACTCGTCGGCACGTTTTTTAAAATTTTGTTAACTTAAATTTCCAGATAGGCTTCATAAGTGAAATATAAAATGGCGTAAAGCGTTAAACACGCATGCTAAAGACGAGTTCACGAATAGATCTAATTAGATATTTTTTGTCAAACTTCATTATAAATTTATAAAATTTGGAAATATAACTGGTTGTGGAAGTCCTGGTATTAGGAGTGACATTTTGATTACATACACCCACAAAAATGTGGACAAATGTTTCTACATCCAACAAAGTTGCAATATAATAATTTGCTATTCTGTAGACGTCGGCCTTTATAAGTCAACTCCCAGGAGCAGTTTATGCTTTGGATTTAGGCCCCAGCAAACTCAGAAAAGAAACCAAACAAGAGAAAGCATCTGTAAAAAGTGACCCAGCCATTATTCCTAAAATAGCATTCGTGTCGGCCAAAAGGCTCTATCAAGTGGATTTTTTCTAATTTAATGGGAATAAAACCAGCTTTCCAAACAATAATGTTCTTTAATTTCAAGTGTATGTAAACAGTTTTCTTTTCTTCATTTATATAAAGCGGTACATCGTAATTATAATTTACACCTATAGTACAAATTAAAAAAAGTTACTATCACACAAATACACGAAAGCAAAAAAAAAAACGACAGCAATTCTTTTTTTTTAAACGTAGGACTTAATCTAAGTAAACAATTGGTGATATTTTACATTGCTCAAAGTTTTACGATGCCTGTAAAATATTTGAGAACATACCGAAGTTTTAGAAAGTAAGTTGAGTCGTTTTTATTGTCGGTTAAAAAGTATTCAGTCGAAATTTGATAAAAATGTAAGCTTCCCTTTTTGTGCAAGAAATACAATAATGAAGTGTACAGAGATCCTAGTGAAAATACTTGCACTGCCTCTATAATGGTAATAAGTTATTCCAACCTCGTTTAAGCCTCATTTTAAATAGAGCACTAGTATCGTTTTACCCTCAACTTACCAGCCTCCTCCTTTCAGCTTATTACAGGGATTTTAATCGATGCCTTAAATTTCAGACGTTTCATAAAACTTATTACCTTCTTCAGAACAAATACCAATTATTTTCTATAAGAAATAAAAATCGTAGATTTCAAACACGTCACTGACATTGCTTATGCTGAAAAACACACTGTATGATGATGTATGTATTTTATTATTTTTTTGCACATATTTATTTGTCCTGAACATCGCCTTCTTCAATAGTACAACTCTCAGAGTAAAATCATCAAAGGCGTTAAAATAATGTTGAAATTAATGTGGAGTGTTCTACCTAAAACAAGATAATTTAGAACAAGTAACTGAATTCTAAAAAGACAAGATTATTTTAAATAACAACCAATACCTCCATGTTTTTATTTTATACAATTATTTAATTATATGACTCTCGACAGTATTTCAGACAGATTTTTTAACAAGTCAAAAAATACAGTCCGCAAAGTATGTACAAACAGAAAGCGGGATATTCTTCTTAACGGATAATTTGCACTATTTTTGCGTAAAAACCAGTTACATCTTGCCTTTTAGATATATACAAAAAGAAATTAGAGAGACATTCGCTACGTCTTTAATTTGTATTTGATTATTGTTATTGTTTTAAAGGTTGTGCCAGTTTAATTTCCTGCTATCATTGGCTCCTGGTTTATTTAAGAGACACGCTTTTTAAATATGCATATTTATTTTTGACTGACCATAGAGCTAATTTCTGTATGCCATGGATTTTTTCCTCTGTCAATGTTTTCATAGAATGAATATCTAAAACTATTTCTTTAACTTTACGTAACAAAAAAAAAATTAGTGCGGTCACAGCCATTTTCTTTTGTATGTTGAGCATTACCTAAAAAGTAAAAAAACTCAATAGAATTGCGTATTCCAAATAAAAGAAAATAAAAATATGTCTATAGCTATAACAATTTTTTTATATTAAACAAAGTAAACAAATATCGACGAGGCAAAGCGTTTGTTGGAACGATCAATGGTTATACATTTATATTTCATTTGTAAAACTGAAATCGTAAAATTCGAAAATTTAACATTTTAAAGAAATTCTTCTATTCTCTTAACACTACAACATCAATTGAATGCGGAATAAACCATATTGTCCCTAAAAATTCATTTTGACGAGATTTCACATGATCGCTAAATTCAAAAATTGAGCTTTTTCTTGACAATTAAAAAATTTAAATTCCTGTTGGGGTTTTCCAGAAAATTATACCTATTTAGTGTATATTTAAGAATCTTGATTAACGTGTTGGTTAAGCCTTTTAAATTTGTTAAAATTAGTTTTTTTTGTTGGGTTCTTTTTTTTCCTAATTATTTGTCTTCCGACACAATAGCCAAATGTTTTCAGTTTCACACCTGAATCTTTATTCTTAACAGTAGCCTATTCTTAACTTTTTGCCAGCATCTTCAGATCTGTTGCAATCAGGTTAGAAACTTCTCAATAAATTACATGACAGCTTTATTTGTTTCTTTGTCATAAATTTTTCTGCAGTGAAACGCCTCATCTAACTCAGAAAATCATTAAGGATCGTGACAGTAGTCATGACAGACTGTTCATTTTCTCCTCAAACTCTAGTATTTCGACCCAATAAACACAAACATTTAATTAATGTCATATGTCAACAGTCAGATGACGACATTGCAAGATGGAAACAAAAGCTCTCCCGCGCTCTACAAACAACTTTTCCCGCGCCAAGCGATCATTTAACCATGTCAAAACCAATTTATAGCTTATATCGAATTTATTCCTTATACGTTCAAATTTTAATTGGTTCCTGAAAACACGAATAAAATCAAATTTGTGATGCTTCTTCTTTCCTCAATAATTGAGCTTTACATAGTGTTGTACACGGGATTGTTGTGCCGCGGCTTAACGTTCAACTTAGCCAGAGGGTGACTCTTTCCGTACTGCTGCTGCTTTTTGGCCGCCTTAGCGATCACCGTCGCCGTGATACTTTTAACGGACGGTGCCACCGGCGGCCTTTTGTATTCCGTATCCGATTTACTTAGGTTGGAAATCAGTGGGGTCTGAATAATCCGAGGAGTTTTGTCCACCGATACCTCGAAGCAAGAATAACGGGAAGTGTTGCGGGTTTTTGCGGCGTTCGATTTACCGAGCTTCTGGCGGAGTTTCACCTGGTTCTCCTCTTTCTTGCTCTCGAACACGCTCCGCAGCACCTTGAAATTCATATCGTCGTTGGATTTTTTCGGTTGCTCTTTGGCGTGGTGCGCGCAAACTGGCGAAGATGGCAAACTGCTCACCCGAGTCTTGCTCGTCGTCACTTTGAGTCCGTTTTCCGACGTTTCGGCAACGCTTTGTTCCGGGCAATTAGCACAGGATATCAATTTCGCCTCGAACTCTTTTTTTAAATTTTTAACTTTACCCAACGAGCCGGAAGCCCCGCTCTCCGAGTCATCCGACCTCTTGTTGGACGCCTGCGCGTCCTTGTGAAAGTCCTCCAAGAACTTCTTGTGCTGTTTAACGATCGAGCCGTTGGCGGGGGAAACATTGGAAGCGGATCGCGAAAGCGAACACTCCTGCGAGACGAACCCCATCGACGACTGTTCGGGGGCGCTGATAGACAACCGCGACACGGAAGGCGACAAAGAACCACTTCGATCGTCTACAGGAATGTCAATACTTTCCGATATGGCACTCGACTTTTCTTCGGTCGTTTTCGCTCTGTCGATAACGGCGTCGTTCACCGCTTCGGCAAAGTTGAAAAGTAGCGTTTCCGAGCTGGGCGTTTTTACCAAAGACAGCGTGCTGTTCGATGAGCTGTCACCATTACTGAGCTGCCGTGCGGGCGCGTTTTCCAATCGCTGTTTGGTGCGTTTAACGGTGCCCGGATGCCAGGGAATCTCCTCCCTGTCGTAAGGAAATATGCCGCTTGAACTGTGTTCGAGATCCGACGTGCTGTGTAGAATCTTTTCGCCTGAAATTGAAGTAATACAAAATATGGGAAAAAATATCTTGGTGATATATTCTAGGATTTCTTATTAAATAGACAGTTTTCTAAAACACAGTTATGCTGTATAATTTGCGTAATAAATGAAAACTAATCCTCTAGATACACATATAGTAAAAAAAAAAGCTTTCGGCTGAACCTTTGAATATATTGCTCGCTGGGTGCAATAATGGCACATATCAAAAAATAGCTATTTTTAGTTAATTGTACCATAAAAACCGCACACTTGTATTTTAACAACGAACAATACAGGCACATACTTATTTTACTTCAGTTCCGATAGACAGAGTTAGTGCCAATATTAAATTTCCCAGGTTTTTTAAAGATTTAAGAGCAGAAGCGGCACATAACCCACTGCGATAATTTTTATACAAAACAATTTTTATACAAAACAATTTTTACACAAAATAAATGACGTGTGTGTTTTCAAAGTAGAAAAAGATGCTTCAGACACATTTTTATATAAAACATCTTTTAGTGAAACTGACTATAGAAACATAAGCATTACGCACAGAAAAATGCGAGCAGGCGCGAATATTACATCTTTTGAAAATGTAAATCTAGACCGTTCTAATCGAGATGTTATACCAATTCCAAAGAAAAATTTTAATGACTTGATGGATTTGCAAAAAAGTAATGCTACTAAGAAATGTCACAGTTACTTTTGTAATAGCCTGAAATGTGCTTTGAAAATAGTCCTTTTTGTTTATTTTCCAAAAACCAGGCCAGTTGGTTGTTGCTTTTGCTTTAGAATAGCTTAGCTTTTGCTTACGTAGTTCTTGTTTCTTATAATTTTAAGAAAGGTGGCTCTCTACCAAAAACTATAGGTCCGTGTTTTTTATTGTTTACGTGTTAAAAGGCTACTTATCTGATTTGAGTTTTTATTTTAAAAAAATACTCCATGTACTACATGTATCAAAAACAATAGCTCGGTTGTTTTTTACTTATAGCTTTTCGATGCTTTTTGTAGTTATTGTTTACGTGTCAAAGTTTATAAAGGCACATTTTTCAGTGTTTTATTAATTTCCAGTTTTTTTTAAGGTACTACTATCTACCTATTTCCCAAATTAACGTGTTGTATTATATTTTTATACGTATTTTTATAATAACATGATAGTAAAACTTTGACCTACTATTTTATTGAGGATTATTTTTATCAAAATTTTACTCTTTATTTGTGAAAATGATATATGCAAAAAAAATCAATAACGGTACAAAATTTAAAAACATTTATAAAAGAGCCTCAAAAAATATTTCTTATTTTAAAAAGGGAATAATACAAATCGATATATAATTATAAAGACTCATCACTTAAAATTTTGTAATAACTAGGAGAGCTGATATCAGTTATCTCAATATTTCAGTTTTTATTTTTCTAAATCACTGATTTTCTCGGAACTATTATTTTGAGGGTGTGTCAAGTGATCAATATGATCCTGACTATATACCACACATCTACTGATGTGATTAGCAGTATTAGAGGAGAATCTCGTCTTTCCGTTTAATTTTAAATGACTAAAACCAAACTCCCCGATATCTTACATTTTGCTTATGAACAAACAATGAGGGGCTAGATGTGGACGCTGATATGTACATTACCTGTTGAGGAAGCTGGATGATGCATATTATAAAAATGAACTTAAAATATACTGATAAAACCGAATTTGTTCCCACTAGAAAAGATCTACACCGACAGACAAGCGCTAATAAAAGCAAAATAAGATCCAAGTTAGTTTTGGATTGTCATGAGGGATTAAACGAGATAGCAAATCAGAAGAAAGTGACGCCTGTCATGTGTACTAAAGCACGAAAGTAACGAAAGCGCAGAAGAAGTAGCCCGCGATAGCTGGTTAAAGGCAACCCTGGAAAAGTCAGCAAGCAAAATGCAAATGCAAAGAGAATTCTAGAAATGGTCGAGAGACATGCCAGCACAAAGGCAGTACAGACAGTTCTTCAAATTTACAGCAGACTTGCTACGCTACAAAAGAAAGGCCGTAAGAATCATGGAAGGTCTAGTGACGGGCCCGCAGGGTTAAAGACTAGAACAAAACACTGAATGCAGAGTCTATCAAGAAGAGGAGGAAATAGGCTCACATCTAATGTCAATATGAAGGAGCCACTATCGAAGCTGTGTAGTCTAATCAGAGGGATCAACCTAGACGGATCGCAGTTATAGGTAGGCGAATTGTCAACTCTCCCAAACCTTAAATCCCGAAGACCAAAGAGAGTGAGAAGTAGATTGTCGTAAATACCTAGGTACAGTGATTAAAAAGCAGCGCACCTATGACAAAGCAATACAAAGACAGAAACATAAAAATAAGAAGCCGCGAAAGTAAGAAAAGAAAAAGAAAGACAACCAACCTCTCATATTAGCGGGATGAAAATGCAATTTTAAAATCTGGTCGAATGATCTTCGATGTTGGAAATGGTAGGAAAGTTTAACTTTGTAATTAGGCAAGAACTATTCTTAATGGACCCTTTCTGTGCTTTTCATGTTCTGTACTTACCTTTCTCATTATTATAGTAAACAGATCCCCTCGGCCGGATATCGTACGATCCCCACGAACTATTTCTACTCGGTAACATCCGGGTGTCGCCGGAACCCCACGAGCTGTGCCTCGACAATTCCGCCGTTTCCGGAAAACCGAGCGCAACGGCACTGTCGTACGAGCTCCACGAACTCTGGCGCGATGGGCACTCCCTTAGATGCCCGTCGCCTGAAGTTTGAGTGTCGGCCGCCGGGGGTGCCGCCACCCCCGACAGCCTCTGCTGCCTTTTCTCCTCTCTATCAAACACCCGGTCCAATTGATTCGAAAACGGATCACTTTGAGCGTTCTTAATACGAGTAGATTGAGATTCAGGAACAAAGTTACTACCACTATTACCACTAGCACTAAAATTACTTAAACAGGACACAGCACTTTGAGTCTTGATCACGGTCGAAGATGTCCACACCGGCGGAGCGCTCTCGTTCACTAAATTAGTTATTTGATCACAGACGGCACTGACTGGACTGTCCCGACAGCTGTCCTCGACCTCCCCGGGGTCCCACGTCGTCTCCGACTTCCCAGTCTTTGAACTAAAATTACAGGAACTATGCTCGTTCGTTTCGCCGAACCGCGACCCAACGCCGGAAACGAACTTGCTCTCGTCTTTTCTGGATAGTGACTCCTTTTTATCCGTCGAATCGTGGCCAGGCAAGTGAACGATTTTATTCGGAGACACGCTATACGATTCTCCGTTATCACAGGGTATCAACACGTGACGGGCCAACGACAGTTTGCTCTCTTGCACGCTCTCCTTTGATGCCGATTTCTGGCTGAGATCTTCCAACGATAAAAATCCTGGAGACGATTTGATTCCCTCCCGTAGTTCTCGCGTTTCGAGGCTGTCTGGAGACCAGGATTTCGGCCGCGCACCCATTTGTCGTAGGTCTTGACCAGATAGGGTAGATTGCAAGTCATAGGACTTGGACAGAGCTTGAACCACGGGCGTCGGTTCGCTACCTGGCGGAATCTTTTCCGTTTTGTTACTGTTAGTGGGCGATTTGAGGTTAGTTTCAGACTTGGATCTCTGAAGTTTTTCCTTATTTTTCATTGCATCTAATATACCTGGAAAAGACCGAAATAAGTTGCATACATTTTGGTAGTTAATGCCAAAATACAAGGCGACACCCTATTCATAGGGCGCTACCAGGGTCCTTATGGAAGTGAAAATCCAATAGAATATGGGCGTATTTTTATTGAGAGTGCGCAATTACTTATTCTTGAGTGTCATTTTGTCGAAAATCAGTAGAATTTTATTCCCCAGGAAGATGTGTTGGGGGATATTACATATTCTTGTGACGGTTGTTGCTTTTCTAATTTAAATTTTATAATGGAAGAATATCTTGCACATTCTTGGTTCATTTTTATTGTCAAACTAAAAATTTGTAAAACTTTTCGTTTGATTGATCAAATCAGTTTGTTAAAAATTTATCTATGTGCTTCAACCTATTCCCGTTAGACCAACAAGAAAGTCACCTATAGAACTAAAGGAAAGCAAATTTTACGATAGATTTTTTCATTAATGCCAAGGCATGTTTCTTTCAACAGTTTCTTTTTTCTATGATTGCAACACACCTAGGCACATACCTATCCCCTTTGTTGAAGAAGGGTGTTTGCCGGATGGACAAAATACAAAAAGAACTGTGAGAGAGTTCCTCTATTCTATTGCAGACAAGAATTAGCTCTTAGGGCCCGATTTCTCGATCGAGGGATTATTTATCTTGTTCATTTTGTCATTATGACGAGAAAGAGAAACCATCGGCTCTACCGGTTAAATGAAAAATTAATCAATCTATTAGTTAAGTCCTCAAACTAAACATAATATTTGCCCCTTTTGTGATGTGTTGCTAATGCACAAGCCATGCAATGCAAAAATACCACTTTCTATCCACTCGTTTCAACCAAAGAAGTATATATTACCTTGGTATGTCTCAAGCTGATTCAAAAAGTTGTTATTCGGCTTGATACATGAGCGTTTCTTTTTGACGTGTAGCAAAGCTTTTTGGAAGTCCCAATTGTAGGCTTTCATGGCATATGCGATCACTACACTAGCCGATCGACTGACTCCCATTTTGCAATGGACCAGTACCTTTGAACCCTCGTTTCTTGCTTTCGTGATGTACTTAAAGGTGTCGTCCCAGTGCTTCAGCAAGTCGGTTTTCTCGTCGTCGTAAACTCGTACGTTTAGATAGTCGAACGTGCCGGGGAAAAAGTTATCTATCTCTCTTGTTACATTCAGGATATGACCAACACTGAAATGAATAACAATAACTATATTAAGACTTACCCGCTTGCCATTATCAAAGTAGTAAAAATTACATAGCACGGGTATGTTCTTACCCGTTTCTCTGCAGTTCTTCGTAATTACTGGCATTCCATTCGGAGCCCAAGTACACGTGCTCGAAAATTTCTGTCGGAGCGTCCATTTGGCCCAATATTACCAGCATCTCTTGATCGATGAAACTCTTGTATTCACCCAAATCCATATCGAGCTCCTCTTCGAGCCGCGACCTGATCACCTTAGAAGTGACTTCGTCCAGGTCGACTGACATCATAATTTCTTTAAGGGTAGATCGGATTACCTGCAAATAAGAATAGGCACATATTATAATTCTATAGGGACTAAATATGTTATTCCTACTACATAATACAAATAGATAAATAGGTAGGCCAAAAAAAAAAAAAGGTGAAAAATACGAAAAATCAAAAAATATCCAATATACACTGCGTCTCAAGATAAGAAAGGCCACAATTAGGATCTTTGAAACGGTAACCAATAGAGGAGATTTGGCTGGAGAAAAAAGTTATTTTGAGAGGTAAACATGTAACTAAGAAATTAACATTAAAGTAAAAAAAAAAACAATTAAACTCCTTTATCTAAACTCAAATTAAAAAGTGCTTTCAGAATATCATATTAACCAATTATCAGGGTCGCTGTGTAGTGGAGAGTAACATCATTAAAAAACATTATTCGTTGGTCGGTTTAGACTTTAATGAAAGCGAGAGCAATGATAAACATACGGTCGAGACTATTTTTTTTTATTTTAGGTAGGTAACCTCCGATTAATTAAGTGTTTTTGTCACAATCTAAAAAATTGCTCAAGCGAATAAAAAGTAGTTTAATGCAACAAATTTTACAATTTGTTTTCAAATTTAAAGGGGTTATGACTGATAATTATTCCAATAAGCAATTTGATGAAAACACACACATTAGGCTAGATACGATTCTTTTATCATCGAGTCACGGTCATCGGAATTTTTCTGTAGATAGGCTTTGTTTTTAACTATCAAAATACAAATTTTTAATATTTGAAATGCATCCTACAAATTTTAGTCTTTTTGTACTTTATCACAACCGTATAGAACAGTTTCAGAACAGCCAAGACTCGATTTACATATCTTTAAATTAAAAATAATGAAACATGGAATATCGATATTACCCCCTCTCATTTTTGTCTAAATTATTTCAATGTATTGAATAACCCCAACAATCCGTGAAAATTAATATTTCTAACAAGTTGTCTAAAACATTGAAGTCTTATTTGAGGTAAGTTTTTCCATAATTTAAACCCAACAATACGTTATTAAAAGTTTGTTGTTCGGGGTCGTGAATATGTGGCCTTTCAATATTATTATTATTACAATTAGTAAAAGTATGTCGTCCCTGATCCCTGTTATACTCCACAATATACACCCAACAGTCATTTAATTTTACTTTCATCATACATACATCCTGAGATCTGTCAAATAGGATTCGACTCCTGTTACTCTTTGCTCAGCAATACCTGGCACTTTACCTTTTCGGTCTCCTCCCTTTCCGTCGGTTTGGTCCGCACCGAATCGGGTGACGGTGGTCTACGCGACTCCAGATTGTCCATAGCGTGCCACTCATTTAAACATGACCTCTCCGACTCAATACGCTCTTCGTAGTAATCCACCCAACCGTGAGTCATGCCGCCTTGGAAGTAGTTCTCTTCCCGTGCTTTCGCGCTGACCTTGTGCAAAGTTTGAAGAGCCGACCTAAAACAAACACGTCCCTTAATTCATTACCGATGACGACGAATTTCGTATTTTTAGAAAGATAGCGATAGCAAATCTGAATCATTTATTGTAAGCCTATTTGAAAAGTAAAAAAATAAAATAAAGTGATATTTCCAATTTTATTCGGTGCTGACTTTTCCCTAAATCTCCACTGACATAGACTGACACTCAGTATGTATTTATTTAACCCATATATCAACTAAAGGTCCTGCCTATGCTGATAATATAGGAACTTATGAATCAACTATAAAAAATTGCCAACATGGCCTGTGACATAGTCAATACGTTTGGATGCGGCATTTTTACGGCAGCATGGTTTCAAAATATCTCCAGATACCATTAAATTTTCAGTCAAAATCGCAGCGTGTAATATTCCCTCCTTTATTTGCCTCCAAATTATTTGCACACGTTGGTGCAAAGTGCGTCAATTTCGTCCGCATATTATGACCATATAAATCGAAATATCAATTAATTCTCCGTCGTAAGAAACGGATCTCGAATAAGTAAGAACTAGTCCTGTATCTTACGAATGAAATATTTTTAGCGCCTGTAACGCTGAGCAAGCGATCGGCGGAGATGGAGAAGACTATATGTCTTAATTAATGAAAAAGATCCATTTGCCGGTTTGCCTTTGATTTTCAAGTTTTTTTATACTGTAAACTTAAAATAATAACACGAGTATGGTTAAATATCATTCTTTCTATACAACCAGAAAATAAATTAATATTTTAAGCAAACATACAAAAATTCTGGATGATGAACGATGATTAGTTTCATGTTTTGCTTTGGTTTCGTTAGACAGACAATAAATTTAGAAAAAAAAACAAACCTTCGAAAATTGGAGCATTTGCAATTACATTTGACACTTCCTTTCAGTCATAGATATTCTATTAATTTCCAAAATGTAAATAAATAATAAACAGGAATTTTACCGCCATTCTCAAATCATTCTCAAATTTGAAACAATTTCCAAAAAAAAAAATTCAGGTGTCCGATATTTCACAAGATGATTTCTCAAATAAGATAAAGATTTAAGATAAAAGTTAAATGCCATTTAAAAAAGTAATCCCACTGATATTGGTTACCTACTATGCAACTGTAAATCAAATCCCATTGTACAATAAACAATTTCACACCAATATTTCAAAAAACGACCTTTTTCGTGTAAAAATGTTGGAGTTTCAGTAACAACAAAGTACTGAACGAAATTGTCAATTTTCGTTCAGCACTATTTAGCAAATTTTGCAACAAAAATAAAACTTTGGCATGTATCTTGACAACGAAGCAAGCTACACCACACGTCCATAATAATTTTCTACCTTAATTATATTTGAAAAAATATCGTGTGATAGAACACTTATTAATTAACACCCTGTATAAACGAACCCTATACAATACAATTTAAATAAAAATGTTACTATTTACGACGGTGCAATATCAACAATCCATTGTCTCATTTATTATCCATCACAACAAACTCGTCAGCCGAAATGCACTTTACAGCAAATGTTCCGATCGGCAGATTATTTAAACACAAACTAAATATCGAGGCATTAAGTCACGCTGTGAAGATGAACCCATCTGAAAAATTAAATGGAATTTCATGTCTCGTCTACTTAAAAATTAATTATTTTTTCCGAGGCCATTGTGTCTGTCGGTACGAGATATGAAACCAGAATTGACACGGTAATTGGAGAAATGTCATTAAAGCGTAATCATTAGAACTGGCAACCCGTTATATACTGAAATACCTCTGAAAATGCAATTACTAGAATGAAGTCTCAACAGGAAGCCATCAGGCACTGCGTAATGAAGAGAAAGTTCGTTGGCGACTATTTTCGAAAATTGGAAAATATCGTAATAATTCGTTTGTTTAGTGTTTTGAAATTTTGGCTGAACAAAAGGAATGAATAACTAACCCCTAACTACAGATGCTGTACAGGGTGTAGGGTAAATAGAATATTGAAAAATAACGTTTAAGGCAGGGTGATTTTAATTTAATTATTTAGATACCCGTTGCAGTTTGCTAATGGGTTAAACTAAACTTGTATAGGTTATACATTTTTAATTCAGAAATTATATAATTTACTACGAAATCAAAATAAACTTATTGTATGTGTGCTATATTAAATGCTAATAATTATTAAGTTTAATTTTTCATAATTGGGGTCTACTAGTGAAAAAATTAACGATAAAGATAGCCCTATTTTAGAAACAAGCCTAATGGAAATTTCTTTAAAAAAACGGCTAATAAATTTATTACAATTAATTATTACAAAAATAAATTTAGTTTATGCATAAAAATGTATAAGTTACAAAAGAAAACTGACTACGTAAAAAAAAACCCTATTAAGACTAGTTTTTACTTTATCGAGAAGTCGGATGCCTAGTATTGGGGCTGGTCAAATGGCCACTTCTTAATTGACTAGTCACATTCGATCAAAACAGTTTAAATAACATTTTGCAATTGTAGGTTAATTATTTAATAATAATATGAATTTTATAATAAATTATTATGTAGTTGTGATGTCCAATTTCCCTAGAACATTATTCAAGGAATACCCGAATACGATACTTAGTCATTTGGGGAATTCCGATAAAAAAATTAGTTCTCAGAACGACGCGACGGCGACGTAACGCACAATATAAATAAACAAGGAGCTTTGGGTTCAAAAGCGGCACTACGCAAGCTTTATTCATAAGGGAAGGTAATACGCAAAACCACCAAAAATGGCAGACACTGTACAGTGTATGTAGTCCGTAAAACATATAATCTTTTTTGATTATTTTGTCTCCCTATGAATTAAGGGTCATTTGGAAATCAACTTCTAACAAATCCAAATAAAATAAAACGTCAAATAAATAATAAACACACCTGGAGAACTGAGGAAATAAAGTTAAATAATCGATAAACGGGACACTAAATGAAAAATCTACATATGGCGGCATTATCGGTTTCCTGTTGCAACTAATTAGGGGACTGCAATTTCGAGACAAGAACGTTGTTAAAAGTGATTTCCTAAATCCGGCCACTGCGTTTTTATTAGCAACAGTGAACGGCAATTATTTACAAGCTCCGCATTTACAAACATCCGGTCCGGATTCACGACAGAATTGTTTAAATTATAATGTTCTAAAATGGTTACGAATTTAAAAAGAAAACTGCATATTACACAACTATTTTGGTAAGTTGTTGGTTAACCAATTTTCAAAGAAGCTTTTTATACATTACTTTTTGAGTGAAAAATGATATACGCATAAAAAATTTAAAATATTATGGATTTTTCGATTGGAAATCAATGCCGGACAAGAAAAATATTTTCAAATTCTTATAAGCTGTAACATAACCTCTTACCGTGACCAACTCTATATATCATTTGATAGTATCTCTGTAAACTCTTACACCATTATAATCAGGGAATCATTTTTTTCCCTCCATAATCATACTGTTAATTTATTATAAAAGAACACTTTATTTGACACTATCACGGTGCTGTTAGTGTAGTTTTATAAGAGACGATTACCGAAAGTGTCATTTTACGACCGTTGGTCACGTTCCCATACAAGAAAATTGTATGTTTAATACGCTTTTGTATATCCAAATCGGAAATGTTAGTATTGGTATTGATAATAAGATATTCTTGGCTCGGTCCACCGAACCTATTATATCTTGGGGTACACTGTAACGTCAGATATAGATTATGTTGGAAATAAGAGTTTCCTGGGGCTTTCGCATATAGAAAATAGTCAGCGATATAAAGTATTAATTTCTACATAAATTTACTTTTTAAAACTATTCTTAAACTATTTAAACCTTAAATAGAGAAGAACTCAGAATTATTTTTGATCGAAATTAAGCCGGTAACTTTACTTATTGACCTGCACAAAACTACTTGCGTACTTTATTCAATCCTCAAAACTAATCTCGGATGAAGAAATTGAGTGTTTTAGAACTGTATTTGGATTATTTCCCATTTTATGAAAAAAGCTTGTAATACAATCTAACTCAAATCTTTAAAAAAAAATTTAAGTTCATTAAACCCTTGTTCAAAGTCAACTACACTAAAGCAAAACAACACGTAAGCAGGTTAATAATCTAAAGTTGAGCAAGACAACAATAACATAAAAACAATCCGAAATAGTCGCTTTCCATTTTAGGAATGGTCCATCGCGCTGAGAGACTGGTTTGGTCAGCGAAAATTAAAATGTAGCATTCAAACTAACATATTTAATAATACCCATTTTTATTGAAAAAATTGAGACAACATATTTAAGAATCACTTTAGAACGAATGTTGCCCTGCACAACCCAACCACCTTGTGCTTCATAATATAAAAATGTACAAATGAAGTTCAAAATTATTTTCCTTCCAAATTTAAAAAAATTACCTGCTTATATTGTTTCGATTGTTCTTTTCTATACTGCTGCAAGATATCAAAACAAAACTGTGATGTGCTAATATTGTAGTGCCCGTAATTACCAGCAATTGGTATTTAGGAACTTGGTACTAGGTACTGAATACTCTTACAAGATAAAAAAAAGGCTTCCAAAACTTTTCCTTAAAACCTCTGACAGGATAAACTCTTGACAATTCTAGAAAACCCCAGCACGACTCTGAATAAAGCTATTGACATAAACGTTTCTTGACCTGCCAGGCTTTAGTAATAACATAATAGCATTAACTCTTAATATGGTATAAATTGTATTTTTTACTATTACGTAGACAATATGCTATACTGTTTCGGCCACCACGATTTCGAGATGTGTAAACATGCTATCGTGTTGAGTAAATAAACAATTAAATAATTGACCGCGATTTCGCCGTACGCTAGAATTTCTTGGAATCGAAATGAAAATGAAAAAAATGCGAAAATATTTTCTAAAGCCGATTTCGCAAAGCGTTATTAAAAATCATCGCTATTTAAACAAAACGCCGCGGATATATCAAGGTTATTTAAACGCGTATTCACCATGTTAATCGTCGTTATTACGAAAAATATAATCACGAAATTGCCGCTGGAGGCTTCCCTAATTAAGACAAGTTCACGATTGCGGCAAACATAGATTTAACTAACTGGAGATTTGTATCCACACACAAAGATTTTGATAAACCAGCCAATCAAAAGTGATAAATTAACTCACTTTCTGGTGTGGAAACCAACAACAGGTAAGATTATTGACAAAATACGCCAGAAATTCATCTTGGAAGCATGATTTTTCAAATTAACGCTCCGGGCGTAGTCTAACTGAAGACCTCATAATTGTTCTATGTAACTGACTTCCAAAGTTATATCCACTAAATACATGCACCACATTCAGCGAAACTTATCACTATAAAACTACTATAAAAGCCGGGACAAAATTTTTAAGAAATTCTATTAATTAGTCCTCTGCAGTTTCCTGGTTTTAATTATTTAGCTCCGCGTAATAGCAGGTACAAAAAATTACATTTCAATCTAGGAGTCGCTTTTGCAAAAGCAATAATTGGTAACCTTTGTTTGAGTTCCGTTTATTCCCCCTTGTATTGGTTTCGTTTGAATACTTTCTAGTTGAAAAAAAAACCTTTTTGAAGTTATTATTATCAGTAATCATTAAATAACCGTCAACACAACGATGAAGCGGAACTAACACATCCTTGTTTCAGTTAACACAAGTAGGAAATTGAAGCATGATCTGGAAGCTGGTAACACGTTCAAAAATATTTCGGGATGCCTTAAAACCATTTTATCCCCTCCGTATCGATAGAAGCGTGGGAATGTAACTGTGCTTCACCATTCATAATTGGCTATTTATGTTGGCTGCTCATTTCTAACCATTATATCATGACTATCAGGTATATTCTCAGTGTATTTAATAGTCGGAGACAGCACTGACTACGTATAATTCATTATTCAATTAATCAACTTTCATGTTTCGTTTTTAAAGCGAACAACCAAATAACGCCAAATAAATCTGCTACGCAACTTATCCGTTATCTGTTTAAAAGTTGACAAAAATTAATGAATGACGTAAAAATGATCGGTAGACTATACGTGCAGCAGAAAATTATGGCGGCCATAGACTCGAGTATGGATTTATTTAGAAAACTGGTCCAAAAAATAAGTTTAAGTGGCGTGCTATGACAATATTTTTTAATATTGTATTCTAAATAATTTATTTGTTATTCACGTTATAGGTATAAATCAAAATGAGACAAAATCGAACTTAATAACCTTTCTTATAATATCCACAATCATAATACTTTCATACTTCGCAATACACTTTCGTTTTTGACAGCACATAAAAGTTTGATTTTGTTTTAACTACAAAAAGAAGAAAAAAGACAACGCTGGCTAAAGTCTGAGAGCCATAATGGGTTAACCATATAATTGTTAATAATTTAAATGCCAAATTTCAAATGAAAAATTTCTGGAATTTTTGGGATTTCAGGAAACACAAACAAATAATAATAAAATAAATATCCACATGAGAATAGCTGCAGGAAGATAGGGCAGGATCGGCTGGAAGTTGTTGAATTGGGAGCAATAACGTTACCAAAATAGTGCAAAGATATTTAAAGAGTTTAGAGGCACCATTTTCATCATAAACACCAAGTGGTTCCACATGTACTTCTGTGTTTCACAGAGCGCTGCCGATCCTGCCGATCTCAGTTGTGCGGGGCAGACGAGACGACAGATATGCGTTATTGTTGTGCTCTGTTTCTCTTGTAATTTAAAAGTAAAATAAATAAGGGTGAACATTTAATCAGTAAGGAGGCCATAAGCTCGACACAACCACACAATAAACTCTAACAAAGGAATGCCTATTTATCACATTCACAATCGTTCTTGTACGCAAAAACTATCTAATCAAAGAAACTAAACAAAATAATTAAAAAACGCATTTTTACTGCATTAAATTTACCGATATGCTTTCATCTTCTTTTTGGATATAACCGACCAAAGATTTTTCTCAAATAAACTCACCTATCATTGTTATTCCATATGGACGATGTCCTGCCGATGAAGGTCCTTCCGCCGTGCACGACCATTATCGCGTAATGAAAAAAGTTCGAAACGTCGGCCAACGACCGACGCAATATTTTCAAGCAGCGAAAATTCGGATTTTTCTCTATTTTTATGTAAAACGCTTCGTAATTCCGATCGCTTTGGTAGACGCGACCGGTACGAGCAAAGATCACCTAAACACTGATCGGATGGAAACGAAAAACGCGGCAAACGTGCCCACCTCGAACCGAAAACTGCAACTGTCAATCAGCCGAACATGGTCATCGGAGTGCCGCGACTAGGTCGACCTCTGCAAAACACCAACACACTGTATATATACGGCGCGTCCCAAATTGGCGATGTTTGTATATATACGTATCAATATGAGAATTTTACTTATGAGACGAGTAAGGAGGTTAGCGAAATGATTACGTGCAAGATACGGGAAACGATGTAAATGAACGCTGACTGACTGAACGAACCATTCTTATAGATGCGGAGGATTTCAATATTAGCTTCATAACCAAGTGATATACTTTAACAAAACAAGAAGTCACAATAATGATCAAGATATTCATATCAAAGGGTCCAAAACATGATGGAAAAAATACAATGATGTTAGTTACAAAATGGAGACATTGACTCGGTGTGCAATCAAACGAAAACTAGCTCACACCTAAATTCATTTTTCAAGTTGTTTGGTTGTTCAGCTGAATGGCTGAAGTTTTAACAATTATCAGAATCAGCCGTAAGAAAATCACTCACTAAGTGTTCCCAAGAACTAACAACGTAATTTCAAGATAAAATCAAATAAGACATACATCTCATCATTTATCATTACGAAAATGTATTTGAAATATAATGCGGGACTTTTACAATTACATTGTTCGCATATAAAAAGAACAACGCGATGTTAAAGCTACTGAGAGCTAGCAATTTATGTCGCTACGAAGCTACTACGTCACCTACTCTGGAGAAGAATATTGAAGTCTACTGTAACAATATTGAAATGTAATCTAAGAAACTACCAATACATTCAATCACTTAAGCACAAAAACGAAAAGGGGAAGTCATTGGAAAGAAGGTAGTTCATACGCCAACAACAGGGACACACTATATATAAAGATATACACATACACCATACCATAATCCGTAATTCCCATTACCATTTAAGGGACACGAAGTGGGGGGGCGGCGAAGTGTTCGTTCACATGGTCAGTTTTCTAATTAGGAAAGGCAACCGGCATTCTCGAACAGGATGGATCGATGGACGCTGTCCATCCACATGGGCGATTTGCGTTGGTAAACTATTTTTAATGTGGGTGACTTGCGCCGAGAGACTTTTTAAAACGCGATGAAAAATGAAGCAACCACTTCGGTCGATTAATTAGTTTTCTGCAATTTTTTGTGGAAGCCATGACATCACACTGTTGGCGTTCGTTTCTCGCCATAAGTAATTGCGTTTGAGGCCCAATATTAGGATACAACTTGTTTCTGGTAAATAGGAAATCGACGACGATCAGAGTTAAATATAAAAAATAAAGTATAAAAAGGACGAACGGGTTACAGGCGAACTTAAAAGATCACTGATTCACGGTTGCTCCCTCTTTGTTAGGTGGCGATATATCAGGGAACAATTTTGCTTCTGGTCAATAAGGAAATCGATGAATATCACAGTTAAATAAAAACAAAGGAAAAGGCCAAGACAAATTGAGAAACTCACTGATCAACGATTGCCCAAAGTCTTCGTTAAAACGAAATTTTTCAGAGTCAATAGATTTAGGGCTCAATATAGGAATAAAAATTGTTTCTAGTAGATAAAAAGGAGGGAGGAACAGGCGAGTTCAGGGTCCCACTGACCTACGTTTACTCTTTCTTCATGAAGCTGAGCCATTAGGATTGGATCAATTTAATAAAACCAATGACTATCCGAATTAAATAAGAATAAAATAAAAATAAAAAGGGAGGCAACGATGAATCCACAATCGATGGGTCAGACATTGAAATAATATTTGCGCCTTCTTGATTTAAAACTTCTCATCTAATGAAGTACTATTTATTTTTGTACCAAACATACCTTAACACTTTAGCACGCAACTTTATAGATCCATGTGAAATTCCCATATTTCGCAATAAATATCGAAAGCAGTCTGGAACGGAGCATTAAAACAGGAGAGAGAAGTACCTGATTAGTTTTTAGTGCCTGGACGCAGTGCTAATATGATTTTTTTTTAAATCTAAAACCATTTGCAAAAACAAAAAAAGAGGCACAAGAAACGATAATCAAGAGTGGTAGGAAGACACATTCACCTGCGTGAGGAATTTTAGAACACCACGTAGAAGAAGACATAAAATAATCACCAAGTAATTTCAATAGAGCTACGAACGCACCCGTTCAGTTTGTGTAAAGACTTCCTCACACGCCCAAATGCGAAAGTCTTGATCTAGCTACGCAATTGCGCCATAACGATCAGACAATTCCGCGGATACGCGTGTCTACACTGAAATTCCCGCGTAAAGTCTCAATTCCTATTATGCTCGTTCGCGAATTTTCACCATAGCAGAAAAGAGACGCGAAAATTTTCACAAAAAACCGAGATGACACGAATATACGCGCGTCGCCCGCAATACGTGTCTAGTCGGTTCGCTATTTTCTCGATCACTGAATGAGAAGGCGGAAAGAAAAACAAACTAAATATGTGTATTGTAATGGCGATTAAACAGGGAACGAGATTTCGAGAAGGCCGTGAAAAAAGTCGACTTGCCGCGGACGCCATATTTGGTGCTCGTTCCGAGGATTAGCGCGGTACGGGTATATACGCTTTTATTTAAATGGGTAACCGTTAGTCTAGGAATCTCAAAGGCGCGTGCGCCTACAAAATTTAATTTATTGATACGGGTTCATCAATGAATTCGGTAACATCACTAACTTCTCAATCCCGTATCACACTTAAAGGACAGAAATGTTGTCAGAGCTCATCTTCGTCAGGATATGACTGGAGTGTCTAGAGTAGCCAGTCGTGTTCCCCCTTTTTAATATCATTATGTATCATAGGTGTTTCATTTAGTTAAATTATATCAAAAAGTTAATTGAACAATAAAGAATGCATTCAGAGAAGTTTTGGAAATAAGTATTCTCTGCCGAACTACTTAAGCAATTTAATTTTTCATAATTTCATTATAAATAGTTAATTTAAACGGATTTGAAACACTTTTAGAGACAATGAAAACTAAATCCGATGCAATTGAGTATTCTTTGGAAACCTACAATACTAAATACAAATACTTCGCATATTGCTCTTAATGTGTAATAGAAATACCCAAACACATTTTTTCACTTTTAAAAGTAACTTTTCTCACAAAAAATAAGCAGGCCATGAATGCATATTACCTTTACTTACTAGTTTATAAATACGTGGCATATCGAATTGATAGCAGGAATCCTGCGCTACCCTCACGGAGACGTAAAAAGGTGCGCGAAAGACGATTAGACAGAGAGACGAAGTCGGAGCGGTTGCTTGCTTGCACGCGTGGTTTTCCTACCTGTCGAAGAATTTACTAATTTTGGGCTATTTTTCTTACTTATTCCAACGAGTGATGTGAACATTTTAAAGGGTTAATTGAGTAGCTCTCACGAGTTTAAAGAACACTCCGCCGGCGGAACGCAGTGATCGCATAAGTTTCCAAGGTAGGATTTTCTGCACATTTATCATTTCTGTACGTAAGTCGGCTTTAAATTCGGATTACAGTTTGTTATCGAAGGTTTATTATTATTTTACTTATTTCCATTTTTCATAGTCTTGGTTAGTTAACACTATCTTCCTTCCATTTTTCATAGTCTTGGTTAGTTAACACTATCTTCCTTGAATACATATGTATGGTCTAGAACTACAACAATTTAATTTTCGTGTACCGTCTTTTAGTGCACGGAATAATATGCGCTTGCACCAATTGTTGAACTAGGGCCTAAATTTGTTAGGCATTGCAAAACTTTAACGAGCTTAATGCGAAAGTGGCGGGTATTCATTTAACACCAACTTGAGTTTAAAAAACATGTTGCTAAATACCTGAAAAATTTGTGATATACGTTGTTTATCGTAACCTGCATTCGTATTATGTGTTTTTTTAATTATTATCATCTTTATTTTTCCTGTTTGCTTGTTATTATCTGTATGTAACACTTTTTAGATACTTGCAAAAGTATTGCGGCGTGTCATTCTCTTGCAATTAGGCCGAAGCTGCCTGCTAAACGAAAAAGCGTCACTGATATTATAAACTGCGCTACTATAAACAAACCTTTAAAGCCAGTTCCGCTATAATAACATATAATAACAAGTTAACATTTGCTTTTAAACAGGCACCATTTTTTAAGAGTGTACTTTTTTTCCAAAAATCTTTATTTTAGTTTATGATTTGAAAAGAGAACAAGCTAAAAAAATCGGATATGAACAGAAAGAAATTTACAAACGATAATTTGTCGTCCTTAACGTCGTTAATATAGCTAAAAAATACACCGATATACCCAAACTTGGTAATGGAATTTTACCGGGTTTCAATTTCTCGTTTGAAAACTGCGGCCACACTTTAACGTCAATTTTATCGCATTAATGGTTGTGTAAATCAGCAACGATAGATGGTGATATTATGAAAAAAGCTGCTTTTTGGGTGCGGGTTGCCTCAAGCCGAGCAACTAGAAACCAGATAGGGAACGTTCCTTATAATGACTTTTTTTTTGGCAGTTAATTAGTATGAAAGTTTTCGAATTATTACTAGGTCTCGGCAGATTAATGGTTAACTTGTTTCTCCTCCCTGTCTCTACCGCAAATTTGCGGTTTCCACCTTTTTCCCGCAAGTAATAACCGAGTTAAGAGAAATAATTTCGAATTTACAAACCAATGGGTTCATTCTTATTCTGAGTTTTTTCTCTGCCGGCTTCATCAACAGGGATGTCAAGTGGTCTGTTAAACATTTCCCTTAAGAGGTCAGAAGATTGTAATCGAGACCTTGTAAGGTGTATCGCACGTCGAACGTTATAAAAAAAATTGAGGCGCTCTTTTGTAAGTATAATTTGCTAAGTAAATCACGTTCATTTGAATTGAATGTCTTTTAAAATCTCATTGAGCGCTTTCGGGAAATCTTTGAAATTGACACCTTTTTTTAGTAATGTTTGGGCGGCTATTTATTTCCAGAAATATTATTTGTCATTCATACATCTAATATTTAATTCTCTGGCAGTTTATAATTTGCAGTTACATTTAGTTTGCAGTTATATAGTAGTCGCAAGTTTCTGTAGAAGTAAAACACATAGTTTCCTAAAAAATGTTTTCATTAATTTAAAAATACACATAAACTGTGTAAATTGGACAAACGAGTCAGTATCTCAAAAATAGAATGAATGGGCACAAATTTGACAAAACCAACAAAACAGCTATTCATACACACTGTAGTGAAACTAAACATTCATTCGATTTTCAAAATGTGAAGATACCGAAAACAGAGCCTAATACTAAAAAAAGAGAACTCTACGAATCGATAGAAATTCAAAAAAACCAAAAATCCATAAACTTTAAAAGCGACACAAAACGCCCTAGTAAAATTTACCATACAATTATGATTTAAATATAAAATATAATCTAAAAACTAAATAAATAAGGGTAGCTGGTATAAAATTAAATCTAAAGTAAAAAATGAAGTAAATAAATAACATCGCCGGGAAAAAAAGGTACTTTCGTAGTTCTGCTTCGCATGCCAATTGATATCTCAGTCCGCACGATAGATTCGCAGACACGCGCATGCAAATTGTTATTGTCAATATTTACACCGTTTATATTTATGTTTTACAATTTTATTTCTACAATTTTAAATCGTGCCGTCGTGTGTTGTATCTGAATGTTTTTATTTCTACATCGATTTTAAAATTAGGGTAAGTTTTATTGTTCTCGGTCTCGTTGCCTTATATAAAACCACGTCAATTTTTTAGATATTCCTGAAAAAGACCGAATACACCGGCCGAAACGTTAAATAAATTTATTATGAATTAGAAACTTTCTTCTTTTGTTTTACGTAACGGACCATAATATATACCCAAGAAAAAAGTCCTGATTTTAACATATACAGAACGGTCCAAGAACACAAAACCAAGAACTTATAAACTTCAAGCAGAAATAACAGGAAAAGAATTCATATAAGAAGAAGATTTATTTTAAAAAACATTTATTTACTTCCAATCTAGATAAGTCATCAGAACAGTTTTCAAGAAGATTTATTTTTTACTGAAATTGTAGTCTGCATAAAAATTTCAGTTAGGCCCCACGATAGTGGCAACGGTTTGCCCAGTGTTTATTTTTACATCGCATTAGAAGGGACCGATTGTAATTTACTCCTAGCGATTCCCTAGTAACGCAACGTAAAATCACAGAATAAGCCTTACCAAATTGGTAAATCAGCAGATAATGTCGGTTACGTTTGTCACGTTGCTTGTCCATTAAAGGCGAAATACCGGTGTAGTCCAGAGTCGCATTTAGCGGTTCGTATAATGCCAAAGACAAGGCCTGCGACGTTAAACCGATCGCAATAAGTTCCATTACCGCTAAAAACGTCCATCGACGCGATTTTGAAACTATATTTGGTACGAGAAGGTTGGCCATCTCAATAAGTATAGCCTGTGCGTGTACGACGACCGCACATGGTAAAACAACCTGCACAAATGAAATATAAATGGTATGAGGTCGGGTTTCGCGTTTGATTTTTTCATATTTCTTTCCTTGCGGACAATATTCTAAATCGGTTCTGATGGCAAATTATTGGAGGGATTCGGCAATATTATAAATATGCGATATATTTATTACATAAACGACTGACAAATATAACAAAAAATGTATAAAAACATATAGTTTTGGTGAATTTTAGTTAATTTGACAATATGCGGTTTAAAAATGTAATTTGCACATTGAGGTCCAATGAGTTTGTTGATTTATTGCACAAGTAATACTTAAGTGTTACTATATCACATCGATTGCCACGAAGTTCCCCAAAGAAGAGGATCCTATAGAAATAGAGGAAAGTATGTATATAAGGATCACATTTAAAATCAGCTAAGATATCCTTGGAAAATGTGATGACAAGTAATGGTCAACTGATAACAAGTTGTCTCTTATAGTCAATAAAGGATGTAGTACTAAAACGTAAAAAGGCAAAGTATATCCAGCAGATTTAGAGCTAATGACCGCGACAATTGGGATCTTTTAAGAAATAAATATTAATTTTTCTTCAAGGTTCATGACCATATGAACTCAATCAAACCAAAATAAAATTTTTCTGAGTATACGGTCACATAAAACTTTTTTACTCAGTAAACATTACGTATGAATGTACTTGTGGGATCCTTTATAAAAACGCAAAAAAATACTTTTTGTAATCAAATAACTTTATTTTAATTTAAAATATATTTTTTTAACTAACAAACTTTTCAAAAATATTAAAAGAAGTAAATGAAATTATACAAAATATTCTTAAATCAAACTATAAAACTCGCTACAAAAAAAAACCTAATGTATTTGATAGAATTTTTCCTTTGTGTGGTAGATCTGGAAACACGGAGTTACACACAAGTCTTTGTCACATCTTCTAGAGGCGGTTTTAGTCTTTTCAGTTGAGGGAACTAATGTCGGGAAATGTCTGTTCTGTAATCTAGCTATATCAACAATTGCGGAAACGGCAGTGGGTTTGTTGCATTGGATTTGTATCTGCAACAAAAAAAATTAACTTCATTAAACTTGAAAAAAATCAGCAATATATAGAATAACAGCCAATCAAATTTATACAAACCTTTTGAAAATTCCATGTCGAAGATTTTGTTGAAACTTAGCAAGCGGCACTCGGCAAGACTGTTTTATGAAAGACATGGCATGTGCATTCAACACACAAACATCCAATGTATGAAAGAATAATTTCTTGTATCATTTTATGGTCTTCCGCATCAATGCTGCTTATCAGCATATATCCGAACGGTATACTGTTTCCATTTGTTTATTATAGTTAATCACACATTCAGGTTTTCTCAAGGGCTCTTCGGTGGCATTGACAATTTTATCAAGTTTGACCAATTTGTTTTTGTGCATCGTTATCACCATCACGTCTCTCCTGTTTTTCCACTTCAAAACCAGGTAGATGTCCGCACCTCTCCAGTCTATTTCATCTTCTTCTAATTTTTCTTTTAGAATCGACATTTGATGTCTTTTAGGTCCTAACAGACGTGCTGTATCTTCAGTAAAACATTCAAAAAATAATCTATCCCAACAATTCTTTGAGACTCCTTACTTCCGCGTCTGTTAGTCCGCAATAATCGCTTGTAGCGTTATTATTTGTTTTTGTTTTTTTTTTCGCGAGTTCCAGTTTCTTCTACGCACGACATTTTGAATGCAACTAAAACACTTACAAACACGTGGTGTCTGGTTTTTGAGAAGTTTGAAAGGTGCGCGCGCCTCTCTTGTTGAGTGTATGCCATAGAGACGATCGTCGCATATATCGGAAAGTGGTCGATATATATGGCGCTATTCCATATTGCAAATTTTCGAGTCATGATATATCAGTCAGTCGGCCCACTGCCAATTCAATTTTTCAATGCTGACTGATTTATCAAACAGACGCCTTTAAAGCCTAATCTGCGAGGCAATTTTCCCACTCTCAGATATATTTTTCAACCGTCTTCAAGGGATTGATAGTCTGCAATGCTGCAATATATTTTCAACTTAGAGCTCCTTCATTGAGGTTTAAAGGTGTAATCGACACAATAGGGTTGAGGCCAAAGGTTAAATTTGAACACACATATACCACATACGATTGCGTATGACGTTCTCAAAAAAAGCAGAACCTTTAAACCTTTTTTTCATGTATTTTGTATAGTTATTTATTTATTTTATTATTTGTGGTGCTGCAATAAAATACGAAAAGAGATAATTATATATGGTTTTTAAGTTTTAAAAAGATAACAAACATAAAATTGCAGCATTTTTGTGAAAAGTAAGAAACGAGTTTTATGCAACAAAAATAGCATTTTTAGGGTTCTTAATATCCTTTAAAAAAAGCTTGATACACACATAGCTGCTGTGGCCAATAGTCACACCGAGTTTCTCGTCCTCGCCACCAAGCCCTATAAGGATATTTATGACACTGGGGTAATTGCGAGACGTGTTGACCAAAAACAGGTACTAATTAAAAATAAAAATCGATCGCGAAACGACTTGACGTTTTACTGTAACAATTTCCGATTAGAAATTTATAAAGTTTGCCGCGATCTACCGGCGGCGAGCCAAATTTGTAATTGTACGTGTCTGTCGGGAGTGTCTCTTCAGAGTTTTTTTGTATCGCTAATTGGATAAACATTCGCTAACTGGTGTCGGCTACTTTCGAAACACATTGTTTTGTTTGAGTTAGACCTAAACGAAAGTACGCTCATACCAATGAAATAAAAGCGCTGGTTTTACAAAGCAAACAAAAACAACTTTGCAAAAATTACTTCTAATTTACAATTGTGCATAGGAAATACTACGTAATATTAATAATTATAAAGTAACGCGATGTAAAATCTATTTGACTAACTACATCGCAAAAATGCGTTGCTAGAAAATAGCAGCGTAATAAAAAAAGTTCGTTTTTTCCTCTGATAAATGCATGAGAGAATATACTTTCAATTCTTTAGATCTTCTATATATCAAGCACATTGATGTGAGATGCAAAATAGTAGTTCTAAGGACCTTCGAAATGTATAAAAACGATCTTCCAAATTAACAAATGTATTTACAATAAGAAAAACTTAAATACCAAGTTTGACAACAAAGCGAATTTGACGACAAAGAAGATAAAATAACTGTGAAGTTCAAGATACAATCTTTTAAATTTTAAATCGAGCAGCAATTGCTCGAGTTCATTTCAGAACCTGCAATTTAAAATAACTTTTTAAACGAAATCAGATCCAGAGTTTTTTATTTTAAATTTCCTTCGGAAGTAAGATCAAGTGCATTCATTTCTCTATCACAAATGAAATAACTGGAGGACCTCTAGTAAACCCTACGGGAAAGTGATTTTATGGATGGCAAAAAATAGGTAACAAAAATTTATCGAGAATGAACGACATTGAATGGGGCACTAATTTCACAGAGCGCATGCCCCCAACATCCTGATGATACCAGTCGATAATATCCGTGGCGTCACTTAAATATAACGCAGGTTGCATCACAGTCGACGCGAAATAGGTCGCCACATCGATTATTTCTATAAAATAAAACAACCCTCTCGGAGATATTTTTGGACGCCGTCACGGGAGGAAGTGACTCCACACGTTCGACTTTAGTTGACCTATGAATGTCAAACCTTGCGTCACGGCGTAACCCCCTCCCGATCAATAAAGTTACGAAAGCAAAGTCGCTTTTGGGGCGAGTGAATGGATCAGTGACGTTTAAGGATGACGTAATAGAAAAGATAACATTTTCTAATAAATATCGAATATATACGATTATGCGTTTAGCTGGATGATCAATCACGTCACATCCATAATAAAGAGTCTGGTCCTTATTACAATCTCAATATACCCTAACGCATCGTGTTCATTCAGAAGAAAATTTGCCTAGACAACTCTCGTAAGTTAATTTCAATGTTTTACTTGAAAGTTTACTTGTCGGCTTGTTAGAGCTTGTGAGTGTACATAGTTTACCAGAGAAAAGTAGTTTGCACTTTCTGATTTCTAGACCATTTCGAAATATTTGCAGTACGTTAGGAAATTTTAAATTTTAATTTTTTATTTTTGTCGATTAGAATTAAAATTTGACCTATGAATGTCAAACCTTGCGTCACGGCGTAACCCCCTCCCGATCAATAAAGTTACGAAAGCAAAGTCGCTTTTGGGGCGAGTGAATGGATCAGTGACGTTTAAGGATGACGTAATAGAAAAGATAACATTTTCTAATAAATATCGAATATATACGATTATGCGTTTAGCTGGATGATCAATCACGTCACATCCATAATAAAGAGTCTGGCCCTTATTACAATCTCAATATACCCTAACGCATCGTGTTCATTCAGAAGAAAATTTGCCTAGACAACTCTCGTAAGTTAATTTCAATGTTTTACTTGAAAGTTTACTTGTCGGCTTGTTAGAGCTTGTGAGTGTACATAGTTTACCAGAGAAAAGTAGTTTGCACTTTCTGATTTCTAGACCATTTCGAAATATTTGCAGTACGTTAGGAAATTTTAAATTTTAATTTTTTATTTTTGTCGATTAGAATTAAAATTTGAAACCTTTACAAAAATGGAGAAACGCCGTGTTTGGAACAGCGAAGAAACTCTTTTGTTTATTGCATGTTTTTAAACATTAGCATAAGTGTTTCAGACATCTGAACATGAAATTCGTCAGTTATAGAACACACCAAGAGTGGGGAAACTACAAAGACTGGACAAATGAATTGTTTAAAAACACATGAGAGTTCTTTCATTCTTTAAAATTTATATTGGCTTCGAACGAACATAGATCTATAGAAATTAACCTTCTAAAGTAAAAAATTTAATTTTTATTACAAAAACAAACTGTTATAAAGAAAAGTTAATATAACATTGGAAGATTAAAGGATTTTTTTGTTACAAAAAACGAGATATCAGTGTCATTTTGTAGGCAAATCCATATACTATAAATGATATATTTGAACGGGACAAAAATCCGGACAGGCACTCGTGTATTTTATTTTTTATTTCTGCGTACATGGGGAAAACAAAGTACAAGTTTTGGTTTTGCCTTTTTTGTACTCTTAAATCATAATTTGCCTAATAAGGCGTAATGATCAAATTTACTCCAAAAAATCGATAAAAAAATCAGTTGCATTTTAAAAATACCTGAGATAGCCAATTTATTTGAACAATTTGACGCATTCTTTATTGTCAGTTCATAACACTCATACTACTATCCTCTTGCTGCCAACATAGGTAATGGAGAAAAATAAAACCGCCACATTATTGCAAGTGTAAGATATATCTTCTGGATTTCTGTGTACCTACCTACATGTAAAATATCAGTTATTAAATTTGAAGCGGCCTTTTCTCCATTATCATATAAATATCTGATCTTTTCCCTATACCTTTTATGTGAAAGGTTTAATAATTTAATTTTGCATTGAATTTTTAATATTTCCATTGCCCTTTACTTTACCTGTTGTGGACTTCCCAATTTCAATTTAGACAACAGGGTCTGATGTATACCTAAATTAGAAAGATCTCTGCTAAATCCATTTTCCTAACTTACATTTTCTACGCGCTTTACCCGTTTTCTTCTTCTTTTTCTGGTTATTGTAAAACTTAGAATACCGTGCAGACACGTCGGCAAGTAATTGATGAAAAAACTTTCCCGAGTTACTTGCAAGTGGACACGGGGCTTTATCCAGCAAAGATCCATCAACACCGCTCTAATTCCTACCGAACGCGAATGACGGAAAACAGCTATTGGACTAAGTGTCACCACTTTAAAATCGATCAGAAAAATAGTGTGTAAAAAAAATGCGTGCGATGCCCCACACAGGCACACACACACACATCATAAACAAAAGTTCCATCGGCGATTGGCAAGCTGCCCCAGCATTCCGTCTGTCCGCAAAATTCCGGCCTGTCGATCCACCGCGGCCCCTTAAATGGAGACGTTACACGGGCCCAAAACGTAATCGGGCGTCCGTCCCGCCGCCGCCGCCGCGACGCTCTCGGCGTCGCTTTTTTTAGCGCTTTTCGTAGACGGCGGCGTTGGCGGTCCCCGTCCATGGCCTTTTACGCCCGACCATTTCATATTTGACCCAAAAATATATAATTAAATCGTCGTTGTCTAATAGCAAAAATAGAGTCGAGGTGGGACGATTATTGCGCCGCGACGTCGTCGTGAGACACGGCAGCGTCATTAGGTTAGCCATAGCAATTGCGTTTTTTTTTTATTTCTGCATTGTAATGGAAAATTCGCGTATTTGGTTAAAAAAAATTTTTTCCGTTTTCAAATTCCGACAAAAATGCAAATTTTTGAGAAAAAATAACATTAATTAATTTCCTTCTGAGAAACCATAAAAGTTACTTAAAATTCTATGTAGTATCTGAATCTGTAGTACAGCATAAGTCGTGCCATTTAAGATCCCTACGCTGCTACTGGTTGGTGGGGCTGCTAATAGTAAAAAACGTCGCCGTTTGGATTTATTTCATATTGTTTACATATTACCCTTGAATCTTTGACCTGTCCATTTTGGTTAATGAAAAATGGCGCAAGAACAATATCTAAAAGTGCGTATACACTGGTGCGCCGGGCGCGAACACCGATACGTCTAGATAAGTAAAATTCGCCCAAAGGTATACGGTGTTTACAAAATTTTATGGTTTTGACTTCAGAATGAGTTTAAGACCCGCCTGTATAAAGTAGAAGGGACCATTATTTTTAGCACGTGTACCACAAGCCAGTGTCGCAACAACTGTCTCGTGTGGATTGTTGTATTTTAAGAGTAGGAAATTTTTTTTTGATTAAACTGTTATATTAATTCATATTAGTGTGCTTCTTATAAATATTTCAAAAACAGTCCCTACTTGAGGTAGCTTGATTTCAAGTTGAATTTCCCCATTAGACAGGTTGATCTCGTATATTATAAACACACATTAGAAACTTTAAACTGATCTTCAATTTAAGGGTTTAACATAATGACTCTAAAATATTTTCCTAGGAAAGCAATAAAAAATATTATGTATGTATTCAATTGTTTTTCAAGACCATTTTTAATTAGGTACCATATATATTTCATTACAATTTATTTCTTGGCAAATACTAACGTTATTCAATTTTGTTAGTCACTTGCGATGTCCAGCGATGAAGAAGTTGAGATTGTGGTCGATGATGATATGGAGCCATAAAATTAAAGTCCGAGATGTCTAAAACGCCGTACGGGACATAGTTGTGAATGACGTACAAAAAAAAACACAGAAAGATGGTGGGGTCCCAAAAAGTCTACTTGACATGCCGGAATATTGAGACGGTTGATATATGATTCGTATCAGAAGAATATTGTTTTGCGTAGTGTTTTGAACATTGACTGTTGTCAAGAGACTTTGCTTGCGTTCATACGAACAATTGGTTTTAATTACAACACCATCAATAAGAGACAAGTTTCAAGAAATCAAAAAATTTCGTGCTAAAAACAGCAGGAAGTGTTCGTTGGATGTGCCAGTTTCGCGGGGTAATGGAATTATCATACTACATGCGGGCTCTGAAGCTGGTTGGGTAGATAACGCTTTGTTTAATACCACGAAAATGTGATAGCAGACATCTTTGAAAAATTGCTTCCCAATATTCCACCAAACAGTGTTATGGTGATGGACGTCTAAAGTAGTCATTCAAAATTTGTTGCTTGAAAATGATATGTATTTTGAACCTTTCTACACAAAGAAGCAGTTATTATGACGGGAATGCTTGACAAGAAGTCTAATGTGGACAGCTGGAATCCAGTTTAAACAGAAACAACACCTCTCCGAAATTTAGTTCTGGGGCAATAAATTAATTAGAAGTGAACTTATCTACTTCTAGTTGGAAAAAATGTGTAGAACATGTCATCGAAGAAGAAAATGTTTACAGAAGTCGCCTAGTGCCAGTGTGGGGGACGAGTCCAATGACAATAGTGATTATTTTGATGTAGAATAACCTTTTTTTTATGGCTAAATTTACTCCTCATTTATATTTATAATAAATATTTTAAAGTAAGAATTTCGGTTTTTAGACGCTCAACTATTGGGACGGAGGTAAAAGAGATTCGTTGTTTTCCGTGCGCTTTTATTGTGTTTTTCAAGATTGCGTGGCAATGGAGGGGCCAGAGAATAACTCTTAACATTAGCTCAGTGCCGTATCTTTTTTGAAAAGATTAGTACGCCACTAAAGTGGTTATCTTTCTTATTTTATTATTATATTTATTATTAAAATAACGTAGTTCTCGCGTGACAGAGACATGATTACAAATGAATGTTCAATACCCGTTTGCGGAATTTCTATGGATCGTGGCAGTTGAAATCCAAATGCAACGAACGCCGAACGCGCGGCGCGTTTGCGACGCAGCACGCCAATGTATACAGACTCTTACGATGAACTTCATCGTATTTAGATTGCAATGTCGAAGCCGGAGTTTTGGGAAAAGGTGAAGCATTGAGTGATCAAACAGAGCAATTTGTTTTGTTTTTGGATATGATTTAAGCTTTTACTTTAATATTGAACGCTCGAATAAATCTATAACAGACAAATAATTTTCTAAAGCAATATCAAACATAAACCATACAAGGCAAACATGAAACTTATATGACGACAATGCTCTTAGCAAATTTACCCTCGAATTAACTTAACTTTTCAAGCCGTTCGAACTAAATTACATTCACTAGTTGAATTAAGACCAATTAATATTATCCTAATAAAACGCGAATAAAACAAAAAAAATCAGTAGCAATTTCGAATGGAATATATAATAGGCGCCACCTGTTAGTAAAACGCTAATATCTCCAATCTCGACTGCTGCCAAGAAAATATCGATTTAAAAAATGTACGTTTTTACACGCGCCTCGAATTTGGAATGATTCCCCGCGTAAGAGTTTCCTTTTGATCGAAAGTTTAACCTCGGTGCTATTTTCGGATCGCCCGACCCGTTTTTAGCATTTCACCATCTAAAATTGGACCGGCAGAATTCGTTTACACGACTACGTCACAGGTTCCCGCTAATTAGAAATGGCCGATAAATTTGTGAAAGCTCTTTTGTGAAGACCAAAGCTGCGACCAAGAAACAACTCTCTGTTTTGTAAAATGCGGGGAAAGATACGACAATTTCTATCTTTTCTTCTTCATCTTCTCACTACTGCATATGGACATGATTGTCTGTTTTTCTTCACATCTTTGCCATCATTCAGTCATTGAGGAGGTTGTCGCTCCACCTTTTCCTAGGTCTTCCAAGGCTCCTTCGACCTGCTGGCGATTTGTCCCTCGATATTTTCATTATTCGTTCTTCTGCCATACGATCAATGTGTTCATACTATTTTATATTTCGATTCAACACCCAGTCATACCCCGCACACTCGGCTAATATCTTCATTTCTTTCCCTATCCATGAGTGGTTTTTCCGCTATTCTTCGAAGTATTTTCATTTCCGTGGTCTCTAATATTCTTTTTGTTTTCGAGGTCTCAGGTCGGATTTCTACTGCGTAGGTGAGTATAGCAGTTTTATAATATATCCGGGCTTTTGCTTCAGTTGGGATGTGTTTATTTCGCCAAATAGTATCGTTCTGGTAGCCCTAAACACTTCACACTTCTGTCTCAGCGTCTAGGTAACCAGATATTTCAGTTCCTCATTATTTGAATTTCCTGTTGTATTATTTTGCCCCAACCAGAACTTTGCATCTGATCGGTGACTTGGAAGTGATCATCGATTTTTTTTTGGCCGCTGATATAACCATATTAAAGTGTTTAGCTGTTTTATACTCTCTTCCCTATTTCCAATTTTGTACCCTCTTAGTTTGCGAATTTGTTTTATTATTTCATCCATTACGATGTTAAAAAGAGTCTCCTTCGCTATTTATTTTTGCTTGTATGTTATTTTCGCTGTATATATGTTCAATTGTTTTGATGATGTTGAATGGAATATGTCGATCGTAAAGAAGGTGCATTATATCTTTCAGTTCTATTAGATCGAAGGATTTCTGCAAGTCAATAAAGCACATGAAGGTTGGTCAGTCGTATTCGATAGATTTTCCTGTTATTTTTCTTATTACAAAGACGGCATCTGTGTAGGATCTTCCTGATCTAAATCCCTGTTGTTCGTCTTCCTCTTCGTACTTAAGTAGCTCGTTTGTAATGCTATCGAGTTCTTTAATTTTTGGAGTATCCAAGTATCCTTGTGTGTGTATTGTATTTAATGAATTCATTTGTTTTAGCGCTCTGGTTTCTCATTAATCGTTAGATTTGCTTCTACAGTCCATAGAAGTCACGTTCCAGATTTTTGGAGATTTCCCAGTATTAGAATTCGGTTTGTCTAACTAGTATTTTAGTGCCGTTGCGGATTCTCTTATATTCTTCTGCCGTTTTTGAATGACATATACTTTAAGTAGGCTTACTCTTCATTTTTGCATTGCTGTTTAATATAACTACAGAACCACGGTGTTTTGATCGTTCCTTGTTTTTGCTGTTTTGATTTGATTGCTGCTTCTATGATGTTCTCTCTTTCTGTTTCTTCCAATTATTGTTAAACATATCCGTTTTCGTCTATCGGGGTTTTATCGATTTTTTCTGCTAGTCGATTTTGATAAGACCCTTTTATGGTGGTATTCCACATAAATTTCACATTTATTTTTTGAATATGTCTTATTGGTTCTTTTTTCTTTCTCCTGTACCTATGTCGAGTGTATACACCTATTGGTTATAACGTAGTCTTAATGTTGATGTCATCTTTTCAAGTGCAAAAAGCAAAAAAAATCCGACAGAATTAAAAATGGACATTAATAATAACGTTATCTTAAATTCTGGTGGGGAAAATCTCGATACTGTAATAGTGACATCTCTATCGGTTAGTGGTTGCTTAATGGGACGGAAAACTAAAAATTGAGAAATAAAACATCCGACCAAAAACGTTATATTAATATAATATAAAATATAGTTTCAAATATGTTTTTCAGCATTTATATAAAAAGTTGGACCGAATGAATTGAGCTCAATCGTCTGCCCTCTCTATGCAGGGTAATTAGAAAATCAAATGACGTTTCATTCTCTCCGAAACACCACCTACCGATTATCCATTTCAATAATACTCACATCATAATCTTACGACAAAACAATTTTTTGACAATTCTACCGTGTCCTTGAAGCATCTCGTGCAACTTTAAACGAATCCTAATTCGCTACGCAAAAATCGATTTCACTTCAAATTGTTTGGAAAAAATAATAATGTAATTATTCATTATGTTCCTAATTACACGGCCACACGGTATCGCCGTATCTTTGACCGCTAAAAATACAACAAAGAATTATATTAAAACAATACCGACGGCTGCAAGGTATTGTATAACGCTATATAACAAAAATTTCTTCAAGGATTTCCCGGTCTTTGTATACGACCACAATACAGGCTTAATTTCGCACCAGGAAATGACAACACTACGGCGTCAGTACTGAAATTAAAAAAAAAAAACAGTCACGAAAAAAATTTACGTAATCTTTTGTATATGGCTAATAATTACCATAAGTGGAAAAGGGAAAAGGGATCACGGCCGTGAGAGAGATCTGAATTCGTAGGAAAATGTTGAAAGTAACTTGGACGCATAACACAAACATTTATTGTATTGACAGAATAGGTACTCCGAAACTTTTTTATGGTAACATTCTAATAACTCACCTTCAATTTTGCAGAAAGAAATCCAAGACACTATTGAACACAAATCGGTGGCAATCAAGCAGGTTCCAAAAGAGATAAAGCGCGTCTCAAACTTTGTCGTCCTGACTTTTGACAGACCAAGAATATTTGTTACAAAATGATATTTATTCTGAAGCCAAGCCAGATAGTTTAATATAAAAATGTTTTACATTTTCCTCAATATCACTGTATATCACCGTGAGTCCGAGTGTAATAAATTTAATTAAAAATATAATTGAGAATATACCTGTTTAAAGATGGCAAAATGCAGCACAGTATATTAAAAATAAAATACTTATATTTGCATACAAAATAACAGAGATTATTGTAATTAATCTTAATGACGATTCTGATGGTAAAACAAAATGATTATGAATGAACACATACTTATTTAGGTAATTATTGCGTATTTTCTGTTAATACTAATATGAATTTATTACACCTAAATAAAACACTGAATATTATTTAATGTTTCTATTTTCAAAGCATCTTAAAAGTCTTAAGCCCCCAATATTTAAGAGCAGTTAATCGATATTTTTTATTTTTGTGGTTGACTACTACCTGGTCATGTCACCAATAAATGGCATCTTGCTTTGTTAATCCGTCGTCAACGCCGATATAAACTATTTACCTTGTAACCCACAACATTGGCATCAACACCAATTAGTTGTATAAATATTTAAATGATTAGGTAATGCATTATGGGAGTCTGGGAACAGATGGTTCTTCATTTTCGTCTCCCCATCCATATTTATCGGTTTCCTTGTTGGCTGCGCTACACTAACGACGACATAAATCGTTTTCCATATAGATGTGTGTACACCCACCGTCTGCCAAATAAAACGATCCACTATACGTTCTGGAAACCCATAGCAGATACCAAAAAAGTTTCGTACAAAAGTTTCTTGGACTCTCCTGACGATTTAAAATATTATAATTTTGTTCATACAGGGTGTCCCAAAAGTGTCCCTCCGACATCAACTTCCATATAAATTTAACCACAGCCGTTTTAGCGAATTCAATTAACAAAATCTTAAGATTTTCCAACGGGACACACTATATTTTTATTCGATTATCAATTCTAGGACAGAAAATAAGGCAAGTTTGTCATTTATCTTATATTTAAATTTTACGTACTTTTTGAGATATTCGAGGTTTAAGATAACTCCCGTCCATTAGGTCACTTGTTGGCAATATTGCGTATTTTTTAAATAGCAAAGACATGATAGTACCTACTTCTTTTAAAGATATAATGCTCCGGATACACGAATAAAACCTATTGCTAACAATACAGGGTATCCATTAATTACGTGGAAATTTTGAAAAAAATAGACTCCATACTAAGACTTTAACAGATTTAATAAAACATCAGAATCAGATTTAATAAAACATTTAATAGATAATTAGTTAATAATTATTAATGCGTCAAAAGAAAGACTGTCATGTCATAGCCAAATACATTTTTAATTTTTTTTTCAAAATTTCCAAGTACTAATGGACACCCTGCGTTGTTAACAATTGCTTTAATTGGTATATTTGGAGTATTACATCTTCAAAAGAAGTAGTATCATGACTTTGATATTTAAAAAATACCTACTATTGCCAAAAAGGGACCTAATATGGGCAGCTTTAAATTCAACAAGAATTTATACGTGTGTTATCTCAAACCTCGAATATCTCAAAAAGTAAGTAAAATTTAAATATAAGATAAATTACAAACTTACCTTATTTTTGTCCTAGAATTGATATCTGAATAAAAATAGAGATTGTTCCATTTGAAAATCTTGAGATTTTGTTAATTAAATTCGCCAAAACGGCAACACCTATTTTGGACACCCTGTATAATCTGAGACGCATCAGTCAAATTGATTGAGTAGTGCATCGTCTCCTTAGTCTGTGGTGAAATTTTCGTTTCAATACCAGGATTGGTAGCGTCACAACCCAATTTTATATGAGGCAATCAAAATATGAAAAAAAAACACATAATCTCAATTTTTGCCTAAAGTATGCAAATTCGAATAGAAACTTCTTAAGAAAGTGTCCTTTATTTTATCCAAGGATTCCAAAGATGTCGAAACATACAGGGTGTTCCATTTAAAATAACAAAGCTGACGGGGGGACACTTTTGGGACACCCTGTATCAACAAAATTATAATACTGAATCGTTTTATTTTGCACATGGCGTACAAACGTTAGAATCATACCAATCCACAACGTACGGAATTAGAGTCGTTGAAAATTTGCGAAGTAAATTATAGCACTCAAGCACTCGAACCATGGTATTAGTTTTTTTTTTCAATCGTACAAGACAAAAAACATCTTCACTTACCACATGGCCTGCACCGAAACTGGCTTGAAAATGTGATGACGATCACAGACGCTGACACTGAAACCCCTGCAACAAAAAAAGCATATAAAAGTACGGTTGTCAAAAAAAGAGGTTCAGAGAATAAATTGAGATTTGATTTAAATGCAGCAGGAAAAAAAATTAGAGAAAATTTTGAACATAAAAATAAGTTTAATTATTAATAGTACTAAATCAAGCAAGTAATACTATATTATGAAACAAGTGCAGTAAAATCTCCGAAAACAACCGATTGCTCCCAAACCCTTGCGGTAAAATCCGAAGTGGCTCGGGTCCGTGGGACAAGAAACTCACGTGGTAAAGTGCGTTTCCCGCACGATAGTTGAATGGTGAGTAAGAACGCAAAAAATAAAAAAAGAGAACCGCATGTATACGAATTCTTGTTTTTATTATTAGTCGTTATAGATAAACAAGCGTCCTTACAATAGGTGGACGTTCACCAAATTGGTGACAAACGGTTTAAGTAAGATAAACCTAATCCCACAAATTTATACATATAGATCATGAAAAAGTTTACAAGACGATTAATTGCATGATCATCAAAATATGCATTTGACAAGAGCATTGCTGTCATCGGCTGCGCAACGGCAAACAGCATGGGCCTATGTTAATTTCGGAGATTCACTCCAATAAATTAAGACTTTCCGACTATAAACTAGTTGGAAACAATAGTATTAATGGAGTAAATGTAGTTCTGCAGAATCAATTCTCGTTTGGATAACATTGAAACTGAAATATTAATAAGTTCAATCGTAAGTGATAATTATTGATATTGGTTAGGTCCAATAATTGTGAATGACCGATTTCACCGTAATATAGTAATATAAATCGTTCTAGGCAATGTTTGAACTGAAAAGGTTTTCAAAGGAATATTCGTTAACATAAATACAGCGTTCGGCTTAGTAGTGGAACATTTCACCAGACTGCGCTCGGAACCTGCCATTTATCTCTATGACTTAAATCGCCACGTTCTCAAATGAATCCATTACGGCGACGACAGCGCAACAAAATGTAGAGGGCAGATTCCGGTCGAGTATGTTAATAGCGCGATTGATCGAGAGATGGTGGTCAGCAAGCGTTCGCGCATGTAGAAAAGTCGATTGCGTAACGATTTGAAATCGTGGGTTCTATACTGCGAGCCTCAAGACGCCATGCGGTCTGTGCACTACCGCCCGGGAAGTTTCTTTCAATATACGCCATAGAAAGCCGTACAAAATTATTTTAAAGTAGTTAGTTATATTAATAGGATATTCAGCAAAAAGTTCAATAAACGCCACTTTAGTCATTTTAGAGTTGGGACTGGTAATAAAATCGCCAATTTTTAATTCTAATCTCCAAAACAGAGCACGTGGCTTTACGACAAGCAATATGAATACACAAACGTTGCGACGAACTATTGCGGTTGTCCTGTCACGAATGTAGAGCCGACCCACCACTACTCACCGAGTGGGGAGGAACTACTAGTTTATTTTTCTCTTTTCGATTCGCGTGCTCCGCGCACCGGCTCCAGCATTATATTCAATTGTCCGGATATTTTTGATGCGCGTAACACACCTTAGGCTTTTCGTCGGCAAATTCACTACGCAAGCGCGAGGTTTTTCTGAGATCACCGCGAGGACGCAGCTTTAACTCTAACGCGTCTACACATAAGGCAAGTTCCTTGACACATTCTATTAAACACTGGCCTTAGAGGTTGAAAGCTCAGCAGAAACCGCATTAATATGAAGAACACTCGAGTACCCGAGTTGATCTGTCAATTCGGCTGTCGCATCTAAGGTATTAGACATGACAATATCTCGGTGTTTCTCAGGGAACTGCTCCAAGAATAAAGTTTTTACGTCTGACTCGTGATCCGCATTGTAAACATTAAGAATGCGAAATCGACTTAAAATTGAAGATGGCTTACCGCCTGTTAAAACCCGTTCATTGAACAAGCCTTACCTTGGCTTTTATTTTCCTGATTTTTTTCCTTGTGCACGTCATCATTTTCTTTGATGTAGTTTATGGACTTGCCTTGGGATGAAATTTGTCTAAAACTGTTAAACCTTTTCTCACACTGGAAGCGTAAAAATGGGAATTGTAGAATTGGCATAAACGAACGTCTTTGCGTGAACGATCTAAGCTACTTGTTTTGAATGGAAGCGCTCACGGCAGGTGCAGATTGGTTTGCACGTATACGTGCGCACATTTGCGACTGCGAATGTTCGCAGTTTTCCTGCATCCAAGCCTTAAGCAGATTGCGACGTAGGTTCAAATATAAAAAAAAAATTACTTCAGATTTTATTCAGTTTAAGCTACGAAAACGATTAGTTAATAAAAGCAGTTGGGCTTGATCAATATATTTTTTTAAAAAATCAAAATAAATAAGGACTAAAAGTTCAGATTTTCACGAAATTATATATTATGACATGACAACACCGTGTCTATCAAATATGTTTTTTGCAGGTCATAAGCAGACGGAGTTGTCTTCACTTTATTCCACTCATTTTATAAACCTTAATTTAAATAATTTACGCATGTGTATTAAAAAAAATCAAACACAAATTTTAGAAGTTGAAAATTTTTTCCACAAGAAGAAAAGGACGAAAGAGTTAATGAGGGATCATGCAGCAATCGAGAGAATCGAGGCGATGAACCGGATAAGAATTTAGGGCACCCAACGTCGGGACAAAAAGTTATGAGACGTTCGTAAAATGCGGCAGACGTGGAGTCGACGAACTGCCAACGGTTGCGAAACGCATTCCGTAATCTCTTCATTATCGGTTACGTCATTAATGCGCTGGAAACGTTGGGATGACGATCTTTTTTTTTCGCTTTTCACCACGACGACGACAGCAGATGTTCCTGGTTCGGAACGTATCTGGTTTTTGTATGGGTTACGTAACGGCTTGTCACACCGTGTTTTGGTTGGAATTGATGGGAGGAGGGGGGCTTTAACGAGTATCAAGTCGACGCATTAAAACGAACATATTAATCAGGTATGTGGAATTCGCAGTTCCACATACCGACTTCGAAGCAATTAGTAGTAGTGTCTTTCGAAGCGAAACTTAATTGGTTTGCAACTTGCAATTTTCAGGTAAGACAATTCTATATGTTGTCCATCCAGTTCAGTCGACACCTCCCCTTTATTCTTAGTTTTAAAAAAATCATTATAAAAAGGTCTGCACGGTCTAAATCTTAAAATTGAAGCTATGTGAAGCTCTCTCACTTATAAAACGGTGGCAGATAGGTATATAAATGTATGGAAACATTGTACATAGTTATTTTACCCTATATGGCATTTTAATATGTAGAGCTGATGCTAGGATTTAATATTGACAAATCCGGGCAGCAAACAGAGAGAAAGGTCGTCTAAAAGAAACAAGAGCTGTTGGACTTTGTGAAAGACTCGGCAACAAGGCTAGCAGTGCGAAACTAGCGCGACTGCGGGGCGGCACGACGAGAGCCGAGAGAGCTTTGCAAGACGTCGACAGAGACGGTCGGAAGAAAGAAGCGAGACGGAGCGAGGGCGAGAAGTCGGGAAGAGCAAAGCGAGCCGTCACAGAATTTGTTATTAGTTTTCTTCGTTTCTAAGTGTTTCTTAAAAATAAAACAGTAATTACAATCCACTCGAATTGTCGTCAATCTCGTCACTGGAAACAGGGTGGTCCTTCGTCAGCAACCCCAACAAGAGCTATTGTTAGAAAAAGAAGGCACACCAGAATAATATTATCGTCCAGAAAGAAAAAAGAACATTATTTATTCTACTCCCGTCTGGAAAATGCCTAATTACACACCGATCTAAGCGCCACTTTACCACACCAGTTTCGTTTGCCACGGATCTGAGCCACTTCGGACATTTCCGCGATTTTACCGCACGAGTTTGGGAGCAATCGGATGTTTTCGGAGATATTTCCCACGCCTTGAATTGTAACGTTTGACAATTCTGATATAATACGCAACACGTTCGGCAAACTTTTTAAGTCACTCGTTTATTAAACACTGGCTCCGCTAGAGTCAAACTCATAAAACTGCACATAGGTATTAAGTAAAGGATTAAATATTTATATATGTTGCAGTATAATGATCTTCCAAACTATTTCATCTTATGGCGAAGAGCGGAAATAAATCTCTAAATTTTATATTTAAATTCTGTACATCATCCTCTAAGAAATTCTTAGATGCAGGTACGGTCAACGTTCATTCCTAATAATTTTATTGCAAGAACATACTGCATGAAGCGGCGGCATTTTTTCCATAAATAACTAGTTAGAAGTTTTAAGTTTATGAGTTTCTCTGAATTATGTTCAAGTCTTCCTGGTCTAAACATGGCCCGTAAACAGCATCGACGTAATAACACTCATATGTGGATACAACACATCTTCCAAATGACCTAGGGTCTTTCCAAAGTGGTCACTGTATTCCAGAAAATAATTCTCAAATATAGATGGATTAAAATTTGTCTTTCAAATAGTAAGCTTCAAATTATGCTTTTACAAGTGGATAATGAAAATACGTTTCGCCAAATTATTTCAAAATTTGATGGTGAGTTTTATTTACATAATTTGGACTGGCATTCGGCGAAATCACCCCCGCACGAATATTAATCATTTCGATTTCAACCAATATTTTGCAATTCGGCCTAAATCACTCGGTAATCGTAATCGGACCACGGTAATTACCAATTAGACCCGGCTTAAAATAATTATATGCGAGGCGGCTACTGATTGCCCCGTGAAATATTTACTTAATCGCGGATTAAACAGACGATTTACGGTAAAAGTTGCTCGGTCCGCGTTTATGACCTCTTCCAAGCAAAAAGGGGTAATTATACAGAAAGGAATTTGAAAAAAAAACGCAAGCGAAGCTCATTAAAATATAATCGCTTTACGGAGTCAATAACTTTCGATTTTTACGTGCGTAACATCGTTGCAGTTATATAGTGCCTGCATACCACTAGATAATGTTTAATTGAATACGTACAATACTTAGCCAACGCCAAACACAGATATATTATTGCACAAATCATAATTTAGATGCATATTGGACAATAAAGGATTAACTATTTAAATTTTTTAAACAAAAGATAATTTTACGGTTCATTACGGAAGTTTTGTAAAAGCGGGCGAATCAACAATACATTTGATTTGATTTGAATATTAATTATTAATAATTGAATGTTAAGTATATAAATTGAGAGCCAGCGAAAAGTAAATATGGTATTAACTAAAGTTATTCAATTCCAAACGTCCCTTCCTCCAAATCGGTTATGAAAATTTCTATAAGAAACACTGTTTTATGTAATGTAACGATGTTGCTGTGACTGTCTAAAAATTGGAATAAGGTGAAGATGGAGATGGAGTCTTATAAGCACCAATTACAAATAAGCTGCGATAGGACATTTTCAAAAAATTTCTGAAGGGTATCACCTAGCTTTAATATAAACTTTTTATTGTGATTAAATCAGGCAATACCCGGTGTGAACTAAATCCCTTACAAAAAATTTAACTCTTTTCATGCTTTGATTATGACGCTTGTCAATATTGACCAGACTGGTAGATGTCTGGACACATGCGTAGAACAGTATCAGTAGTAGCAGAAAAGTATTAGACCAACAAACCTATGTGAGTGGACTAACAACAATGCTCTAAGCGATCATTGTTTCGTTACATTTAAACGAAACATTTAAACGAATGCGGAGTCTGGTCCTACCAAATCAGCTATAAAATAGTATATCATGCAACGAGTGTGGCAAACAGCAATTGTGTCACGGGTTTATATGGCACGAGCGGACGCAGTGCTTACTAAGTGGGTGTCACTTGCTGCGCTGCGCTCCGCTCATGCCAAATAAACTCTTGAGTCAAATACCGTTTACCATACTTGTTGCATAATATACTATTTCTTACTCCCGTCTGTAAAATGCCTAATTACACACTGATCTTGCGTGCCGGAAGCGTCACTTAATCACGTCAATTTCGTATCCCAGGGATACGAGCCACTTCGGACATTTCCGGGATTTTACCGCACGGGTTTGGGAGCAATGGGATGTTTTCAGAGATATTTCCCACGTTTTGAATTTTGACGTTTGCCAATTCTGCCGATCATGTCAGTGAATGTATTCGTATTGTTTTACGAAAATGTACCCAAAAACTAACGGTCCTAGAAAAAGTATAGTATGCAACACGTTCGGTAAACTTTTTAACTCACTCGTTTATTAAAAACTCGCTCGTGTCAAATAAACTCGTGAGTAAAATGCCGTTTCCACACTTGTTGCATAATAAATTATTTTCTACTCCCGCCTGTAAAATACCTAATTACACAGGGAGGAGAAAAACCAGTACTAACACAAAAACAAGAAAGATGACGATGATCTCCAGGACGTACTACAATTGAATTTTATATTATTTAAAATTAATAGTGGAAATTGTCCACTGCCCGATTTTCTTGTTCACAACGCGTTATGTATATGAACATTTAACCACGACACGTTGAAAAGACTTTTCTTCGGATGGTGAGTAAAAATAACTAACCAGAAAAAATATCGTAGATTGAAAGGCGAATGGTTCGGGTTTGTTAACAGTCAGCGGAAAGGATAAATTGGTTAGTTTTCATCAGCTTCCGTTTTTGTTATCATTGCAATGCAAATCAAAATGTCGCAAAATGTTCAAAAGAAATACTCCAAATACTACAAAGCGCAAGAAAGAGCGGTCAACACTAATTTTGCGTTTGAGTGAGTTTAATTAGATTTACGCTAATGCGAATAACAAAAATATTATCAACACGATTTAAGTAGGTTCCTATAAATACCAAATAATTAATCTTTTAACTATGTATATACGAACAAATTCACAATGGTTCTTTTACTTCTTCGTTGGCATACAAGTAATTATTTACGTGTTCGTAGAAAGTCAATGATACACTTCCGAGTATAATGAGTGAAAACTCCCAAACTCTGTATAAAGTAAAACTCTGTATTACGAACAAAATTTGTTGTACTATTAGGTCTCCATACAAAGCTATGTATTAATCCACTCTGTATAATGAATTTCTCACTCTCTATACCGAAAGAAAAAAGGGCACATGACGTAACAAAGTAATGAATGTAGGCCGACTTGTAATTAATAGAGTCTCTTACATTCTCAGAATTCCTTACCCTAATAATCTAATTACCGAGGAACCTGGTCGGCCTAAGTGTTTTTCTCGTAGTAAGCGACTATGTTTATGCCTTTATCCATTGTTTCAATCAGTTCTAATTTGACTTAGTGAATACGGCGAGCATGGCGAGTAAGCGAAAAATTTCATCTCTAGATGATAAAGTTGCTTTAATTCGGGAGATAGAACGGGGACGTCGATACGAATTTACACCGTCGACTGTATCCACGATTTGGAAGTGCAAAGAAAAAATCATTCAGGCTGAAGCGGCAGGCAGTTCTAGTAAAAAACTAAGATTTGAATCGTGCAATTTTGCAGTCGTTCCAAGAGCAACGTCTTGAAAATGTACCACTCTGGACCTATCATAAAACTACAAGCAGCAAAGTTTGCGGAACAGCGTGGCATTATCGATTTCAAGGCTTCAGCACACACAACCTTGATTTTCGTGCCTTTATGATGATGAGAATTTGGGATCTTTGTTTCACTCATATTGCTTAGGTCTGACGAAACAGTAAGAACATATAATAGCACATTCATATAACAGCTTTTTTGAATAGAGATAAACTTTTAAGGACGGTAACATAATAACATACTCGCTTTATCAAATAATAATAATGATTGGCGATTATCGTATAGAATGCCTGTAGAGGCTTCAAACCAAGGGAATTAATAATATCATCAAAAATATATCTTACCCGTCTCCGTCCAACGTTATAGTTGTGTTGGCTAATACCCGAAGCACCAACCCCACCGTAGTCCTCTCATTGCAATCAATGCCCAGTAAACAGCACTCTTCGCCCCGTCCGCCCATTCTGGAGACGACCACTAGGTACCGCGTCCTCGTAGGATGGACGCTTTCTAATTTAACAGCCTGGAATAAAAAAAAGCTTAGAACACAATCCTCGCTTACGTAATATGTATACAGAGAGACAGAAACGTTATGAGCATCGCGGTAAAATGCAAACCAATAAAGACCCTACATCGCCAACAAAATGAAATACTACTCGCCCATACAAGAAAACAGAGGAAGGATGAACCCTGTCCCGTTCGCCAAACGAAATAATCCAGCAATTTATAGTTTCGCTTGTAAAACGCTAGCGGATCACATTACACAATAATGATAGATAAAATCGTACTGCCGCGAGTTCCTAGTAAAACGAGGCAATAAGGTTCTCCGTTTTAGGAAACTCTATTCCCGATCGATAACTATAAAACTCAATCTACGAACGGAATTTCTAGGCAACGAGCTACGATGTAAACACCGACCAAACGGGAAAAAAAACTTGCGTCGTTTCTGACAATGGATCGATCATTCACCACGTGGGTTAATTTTACTATGACTACGACTGATTAGATAGGGGTTCCGATATTGTTCCTGTGAAAAAACATGTTACCAAGTTTGCATTTATTATCGTTCAAACAGAACAATTTTTAAAGTGACGTTTGTGATAATTTAGAGAGAGTTATATTGTTATTTATGGATAAAAATGCAGGAGATACGAAAAAAAGTTTAGTACAAAAGTTTCCTGGACTCTCCTGAAGATTTAAAATATTATAATTTTCTTTATACAGGCTGTCCCAAAAGTGTCCCCTCCGACATCAACTTTGTTATTTTAACTGGAACACCCTGTAAATTTCGACATTTTTGGAATCCTTGGTTAAAATAAAGGTAACTTTCTGCGAATTTTGCATAGTTCTGGCAGAAATTGAAGTTGTGTTTTTTTTTCATATTTTGATTGCCCCATATAAAATTGTGTTGTGACGTTACTCCAGGCATTGCAACGAAAATTGAAAAATAAGTTAAGGTATCTTATTTTTAAAATTTTCTTACTTTTTGAGATATTTGAGGTTTAAGATAACACCCGTATAATTTCTTGTTGAACTTCCCACATTAGATCACTTGTTGGCAATATTAGTTATTTTCTAAATAACAAAGATACAATACTCCAGATTTACAAATAAAACCTATTGCTAACAATACAGGGTGTCCATTATTACGTGGAAATTTTGAAAAAAATCGACTCTATAGTACACACTTTAACAGATTTAATAAAACTTCAGAATTCATATTGGCAGCTGAGGGAAAACAAAAACCCCTTTCAAATGACAAAAACTGGAAAAAATCCTAATAACGCGATTTTTTTAAATTAATATTTACCTCTCTCCTATACCACATTATTTGAGGAGCTATGGAAAAAAAATCTGGAACCCAGGTTAACCGTAATAGAGCAAATATTTTAGTCCAAATAATTCCGAAATATCTTACGTACTTACTTAAGAGAAAATCGATTTTTCCTTTTATGGTTAGATGGAAGTAACGGATATGTAACACAATTAAGTAAAGAATAAGTAAGTTATGTCTCTTGTGCCGTTTTACTACACCATTTTTTTCTCTGGCACATTATATTTTACCTGACAAAAATAACCGATCTTCATAGACCACAAATTGTAGCAAAGGTATCGCATCGTATGGACGCATTGAATGCAATAAATTTCTTACTCCCATATTGTGAATATAAATTATAAAATAAAATTTTACACAAAATGGAAGAAAGCAATTGCCAAACAACAAATTGCTGTGACTGCGCAAAAAAGAAATAAAGTTATCAAATTAGACATGATTAGAGCAACCTGGGTAATCATCAAATCTTAAGGCAAAGCACCGGCATAGCTTAACAATTAATTTGCTTAGAATCGACTCTAGGTTTGCCAAGTACAAATATATAGTAACAAAAGGAGAAAAGGAATAATAGTTTCATCTGGTGTGTATCACTATTTTGGTGATAAAATAGTGTGAACCACTATTTTATCACCTAATCGCATCATATCCTAGTTGCCTAAGTCCCTTTTCGTCAGAAAAAATGCTAGAATTACTGTTCCAAATTCCGCCAAGATTATCTATTAAGCTAAAAATGCAAAATACACATCGTATATTATATTTTACACATCAAACTCGTTGTGCAAATCGCTACCCCCACGCAGGCATCGGAGTTTTTTTCATTATCATTCCGTGTATATATTCACGTTCAGTCAATGCAAGCGCCGGATTTTCCGAGAAAGGCCAATGTTCCACGTTTGCAATTAAAAATGCAAAACAGGTTTACACAAATCAGCTAGCACATGTAATACGTATTCACACAAAATGTGCTTCGTGCTTCTCGATACCAATTATTGGCAACGAAAAAATTACAATCTCATTTTGGCTAGCCAATTAATTCCATCACACTTCATTATGTCTATCGTGAATTTGAACCTTTTTGTGTATACAATATCGAAAATATTAGGGTCCGGAGAATTTGCTTGACATTTTTCATAAAAATTTTGAGAATAACTAAAAGCATATTGTACAATTGTCAAGCGTTTGCAAGTTTAAAGCACATGGGTTGATTCATATTTTTCAAAGAGTTTGTTTTACCAGGTTTAGTTCTTACGTATACAGGAAAGAACGAAACTAACGTGGTTAAATGACACTTTCCGCACGCTAGACCCATGTAAAATTATTTATTTTACAGAAGGGAGTAAACTTTTTAAATCACTCGTTTATACTATTCGCTTCGTTGCGCTCCTCTCGTGCCAAAAAAACTCGTGACTCAAATGCCGTTTACCACACTTGTTGCAGGATATACTATTTTTAATATTTAGATTTGATTTCCTTGACCGTGACAGTAAATGCGAGTTAGTTTTATACCTGGAGAAAAATAGGTCAGAGCGATAAAAAATTTCATGCTTCGATAGTGTTGAATAATATTCATATTTGTACACACATATTAAAGTGACACAAATATTAAAACACAGGTCGTCAAGGTGATCTCCGATTCTTGTTTTGACACGTACTGAAAAAAACATATCGCACGGTGTTGTTTTATTTAAACGTTGTAAAGATTTCAATAACGTTTTGAGTGCCACATTGTTAACATTTACATAATTTATTCCATAGAGTATTATTTGCATGCAATTTTAAGAGCGACTGTCGTCGAAACTCTTTTATATATACATACGTTTGTTGCGTTCTCGGAATGTTACTGTTATTTATTTTTTTGATTCTTAGACAATTATTTCGCTCATAAGCTTTTTGTGTTGCTATTCTAGACATTGACATCTACATATCACTAAAAAAAAAGTAAAAGAGTCCAGGATCCATTTACTAGGGAAAAAACACTGCTCACTGCTATTTTTTTAAAATTTAATCATTATAATCTAAGGGTCATTAACCCAAGTGGGGTATTAATTTGAATTTTAACTCGTATTATTTCTATCAACGATAAAATTTTCTTCAAGGATGTGAATCACGGGTAACTGGGTTCTTGAAACTTATCGAAGAGGATTGAATACAATTTCAAGAGCATTTACAATTTTGTTTAAAAGTAAATCTTAAAATAAGAATATCACTAATAATTTATACTTAATCAATGAAATTTCTAGCGTAATCCGGATGCACTGATAACAAAATATTGTGTCCTGTACATCCAGTTGTCAATACGAGAAACAATCTGTTCGGAGTCTTTATTATAAACAACTAAAAAAATTATCTCGTTGATAACAATTAATACGACTGATATTAACCACAATCGAGAATAAACAAGAACTTTTAAACTTTGTTCCGTAATTTTATGTACATACAGTTTAATGTCGGCGGGTTATCTGAATAAGGCGATAATAAATAAACAAAAACATTTAAATGAATTTTTATTAATATAGGTTAATAACCAAAGACAAAGATTACAATAGTTAAAACTCGAATCTCTTATCCTGGACTTTATCTTCTTGCCTGTTTAGAGAGTTTTTTACATTTTACATCTTAAGCGGATGTTTAACGCTTTTCGGCAGAACACACCATTATATTCACAAACTTACCGGAAATCAAATAAAGATGATATACGCAGGACGAAAAATATTTCCTATTTCTAAGTAGTAATTAATTTACGATACAATCGATATAATAAATAATTTATATAAACCTGTATTACTTCAATGCCCTGGAACACCGTGGCTTGCTTTGACAATGATTGATGTGGTTACACCTTTTCGAAATATATTTCTAGATACGCACCATTGAGCCGTACCATAGGCATTTAAATCAAGTTCTATTTCAAAACCGCTAATTTAAAACAGAGAAAAACTATTTAATTGCGTAATTGTGCAATACGTAGCTGAAATGACATTAACGGTTGCTGCATAATATTATTCAAAAGAGAACCAACAGAAAACAATAAAATTCACAACAGAAAAATATAATCAAGTAAGTTAACAATAACATAAAATAGTATGTTCTAACAGTAATGTAAAGCAGTTTTTAACTATAATTACGGACGTTTGTTGCAAAACTTAAAGACACTTTTAGAAACTGTTGAACATTTTGCTATACTATACCAATTAGAAAATCCAAAAGTGCGTTCGAAGTGTTGTGGTGCTCTAGACTGTCATTGTTGGAATTATGTGTCCGGATTAATCAGACGTCAGAACTAGAATATATTCGGAGTAGAATGGCTGAACGGTGGCCCAATCTGGCGCATGGATGCGCGATTTTGTTATGATATAATTGCAATTTCCAACCTTCTAACCTGAGTCGTAAGCAGGTATTTGACATTTTCAAAATTCAAGCTTAGCTCATTTTGTCGAAGTTTAAGCAATATCATCAAGTCTTCCTCCATACCTTTTACCGGGATGTAATATTTACGTGTCTGGCGATAGTGACTAAATATCGTTGATCGTACTACCTGAACCTGTGGCAACGTACGCTAAAGCCATAATAATTATTTCCCAATACGATTCTATAACAAGCATTACAGTAATAAATATAGTAAACATCTAGCGGAAAACAAACATTAAACTTACCGCTGTGTTATACAAATAGCCGTTTGCTTTTGCTTTTTTAAAATTTCACGGTTGGTGACGAAAAAGTGAAAGTGTTAAAATGCCTCAGCACGAATCGAATTCATCAACGGGATACTATGAATGACAAACAAAACAAATCCCACGACTGCTGTACAAACCAATGTAGTAATAGGGGTAGCATATAAAAAAGATATTAAAATTAAAAGTGCCATTATATCAAATAAAACTGTATATATACACAAAAAACCATTAAAGCCGAACGGATTCATTGTCTAATTTAATCAATATGGATTCTTTTTTTCATTCGCAAATACCAGATAAACCTCGAATTTCTAGCAGTCTCTCATTGAAGATATGCGAAATTAAAAGATTTCGCCTCTTATCGAATAAATGAAATAAACACTAACCACACTCAATCACTGATGGAACGGTGCTGCTGATAAAACTAACAAAAATAGAACCTACTGATAACAATTTCATTTCGCACTGGATCTGCAGATCGCAAAAATTCTGAAAGTAGCGCTATGAAATGAACGTTGACTACCTGCAAATTATTAAAATAGCGTCCGCAACCAGATCGATCAGATACTTGAGCAACGCAATACTAATTACTTCGCCTGTTTAAAAAACTGCCAAAGTGCGGAATTTTAGCAAATTGAGAATATTACTTGAGAATATCGACGGAATGTTAATGGTAAAAAGTGTTAAAAATTAGACATCAGACAAAACAGCCAGTATGTTACCGCCACGAAGTGGTGCTTTATACACTCCACCTTCAGAGTTCTTTAAGACAAACGGACAGAAAAAAGTTTAAACGTTCGCATTCAGGCTTCTTATTTTGACAGTTTCAAAACAAACTTATGAAACACCTCAAGTTATTATATTTTAAAGGGAACAAACAGCCTGTCCAATTTGTGCTTTTTCGATTATATTTCTGCAATAGCCTTTTTGCTAAAAATAAGCTTTAAATCATCCACGAAAAGGTGAAAAATAAACGAAACAATTATAACGAAATGAAATAAAGCAAATGTTTAATATATTCATAAATTCAATTAAAAATATGCCGCTGTGTTTCATTATAAAAGTCATACGTTCATGATTATTATTATATATTAAAATACTGTTAAAATAGACGGACGGTTCATTGTCAAAATTTAAAATTTCGGTTTTGTAACGATTAAAAGGCGCATATACGTTTCTTACTGTAACAAAATGAAAATAACTTATACTTTATTTATTAGCCAAAGTGAACAAGATACTGAATACACGTAAATAACAATCCGTTCAATCACTTGCCCTTAGTGCTGCTTTTCAGTGACTTGCGCACCACTTAACAACGTTCTTAATTGCATCTGCTCATTCCGTCAGGTCGCTGCAGTAAACGATCCGATTTTTCCTGCCCCATACGCGCGTTATGTGGCAACGAAATACACGATATTATACCGGACGGGATTTATGTGAGAAAAATTTCGCCACCGATCTTTTCGGCACACGCAAACGTTCTAATAACATTTAACGGCAATCGAGCGGGATGCATTTTCATTTAAATAATCCCGCACGAGTTGTGTAACGAGTGGGCGCAGTGATGTTCACTCAGCCGTCAGTGGCGGAACTTCTAGAATCTCTGGATTTCTCCGACGCCTGAGCGTATGCACAGCATTAGCGTAAACATCATCAGGAAAGAGATGACAGTACAACACAGCGCTTCATGCACTTCTGAAGATGCGTAGAAAGCAGATTTTAATTTCTTACAAAGCAATTTGCATATACTGTTTCAAGGGATTGTAGACGTTCTGATATTAACCAATAACAATACTAAACGACATCACACACATTTCTACACGATGTGTAGTACAAGGTATATAGTCAAAGGATATTAAAGCAAAAGCAGGTGATGAACGATCGGTAGACAATCAGAAATTTAACCATATGACAAAAATATCTACTGTATCTCGGAAACATTGGGACCTTTAAAAAGAGTTCTATATAATGAAACCATAAGATTCACTAGCAGAAAAAAATTAAAATGCATTTCTGATAAAACCGAAAACTGTGTCATTGCCTTAATTAACCAACCTAAGTTCAAGTTGGTTTGTCTATGTACCGAAAACACTGTTGAATATATTCTATGCGAACGCCTCAATCCCTCGCGTAAGCATGGAATGAGAACCTGAAAACCTTATTAAAAATCCAAGCTAATATTGCAGTCATTGGTGAACCCACGTACTTATCGTGACTTGAGTGTGAAATTCGAAACAAGCAATTGCAAAAAATTTGCAATCAACTGCATCTACAGATTTTTCTCGATAAGGGCCGCCCGCCTACACTTTAGGGAATAATGTGAGTACGCCACTGATAAGGTAACGAGGCGACCGACCTGTTGCACGAGATGCGCTGTTTCCACCCCTGACATTTAAAGTTATACTAATTTTCTGCACAATAAAAGAGAAAGGTGCGGATAATCGTTAATAAACTGTTCCTGATGATGTGCCCGAGCTTCGTACTCTACCTTTACGGATCCAAAGATATATAGCTCTTTGTTTAGCAGCACAGAATGCGTATTATGGCGCAATGCTGATGAATCTTCAATCGTGCGAGATAAAAGTGTTGAAGTTTGCGACTGGTTTATATTTGTGACGAAACACCTATAGGGGGGTTCACTGTGGAGCGGCCTACAACTGCATGAGTTTCTGCCAATTGCATCAGTCGATAATAATGAAAGAAAAGTATAGAATTAGAATAAATAAGAAAGAAAAACTTGAGAAAAGTAAACGAAAATTATAAAAAAGTATGAAATTTGCACAAATATTTGTTTATTTGTTATCTCTATATTTTTTCGTTGACAAAACACATAATTAACTAGTAATCAAGCCCGTTTTTCTTTCGCAAAAAATCTCCGGTCTGAGGATAATAGGATAGTAAACTGCAAAGTTGCCTACATACAAGTGATTGATGGGATGTCTGAAAAACTGCCAAAATAAACCAAGACTTGATGACATCGCATCCGTAAAAATCATGAATGGAAAATCATTTATCAATGAAAGTAGTTCTAGCCAATCCTGAATAAACTGGATAATTCTCTGTGTCGAAGGACGTAACACAATTTTGAACAATGGTCCTTTTAATCATCTTTGGTTCGTGATAATCAATAAACAAAAACACAAGAATCGCCCCTTTAAAAGTTGATATTAAGAATTGAAGAACTAACCAGCCGCTAACATAATTTTCGTAGTTAGAATTTTTTTCAATACGACACTTTGTATGTTATGGATTGGCTATGCCTTTCGCTATACCTGTTTCCAACGCTGATATTGAGATTTAATATTTTCTATCAAAAGTCAATCAAAACCCAATGTTCTTCCTAGTTAGCCTTCATTTTCACAAAGTTTGACTTGCTTTTGTTTCTACCTACGTGAGGGGAGTTAGGATAGTCTAGAGCGGATCTTTTCAACAGTTTTCTTGTTATTCTATATTTTCTATTTTAATACTTTGTTTGGCAGGCCCTAAATGAAAGAAAGAAAATAAAATGAAAACATGGCCAATAGCAAAAATTCAATTTAACTAACACATGAAATCAAAACAGGAAAATTGAAAATAGAACATAACAAAGTAGAAGAAACAAAAAACACAATCTGGTGCCAGATTTCTTTAACTGCTTGGAAGCAAATAATTGATTGATTGTCTTTTGATAGCGAGAATGGAAATAGATATAGGGAAATGCATAGGCATTCGATGTAGAATAAGATTGTGCATCACACATCATATGGGGTTTCATACCCAAAAAAAAAACCAACAACGTTTTGGTATTTGAAAATAATGTAAAGCCTTATAGAGATATAAGTAGTGTATATTTGAAAAATAAAGTGTCCTCGGGTACCCTCTCTTATTCGACTAAATTCTCGTACGCTAAAATAAACATACAAAAACTAAAATATGTATATTCTGGATGAAGGTGGGCAATTAAGTGCGCATGAACTGCACATTATGCCCATTAGGAAGATTATCGCATACGCATACGCAAATCTCTATCGACGTCGTCGCCGGTGTAATGAAAACGGAAAGTAATCGCAATTACCGACCGGCGGCGTGTGTACGCACCCAGAGCGAGGCAGAATAAATCGCTTCGACCTTGGGGACAAAGAACATTATTATAAAAACGGACAGATCGCGCACGTCTACGTTGCACTGTGGAAAACCGCAACGGGAATTATTGAATTCCAACGATCGGATCCGATTTGGAGAATCGCTATTACGCGATGGTATTCCAAACGCCGGGGATGTGACCTATCACACGCGCACCATGAAATACCGAGAACCGAAAGATTTTTTTATTTATTCCGCGGCGTAAAAAGGCCATACTGTTTCTAAGTACCCAAAACTAACTAATTTTTTTACTGTGATTAGAGGCCATGACAGACAGTTTTGCTGTAAGCCTCAAAAAACCACCCAATAGGAGGAAGTGAGAAAGTAAAAAGCATAGACATATACATTCAGTCAAAGAAGTCTCCGTAAACATAGTATTTTTCCAGTTTTCTTTTGGTTTCTTCTTTCACTTACATTTAATGAGAAATTATCGGCAATCTCATTAAAAGTAATAAAAATAAAATAAAAATCTTTTGAGACACTTTATTTGAACGATAAAAAATTAGGCACTATTAGAAGCAAGAAACTACGCCAAATAAGTCTCCATACACACTATTCAGAACTGCAGGTGGAACTGTTAATTATCAATATTTTATTAGCTTGTATTAAATTTCGCTAAAAGAAATGGGTTAATGAGTTACTTGTTTATTTTTGACGCCATTTTTAAGTAATTGGTTTTGAAGTAAAAGCAAACTGAGCGCCAAAAATTGCAAAGTTAGAAAGGGAAAAAATCCTTCAAACATTCAACTGTATAGTATGTAATAAATCAATATATACCGGATCTTATAAAGTGCGGCCACGCTTTGGTCGTCCCAGGAAGTTAACTGTATGTTGTGAGAACAATTAAAATTACTTCTAAAACAAGCGCTCCAAAACTTGCAGAGGAAATCTGGGAAGAGTACTAAAAAGAAGCCCTCAAACGATTAGAAACCGCTATATAACGGCCGCGTTGACAAAAGGAAACCATTAATTTTGGAAAAAAAAAACGTTTGGAATTTGCCCGACAACACATTAACGAAACCAGGGAGTTTTGAGAAAACGTTATCTTTAGTGACAACAAAAATTAATCTTTTTGGGTCGGGCTACAGTTTGGAGTCTGAAATTCGAAAATATTTGTCCTACGGTGAAGCATAGTGGAGGTAATGTTTTCTTGTGGAGGTGCACGCACTTTAGCTTTTATTGACGGAATCATGGACCACCATGGCTATTTGAACAACCCAAAGAATAATTTAAACGAAAGTGTTAAAAAACTTAACCTCGAGGGGCGTTATTTATTCCATATGATGAATGATCCATAATGTCTGCCAACAACTGCAAACACCACCACACAATCTCGGGATGTTAACCCCATAGAGCACATGTGGGAAGAATTAAAACGACGAGTGAAAAAACATCAAGGTACGAGTAAAGAAGACCTCAAAAATAGGATAAGAGAAGAGTGGGAAAACATATCGCCAGAAGTTACAAGAAAGCTTGTTTCAAGTCTTCTAAAAAGACTTAATGCCATTATTAAAGCAAATGGCAATTGTCCAAAATATTAGACTTCAGGATTTTTTTTTTAATTTATCATAAAAAATAATAGTGTACGAAGACTTATTTGACTTAGTATCTTGCTTCCAAAACTGCCTTATTTTTTGTCGTTTAAACAAAATGCGTTTAAAATGATTTTTATCACTCTAGATGAAGCTGCTCCCTATTTACTTGAAATATATTATTTAATGTAAGTGAAAGAAGAAACTAAAGGAAAACTGAAAAAATACCTTGGGTACGGAGACTTTTTGATCGACTGTAACTCAAGGGAGATTATTTTAAGATGATGGAAATATCTTGAGGACCTGAGACAATGTTGCCAGAGCCGGGGTTTTTTTACTGATACACCATACACAGAATATGATTTTTATATGTATTCAAAAGCATAGAAAAAATTTGAAATATCAGTTGTGGGTTCGAGATAGTGCAGCAACATAAAGGTGCGTGTCCGCAGTCGCGCAGAGCGAGGGCGCTCATGTGACGGGGTTCGGAGTTCGTTGGGAGGAGTAGTGCCGATTGGAACTGGTTACTGTTCGGAGGGTTGTTTATTGCATCAATTTTTTGGTGTCCGTCGTCGAGCCCGAGAAACACGCCGACAATCTGGTATATGTTGAATTATAACCGAGTTAATTGTAATAAATATCTGGCAAGTCTGGTTGGTGTAATCCTGTTTCTGTCAACCGAAGAACCCCCACAAAAAATCCCTGAGACGCGGGGAAACATTGCACACTCAATATATGTTAACACAATGTCTTGCTAATAATTCCTTTTTTTAATATAGGGATATGAAATTTTAATGTGAAAACGTTACAACAAATAAAAATTACCCCAATGTGGTGGAGTTTTTAACCTCGATTTTACGTGCGAATTGTAATATTACTTTTATTTGAGAAAACGGACTTTTTGAAAGTGAAGGTGTTTTTGGATGTTGGTGTTACATATGGCAATAATGCCGCAACATTGTGAAGTTTGTGTTGAGCTTGGCGCTTTGAATATGTGTACGTGAACAAATCAAAGACGCGTGTGCTATTTTCTTGTTTTGTGTATTTTTGCTTATCATTGTATATTTCAAAAGAACGCACAAATTGTGGTTTTCAAAATCTCTAAAAACGTGTCAAAACGCTTTAATTTTACTATTTATAATGTAATTACGAAATATTGTTAAATTATAATATTATACGCCCATGATTTATTGCCCCTTTCGGAAATTATTTTCTCCCACCTTAGCTAGGTTACCTTATCAACCAGTCAAATTTAGACAACGCCCACTCGCCCCTTGCCTACATAGCTATTACAATTACATTAATAACAATAACATTACAATAGTAATTTGGGACGTGGGTGGTAAAAAGTAAAGGGTTGAGAGCGAAATTGGTTGGGCGATCTTTTAGTGTATGCATAGTGAATGCGGTTATAGCGCTTGGTCACTTTAATTGTTTCTTTGTTTTTTAAAGTGACCATACATAAATTGGAGACTGCCGATGTATGACAGGAATTAAAGGAACGAGATTTTGACACCAACAGCAACGAAATCTGCGTTGCCTGAACGACTTACGCAACGTTGAAAGCAGAACGTGAAAATCGACCTATTTATTTGAAATTGATCGTGGTATTGCTCGGGATTGGCAAATATGAACAAGAAATTATTGGAGAGTTGGAGATATCTGAAAAATATTGAATAAAAATTACCGGTTTAAAAGCTTTCCAACTTCTGGGTTCATTTATCGCAATTTATCAATAATATAGCCTAACTCCTTCATACTGTAAACCATAAATTAGCTGCTTCTGTATCTGTAAGTGGAAAGGGGAGCCTACACCACAGCACTTAGACCTCAGTAGGTCCATCGTGCTTCCTAATGGGTAGAGCACTCCGATTTACATCAAGCCTAGTGACCCCACGCAGGCGATGACAGCTCGCAGAGCCGTCTTCCCTGATTACTGCAGGGGATTTGCCAAGCACATGACCGTGTTTTATTGTCTCGTCGCAATGTTGGCACACCCTGCCCGTGGTCGTACTACCCAAACCCAATCAGAATTGGTCGCTGTTAAGTAAGCAATAACTGTGGCCATGCATAGCTTTCTCCTGAACATACTCAGGTATTGGCTTGGCTGTTGATTTTGTTTGAAAACTCAATAGCTTCCTTCCTAGCTAGCCAACTTTTTCATCCCATTGTTTAAAAAAAAAATCCGCGAGTTCTCCTTTATTTAGATGTATGTTGCGGGCAATGGCAATAGTGCCCGGACGGGGTAAACAATGTCAAAACTAACCAATATTAATGCTCATACATTGTCATGATCACACGATGCCCGTAACATATATATTCTCTATATTTCTGGAAATTTTATTGATTTTATTTCAATTTAATTGCTCAATATTAATAAATAATTTTAACATTCGTGATATGATTTCAACGTATTCTGAACTTTAAACCGGTCATAATTAGTTCAACAAACGAATCTTTTTGATTTTTGATTGATTACTAAAGTACTATAATCTCTGCCAAATTTATCACTTACGAAAGCAGAACAAAGCACGTGAGAAAAAAATCAATTTACAAAAAAATTTATTTACGTAATTATAACATTTAGTCCGAATGAATGAATCACCCTGTGTTACAAAAGTAGTTAAATTTTTAAAGATGTGACGGTTACTTTTGTCCGACTGAAACGGTAACGCCGTAATAAAATAACAAATGACAAACAATAACGTTACAGGCTGAAAAAGAATCTGCGGAGATCATCTTTCAACAATTTATAAGAAGTTTTCACACGCTAAAGTTTTAAATCGTGACGTATACATAGAACAAATTACGAATTCATAAAAGGCCATTTGACAACAAGTAAACAACCAGGATTGACAAAGAAGACAACTTTGTTTCGCTAGGATCTAAAGCCTCACTAGCTTCACTCCAAAGGACCGTGTATTTGCAAACACAAACGAGTATTTCGACTTGTCGAATGAAAGGGATGGAATAAAAGGACGTACTTGAATATAGGTAGACCTAGCGCAGTAAACTTGGAGTATTACTTTAAAAAATAAAAGTTTTTTTATTCGGAAACCATTCAGTCTTAAACGATTTTCCTTTGGAGGGTCGAATTTTTTCAATATTTCAAATAAAGCATAATTTGACTAACCATTTTGAGCGTCTCTTCCGGTCTCAGCAGGTAGAACATAGATTGTAAATGTTTCTGTATCGCGCTGCTGCTGCCCGACATCGAACAGCCCCCCATGGCAGCGCTCTGTTGGCCGTTCGATGCCAAAGCCGAACACCCAGCGTGTTGGATGCTGGCGTCGGCGTCGGGCAGTACAAGGGCCGTGCCCTTGCCGGCGAAGTAGCATTCGCTGAGGCTGTAACAAAAACAAATGGCATTCGTTAAATTTATCCAACACTTCAGTGAATCATTTTTCTATCTTTAAAAAATAATAACTCGACATTATTAACTGTTCACATATCTTAGATATCCATAGGACATGTAAGTAAACTTTCATGAAATAACTAGGATGTTATTTTGTGATATCCAACTCACAGGTATATTCTACCACTACAAATCTATAGCAAACATAGTGATACCACTCCGAAAAGACGCCAGTTTGTGGAGACGATAATTATTTAGCTTACCTTTTAGACCAATCACTAGATGCAGAACAAAAACTTTCGGCTACAATTAACATTCTACTGACTGTGTATTACATGACAGTTTATTGGACAAGTTGTCATGCCATTGCATAATAGGTATCTTTCCGACTGTATTTTAGTTCTGCAAAACGCATAAGTTTCAAAATGTTCTGAATAGGATCCAACTCGTTATCTGTGAAAGATCAGAAGAAAAACGCCTAGAATTAATAGACGTCGTATGAAAACAATATATCCCCAAAATTAAAAAATAAGACGTCCGAGAGGAATCTGCCAAAATTTGAATTATGGTGGAGAGATGTAAGATAACCCTGACGAGAATTTTCAAAATTGACAATTTGGGCACAAATGCTAGAACAACTTTTGAAGATTAAGAACAAAATAAGTAAAATGTTAAATATTATGACCTAGGGACGTAATCAATTGCTAAAATACTGTTATTATTACTCTCCAAATTCGTAGAAAGAAGTTGAAATGATTTTTTTCAAAAACCGCCTCTGAAGTGTTCTTCAGAACGTAGATGTTTTATACACTATCAATCTCGTCCGCAATAAAACAGAACTGCAAAAGAAAAGCCAAATCAACCGGTAGTTTAGAGTTTGTTTGAAACGGTCACCTTTTACTCCGCTTGTATCTCATTACCGCTCGGCATATAGGAGTGTCCCAATTTGACGGAAACGAAATCCTTGAAAAAGGAACTTAACCGCAGAAATTCGCGGAGAAACGAAACAATCGTTATTGCGACATTACGAAACCCATTTTCGATGCTGTTTGGTTCTCGTCGGAGAAGTGGCCTCCGAGAGGAGTTCCAGTCCCCCTTATTCGTCCAAACTTGAGCCGTCGTAAAACGGCAATAAATACGAATATTATAACCGAGTTTTTAATTCCTAAACTATAAAGTCCCAATATGTTGGCTTCCTTTTTTTGTAAGAATTCCTATCGATCCATGGTGAAAAATAATATTAAATTTTTATCTTCTGCTAATTTAAAACCATTAGTTTCGTTAGCCACGGATGCGAGTTACATTTCAGGTATTTTAATCATGTTTAGGTAGGTTTTGACAGATTTTAACCATGGATATTCGTGCTGCTATGTAAAAAAGTACCCAAACACTAATGGTGGTAACAGAACTATAGTATGCAATGAATTTATAAAAATACTGGTTACGCTGCGCATTGCTCGTGTCAAATCAAATTCGTAATTAAATTAGCGTTTATCAAACCTGTTCAACATTATTCCCTTCATGTCCTCCAATAAATTATTCATTAATCTCGAAAAACGTAATATATAAATTTAAAAAGTATTCTAGGACTTGCGCTACTACACCACTGGCTCTGCGTAAGCCACTATTGCACCGCCCTATTCTCTAAATCACAAAAACTCTTATATTGACTACGGCAAGGTAGCAATAGCCATGCTTGTCGTAAAATTACATACTTCTAAATTTCTTTATATATTTATGTACTTTTATCCCAAACAGTGGAACTATTAAATTTTATGTATATATAAATTTTGTCCTGATGCCTTACTAAACCGAACAACCACAAATTTTAGGTTAGTTATTGGACTATTATGGATTCCTGGGATATCCATGAAAGTATTATAAGTTTTTTGAGAATCGATTGAGAAGTTATTGGCGAATCGCGAAGGCAGTGCGCTCTGTAGCGGATCTTTAAGCGCATACACAAACTGTTTATTTATTTTTTGTAAATTACAAAGCAAAAGCCTTAAGTCAAGATTTGCAAAAGGAATTATCGACTACAAATAAACAAGTTTTTTTTTTTATAGGCGTCACCTCGGGATACACAGGTGCAAAACACGTACAGAGATATACGGTCGTAACGGGTTTTTTTACTGAAGTAATATTTTTACGGCCTCATTTAATAAAATGTTATCTGATGTCACGGAATAATAATAGATTTTGGCATTAGAAAGTAGTCATTCGGCTCCTGCGTATTTCGAGGGCCTCTTATTTTACATATATTTTGCCAATATCCTAACGTTTATGGGGATATTTATGTTGCGAAATTCCTGCAATAAATTCAAATATTTTAATATATATTTCGAAGAGATTTTGTCTTGCATTTTGTTATTACTGCTGGTGTTACAAAAACTTTCGGGCAAAAATACGACAAGAAAATTGGAACTATCATAAGGAAAAATATTTTTTTTAATTTGTAAAATTTACAATGCAAGCGGATGCTTTCTTCAAAAAATTACTTATTAATAATAAGGCAACATTACAAAGAAATTTAAAACCTACAAGGAGGAGTACATAGATAAAATACAGAGACAATATAAAAAATACAATATATACAAAAATAAGTATAAGACAAAAATACAAAAAAAAGTTGCAAAAATGTCATGTAGGTATGTAAAGTGCGCGTTTGACGCAAGGAACGATATCCTAGTCCTCATTTTCTTTTTTGAGTTTCTTAATTGTCCAAATGGTTTGCCAAAAAATTATACCCCATACGTAGGGTTCGCGTGTTTTGTCACCTGTGTTTTGTATTTATTTTGTTCATATGAAAATTACAATTAAACATTGGACATCACTTAAAGTCGTCTAACTAAAGCAAAGACTACTTTTTAATTTTATAACAAAAACATTTCGTTTGATAAATATTTATAAAAATTCTGATGAGGATGACTTAAAATTATTACTATGAACCGAAAATAAAATAGGTGATTTCAACACTAAAACCACATCAGTTGTCCACCAACCGGAGTTTTCTTATTACATCGATGTGAGCAAACTCAAATTTTAAAATCAACCTAAGCCTGGAATCAATTTCTTTTTTCTACTCCTGTCTGTAAAGTGCCTAATTACACACCGGTCTAGCGTGCGGGAAGCGTCACTTTACCACGTCAGTTTCGTTTCCCACGGATTCGAGCCACTTCGGGCATTTCCGGGATTTTACCGCACGGGTTTGGGAGCAATCCGATGTTGTCGGAGACTACCGCACGGTTTGAATTTTGACGTTTGTCAATTCTGACGGTCATGTCAGTGAATGTATTCGTATTTTGCGAAAATGTACACAAAAACAAACGGTCGTAGAAAAAGTATAGTATCTAATACGTTCGGTAAACTTTTTAAGTCACTCGTTAATTAAACACTGGCTCCGCTGCGTTCCACTCGTGAGTCAAATGCCGTTTTCCGCACTTGTTGCATAATATACTAATTCTTCCAACTGTGACCCCACTCACCAAGTTTTGCATCCTCACTCCCAAATATGCTAATTTATGGACCAATTGTTATAAACAAATTGCATATATTGAAGCGAACAACCTTACGGACGTGATACTTGAAAATTGTTGATAAAATAATTCCAATTTGTTTGTGATTTAAGATTGGGAGGATCGACTTTTATTGACTCTGCAATATTATGACTAACGCAAGATATCAATCACGCCCAAGTTTCCGACGCAGAGAGAAGATTCTAACTTAAAAACTTAAATAGTGTAGAACTTATATAGACACAAGTGAAAGGATATATAGCAAGACACAACATGACAAAGACCTTAAGCTACTGTTTTATGAAATCATGAAGGGAATGACACCAGAGAACTGGCAAAAAGCCTTCCAGCATATCAGAGAGGAGAAAATGCGAGAAGCTGGCTACTTGAGCAACAGGACCCTCGCATAGAGGTATTATTATATTATTTTAGGAATTAACAAATGAAAGAAACCATGTTTACTTTTTTGATATTCTATTGTGTTGTTTGTAAAGTTTTCTAGTTGTAGACTTTAGAAAAAAAGAAGATTCAATATTTGACATAGTGTTAGTTAAAAAATAGACAGGAATTAAAAGCAAATGCATCAATTTTGTACCATTTCCAAAAAATTGTTTTCATTTTCAAAAGCTGCAAATTGTAATATTTAAAGATATTTCTGATACAATTTACTTACATTGCTCTATTACCTTCTAGTCAATTACGCATTAGAGTGCCAAAATTTAAAAACGATATGTTTGCTGTTTAGTGATTTCGAAAATTCTGTTGAGCAACTGCACAATAGAACATAATTTTTTAATTAGTATAGGTTATGGTCACCTACTTACTGTTACGTACTTTTTTGTAGATAGGCACATAAAACATTTGTATTATATTCCATTTTTAATTTTAATAGAAATAAAACACCTGATTTACCACATACAATTAAAAGTAAAGTTATGCAACCAGTGTGGTAAACGGCATTGGGGTCACGAGTTTATTTGGCGGAGCGACTGTTTAATAAACGAACGACAACCAAACGTGGTGCATATCATATTTTTTCTACGACCGCTAGTTTTGGGTACATTTTTGCAAAACAACACGAATACATTTACTGACATGACTGTCAGGATTGACTTATTCGTAATCGTATCTCGGGATATGTTAGAATTGACAAACGTCAAAATTCAAGCCGTGCGGTAATTCCCGGAAATGTCTGAAGGGGCTCGGATCCGTGGTACAAGAAACTCACGAAACTCCGTGGAAAACGAAAATTTTCGCACCTAGATCGGTGTAAATCACAGAAAGGGAATAAAAAAACAAATTTTAAATACTATACTTGCGTCTAGAAATATTAAGCTGAATATTCACTTAATATACTTGGTCAGAGTTCATAACATTTTGCGGCAATTTTCTATGTTTAATTAATTTATGCTTGCTTGTTTTTTGGGAAGCATCCTTTTTTTGCTTCCGCACTTGACTTGCTTTCTTGTCGATCGTGAGTGTGATCTCCCAAGCCAACCCGATAGATGCTTGAAGCCCCGGCCGGGCACTCGCACGCCGACGCAGTATAAGGTGCGTGATTTATTTGCTAAAGGCTGTTGTATATTTTTTTTTGCCCGTTTTTGTCATTATTCGGAAGGAAAGGATGTGTTGCCACTCCCCAGAACCCAAAAATTAATTTATAAAATCAGGTATTTATAAACATGTGGGTAGGGCCTTAAATATAACTTAAAAACTAAGCTAAAGGTCTTTCCCCCACAAAAAGTTAAAACCTAGACTTCTATGTTTGTATTTATTACCGCCTAAATTACCAAAAATGCGTCTACCCGTTAAGAGGTAAACGACAAGGGCAGATGACAATTTCTCAGCTGACGAAAAATGTTATAATCTTTTATAATTCAATTTCTGTATAACGTATTTTGTTTAATGTTTAATAAAAAAGAAAAGGCTAACTAATACAATGTGCATGATGTGAAATTCTTATTCTGTTAAAATACAATTCTTCACTTTTCACGTGGACGCTTTTGGCCCACTATTTTCAGTGTTTATGAATGATTAACGATAAACAAGACCCATAAATTCGACTTAAACCCGGGCGGTAGTACCACCAGTCTGTAAAAAGAAATAATTTTGCAATGAAAGTGGCTCAAATATTCGTTGGGCCCCTCTCTAGTCCCTTCGCATACCCAAGTAGGTTGTGATAGTCTTCACCTTTTGAAACATTTTTATCGACAGCATTTCGATACAGGTGACCTTAGTTCTACAATTACATAGTTTTGGGTTCTCCACATACCTGCCGACATTGACGGCAAACTCCGGTGAGACGATGAAGTAATTTGGAATCGTGAACCGCTAAATCCAAAAACGGGGAACGAAAGAACGACTTCACACAAACACACACACTGCAACCGACAGACGAGCACTCGAGGCAAACGCGTAACGATTAAAAATATATAAACACGTAAAACGGAACTCGGCGGGATCAACCGATATCGGCGTCACGCCAAAGAATCTGATGTTGCGGCAGCAAAACCGACGAAACCAAACCCGCCGATACGCAAACAAAACGCGATAATGTTAATTTATTTATTCGTAGAAACGCAAATGCAAAATTTAAAGGGTTCGAATCGACACGTTCGAAACGACGAACATGTCGTGGGATCGAGACGAACGACTGGCTCGCAACTGCTTTAAAAATCGCGGGCCGATCAACGTTCGACGCGAACAATGTAAAATCTTATTTAATTTATTTTTGTCCTTATTTCGGACGGCGGCGCGGCGGTGGACGGGTGCAACGCTCGGTACAAAGCGACGCGAACATACTGAACACGCGTAGCGGTTTTCGCGGTTGTCGGAACAAACGGAGCGGCTTTTTTACGCGGAAATTCGGGAAGGTGCCAAAACTTACTACGTCGATAGTGAATGGACGCCTATGCAACGCGGGATCTGACCAAGTGGGTCAAGTAGACAATGGCGGAACGCCGAAATAAACGGGACGCGGAATCAAAATTATTGTAAAACACAGTAACAAGTCAAAAATTTGACATACAGTGACTCACAGCTTATATGATCCAGTCGCTATAACAAGAACTAACTGGTCTAAATGTCTCTTTATTTATTTGACAGAAAACAACTTATTGAAATTAAGTTAAAGAGCCTTCTAAAAAAGGGTAAATTACTTTTGTCTTAAATATGCCTTACTTAGTTAACAATAAAGAACTAATTATGCAATATTAACGCCACAGCTTAAGTAAAACTTATCAATTTGAAATTTAGTTTGACATTTTAAAACGTTTTCGTTCAGTAAAACGAATATTTTTAAAAATGGGTCGTCGGAATACAATTTCTGAGAGAAATTTAATTATTACTCATCACAGAAATAGATACAGCCAAGGAAACATAGCCAAATGGTAAATAAATGCCCGTCAACTGTTGAGCGTTACTGTAACGAAAATAGGGTCGAGAATAAGATGGATGGAATCTAAGAGAGGTATCGAATTATCCAAAAAAAAAGTGCTCCAAAAACGTGTGTAGAGGTGGAAAGACAGTTTGGAAGAAGGTGTGACCCCGAAACAATTCGACGAATCCTCCGAAAACATAATTTACATGGTCGAACTGCCAGAAATAAGACTTACATTAGTCGAAGAAATAGACGCGTGAGATTGGCATTCGCTAGAGAGCATATCGATAAGGATTTGAATTTCTGGAATTCAATATTTGCCGATGAGACCAAAACAAACTTATTTGGATCCGATGGAAAAATATCAGTATGGAGAAAGCCTAAGGAAGAATTAAAATTGAAAAATTTAAAAGCACCGGTAAAGCACGGTAGAGGTGGAGTGATGTTACGGGGCTGTATGATATCTGCAGGATTAGGTATAATGCATTTGATTGAACTAACCACTATGTGTATTTGGATATATTAAGACAAAAATTAAATATGGTAACAATTATCGGTTCTAACATGAAAATGATCCAAAGCACACGTCATTTCGGGTCCGCAGTCGATTGCTTTATAACTGTCCAAATATTATTAAGACACCAGCCCAGTCAACAGACTTAAATATAATTGCAAATTTGTGGGTGCCATTAAAAAGACAAAGTAAATAGTGCCCCAATATCTAACAAGAATGAATTAAAAGTAAAAATTACTGAAGACTACAGGCCCCACTAAATATTAGCAGTAGTATTTCAAATTATGCTCTATTGGTTTGATTATATTTTGTTTTGCATCATTTAAGCTGTGACGTTAATATTGTATATAATTTAATTAATTCTTTATTGTTAGCTAAGTAAGGCATCTTTAAGATAAAAAGTAATTCACACTTTTTATAAGGCTCTTTACTAACTTGACTTCAATAAGTTGTTTTTTTTTTCAAATAAATAAATAGACATTCAGACCAGTTAGTTATTGTTATCATTTAAGCTGTGAGTCACTGTAGTTTCAAAATTTTTCTCCAATTCAATTTGTCGAATAGCATTTTTATCTCGCCCCGTAGCTGTATCAGAAAATGCCTATAGCATATCTTTTTAAAAAAAATCTTTTGTTCAGTCACGTATGAATCAAAATACAATAAACAGTTAAATTAAAGCATCGTCAAAAAATTGACATAATTTTAGAATTTTTCAAAAAGTCTCGCCGTGGGGTTCCCTAGTTACACGAGAAAATGCCTATTCAAAACATAGACCTTTAAAAAGTATGTCTTGTTCTCTCAATTATATTCAAAAATACTATAGACACTATTCGATAATTGACTGGGTGGGATGTCGACAGGGCTCTAACACTTCTTTACGACATTCTAAACAATATTTTTGTCGTTTGCACGCCCACTAAAACACCGAGACGAAGGCGATTGATTTCCATCATGGTTCACCAAAGAAATATATTTGAGAAGAAGAGAGTTTTATGCAATTTCAAGCAACATAACTCTTCTTATCATTTTGGCAGATAAAACGCACTGCGCCAGTCAATTAAGTTCCAGTCGCGCATGGCCTATACTGATTTTGTTCGTGCTTAAGTTAGCATTTATTTAGAGTAAGAAGGCAGATTCGCGAATCCCAGCCGCGGTGTCCTATGCCATCCCATGGGCCTAGTATGGTTGTCGCAACATTTGCAAAGTACTTTGGTAGCAATTATACCCTATCCCAGCCAGATCCATGTATATCTTCAACCGTGTCCTTTAATTCCGACCTCCTCAACATACCTAACCTTACCATCCAGGATGTCTTATCCGCAAACCGAGCACTCAAAAACAAAATAACTGCCGGTCCTGATGGCATACCAAGTGTCAACGTGAGAGACGGTTTCCACGCACTGTGTGCTCCTTTCTGCCACATCTTTAACCTGGTACTTGAAACGGATGTTTGTCGAGAACCTTGGAAAATTGCGAAAGTTTCACAAAAAAGGTGATCCTTCCGCATTTGAAAATTACCGGCCTATTACGATCTTGTGCAATTTTTAGAAAATATTGGAGATTATATAATATTAATTTATTTTTGCTAAAATTAGAAGTAAACTATCTACCGAAAAGATCATCTATCACCAACTTATATCTGTGACTTCCTGAACAAGTAAGGTCAAGTTACGTCATATACACTGACTTCTACAAAGCGTTTGACCAGACCATCACTTACTGATTAAAAAGGCGTCTCAAAAATTTCGTTTCTGCGATTCGCTGATTTCAGTGTTGATGTCCTATCTGGTGAACCGTCGACAGCTGGTTGAGATTGAAGGGTTTAGATCAGTTATTTTTGTTCCAATTTCTGGTATCCCTCAAGGTTCTACCTAAATTTATAGACGATCTTATATCACTATATCACTGCAATAAAACCAGGACAGTGGTGTATCTTAACATCAGCAAGTGTAATGTGGTTTCTTACCACAGCACAAAAACCCTTATAGCCTTTAATTACAATATGGATGGTACTATCCTGACTAGACCTGCCATTGTAAAGGATCTGGCGATTTTATTTGAACAGACGTTCTCTTTTGCATCTCACATTGTAAAATGGTTTCCGGTGCAATGCATATTTAGGGATTCGTAATAAGAAATTGCAGACATTTTTGTAGCTCAGCTATTGTTAAAGTGTTATTTAACTGATACGTTACGTCTAAGCTTCACTAAGACTCGGTGGTGTGGTCACCAATATATAACTGAGAGGCTCAGTCCATTGAGAGCGTGCAGAGAAGGTAGTTACTGAAGTATCTCATTTTCAGGGAGAAAGATTCATATCCCAAGAGGGGAGTTGATCACGATATTTTGCTGGGAAGGTTCGCTGTAGTGCCTATGAGTTTTCGCAGAGACCTGCAATTCGTTTCATTTCTCTACAAGTTAGTTCATTATTGACTCGAATGTCCGTTTCTTCCGAAACAATTACGTTTTCATATGAGGTGCATATTAGTAGATTTAAGATTAATATTTACGTCCCCCGTGTATATATATTGTATAATTCATATTTAACATTTCCTGTATTTGGGTCATGTTACCTGTTGGAAATAAAGTGCTATTATTATAATTGACAAATCAATTAGAATTAATGAAAAAAGCATCAAAAACGGACACAAAGATGCAACCATAAATCACTATAAATAAGATATAATATAATAAGCTATAAATCATTGTTTACAAATCCATGCAAGAAGAATAATGTCAAAGAGTTCAATCAGGTTACGCTTAATGATATTTGTTTTTATTTTTAGTTCAAGATGAAAAAGCTCTTTTATATTTATGACATGTAAACGTAAAGCGATTGCAACGAAGCAAAAAGTCGCTATAAATGTTATTCTCAGTACCATATCTGGCGGCTTAAAATACGATAAAAAATGAATTTTGTTGTTAATATATGTTTTTTTGCGAAAAATAGTGTTTTCGTAACAAAAAATTACCACCAATAAAATCATCTTTATCATTGTTACAGAAAAACATACTGATTGCAATCAAGTTGAGAAATCATCCGATGAGTGTGGGGATGTACATGTTTTATAGCCTTAAGTTTACATGCTTAAACATAAAACTTAAACAAGGTTCAGCCCAGTTAATTTTAGTTTGATAATCTATTATCTAATCTATTCTAATTTAGTTTTGATAACATATAGTTTTTAAATAAATAACAATAGTATACTTATTTTATTATATCTTATATTGTGACGAGCTACCCGAATGGGCTGAGCCTGACCCGTCTCCATTCCAAGAACTCTCGAAAGTTCCACCCTTATCGCGAGCAGGCGCTGCGATTTATAAACGCGGAGTGCCGCGCTCGCTTGTGAGTTAGTTGAAACGAGAATCCGGAGCGCGCAAACAAATAATAGTCGTACGTATAATTAATGACTATGTTATTTTTCGACAAATTGTTTATTAAGTTTTACTTGACTTGTTTAATTTCACCATGGCGTTCGAAGAAACCAGAGCAATTTTTGTCAATCCAAAATACGCAACAATATCTACAAGATCAGACAAATCATCAATAAAAGGCCTAACACCCGGTATAAGCAATACTTTTTACCTTTTCTCGCAAAAATGAGTAAACGAAAACTAAGGTGTTATTTTTGGGAAAAAACGCTAGCTCATTCAAGAATTTTAAGGTTGTCGTAAATAAAGAGAACATTAAAATTACCGATTCTTGAAAGAATTTGGGTGTGTTTTTTAATAGCAATCTTCATTTCGAATCGCATGTTTCTTACTTACTTCAGGGAAGTTATGGGAAACTAAGAAATATATATTTTTAAAGATATTTAAAGATATTTAGATATTCAGATATCAAACTAAGGTTATGCGACTCTCTTAATCTTTCCTTCTTATCTTACTGTATACTGGCCTCCTCTCTTCAGCAAACATCACGTAAGACTACCGAAGCTGCAAAACAGTTGTCTAAGGTTTTGTAATAATATCAGGAAATTTGATCACATCCGGATGGTTTAAATTCGACCAAAGAATTTTTCTCCACTTATGTACTTCAATCTTTAAAATTGCGCAGTGCAAACAGCCAAACCAACTTTTTGAAAAACTTGTCAAGAGATCTGATATTCATCAGCCTCCAATCGCTCTACCGCAGTACCGTACTGCCCTCTATCTGTTTTCTTTCAACTATAACATCACTAAATGTTTCAACTCCATTCCAGATGATATCAAGTGCTACTCGACCGCTTGCGATTTTAGAAAATGTCTTAAAACTAATCTACTGTCCAATTAATACTATTTTATTTTCAATTTAATTTTGCTTATTTACGAAGTTCCTTGCAGCGCCTCCGTTCCATTGAAGTGGCTGACTATAAAAATATGTTTGAGTTTTTTTTTTGTTAAAACGTGTATAAATGTATTTTTATAACCTCTCTTTCGCAGTGATACAATCTCGTTAATGTAGATTAATTTATAAAATCTCTTCATTCAGGTTGGTTAGGTGAGTAGCTTCGCTCCCTCATATCTTATACGGTTTTATTTTTTATTGTCTCTCCATCCTTTCGCTCACTTTACTATATTAACGTAGTTAATGGTTTCTTTCAAAATTTCTTGCGTTCGAATATCGATGCGATTCGCGGGTTTAAATTTGGTGCCGAAAAGGCCATAGCCAATTAACGATAGATGATCTTGCTGGACACTACCATGAGGTTTTAAGACCGAATGAAGCAAATAACATACCAAAAACAAAATTACCTAAGCAGCTTCTTGGAATACATTATATTAGATAATAATGAAATTAAAAAAAAATCTACTTATGCTCAGCTGATGGAAATTCTGCTGATGTCCAAGAAGACCATTTACAATTGGTCGTGCTTTTAATACGCCACCAAATACAAAACACCATCAAATATAACACACAGACTTCGGCGTCTGCGCCGGTGACATTTACAAAGACTCGAGTTTTCCGATCTGGGTCTACTACCTGAAAATATTGGTAATGCGTTAACCAAACAAAACGATTTAATACAGCGGAAAGCACAGAGAACATCCCACGTTGGGTTTTTGCCTCGGTTAAAATTCTTTCCCCGAATAATGGTGAGCACAATGGCGCGACGCGCGACCAGAGGACCTTGTACGAGCCACGGGCGCCGCTTTTACAGTTCGCACCAAGGTCATCCGGGTGCCTTCCGTGCCAAACTCGGCTACGGCGTGAAGAAAGGATTTTAATAAATATACCAAGGAAGGCGCTGCTGCCCGATGCCCATCGTGTCGTTCACCCCGGCAACGGTTTACTACACTTGGTTCCGTTTTTCGGTTTATCGCAGGTATACACACACAATCCATGCGGGCTTTTAGATGCGTCACTGCATGATTTCTGCATTGTTCCGGTCCCCTGTGGGAGAACCCGTACCTAAATGGTGGAAATGCGGTGTAGTCGACGACCAATAAATCATATATATCCAACATTATCACCAACTCTGAAAAAACGACGACCACCAACCCTCGCTCCTGTTGAACATTTTTGACAGATTTGAACTGACGTGACTTTTACTTAATGAAAATCCATTTATCAAAATAAATAAGAACTAAAAGTTCAGATTTTCACGAAATTATATATTATGACATGACAATTGTTTCGACAACACCGTGTCTTTATCAATAATCATATATATATATCATAATATATAATTTCGTGAAAATCTGAAGTTTTAGTTCTTATTTATTTTGATTTTTGACAGATCCGAATAGCAACTACAACCTTTCAGATATACTGCCTATCCAAAAAGCTCAGAAAATAAAATTTATTGCAATACAGTCCATAAGTTCAAGAAAACTTACTTTCATATTCTTTCTTTCCATTTTAATTAGAATCATCAATCATCACAATACAACTAGGGGAAAGGGGTTTACCAACTTGTATGAATGGATGAAACATCTTGAATAAAACCACTTCTTTCATGCGTCTCTCAAAATGTCAAAAAGAAAACATAGCGAACATTAATCAGCACAAAAATACGAACAATCAATAAGAAAGTAATCATTTTCAGCACTTGATGGAATCAAAATCGCAAATCAATTTAATGGAAATAGGCCATTGATTATCGATAATCGGTTAGTGTAATAATACTCCAACTTAATTGATTACCTACTAATTGATATTGCCGTTTCAGATCAATAGTCATTTAAATAATATTGATCGCATCGGTCATCCATTTATTGTTGAAAATATTCCAGAACTTTACTGAATCAAAAAATACTAACCGACACGCCTAGTCTTATATTGACCTCGCGAGAAAGATTAGAGCGCTGTTCAACGACTATTAAAACTGTATTAACTAGTAGATTCAGCAATGTAGAACTTGATTTCCTATTCTCTCTCAAGAACATTTGAGACTCTCACTACCATGCTCCTATCTATCCAATTCTTCCTAGCACAACTAACCAAAACTAATTTAATTTTCGCATCGTTTGCTACCAATGTCGATTTAATTTAATTCGTTGTTCATCTGGAAAACCAGTCAAAAGATTCACGAGATCCCCAAACCCCTTTCGTCACGTCTGGTTGTCGTAAAAGTGCCAATGACCAACGCGGCGATGATGATTGGTCAGATTTTTTTCGTTCGCGCCTAATGACCGTGGAAAACCAGAACGGAGGTCGCATTTTTAAAAGCGAATTCCCCTTTATTTACGACCAACACGACCGTAAATCAGTTTTCAAACGAAAAACAAGGCACAAATGACAAACGAGCATCGAGATATTCGCATTTGACCGTATATCGGGCCCACCTGGCTTCTGCCCCTCGTTCGCAATGTAAAAATCTAAATTTGTACCTCGGTTGCTACAAATAACCTTAACGATTTTTGTGGGATATTTTTCACGGAAACACCTTATTGCTTTTCTTTAACAAATCTGCTGTCCATCAAATTTGTTGTATTTCTATTTTAAATGCTGTTTTGGCACATAAACTAGGAAAATTAAATTAAATTACTTAAATTACCTAGGACTTAAACAAATAAGAAGGTATTTACGAATGAAATTTCAATTTTATCTCATGTTTTGGGTTTAATGATTCATTATTTCGACATGAGCGAGTTAAAGAGACTGGAATATCCATTATTATTAATACTATATCTCATTCCTTCGGGAAATTTAGCAATATCAATAGCCAAACTACGTTCACCCAAGTAAAAGCATATTTTGTGTTTTACTTAATATGTAATGGTACAGAAAATTCCTCCGCCGTGAGAAACTATAACTAAAAAAGAAAACGTTTCAATATTCCGAATTTTCTAATCGTTACTTTGGTGTTAAGTAATAATCTACAACATTCGTTACAATTACTTACACCACGATAAAGAGGGTGTTCGAATAATGACACAATACATCAATACGCATAATTATAACTTATTATAAGGATGAGGTAAGTACATTTTGTTAATATAATAATCACCGACTTGTTCCAATTAATCTAAGTGACAGTAAAGAGAAGAGGTAAATTTTTGGATAAACAACTCAAACTCTTATTACACATTAACAGAAAGAAATGAAAACTACCTACCATCTGCCATTCAATTCATCGTTTTTACAAGTGAGAGTGTAAGTGTAAAGTAATAAAACAAACTTTTACGATAATAACAAACATTATAAGCATAATTAACGCAAAAATTCGTTTCCCTTTTAGTGTTTAAAATAAAGATTTAAAGAAAAAACAGTGACTAACGCTTCCAAGTTTGTTGAAAGTTGATAGTATATTATTATGCAGTTTGATCAAATTCATTTTAGTCATGAGATTGGGCACGAGAGGAACGAATGTTGAATAAACGAGTGTCCGAAGAAGATTATCAACGTCTTGAAGGATTTTTGCAAAACTGTACGATAATATGCTCTGAGTGAAATAATCAATTCAAGTGACTAAAGTATCCGAAATGTGTAACTCCACACCTTTGGCAACGAAGTTGACGTCTTAAAGTGACACTTTTCGCACTCGTGATTCGTTCAAAAATAGGTATTTTTGAGTAGAGAGTGAAAAAAGATTTTGAAGTAGGTGAAACTATTTTTATTATTTGTATGAAAAACACCTAATGACTTTAGCAATTGACATTTATAAACTGCCTGGTCAATACAAACAAACACTCGTCATCCATATGCCTCTGCACTTTTGAATGTTACTATTTTCAATTCATGCAGTCGAATTTTTTAACTGTGATAATAATAATAATCTATTTCTCATGAGTGCGTATAAGTTAAACTCAAACTAATTCTAATTCTTGGTAATAACTGATTTAGATGTACATTTCTAAATGTATATTTTAATAACAATAACGTATTTGACAAATAGTTTTCAAGGTAACAATTCTGTATACTTCATTTTGCTTTCTATTCTAAAGGCGCTGAAGATGGCTTTCCGGGCACCCCACACACGCCAGTTTCCCGCCCTCTGAACATAAATTATTTAAATGCTACAGTAAACATAAAAGTTCTTTACTGTATATAGGCGTCAGTATCTGTCTGCCTCAAGTCTAGGTCTAAATGTTGCCGTCTGACTTTTACACAAAGGCGGCGTTAAAATATAAAAACGGTCGTAAAAATTTTCGTCATTCCTTTGTCTGTTTATTTTATCCCAGAACATTTCTTTCCACCGACTTATTGATTCGAGTCCTGTACCTATTATGTTAAATAGTTTGGTTGATCAGCAGCGCAACGGAAACTGATTTCCTTTGAAAGCGGAACGACAACAGTTTGAAGAAGAGTGAGAAGGTTGGAGTAGTAGCTTGGAGTGGGGAAATTAAAATTGTCACTTTTACTTGGTGAGACAAAAAAGCAGAAATATATATATATATATATATATATATATATATATATATATATCCCACTATCTTCCAAGCGTCCGTCCCCAAGGGGCTCGGATACGTGGGAAAAGAAACTCACGTGGTAAAGTGACGCTTTCCGCACTCTAGATCGGTGTATAATATGATATTTTACAGAAGGGAGTAGAAAAAATGATATTTTTGTTTCAAAATTTTCATCTGAAATTGTAATAACTTGAGGCAACTGTTATCAATTCCAGACAGTAAAATTCTGTATCTGGTTTTTAGAAGTGGCTTGACTCTAAAATAATATATGCTATTTTATCCTTAGATTTTCTGCGAACCGATTTCTTAAATGTATATTAAGTAGAGATGGTAAATCTATAATATTTAAGAAATACTTTTAAGAATATAGAATACTTATATTAACAATACGTTACTTTACATGTACATGTGCACATACATAAAAATGTGATTTGAATTTACCATAAACTTTCCATTAGTTGTATAGCGCAAGTTCATAAACATAGACGATATTTTTTCTTTAATTTTTTTCTCTATATATTTATTGTTTTTTATTCCACATCAATCATTTCCCAAAAGGATAAACTTTAGCACTAGGGAAATGATTGTTTTTATTGTTTGAAATTAAACAAAACTTTTCAAGTTTTCAATTTACTAATATTCGGTTAAGAATATGGAAAATGTACCTGATGATACTCGTCTCATGCACATGAGACCCGTATCATTAAGAAATATATTTTCCAGCGTTAATCAATTGATATGTAAACTGTAGACGAAGGCAAAAGACCTGAATTCACTAAAATGGTTCACTGATACGTCAAACAATTAAATGAGTTAAATAAATTGTTTGGAAAAGTACATCAAAATATTTTTAGTCGCCAATGGCGTCCGTGCAGGACCTGACGATTTTTTTCAAATTTATAGGGCTAACCGGTTTCTACAATAAATGAAGAGAGGATTGTGAAGTAGCCCGGTTTGCATGTTTTGGCAACTTCGCCTTCTAAAAGTACACACCTGAAACCGCTTTAATTAGAACAGTAGTGCTCGACCCAAATGTCAACGTAATGTTAATTGCGTAATAAACAATCCGCATGTCGGCGAAAGTGTGCGAAAACTCAAAATTACGCAACAGTTCCTTATTGTGATTAAAGGATAAGCAGAGGTGCTCCAAGAATATATCCGGGACCTCGTTACTTTCATTGACGTATAATTTCCGTAAGTATACAGGGTGGTCACCTTTTCAATTGGAATTCATAAAAAGCAAATTACTTGATTTTAATATTGCACTCCTGCCACATTTATTTGGAATTGTACTCTCCTAGTTATAAGAAGGATTCAAAATAAGTTGCTTCTATTATTTCTACTACGAAAATAAATAAAACACCGTAAATTTTTGTGCATTTTTAAGTTCTTTATAAAAAAAAACTAAGCTAATCTTATAATTAATATTTCGAGCCTATTTACGTAATATGTAAAGAAAAATAATGTAAGCATGCAATACAAACACATAAAATCATATTACGGCTACTGTATGTCCGTTTTTAGAAAATTCTGATTTCCATAGTATTTAGAAATCTTCTGGATTCCTCCTGCGTGGGTTGTTTATAAATCAAACTTGCTGACGCATCACCATTCACCTGAAGCTACTGGTAGTAGCAGATGAAAATTGTAACTCTCTGCGAACAAAACGAACGAAGAAACTCATCTGCAATTTTGGTATAACATTTTTTGTATAAGTCCCCCTCAGATAATTTAAGTTTGGTGGTAGGTTCAGAGCATTATGCTTAACTTGAACCTTTATCCCATTTAATTGATTATCTCTAAAAGTGGCCATCCTGTATAATTGCTTTACAGAGCCGGTCATTGTTTTAGCGAGAGAATGATTTACGGTTTAATATTAATTCCTCGACTTAGACATGGCTGATGATGAATTGTTTGAAAGAAAATTACAGTAATATAGAATAGCTTTAGGGACCCGTCGTCAATAATTCGTAGATAGTTGTTTGTTAAACTTAAATAACGATGGTTGCACAAAAATTTTCATATACCTTGTATATACATATAACTCTAAACAATGAAAATTGCAGGATACCTTAAATTTTTTCTACTTTCCTCTGTAAAATACCTAATTATACACCAATCTAGCGTGTGGAAAATGTCATTTCAACGTCATTTTTATTTTTTATGGATCAGAGCAACATCGGACTCTTCCGAGATATTACCGCAAGGATTTAGGAGCAATCTGATGTTTTCGGAGATTTTACCGCGCGGCTTGAATTTTGTCAATCCTGGCGGTCATGTCAGTGAATATATTCGTACAGTAAACTTTTTAAGTCACTCGTTTATTAAACACTCGCTTCGCTCGAACCAAATAAACTCGGTAACTCAAATGCCGTTTACCTCACTTGTTGTATACTATACTATTCCCGCACTTGTTGAATAATATACTATTACCACACTTGTTCCATAACACGCTATTGGATACGATTTTTTTGAAAATTAGAAAAAAAAACGTTTTTTGTACTCCCTTCTGTAATAGTATATTCTGATGGTCATGTCAGTGAACGTATTCGTGTTGTTTTGCACAAATGTAACCGAAAGCTAAGGGTCGTAAAAAAGTACAGTATGCAACACGTGCGGTAGACCTCATTTGACTCACGAGTTTATTTGACATGAGCGGAGCGAGTTTTTAACAAACGAGTGAGTTAAAAGGTTTACCGCATGTGTTGCATACTATACTTTTTCTACGACCGTTACTTTTTGGTTACATTTTTGCAAAACAACACGAATACGTTCAATGACATAACCGTCAGAATTCACAAACGTCAAAATTCAACGCGTGGGAAATATCTCCGAAAACATCCGATTGCTCTTACATCCGTGCGCTAAAATCCCGGAAATATCCGAAGTGGCTCACGAGTTTATTTGACACGAGCGGAGCTAGTGTTTAATAAACGAGTGAGTCAAAAAGTTTACCGAACGTGTTGCATACTATACTTTTTCTACGACCGTTAGTTTTCGGGTACATTTTTGCAAAATACGAATACGTTCACTGACCAGACTGTCAGAATTGACAAACGTCAAAATTCAAGTCGTGGGAAATATCTCCGAAACATTCCGATTGCTCCCAAACCCGTGCGGTAAAATCCCGGAAATGTCCGAAGTGGCTCGGATTCGTGGGAAACGAAACTGACGTGGTAAAGTGACGTTTCCCGCACGCTAGATTGGTGGGTAATTAGGTATTTTACAGAGGGAGTAAAAAAAATACCTAATTATACACCGATGTAGCGTGCGGGAAGCGTCATTTCCGGGATATTACCGCGCGGCTTGAATTTTGATGGTTCTGTCAGTGAATGTATTCGTGTTGTTTTGCAAAAATGTACCCAAAAACTAACTGTCGTAGAAAAAGTATAGTATACAACACATTTGGCAAACTTTTTAAGCCACTCGTTTATTAAACACTCGCCCGTTCGTGTGAAATAAACTCGTGACTCAAATGCCGTTTACCGCACTTGTTGCATAATATACCATTACCCCTGATACTGCACACACAATTACGTGTTTTTGCAGTCTATGAAAAAAAGTTAACCAAATTAAAATAAAGATACTACATATCAAAATAATGCCAAAAATTGCCAATCATTGTCTGCTATGCCCTATCGTGAATAAAACGCCCTCAATATGCAGATCAAGGATGTATGTAACCTTTTCTGCGCCAATCTAGCGCGTTGACAGAAAATTATTGACCTTATGTTCCTAAAAAACTGCGACGTTCACAAAATTGGTATTGCGCTGGGACCAGACCGAGTGTGGAACACTCCTTGAAGTTTGGCCACGATGGGTGGTGGTCTCAAAATATATAGGACTTTTAGAATAACTTAACTCCATTTCGATTATTGTAAAATCAAACACGAGGTTCCTATTTTAAATTACATGTTGGTACTTACTAATTTGCGTGCTAATTGAAAGTTTCCTTTCCCCAACTTTAAGCAGTCGTAAAATTTGGCAAAAAAAATTGAAGTTTTTTACTTTAAAATGGTATTTATGCGCACGACACTGTTGTGTTGCTAGTTTAAGATTTTGATAACCAATAATCTAGTGCTGTGAGATATGTAAGCTTTCCACCCTTCTAGTTATGCAATTGGTAGATTAGTTAGTTTTAAGCGTGTTAAATATCAGCTTGTCGATAGAAATACCTTACTAATTAACCTCAATCTGTATCAGTTCCTAAAAGATCCGAAGAAAAAACGGCAAAGTTAAGTAAATTTTTGGCTATGTGTTTTCGATCTTTTCACGGTTAATTATGTCCACAATGACGCCTCTTTAAACTTACCACTTCCAGAAAGTCGGATGCAAACCCGCGCACCGACAACTTTTTGCTTGCCAAACGCAGCCTGCTTGATACGCAAACCGCGATTCGGAAACAATCGCGACTGACGGTGCGAGAGCAAAAATGCGACAATAACAATAATTGCAGCGGGCGGCTCGGCGCTTTCACCTTCTTTTGTTTTATGTCATTTTTCGAACGTCGACTTAATAATAATCGGGGGCGCCGGAACAAAAAAGCAAGCTAATTCGAACGGAACGACCGCGTGCCATGTTGCCGTTTCTATGTCAATTTGCGCTTTACGCAGGGTTTGGTTTCGGTATACGCTTGTTATTCGGTGACGGTTTTGGCGGCGTTACGCGATCTGTTAAGTCACTAACATTCAGTACTAGATTTAAGTTTCTGGAGTATAATTAAATATTAATATTAAATTTAAACAAACTACAAAAAATATATTTCTGGTGTTTAGTAAAGTCGGCTAATAATAATAATACACATTGAACGAATGAAAACGAACGAAAATAAAAATTTTATGAGGTAGTATTCCACTTAAGTCAAAACTATAACTACTTGTGAAAACACAGTACGCGGATTAAATAGAACGTTGCACATTCGCCACTAAACGGAAGACGTAATGCACCAAAAGTTGGAAAGAAATATTACAAAAATAAATATATAAAAAGGATATTGCCTATGCCAGCAGCGACAAGCTGAACCTGTACCGGTATGTAGTGACACAAAGTTGAGGATGGCTACAAGGCGTTATGTATTTTAGTGATTTGATGATAAGATCTTCCAAATTGTTCAGAATCATGTAAACGAAGTATTAAAATTCTCCTCGATCCTATATTTTAATGTATGGACATTTTTTGGAAAAAAATTGTTGGCGGGATTTTTAGTCGTTAGAACCTGGTGATGATTTAAAGCACAATCACGAGGTTGTCCTTAATATTCGACCAATGAGCAGATATCCAAGCTTATGACTCACGAGCCGCCAGCTTCTAGTACCCAATGTGAATCTAACGCATCAGTTTGCTATTCTTTGCACCTTCTGAGCTGTGGCCTAGGTCGGGCATGAAATTATATCACAAAGCATTTGAAGGAGTTTTAAACAAAGAACATCTCTTAAATTATACAGCGATTGAAGTCTAACTATACCTGCTTTTATTCAATTTTAAATGCATGCATGCATGCAATGAACCTCATTTTGAAATAATATATTTGCCCTTAAAACTAAGACCTGAAGAACATTTGGTTTGTCTAACAAATTCAAAATAAAATATTAAGATCTTCATTCATCGACGGAATGTGAAACGCATTCAAAAAAGCGACTTTACAAACTTTTTCCGATAACTCCGATAACTACTCCCAGTATAACACCTCCGCAAACTGTTAAGTTCAAAAAGGCGAAACTTTTCTTTGATATAACCTACCCTGTAGCTATGTATTTTTCAAACAATGATTTTTCCGCAATTACTCACGCACCGCAGGCAGGTGCTTGCCAAATTATAGTCTTACAGATCAAACTATCCATCACATTGGCATTGCCATGCTAACGAACAATTGGCACATACGGCAACGTTATCGAGGCTAAAAAAAGGGAGCAGAGGCCCTTCGGGTAGGTACCTGAAGGCCACTACTCGACACGAATCCGGACAACGCTTACCTACACACGTACACAGAATAAAAACCGCTCCGTTGTTATTATCATGAAAGCGGCCAACGACACAAAAGTATGGAGTGGGTGGACCGTTTAAAGTTCGAGTTGCTTATTATCATTCCGGATCGTTGCAGCCACGATTTTCCGTAATTCTTTTCGTCACGTCAGGATTTATGGCGAAGAGGGTTGAAACCCCATTGATGCGCGGGGTTAATGGCCTTTGGCGAGTTGTTTTTGCGATAACATCGATAATTTCTACAAATAAACTTTGGAAATTTCTTTATTTTTAAACTGCATTGTCGAAATTATCTATTCAATAAGAAAACCTTGGTCACACCGCTGTCAAAGACACATATACAAGGGCGGTGCAATACAATTGAGGTCATTGAATATTAACTAAAAACAAATAAATATTCTATCCATATATTTTAAGCATATAGTTATCATCCTAAGCATTTACTTAGGTTCTGCAAAAATTAATTATTATTTCTGAAACTGTTCAAAAAACATAAATGAAATTTAGACCATTCAATCGGCCATAACCTCAAATAACTCAAACCTCAAACTAACCACCTTAAATAAGTGTACGTTGTTAGTAATGAAAATCGTTTAAAAAATATCATTTCTACCTCAAAAATTAAAAATATCCCCAAAGTGTGGAGACAAAATATGCGGCCGGGGGGGGAGGCTAGCTTTTATGAAGCAATCTAAATTTAATTTAGGGGATTTTAGGATTTTTTGGGGCCTCTGTTCCACATATCTTCTGAAACACGCACTAGCGTCATAATATTTTATTTACACTACAACTTAACGGAAAAGTTTTTAAAACATCCTGTATGGTTGATTGTTGCTCTAGCATTAATTCCCGACAACAAAATAAATAATAAATGTCTATAGCAGATGTGACAAATTCGATCCCAATTATATCGAATTGTATCGATTCTCCAAATATCCTCTTGACTCTTCCTGTTATGTTAGATGCTCAAACCCAGATATTCGGAGAGAAAAACACAAACTTTTTATAATTTCTCAACCCCAAAACCGAGAAAGTTAACTTCAAGTTAAACACAAAGAAATGAAAATATGTTCATGTTATGTTGAATTTGTGTAAAGATATCCATCAGAACCATCGAAGATTGATTTATAATTTGATGATTCGCACTAATGTCGATAATAATAAACTAAAGGATTTTGAAACCTTTTTTTTCTTTCGAGCAGGTGCAGATTAATTGATTCAGTTTCCAACTTTCTGAATTCGTTTTCTCCATGTGTGGTGATCTAGCAGCGATCAAACCGGCACACGTGGACAGCAATCGGAAAAATTACTTTTCTCGGCGGTAACGGAAATCGGCCGATTCGTTATGTCCCGTTTCAAGGTTAATTAAATGTCAATAGCCGTAATAGTTTGTATAATATGCTAATAGGCATTAGGCATAGCGGCAAGTGAACGGTGAAGTCACATTTTTCTATTAGTTTCACATTTATCACGCCTCCTTTCCTGCTAAGATACGAACTTTGCAAAGTAGCCGACACGAATAACATAACAAACAAATAGGTACTTTATAGATACACGCAAATTACACCCACAACCAACAATAATTTTCCAATCGAATTAACTGGTTGCTCATATCGTTAATTGTGTATGTAGAGGGTGTCACATTTTCGAAGTGTCCTTATATTGAAAATGGAAATATTTGCGATTTTAAACATTTGCCGTATCTTTCTTAATAAGAAAGATGCTTTTATTTTAAAAACACTTTTTAATAGCAACTTTAATCAATAGAAATAATGGCGCATTTAAAATTTGCTTTGCTTTGAAAACTATGTTTCTTTCCAGGACCGTCATGAGAGTGAGAATCTTAATATTTTTTGCATAATAAATATCCGTTTAACAGTCACTTCAAATTTTAATTTCGCTATGTTTTAACTCCCCAAACAAAGATGATTTCTTAGTAACTGATGTTTCTGCATTATTTTATGTTTTCTGATGTCCTTATGATGTAAAATGATGTAATCATTTTGTTAATACTTTTTCACTGCAATCTTTGAACAGAACATAAAATGACGCATCGCAAATTTTAAATTTTAATTCCAACATTTGTTTTTTCACGACAATCCACAACTTAATACTTTTATTGCATGATTTATTTATTATATATTGCACTTCTTAATGATGCAATTTAAATTTACTTTTTACTTTGCTTTACTTGGTTCTAACGCCCAAAATATTATCCCTTATCGTAGATAAAAAAGATCGCTCAAGGCGTCGGGCGAACAATCAAAGAACTCTCTCCTAAAGTAAAATAGCCGACTTTAATGGGAAATCGATGAATAAACACCATTATAGCCTTATCATCGGCATACACACTCGGTTATTTATCAACCACTTTATCACGTCCCATTGAAATTTGAAGCCTGTTGACTCTCCGGCATGCTTTCCTAAGTGCCTTTAGTAATTTCAAAAACTCGCCTCCCGTTAAAGTCACTAGAATTTACAATCTAAAAAAAATGATATTTTAAATGTGGATAATTTATGGTAAAACTACTACTACCACTACTTTTTGTAACTAAACCCCAATATTTTTTTTCCACGAGTAGGCAATTTTTTTTTCACAAATATCTAATAATATTAAACCAATAAATCAAAAAAATACTTTGAACTTATCTTAAGTCAAGTCAGTTTAAAGAAAGCAAGATTGGTTTCAATTTCAAAATCTTAAGGCAGAGTAGGACTTAGCAGGAGATAATTTATTTACTGAAGAGAAGGATTTTAAAAAATTAGGATGTTCTTATAATTTGACACAAACTTTATTTCAACAGATACCAAAAAAAGTTTCAAAGTAAGGTTAATTTTTTTTATTTGCGAATTTTTAGTTGACCCAGCAGAAAGGCAAAAATCCATCAGAAAATTTGAAAAAATTATATATCTTCAAATAGACATTATTGCTAACTAGGTACGAGATTCATATATTTTTAAAAGAAGAATTGGAGAAGTATATCAAAAATTTTAATATCTAATTGGTGTTGTTTTATTTAAAATTTCCACAAATATATTCCAGTATTCATCCATAAATTAATAGAGTAATGGAGAAACTCGCACCAATATTTTAATTTAGTAAGATTGGTGAGATACAAACCTGGTAAAATAGCTTGAATGTCGCATAACAAAAAGTTCTCGTATAAATTTTAAATGAGACACGACGTTGTTTTATTTCCTTGGGCAACATTCATTCTACACAAAAAAAAACATCTGGGATTGTCGAACTATTTCATCTAACAATAGGAAAACAAAACCAAGTATAATTTCTTATCAAGCCTAATGTTCGGTAGCAAAGCATAACAACCCGAGGTAGCCTTGCACCTATCTTGCAATACCGTACCTGGTCAATGGAGTCAAGTGACATTGAAAACCATGGAAGAAAGACGACTCAACATTAGCTTCTGAACCGACTTCTCTAGTAAGCGTTGCTGTATGGGCCAGCCTGCCATGGAAAATCTACAGTGTTCTCACCAATTAAATTAAATTAAATAGAGTATTATAAATCGTCCCCCATATGCAAAGCGCGCATTGTCCAGATAGAACGCGACATTTTCCATCCAGTTGACAATAATTCGAATAAGTATACAGGAATTGACGTTAGTGAGGTGGTTCGCAGTCGGTCGTCATATTCTGAATACGGTCGCAAATTACAGATTCAACGCGTAACGGTTTCTCTCCATATTATGTTCTTCGGTTTTTTGTACTAGAAATTTAATGATACACACGGAATAGGCGAGGTTCCTTTTCGTTGTATACGTACAGTCGTATAAACGAATAGATAATCGTTTTGGACCGACCTGCAAAATACGAAATGTTATCGACCAGCAACTTCGGATAATAAAACATTCTTGATTAGTTCCGCTTTTATACTTGTGCAATCCGGTAAAGTGTATAACTAAATCCGATCAGAAAAATACTTCTTCCTACCTCTAAAGCGCCACCTTAACACGATAGCTTTGCTTAGGTATTTGCATTTTACTCATGGGTCTGGGAACGATGGGATGTTTTTGGTAGATTTTAGCGATGGTATTATGACTTTGTTAGTTCCGATGGTCATTCAGTAAGATAAATTTCTTCAGTAACTGCTTTTATTGGACACCCAGTCCGTCCGGGTTAAATGAAACTAAAATTACGTCTATCAAACTTGCTAGATAACATACCATTATGTATTTTTTATTGCAATGATATAAACTAAACAATATACTTGTATGGTAAATAATTCGCAATTGCAAGACTCAACCTCGGCAGATGGACCAAGAAAATCCTGTAGTGGAGACCAAGAGCGCACCAAGTAAGACGAGGTCATTTTTTCAAAGAAACTTCCACAGGCTACTGTAATACTTTTTACAAAACTTCTGGATTCCTCCTAAGTCGGATTTTGTTGTCAACATGATGATTGGCGAAACGTTATCAAGTTCGACTCAGCAAAAACCGGTGCAGGAGGAATCCAGAAATATTGTAAAAAGGAAGACGACGTCGGCCGTCAATTAGATGTTAGAAAATATGATAAAACACGAAGTGCTAATTCGCAAAAAAGTAGCTTTAATATAAAAAATCGTTTGTGATAAACGCGGAAACACTTCGACACGGAAAGTATTTTGAATCGGTGAGCAGAATCAATAACCTACATGACCAAATTTTCAGTATCGCGTCTTACTGAAAAGTCCATCTTTCATCGAGCGTGAGACATTCTGTAATAAGCAATAACTTGGCCACTGTATTTGGGCACATTTCTATTTTAATCATTTGGTTACATATTTCTTTGCCATAAGTAATTTTACCAACACCGTTAGGTTTAATGCATTAGTCGAAGTACATTTTATTTTACTGTCTGGCGTTTCCTATGTTCGGGTATAGCGAACAACTTCCGGTTAACAACCACCAACATTGTGTGAGCGGGTCTAGACCTACTTCAACCTATTAATAAACCGACAATCAGTCAACATTCTAATAATAATTATAGACAAGTAACAGAGCCGCAGGCACACCTTATCCTTAATTTCTCTTTTGCGATATAATATGGGCCAACAGCTTCGGTGTGTAAGACGCGCGATATATACCCACGTCACGAGAAAACAATAATACTGATACATATATCATTTGTACCACTATCCGCATGAACATATAAAAATGGAGAACCCATTTAAAATAATTAACCATTGCACGTGACGCAAAAAAAAATCAAAAGATGTAAGAAAGCCAATAATTCTAAATTTGACAATAACAAAGTTAACGCCATTATTTGATAGATACTTTTTCCATCGAGCGCACTAATAAAACTTAATAAATTTATCAATTGCGACTATAGAAATAAATGCACTTCCTCCATTTTTCAAAACCACCGTTTTTTTCTGATTCTGATTGGTGGTTTTTCGTGTCAAAAGTGGGGGTATTACAATTTTTCAGGTTACTGCATTTACATCTTTAAAGATATAACTTTGGCAATAGCTAATAGTGTAATGAGCGATAGCGCTAATGTAATTCCCCTCTTTTCTTTTTTTCTTTCAGAAATAGTATACGGACCCTAATTTACTTCTTTGCCTAGTGCAAAACCTGTGGAAGAATTATTTCTTTTACTCTGATTGAAAAGAAACATAAAATAATGTAAGCTTTGTAAAACTCCACAGATGGATAGAGACAGTTATTTAAATAATAATTTTTAATAGTCCATCTCAAAATATCGAAAAATTGTAGGCTTATTAGGGAACCCATGGAAATAATATGCATTTTAAAATACATTATTATGCGTTTGTGATGTCCAATTTGCATATAACCACCCTCTTCAAGGAATATCCGAATACGATACTTGGTGCAGTCAATTGCAATGGCAAAAAAATCGACCCTATCTTCACATACAAAGCAGTAGCACATAAAGAATTTCTTAATCTAACATTAAATTACTAGACTCGATGAGATTTCCATTTAAAATAAACACAAGAAAAACAGACCATCATATTTTTGCAATACGTCAATAAAAAAATAGAGCAGAGAGTCAAACCAAAGGCAAAAATTGCTGAAACTCTTACCGCAACTACCACTAAAAGAAATTAAACCGTACTCAGTTATACCCATTTCAAAATTTTCTAATCGAAGCGTAACATACAATTATATGTTTCGAAACATCCAATTAACGTTACCTAATGACGTGCTTCAAACCTAATGGAACAAATACTTACAAAACGAAAACGGTTTTCATTGAGAAGCGTGCGAATTGGTACAGACGCATAACGAACGAGCTACTGCGTTACCCATTTACGTATTATCTATCGTGTTTTACTTTCTTCCGTAATCACTTTAAACTAGTTGTGGCTAGAAAAGTTCGGTTATAAGGTCGACTTTTGAAACAAAAATTATTTGGAGCTTGACGACTTACTACGCAACTTTGAGATTTTCTTAAAAATTGTTATAAATAAGAATACAAGCAGCATAAAATTTATGCTGGTTAATAACGCAATTATTACAAAATTAAAGAAAACAGAATAAGATAAGTCTAATTAGCGTAAAGATAAACTTATTGAATGTCGCTGTTAAAAAAATATACTATTGGTTCTCGTTTTACATTGGTTGTTGGACAAGTGCGCATGTCTCCGCCCCTACTCTTTTAACTTGCCAGTACTTATCTACATAGATTTAGCGCCGATTTTATTCTTTCTTACCCACATTTCCGACCGGGACCGTTCCGGACAACGTACCTGAAACAAAGCAACCGTGTAAATAACAAGGCTTACAAAATTATTTTTAAATTAAATAAAAATGTATTTCTATACCATCTTCAGTTGGTTGCCAAAATTTACAGCCACTCTAGAGGTTTCTGGCCGAATGTAATTGATAAATTAGATCTACACCAGCAAGCTGATTTTGTTACTTGCACTATTTTCGTAGCTTGCCACTTTCTTGGTTTTTGAGTAGAAAATAATATAAATTTTTCAAACGTGGCTATACAACACGTGTATAAGCGGGTATACCATGACCAGAAATATTGTGTTATTACAACCGACCCCGTGCCTAACTTTTCCTACTGTTTATTACACCAACACCGCAGCCCCCCTTATAGAACACCCTGCCGAGCAGACCCTTACGCGTAACCATTCCAGGACCGTCTTAGGAATTTCACATTCAAATACCTCCGTAATATACACGTAACACATTTAGATTAAACTTATTCGAAAACACCCCGCAGCATCAATGCTTAATCAAATGCAAAACGATCTATTTAGGTTTCAAATAAAAATTTCTACAAATATTCGTTACGGTCCATCTCAAAAGACCTACTTAATGCAAAATAAACATCTGTTGGGATAGGTTTTACCGCGGTCCTGCGAAGGTCTGCGGTAAAGGTACTGTAAAATACATAAAACGTCAAGGCAATAAATGCACTTTTTTTTTTGGTCGTACAATAAGAAATAGACGGATGATGCGTGGTATAGCAGAAAAAATATAGTATGTTAAACGTTGATGGACATCTTCAGTCATAAATAAAATAAAAATTTAATAAACATTCGCAGTAGCGTTTAGAGTTATATACAATTTTTTACTACTCAAGGAGAATCTATTTAGGTACATTACAGGCGGAAGAAGAACAAAATTAAAAAAATACCCGTTTGTCAAGGAGACAAATTTTTGAGCAAAAATTGTATCACCTTTACCTCCTCCGGAGCACCCTGGGAGTGAGCTAAACTTGATACAAGATTTGATAGTTGCAAACTGAAATTTTACAGACTTGTTACTTTTTAATAACCTCTTATCTAAGCGTAACTTAAGTTTTATTTGGAACATAACTATTTGACATATTTTTTGCATTTCTGCCAAAATTTGACGTTCCTAGATGGTATTAAAATAAAAAAGAGAGAGAGAGAGATTTGGTAAAGGCCGTAAAGTTGAAAAACATAAATTTACAAATATTCAATATTCGAAAAACGTATTTATTACCAGTTTTTTTAAAAAACAAACGCTAAAATAAAAGTATTAGATGAAAAAGACGCCTATCTAACGAACAAACTTATTTTTGGATTTTACAGGAAATTTCTTTCAATGCTGCAACAGCTTTTCGATAGTCGCCTCTCTGTACAATTTGAAAGTATACAATTTTATATTCTTTGAGGTACAAGTTTAATATTTACACCTAGATTTAATTTATTAAAATAGTTGCTTATGCTTCCATGGTAGGAAAAAAGTGCAACCATTATTGGGCTTCGAAATTTAGGCATGGTAGAGCAAAATTTAGAAAAAATAATAATATTCTCAGAGATATCCGCTTTTTTCCAATATTTTCTAATATATTCCCATATTTCCTAGTATTTCCCAGGTGGATTCCCTCTCGCTTATTCCCTACCACATACAGGTCTATGATATTAGTTCGGTTTGTTTCAAATCCGGGAAACAATGCCAACACATCGCGGATTAATGGGTACCGTCATAAAATAGGTTGAAGTTTTTACAAAAAGCGTAAAATTTGAGGTGTTTAATGGAAAACATTAGGGTGCTTTAAAAATGTGGTTAACCACCCGTTACGGGCTTTGGATAAATAATGAGCTCTTATTACTCTCTGTCTTCGAAAAATAGACCATGAACAACAAACCTAAACTTTTTGGTTCCGCCGTACGGAAACAACCTATTGTTTCAATTTTGTTCGACTGTCCCGTTAATGCAAACATCGCGTATAACGAGTTTCGTAATTGAACTCATTAAAATCAAAGAAGATTGAGCAAACCAAGCGCGCTTCCTACGCGATTAAGCGGAAGCGCCTGTAAAAATGCAGAAACCCGATAGCTGATTTACTTCCTCCAGGTAGTCATGTTACTTGCCAGACGGACGGGACGGACTAATGGACGGACAGGTTAAGAAATTGTAATGCCCGCATAGACGGACGCGTAAAAAAAACAACGACTATCCGCCGCGCCGTCGTGTTATTAAATTTATACAAGGGGTGATTATGTATATACCTAGTGACATTCGAGGAGACATGGCGTACCATAAATCCGAGCGTCAGGCATTAGTAGTTCATTGCTCCCCCTATCGGCATTACGCACAGCGAGTATACAGGGTGGACGGCTCAGAAACGGTAGCGGAAACTAATCTTTTTCGTGTCTGATTCTAATTTCATAATATATAGGGTGTATTACGCAAGAATTACGGTAGATTATCAGAAGACCTCGGTGTTTTAGAAAAACGCCGTTTGGCACAATTGTTATATAAACTTACGTGCGCAGTAATCGGCCCACTGTAAATTTTTGACCGAAGCATTTTTTTTTTCTAGAAACTATTCATCTGCTTTAGTATGAGTTTAAATTTGTCAAGAGTGCTGATCTTTTATATGCACAGCTATGGTTAAACTAACGAAACATGCTAATCACAGTAACAAACTTGTTATAGACTTAAATTAATCGTCTTTGCCACTGAAAATTCTATATTATTCATTTTAAACCATTTGGATAGCGTTTAATTGTGTTGCTTGACGCATACTACACCACAAAAAGCCGCTCAGCTTATCGCTTTAATCGAAAGTGGACTTCGCCAACTGAATATGATACGTGCAGCAGTTCGAAGAGTATGCCAACGGTATGAGGAGAATGCATCCTTTGCTAGGCGCGGTGGAACAGGCAAAAGGCGAATTACAACGGCTAGTGATGACCGCTTTATTGTGTTAACAATAATAAAGAATCGTCATCTTTATGCGATTCAAGTGCAACAACAGCTTCATGAAGTTAGAAGAGTGAGAAGAAGACCGAAGGAAAATAACCTGTCGACGAAAACAACTGCAATTGGTCCAAAACGTATTCCAGCTCATCGACAAGCACACGTACGCTTTGCAAGGGATGATATGAATTGGACATTGGACCAATGAGGGACTGTTCTGTTCTCAGACGTATTCTCAAAGTGTACCGAAGACCAGGAGAGCGATTTGCAGAATGATGCAATAAAGAGCGGAACCCTTGTGGAGGTGATTCCGGCATGATATAGGGTGTAATTTCTATGGACGCACGAATCGACCCTGTTTTCATCCGTAGAGGCAGCCGTGGTCCAGGGGCAAGAGATTTAACAGGTGCTAGGTACATCGAGGATAGTTTATCAGATCACGTGGTACCATATGTTCACTACATTGGAGAAGAATTCATTTTTATTCATGACAATGCTAGGCCGCACACAGCAAGCATCGGGCAAGTAGATTTTTGAGTTACGGAGTGGCCAGCATGCAGTCCCGACCTCAACCCGATCGAACATTCATGGGACGAGCTAAAATGGAGAATTCGAGCTAGACTTCGTAGCCTAGAGCTTATTGTTGCAGTAGAGGAAGAGTGGCTTAACATTCCACAAGAAACAATAGCAAACTTGATTAGATCGATCATCACTAATCGAGCAAGAGGAGGTCATACCCATTATTAAAAAATAAGTGTTGAGTTGCTAATTGTCAATAACCCTATTTGTTTTTAGTAATAATTTTCGCTGGGTTGATTTAAATTTAAAATAATTTCCAGAAACATAATGACATGAACAAGGAACTTATATTAAATTTATTTTTTAATTTATTCTCACGCCATAGGAGTCATTTTGAAAAGATCAATTAGAAAGCGGATTTCAAGGGGATTATGTAACTTTTCGAACTCGCAAATAGCGCATTCCGAATGTCACATTTGCCAATTTTAAAATCATATTCCCATTTTATTTCATTACTTCGAATGAATACTATTAAAATATAAACAAATATATATACGAAAGGGTAATTCTATAGTCGAATCCAGGTCTCGAAAAACTTTTCGCTCTAAGTATTAAAACTAACTTCATCAAATTACAGATTTCAACATTAATTGAATCTTTTTATGCATTAGAAGGGAATGCATCATATTTGCACTTTTGCATTATCTAATTTGCAAAACGTTTGTCTACTCACCAAGCACAATAAACAATCATAATTTCATATACAACTTATGCCGGACTGTAGAAAATCACACGCATTAAATAATAAAATGCAAAAAGGGGATTAATCTTCTTTAAATGCGTATGTGCATGTATTAACTTGGAACATCAATTTGTGATATCTAGCTTCGTCGCACGCTGCATTATACTGAGATATATCAAAAAATGTCAGCTACTAATTTACATAGGCAAGTCTTCCTTGCTCTGTGATAATAAGCGGCCCGGGGACTGTTATTAAGGTTTGGGACGGCGCCTGCCATTGAATAAATGAGCCACGATACAAACTTTGTTGAAGGGGACAAGGATTTTAATGAGCACAGGCGCCGGCATATTTAAGGTTATTTAACTCAACCATGGTTGTTAAAATATCGACGAAGATAACAGAGAGACGGGTTTATATACGGCTTAACCGCACAATAAACGTATTAAATTAAAGTTTTAAAATAAACTAAGATCGTATCAGATTCCGCGTACATGATGAAAAGCAAACCACCTACGTCAATTGGTCCATAATGAGAAATGTCCCAATAATTTAAATACTGTAGATTAGTTCGGATGCCGTTTTCAAAAATATTTTAGGAATTTTTTCCCAAACATAAAAACAATTGGCAAGTTCTATTAAGGGCATCATTAGCACCCTCGGATGCGCCTAAAATATTAAAGATGATTCGAATCTGTAAATGTAGTACAAAGAGGAAACCACGTACTAGAAAATTTTTGCCACAGATAGGGCATATATAATAACAGTTATAGGGTATTTTTCATGCATGTTTTTAAAGAATCAATAGGAACATTTTTGTATGTAGCAGTAAAATAAGTAAAAAAAAGTAAGACCGGACTGGACTTCAAATTTTAATCTAGTTATAGCAAAATGGACCACCATTATAAATTACGTTTCCAAATTTCTACAAAATCGGGTAAAAAATATTTAAAATATTGTAAAAAATCTGTTTTTCTTTAAATATCAAATATAAAATTTCACACTAGCAGTTTTTAACCAAACAAAATCGATTTGTATTACGGACATGGCAAAGCAGAAACCATATCTATACCTACGTTACCCACCTACCTGCTAGACTAATAATTCGAAATGAAATTTCCCTCACCTGACAGATGTAATACATTTTTAATTGCAAACGGTGTGAAATTTTCGTACCGAATCTTCGTCGAACCCAAAACACACATTCACACAAGAACAATTGTTTTAGCAACTAAGTGCTAAAAATTTAATATCCTTAAATATAAATGTCCGATATATTCCGTTTCTATAATAAACTTGTGCCTTTCGCGTGCGTTTTTAAGGGAAAATATTCATCCTGAAATCTGAAGGTATATGTTAGAGCACCAACTGTTTGAGAATACACAATATACACAGCATTCAGAAAAAGTATGAACAGTCTACGTTATTAAGGGGTAATACACATACACAGCGGTTCAAATGCAATGCCAATTAAGACTTTGATCTAAAAACTTTATGAACACACTACATGAAACCTTATAACAAAATGCACATGATCGGTATAAAGGTTTCAAGAATTACTTATAAAAAATGTAAATTGAACAAAGACGTGTTACTGTTTCCAAGACTGCGTTCTATACCGGAAAAAAAATCAGAACCTCGGAACTGGTAGGGCTTTTTCGCGTTTTACCCCGCCCTTTGGAACTCGGTTTATTTTAGTCCAAAAAAAAAAAGACGATAATTTCGCTCTGTTCATTTATCACCGATTCCGAAAGGCCAAACCAATTTGCAATCTGTCCACCCGTGACCTTTACCTAATGGGCCCGTGATGGCGTTTTCGTGCAAATGTCGTCGTTTTTGCGAGAAATTAAGAATTTCGACCGGCGCAACGTGTGGGAAACATTTTAATCATAATTAGGGGCAAATGGGGAGGGCATTAGCAAGACTTCGAGTTGTGTTTCAAGGTTAGCGTGTCGTTGCCGGGGATAATAATAGGTATACGAATTTAATAAGGGCGATATTCTGCGTTGTTGATGTACACATAGGTGTGAGGTCTATTATCAATCTCCATATTCACCACCCTTATCTCGGGCTAGACTTGCCAAAAGTAAGATAATACCAATTGCCGAACATATTTATATATCTAATATTAACCAAATATGAAACAAACAAACAATCATATTCAGCGAGTAAATCAAAGTTACCCAATTAAGCGAAATTCTAACCTACATTATAAGGCGGGAATCAAATTTGAATTACATTGATTAACATCCCTATCGTCTGAGCACACCGACGATATCATTCAATTTATTTTTTTATGAATATCTTGACCATGAAGAGTTAATATCCTAAAGCAATAAAAGCAAATTGTCGATAAATTATTAACAGAGCTTTGTAATCACAGTTAATCAAAAATAATAACATTATAAGTTCTTTAAAGCCGTTCAAGGCTTTGTTTATATTTTTTTACCTGCCAGAGACTATAAACTAATCCGCTGACAATTCAAAATGCAAATAGCGGCCAATAAAATCTTATATTGGTGGAAAGATTAAACAAGGAAATGTTATCCCAGATGCACAACCTTTTGTTAAGATCGGTTTACCTTAGATTTTGTCGTGTACACGAACGAACCAACAAATTTACCTTAATTTGAAGCTTCGAGTTACCGAATCTCTACATTAAATATTAAAGGGTAAAATTAAGAACGCACAATGATTTATAATCCGGTTTTCTAGCTAATCACAGCAATTATAAAATATAAAAATATTGTAATCAATAGAATTTAGCGGTTAACTTCTTACCTCGGTTCTTAAGCATTCAATTGGACGAGGATGTTGTTAAATAACATGATTATGTAAACAGGCTTGCCGCTCTACACAATATCATTACTGTTTATTTAAATCAAGCGTGCCCCGGTTCAAGTGAGGGTTGCGTTTGTTTATGGTAAAGTCTGTTCATAGATACGAGAAAGTGACTAACTGATACGAATTAAGGAAAGACCCGGGCAAGCTGTAAAAATGAAATATGGCCGAACAGGTCCGTAGTTTGCTTAGAATTTAATTATTTGGGGTCTTGTTAGGATAGATACTAAACATTATTTATTTATTTATGTATGTGTTTATGTTTACATCTAAAATAAAATTACAAATTATTTTTATTACCTACTTAAATTATTTAAGATTCATATCATCCCCAGTTTTAATTATTATTTGTTCTATATTATTTGCACGATTGTTGTACTTTTTCTATATGTTTAACAGAATTTGCCCAGCTTTGTGGAGGGATGGTAAAAACATCGGTTTCTATAAGTTTGAGGACATTGAAGTTAACACGGGGAAAAACATTGTTACGACGAATGGCAGATTTCAGTTGGTGCCAAACATGTTCAATGGCATTAAATATACAATGGTAAGGTGGAAGCCTTAAAGGCCTCTTAATTAAGATATCTAATGTTGGCACGCTTTGTTTCTCGTATAACTGGTAAATTTTACGCCGTATTATATCTTGATCACTTTCATCTACACTTGAGAAAATGTCAGCATCGCTTCTTTTTTTCCTCGCTGAAATGGGATTATTCACAATTTTCCATACAGTTGATGTTAGAATTTTCGTCAATATGGCCGCTTCTTCTAAATATGTTTGCTTGCTGGCACCACGTTCGATGAGAGTCAAATAAACATTGTTTATAACTTCCTTAGTCTAAATAGTATAGTGTTTTCTACATTTGGGCGGGAGCATCTCCTGAGATACACTAGACTCGCACATATTTTGTATAATTCGGCACACGCTGTATTACACATGAAATAAGAACAACAAACTAACAAACTTAAACTAGGTATTATACCAAACCAAAGAATATTAAACACAGGTAGGTATAAAATTATTTTCTATTAGGGACCACAATTTTACCTGAATTTAAATTCCGAAACTTTAGGTAATAATCTTGTTGTCTTGTATGTTAATGACCACCCTTGGCTAATCCCATTCAAAAGCAATTGGTCACTTTCTTATATCTATGAACAGACCACACCTAAATATTCATGTTTGAGGAACAAACTGCGTACTTCACAATCTTCAACAAAAGAAAACAATTAGTACAATGCTTGATCTTCGCTATCGTACAGAGACGCCACTTTCATGAAAAACTTCTATAATTCTGATAAGATGAAACTCTTCTCTGCTTTTTTAGAGTCATGCTAATTTTCAAAGACGGATATTGTCTTGAATTAAAATTTCTTTATTTTCATTTGCCAATTGAATTATTTGTATTGTAACTGTTTTCTGTTTTTATTCGTACTCGATGTTGTTACATTCACATCAATTTTTACTATTTTTTTCGATGAGGCAAGTTTCTTTCATTTCAACGCATTGCGGCAAATTCCTGAACCAGGGACGCTCTAAAATGCTAACTAAATAAATATTATTTTGATGCACTGGGTATTATTCCTTTTTTAAAAGAAACCATCAACAAAAACTAGAATTTTAATTAGGTATTAATGAACAATTCTAAATTTTCGTTTCTTTTCGAAAAAAGATGTCAATTACATTTACTTTTTTTCACAATATGTAAACAAACTTCTCTGGATCCTCAAAAAAATGGCGCCAGGCAGTCTTCTGCTCGTTGAATTCGTCTAAATCATATTTTATTTATCCACTTGCATGAAATCTATTCGTCGAATTAATTAAATTAATATTATTAATAAAACTTTAAAAACAATCAATATTCATTAAAAACTTATTTGTAAAAAACTTACCCGGGAAAGGTAAGATATCCCAAAATGACGTCCATCATTTTGCCCAACAATAAATTAAAGAACGGCTCACATTTATTTTTCTTCTTTGGGAATCACTATTTCCCAAAAACCGAGACGTTTTAGCCGGAAACACTTCCACTGAAATTTACAGACTGATACGACCAAATCCGATCATTTCTGCACGTCGGGCATTTTGTATCGAATTGATTGAAAATGTCATCCACAAAAGTCACGCCGATGGATCGAGCAAAGTTGCTCTCGTATTTAGTTACGAGAAGAAAACCGTTTCGTACCGCACACCCGAACAGTTTTCATTTGACTCCCGCCGAGTCAATTCCCCATACAACCGAACTTGAAGTATACCCCACACTCTCCGATTTGTTTCTGATCGGAGAGAACGACCGCAACAAACGAAATCGAATACGTTCAGCCGTGGCCGATACGCATGCAGACTCCTAGTCTAACAAAAACGTCATCGACTAAATTTTAAGAGACGTCTCTCCCGCCCCTCTTTGAAAATCGCGACCGCTGCCCTAAACCCTGCGACCTCTCCAAGGTAAAACATCTGACTGCTGACAAGGGCGGAAAGAATAATGTTCCGCGAATAAATTTTGTTTGACGGATGTTGCCAGATGTTTCGTTTAGACCCTTGCGGCATCGACCTTGAATGGAATGTCGGGTTTCCACGAAACGGGTAAAACATAAACGAGTCACTAACTGCCTGTTCTGTTTACACCACACCAACGAGATTTAGTAGGTAAAAATAGTTTCTGTTGTGTTGTGACCGTGCTTTATTTTATGAACTTACATAGTTCAATTTTGAAAATGTGATGCACAACCCATCAGATCAATAAAAAAAGGGAATATTTTTACTTTTATAGAAAAATCAAAAACCTCTGAAGAAGAAAACGGATAAACATGAAAATTACGCCGGAACGGGCAGATACTAATCAAAAATTAAATATTAACCATAAATAAGAATTAATAACGCTTAAAGGTTGATTGTTAGTTACAAAGGCTTAACCAAGACTATCCAAAAGGTTTAAGTTTTTTATCTGAAAACGGACAATATTACTACTAGATATTGATTAGGTACGATGAGTAAAAATTTAAAGACTTTGCGTGAGGGCGTTTCACATGGAAACTATATTTGACAATTGAATTGTTTTTATATTATCACATAATTAGTTATTTACATAGTTTTGAATATAGGGGATCCAAGGACGGTTCCTTAAAAAAGCTATTTTTGTGAAGTCAACTCCATATTTAATTATTAATTTCTTTTTTGGTTCGTATGCACAATTTTATAATTAAGAGTATGTGCTCATTTCTTAATAGTATGTTATTGTAATTCCTTTATCTTCTTTTTTTGAAGTTTCTGTTGAAATAAAATTGGCCAGTGTGGCCATTTTTAAAAAAACCGTTGTGTTTATCTCAATTACTTTAAAATTACTAAAATGTGCAAATGATTATTTATTCGAACTGACTGTTATTCAATAAAGACAACAAATCCACTTCCTAAAAGCCACATCTTTGCTGTTGGTTCTATCGTAACGCAGAGACGTGCCGGAGTCGGACGAAGTTATCACGTTGGTATTAGTTTTATAACTAGATTCTTTGCACAAATTATTCATTAATAAAAACATCCAACGCTTAAAAGAATGCGGTCAATGTTCGCAAATATAAATAATTTAATCATTAATTTCTAACTAGGCATATTGTATCAATCCGTACATACATAAATTTATAAGGGGGCATGTTAACGTACTTATCAATTATTATAATATGTAATTATAGTTAACCAACAGTGGAACTTTAATATGAATTGTGTGAATTATTAATAATTGATCTTAAATGCAGATTTCAAAATTCAATTCCTTGGTAATTTACAACTTAACAGACAAAAAGAACACCAAAGAATACCTGTAATAGACTGGTTAAAAGCAATCGATGCAAAAAAAAACATTATTGTTAGAAGAACATAATTTGTCAGATTAACGGGCAAAAAACCTACGTACTAAGGAAAATTTAAAAAAAGATGTGGCAACGTGGTGACATAAGGCCTTTCTTGGATATCCTTGGCCCTCCTTTTGAATTCGAGTTCGTTACACGTGTACACAATAAATTGAAAGGGACGCTGTACTAGGTTCTGAAAGCTTTCAGTCACTTTTCTTCGGGTCTCTTTTCTTATTACATTAAAAATGAAAAACACGACCCAAAAATTAAAAATGCAAAATTTTTCGCTCATAAAATCGGGTAATAAAGATCAACACGTAATTTTTGGCGACATAAGCAACTTGTGGAGGGATGCATAAGTTCGAGGCAATGTCACGAAACTTTGCTGCAGCGCTGATCCGGTGACCTATTTACACACGCGGAAGCTGGAGACTTGAGTTGAAACCAGGTTATGAGGTCGAATCTAAAATCACAAAATTCCAGGTTCCTGTATGCTTCGAATTTTCTTTTCCAGTTTTTTCTTATTTTACTTTTAATAGTTTCAGTAAAATAGTACTAATTTAAAAGACAGAAGCTAAAGAGGAGAGAATCTTTTTCTTTATATGTGCAGATGGCCTCTAAACACTTATATCGTCCTTATGGACAAACTAATATTCATAACCAGTCAATTTAACGCGTGTAGAAAAAAAAATATTTTTTTAATTTTTGATTAGATCATGTGATTTCTGCAATCAGAAACCCACTCGATTGTTTATTCTTTAACAATATTGATCCAATTCCCCAAAAGGAACGTTTTGCATACATTTTTTGTGTTAATAAAACTCAATTAAAAACATCAAAAACCACTTTAACAAAGATAGGTTTCTTTAGTTTTGCCAAAAAATCTAAAAATTTCTGTAATATTACGTTTTTCAGCTGACTAAAATTGTTCGGGTTAGTGAAGCGAGATGGTGAAATTAAACAAGTCACTCCTCGGAATTATTTCGCCCAAAATAACAAAGTCACTAACTATTTATAAACTACTATTTACTATACACATTACAGTTGGTTATTTACATTTTCGCGCTCAAAGGCTGATTGACCAGCGAGGGGCGCTTCGCTTTTACAAAACGCAGCGCCTGCTGGAGATAGGGTTCCAAAAATTCCAGCCGTACGGTCGAGTTCTTGGAACGCATACAGGGCCGGCTCCCTCGACACAATTATAATAAAACGGTTTTCTAATTCATTTAAAGTTTTAAAAATTCATGACATGCAAAGTGTCTCTGCCTAAATTAAAACGAACCAACTGCATTTGCGTCGGTGTGTTTTGTAAAGACAAATAATTTTTTGTTGCTCATAATAAACAGCGTTTCAAAATACAAGGTGTCCTCTGAAAAAAAAATCGTGATTTGCTATAAAAACTATTTGCCTTGTAAATAGGTGAAACCAGTTCTGTCGCTTGATAAGTGAGGTAGGTGTGTCGAATTTCTAAGCAATAATGCCGACCGTTTACTTAATTAATTTAAATACCAAATCTACGGGGTAAGTCACCTTAGTGGATTGATTTTTGTGAATTATTTCATTCGTTAAATTTTAGCCCTTTTAAAAAGTTATTTATTTAGTTAGTTGTTTTTAATATTGATAAATTGATGTAGATGAATATTAGGCTTAGGTTCTTCATTCATTAACGTAGTTTACTCCATAGCCAAATGTTTAATTCAAAACATTACAATTGTATTTGTCTATTTCTTCTGTAAGGGAAAACTTGATCATCTTTCGACTCGAGTAAATTTTTTATTAACTCAAAACCTTCACAAACTCTATTAATTAAAATAGTGGGCAAACAGCCAAAAGTTTAGTTTCCCTAAAATTTTAACATGCATTCTTGTAAGTTTCATTCATAAAATTACCTAAGATTCATTGGTAAAAATTCAGTTGAGGCATTTGGTCACATAAAATCCTTTCGCCCTGTTTTATTTCCATTCCACGATTTCAAAACTACGGGTTTTTGGTTTCCAGAAAAAAGTTTTCCCTCTTTCAAGAACATAAATTTGCAACAGATATAATTACAAGAATGAAGAGTTAAGAATTGACTTTGGTAGGTCAACAATTGGACCAATTTACAAGCTTACAACGGAATACCAGAAAGCATCCAAAAAGGATCTATATGTTACCGGCAAAGTCCGTTATGCAGTCACACCTAGTTTTGTCTAGGCAAAGTCCGCATAGCCGGACCACTTTAGGCAAAGTCCGAAATTATTAGATATTTCAAACATTGCCTACAATGTGGTACGACAATCTTAGGTTTGCCAAATGTGTAGCAGGCAATGCCCGAAATAACCTGCCGCATTATTATCATACTGTCAATATTCTTTGTTGTACAAGTATAAGACGCAGTTTGCGATATAAGAAAAAATAGATATTTTCCAAAAAAAAAAAAGGGTAGAATTAGGGCCCCGGTATAAATATATTTAGAGTTAATTATGTCACTTATTAGTACAAGATGTCGAATGCTGACACTTAGAATTGCATAACAATTTTAATCTAAATAATTTACAAGAATTAGCGGTATATTTTTTGGTACAGTTACATCTTTGAAACCCTTGCTCTCCAAACGAAGAACTGTGCAGACTAATTTCGCGCTAGTATATTACGGGCAACTGCTTTGACTCTGTCTAAACTCGAAACTGGCACTGTGACTGATTCTCCTACTTGAATTTCCGGAAACTTTTTTTACGATACCGATATCTTCTCTGCTTGAACCATCAATCATTCGTAGGCAACTTCTTTGTTTACAGTTGCAGTCTGCGCATAGCGGAGGCATAGAACTAATGCTCCAAAACTCATTCTTTCTTCGTCATCGTTGGTACTGGTACCACTTGGTGTTTTGAGCGCAATTCACTGTGGTATTGAATTACCGTTTTCAGAACCGGATGTTTTCTGCCCTAGAGTATTGGTTGTTTCACTTCTATTGGAATAAACAGTAGCAAGCGCTTCTTCTAATTCCGTCTTTCATTTCTTTCGCGTCACTCATACTTGTATATGTCTTCTTGGTCACAAATCAGATAACGATTTCACTTAACTGAACGGAACAGCCGCTTAATTACAACTAAAAAAACATACAGAATGAAAATTCAGTGAAGTCGCATCCTGCCGCAATTATATGAACACGTAGCGACAAGTTTCGAGCGTCTGCAATCGGGATATCAGCTTAGGTTGGAGTTTTCCTGCTACACATTTGGCAAACCTGATTTTGTCGTACCACAGTGTGGGCAATGTCCGAAATACTAATAATTTCGGACTTTGCCTAAAGTGGCCCGGCAATATGGACTTTGAATAGGCAAACCTAGGTATGACTGCATAACAGACTTTATGTTGGATACCGACCACCGAACGATCGTTCAAAATAACTAGAACACATTTTTCCTTTTTAATGATATTGTAAGAACTGCTGGTACACCGCACATACGCTTTCCTTTCGAAACCCTAATAATGGTCTAATTGACTTAAAACGACACTGCCTGCGTAAATTTAAAGAAAACGGGGACATGTATATACCGACCCTCTTTAATATTCCAAGTGCGTCGTCTGCGATGTTAAATGTCAGGCAGTGAAACAGACGCAAACCGGAGTGCATTCGATAAGAAAGCGACGTAAAACAAATAACTTAATGCCGACAGGGGTCACCAGTTTGACCCCCCGCGTCAGTGCGTACGCGAACGTACGTTTTTAAGGTGGAACATAAAATGGATTTTCCGCAGTTTTCATCGCGCGTACTCGCATAAATATAGGTCGAAAACCAGGGCCGCTTCCCGTTAATTCATTTGCAATTCATGCCCGGCTCGTTCGAAAATCACTTCCCGTCTCATAATCAGTTTTCGCGGAACAAAGACGAGACAGATCTTAACGCTGAAAAGTTATACCATTCGAAGGACGCAATAATGCGGGTATGCATTTATGCAACGGCGTTTGTCTTTGTTTTATACGCCTAATAACAATTCCGCATAGGTAATTCGGTATTGTTATTCCCGATCCTAATATGTTATACGGAATTTCGTTGACAACGAGACATAATAATTAATTTGCTTATCATTTCGACGGAATCATAAAAGAAATAACATTTCACATTATCACAGAATGGTATACTCGGTATAGGGGTGACTAATCTCTAAGGCAGATTCTTTTTTTGTTTTTTTCATTATTTCTGAACTGGTTTTAGATAGCTAATTGAAATTTAGACTACAAATCCTTTGATTTAGTCATAAGGTGTAGTAGAAGAACAAGTTTTTATTTTAGAGAAAATTATATTACTTTTTATAAAACTTGTGGATTCCTCCTGCGTCGGTTTTTGTTGATTCGAACTAGCTAACGTTTCGTCAATCATCCTGTTGGTTTCTTCGGAGCTTGACTGAAACTGAGGTATTGGTGAGGTACACACCTGAGTCGCGGTTAAGATTGTTAGGTTGCTTATAGATTTCTATAGATTCTCGGATTTTTTGTTGGTAACATGCAAGAATTTTAGTTTTATGGAATAAAATTTTATGTCCGGTTTCGTGATTGTGTTCGGCAACTTCTGATGAGTTTATTTATCTTAGTCCTTTCATGTTCTTTGAGCCTAGTTGATATATTTCCTCCGGTCTCTTCAATGTATTCTTTGCCGCATATGCATGGAATGCTGTAAACTCCTGACGGTCGAAGATGTTGAGAGATTTTTGGATAAGTGGTAAATATGATTTTGACAAGAGAGTTGATAACGGATTATTTTTGGGCCTGATGGTGATGTGAAAATGCATTAAGGTATCGGTCTGTGTGCGTAGGTTTTCTGTAAACACAATGATCCAATGTTAGATCTGATTTTCTATTGATAAGAATATCTTAGAATGGAAGATTATTATTAGTTTCTATTTCAATGGTGAAACGTATGTTAGGGTGTATAGAGTTCAAATGTCTAAGAAAATCTACTAGGGATTCCTGACCATGAGGCCAAATAACAAAAGTATCATCGACGTAGCGTTTCCATAATTTTGATTTTAGATGGAAGATGTCGAGAGCTTTCTTCTCAAAGGTTTCCATAAATATATTCGCGATGACTGGTGAGCGATATAAGAAAAATTTTCCCCGGACAAGCATTTTTCAGTTAAAGTGAGAAGATTTGGTGATTCCAGATTCTCGGATTTTAATATATCCGAAGTGATGGTGAGAGTTTCAGGAACAGGAACTTTAGTAAAGAGGAATTCTACGTCAAAACGTTTTCAGTCAAGCTCTGAAGAAGCTAAATCAATTCATTTGAGTAGATAAAATATCATATTCTTTAGTTTAGTTTTCGCCAGCCCCAGCATTTCTTATTATTGCCCATACCAAGTGTCAACGAAGTTGTTGTAAGAGGTGCAGTGTAAAGAAGAGAAAATATTGTTTTGCTTAATTTGCCACAACGTCGGACTGTATACCAATGACAATTCTGATTGATCACAAGAAATAAAGGAAACCTATAAGTAAACAATTTGTAACAGTTAATACGATTTACAAATCTTCTTGATTTCTCCTACATCAATTGTTCATAAATCGAACTTCATCATCATCATCATGTTGGTTTCTTCAGAGCTTAACTGAGGCCGGAACAGTAATTGTATAACGCGCGAGATGCATAGTCTCTCCAAATCCAATAATGGGCTAGTGGTTCTGTGAAAATTATTCCGATTTTTATAAATTCCATGGACTCTGCGTTTCTTCGATGCAACTCCCGGTGTGTGTTTACCCGTCAAAATTAATATTTTTATAAGAAAAATACTAAACGAAAGGTGGCTTCATTTTCAGTTTCCTACAAATTTGTAAAAACATAATTTTTCAAACATTACTTTTTTTGGTAAGAAATAGGAATCAAACTAATTAGATGGAGTACGCTGAATACTTTAATAAAGTATTTTTTAATAAATTTATTTCACTCGATTTCAAAGAAGGTCTTCAAATGAATTAATAAAAATCGCCATTAACACCAAACAAAATTTTATTAATTTTATTACATTTCGAAAATAACCAATTGAATAATAAATCGAAAAAAAAAATCCGATATGATGCGGACTTTGGTGGTGACACTCATTATTGTGCACCAAATTTTTTTGAGCAGTTACTCGAGCAACTATTAACGAAGGAGGAGTTCGTGTGATCTTTTTCGATAATCTTCGAAAATCCAATAAAATTCGTTTTATTTAACATATGCAAGCAAGACATTGAGTTGAAAAATATTACGCTAAACAATTTTCTATTTTAATAGAATGAAAATATAAATAGGCCGAAACAGTACGTCGGTAAACCGAAAAACAAAAATGAAACAAGTCCCACCACGAAATTGCGATTTTATTCAAGGATATATGTACGTATCAGCGCAGAGTTTATGCTGAAGATTTATATCACCAATATATTGACATTTTATGTAAACACCGATTAGTCAGTAGATAAGTAAGAGTAAGTTTTTATCTTATCAACTATATTTAATAGGATTTATTACGTCCATATCCCCTGACAGTATATATGCAATAACATCAAATGGTTCTGTCAATATTTGCGTTGTCGTTTAATTCGGTGCGTTTTTCGATACCAATGAATCGCATTATTATTTGCTTGGCGTATATTCAATATACATGATGTCAAAGAAATATATAAACCATCTCTGTAACATCATAGATAGAAGAATAATTAGGTAGTTCAGAGCAAAAAAAAGTACAAAGGAACAACTAATTGACAAAAAAGAGGCAAGAATGAGAACATACATTGTTCACAAATTCACAAATGAAGCAACAACAACAACAACAACAACAACAACAACAACAACAACAACAACAACAACAATAATAATAATAATAATAATAATAATAATAATAATAATAATAATAATAATAATAATAATAATAATAATAATAATAGACTTTTAGACTTTTAGACTTTATTGGCCATTAAATACATTACAAGAACAACAAATGGCAAGTCACAATATCAAACACATTCTAATAACATTCATAGAGAGCAACATAATTATCAGATAGACAAACACCAAACATTGAAACAAAAATTAGGTAAAAAAAAAATAAGTAAATAAATAAATAAATAAATTCCCAATTAGTATTATGGAGACACTCGAGACGCAACACGAATGTACTCATCTGCAGTATAGAATGCGTTCTCCAATAGAAATTGTTTTATTATAAAATTTAGTGAATGGCAGATCCTTGACAACGGTTGGTAGAACATTGTAGTGATTAATGTACAATTTATTTAACTCGGATGTGCGCAGCCTAGAATGGCCCTGGACAATTAATTCAGATCCCCTGATGTAGTGATTGTGGCGATCACAGTGCTTAGGCATATAAATAAATAGTGATGGTAAGGTCAAAATATTAAGCTTTGAGAAGAGCGGGCGGCAGTGATCACGAGGCTTTGCATTCGCAATCACACGTATCGCTCTTTTTTGCATAAGAAAAGCCTTGCGGGCATGCACGGAACCACCCCACAAAACAATAGCGTACGCTAAATGAGAATGGAACAATCCGAAATAAGCAAGTCTTGACATGATAGGAGTGAGTGACTTTTTTAAGTATCTAATTAGAAACAATTGACTTGACAGTTTGTGGCAAAGGTGTTCAAGGTGATCCTTCCAAGAAAGAGTACGATCGATCCAGACTCCAAGTACCTTAACCGGAGCATTGTTTAAATTGTGAACCTTGCTACAAGAGAAAATAAGATTGTTCGTTTTATTTTCGTTTAACTGTAAGGAGTTCGACCCGAACCATTCACACGCTCTAGTCTTATTGGCCACGCTGTAATTACTAAGTTCATATGGGTTTCTAGATCGGGATAAAAGAATTGTATCATCCGCGTAAAGCGTAGTTTTACATGGTATGTGAGAAGGCAAATCGTTGATGTAAACTATAAACAGCAGGGGCCCGAGCACCGAGCCCTGCGGCACTCCAAAAGATACCGGCAAGCTAGAACTACTGAATTTTCCATTCACCTCGACATATTGAAGTCTACCGCTAAGGTAAGAGCGCAATAATCTGTGAGGCATGCCCCTGATGCCATACCACTCGAGCTTCTGCATCAGCAGTCCATGATTCACACAATCAAAAGCCTTCGTGAGATCGCAAAAGGTGACCTCCGCTATCTCACCAGCGTCAAAACCTTCGACAATGCTCCCCACAAGACTTAGCAAAGCATGCGTGGTGGACCTTCCGCCCCTAAACCCGAACTGTTCTTTGCACAAAAGTATGTGTTTTTCAAAATAGTTCAGAAAACGATCTTTTAAGATTATTTCAACGATCTTCCCCATCATAGAGATGATTGCAACAGGTCTATAGTTTGAGGGGACGTTGGTATCTCCCTTCTTGTGTAGTGGCACGACCCTGCTTATTTTTAACTGTTCTGGAAATATTCCAGTTTCAAACATAATAATAATAATAATAATAATAATAATAATAATAATCATAATTATAATTATAATGGTTGCTCAAGTTCAGCCATCTTGTCTAAGAACCGATGTTGAATATATTGACCGGAGAAATCTGAGATTAGGGGAAAATAATAATAATAATAATAATAATAATAATAATAATAATAATAATAATAATAATAATAATAATAATAATAATAATAATGCCCTATTATTTTCACAGAATAAAATGTGACGTTAGATAAAAATGTCTTGTGGAGGCAGATATTTTAACTCCTATGGGACAGGATTGTAATTTAGACGTAAACCAGCAAAAATTAGTGATTGTTTAAAATATTCATGATTATGGCGCCAATTTCGATTTGTTTTTATAAGCATATATTAAAATAATAAGCAAATTGATCGATATTGCAGTGAATGTTTTGTGTTTTTAAACTTTTACCTACAACTAGCACTATAAGGCAAATCAAAAGGAAGTCGGAGTCTTTTATGCAATGAGGACAGAATGTAGAAGATTGTTGAGAATGCTAAAGCGTATTAGTGCCTTGACGGAGAGACAGTTTTTAAAGAACTTGACAAGGAGTTTTTATTGATTTTTAAACAAAATCGACATGGTGGTACCAAGAAAGTTGTCCCGATTAAAAATTTGGTTTCAGCAGTATGATTTACAAAATCGAAAGACCAATTTCACGGAGCTTACTGATCGTTAAAATTTCGAGACCTTCCTACTACAGCTGATAATTACATTTTTGCGTCGTTAGGTTAATTCAGAAAGCATAATTTATATGTCATCGAGAGCAGTTATACAACTATAAATAATGGTTAGTGTCTTGCAGGCTTTCCCTTACAAAGATTTCTCTAAATTTTATTTGTTCCTTAAGAATCATTTACAATAATGCCTTTTTTTAAATTTAAAGTTATTCGGGGATCATTAGAAGTCCATTAGGAATGCGATTAAGCAGAAATTAAATGCTAATTTTAACATGGGAATTTTGGTGAGTTAAGATGAATCATGCTCGGCCGGCTGCGTTTGATGAGCCGACCGATTATGTCGTAACTTCGTCGGGTTCACCTTATGCAAATCGGTGTCGATTACGAAAAAAAAAAAATTGCCAATGGACGGTGAAAGTTTTTCGTTGACGAAAAATCGTACGGTGAAAGTGGCCCGGCCATATCGGGACGCCAGACGCGACATCAATAACGATATGGTACTAATCGGTCTCCATTCGGGTTCAAAGGGTATACGTTGGCGGACTTGACAAATGACCACGCCCTGTAGCCGCTGCGTCTCGCGATCTGTCATCGACAAGAGAAGTCTTTGGTGGCGGGTCCCGTGTTCACTTATCGCCATCCTTCGAACACGGAATGGCGAGGGGATTTTATTTTCTACTTAACTTTATTGTGAACTAAGATATTTGCCAAAAAAAAATTTTTTTTTGGTTTTTTTAAGGAGAGGAATTTGAAAATAATTAATTGTAATATTGATTCCAATAAAAAGTCATTTCTTTTTTGAATACCTTAGTGTATTTAGGTTTTTATTAAAAATATCCTATCCTATTCTATCTGCCGTGCCTCCCTGTCTTAGCGGACGACTAAAGGTGGCTTCCCACGGCCCGTGTTTTTGCAGGCCCGCGCCAACGCGCCGTAGGAAGACGGTCGCCTGAGGTGGCGTGAGGAGGTGCGACGGATCCGCAGCGAGTCGGTAAATTCAAAGGCGCGAACCGGCGCGGCGTGTTCATGCCTGTGCAGACCTGTTGTTATTGAGGTAGAGAGACATCTTCATTGTTTTTGCGGCTCTACAACAAGCTGTTTTGGTGTTTTTTAAGCGATAATATGGAGTGGACGAACGAAATTACTTACACATTTATTAATTTATATGAAAATGAACCCGCGTTATGGAATACAAAAACTGACCGTCATAAAAACCGAAACGAGCAGCACGTTTCGCGGAGTCGTATTCAAGATAAATTAAAAGAAAGTAATGGTGGTGGCATTACGATTATGTATGACAGCGGCTGCAGCAACAGTTTTTTCTTCTTCCGACATTACTGATAATCACCAAAAACAAGTTGTTAACAATCACCAACCCCGAACACCAGTAAACACAAAAATATGTAGACAGCTGATTTGTTTTGAAAATGTATTTGGGCACAAACACTGCGCGCCGCGGGAAGAGTTTCCGACCCGGCCTGTAAAATTACAGGCCGTGGGAAGCCACCTTAAGACTAAGGGTATACTTTTGGTCCCAGTTTTTCGGTAGTCAAGTATCAATCCCGTCCCGCGTTCACCCTCACATATTCATCACTTTTACCCAAAAAAGAATGCACTGTAAATGTCGCTTAAAAGAACTGCCATCGAAATTTATTTTCGCTACAATACCTAAGGATATCAATTTTTGAACTACAATAAATTTTATCAAATTTTAATATTTTTACCAAAGTAATCTGCAGTTTGCACTACAGTGGAGTCTAAATAAGCGATTTTAACTTTAAAAGCAGTTGTAAATTATGTACTCAGTGTGTAATAGAACACGAAAATACAATGAAGATGACGGAAGCATATAAATCGTTTTTATTCGAAACAGTATAATAATATAGCACAGTTTACAAATCTCGGAGTCAAAACCGAATGAGGAAAAAACCACAATTATAATGAATAATTTGGTGTTTATTTGCATTTAATTAATTAAAGCTATACAATATTCAGTGAACATGGAACAATAGCGGGTGGCAAATTTGGATGTTTCTATAGGAGATCTCGGTAAGTAAAATAAAAATAAAAAATGGTTTGTAAATTTTAAGGTTACAAAACAACATTTAAGGCACTTTTTTAATAAATTTCCGAATTTGGTTTTTGGTTACAACAAAGTTTTATTTGTTTTTATTTGTTTAACTTGCGTGTGACATTGTACATGAACTAAATAGTGTTTTTCTCTCAATCCATAAAATACATAACAAGTGTATTAAAAGTTATGAGAAGGTTGGCGTATGTTCGGATTAACGACGTTGCACGGTGTTGTATTTTGAAAGCCAAAAAAACAAGTGTGTTACAAGAATATAGGATATAGTAGTATCATTAGTACTAAACCTATATTATGCAAATAAATGATCGAAAGTTTTGCTGTACATGGACACTCTTATACTGCGAATATAAGCGAAAACTTATGTGGGTGTCTGGGTCTTATTTTTCTTTTAAACAAGAACTGTGTGTGTTTTATATGAAAGTTATCCATTTGAGAAATGGGAGTTTCTCTTTAGAAGGGTTCAGCTGAGCGCGGCGCGTATATAGAGAAAATCAGAGCTCTAATTCCGTACACCCCAGATTACGCAACAGCGTGAAAAAGCGATTAACATTTGTTTTCGTCCGTGTAATTGCATAAAATGCGTTGCAGAACACCTTTACAAATTGTATCATTCGGCAGCGATAAATTCAGCGTAACGACAACCAATTACAACGTATTAAACAATCTAATTCGCCGTATGCGTTAATTAATCCCATTCGTTGGCCGGCTCGAACAAATAATACCTAATAATTTTGGCCTTGGTTCGCTTTTAAGTTCAAAAAGTGCTTAGACATTTGGGTCACGAATCTGTACCGATCGGTACCAATTGTAACGCTAAATGGGAATGTAGATTACAATGCACCGCGGGGGGGGTCCTTAAATTCCAATCATCTCCGCCCACCTCCAATAATTTTTCAATAATAATTTATATATTAGCAACGCCCACGTATCGGTTTGCATTATTTATGAGTCTGAGACTAGAGCGATACAATCATTGGGGGATAATTATTCGTTAAATTTTAAGTTGCTCAATAACGATCCGTCCTGTTGCCCTATATTTTTAAAAGTATAAATCCAAATTTTTCAAGGGCGCTATACATTGCAGCAAGGAAGTACACATAACAGTTATTTTAAATTTTCTCGATATCATAATAAGTTAACAAAAAAATGGAATGGAATACAGAGTCACTAATTCTCGAAAATACTGAATTACTAAACTGAAGTTAATTTAAAAAAGCAATTAACGAAAATTTAATAATTTCCTTGTCACAAGATATTTGTCATCACAGAATGCAGAATATGAGAAAAAACAGAAACTATAGAGCATCTATTTTGATATATTTATTTATAACAATTTATAACAATAAATTAGTTAGTATGTTCGTTTTAATTCTGTTTGTATAACAATATCTTCATTTCGCATTGAAATCGCCTCATCTATTTTAAGCCGCACCCATTGAAAATGCCCTGGGTTTAATAATTTAGAAAAAAAGCGCCAATAAACCGGAAACACGAACATGAAAAATATTTAAACTGTTGGAAATACGGAGTAGATATTGAGAAATATCGGCAAATATTTATTTCAATATTGGTAGATCATTTAATGCTTGTACATACAATTTTTCTCCCTGCGAATGCTAGATAACCATTTTAAAAAATAAATATAAATGAAACAAATTGGTTCTAAGAAAGTTAAATTTGTATTAACCGATATTATATATGAGTCAATCATCAAATTCGTCCGCAATATAGGTTGATCGTTTTTTTATTGTCGTTACCAGTTTATGCTAGGGTGATTGATGCGCGAGGTTAACGCACTTCATGTTATTCATATTATCAATCAATTATTAAAATTAAAATGAAATATCTCAAATAAACACATTATTTATCATTTTTTTCCAAAAATACAGTTGGATATTTTAACTGCTTAACATTATTTACAAAATAATCGTTAATACTTCAACTAAAAATTAAGAGTATATTGTCAATGATATTTGGCGAAGTCATTCTTTTTTGACAACTTTGATGTTTTTGTACTAAAGTTTAACACTTGCTTCCAACTTCCAATAATCTTAGCTGAGGACTGTTACCAATAAATCCAACACAAGAATTATAAATCGAAAAATGAAAAATAAACGTCAATAATTGAAAAAATTTCCAATCAAAAAATAAAACGATCAACGAAGTATTGATTGATATTATAATGTTTCGAATTTTCGAAATTTGCAAATTTGCATTTGTTTCTACAATAATTTCCACACTGCACATTTTAGTAGTGGGACTGTGTTGCAAATATTTTACAGATCCTGTATTTGATGTTTAGAACGAATATAACAAATTAATAATAATTAAAACAGTGATCTTGGTGATGTAAAATGTTAATACTCACAAAATATCTAATGTCAAACGATAACAAAAAACGAATGAAAAAAAAAAGGAGAGCTGATGAAATATACCGTATATCCAGTCCAAATACTTTTTTAGTTTTAAAATTTTTTAAAACAGTCCGCAAATTAAGCTTCTTTCCAGTATACAGCAGTTTAGTATTACACTTCTGTAATAATTTTCCCTATTTCCCATTTTGTCCCTATTGTTAACGTCCACGCGATTCTATTGTAATCGAAGCGTGTGGCACGCATAATTAATGAAACAGACTTAAAATATTTTTTTGGCAACTTTCTCTTTCACCGCTTCCGAGGCACCCACTAATCATTCCTACGAGTATAGACAAATCCTGATCGGTGACCCTATTCAGACGATTATATACTCTTTGCAGCGGCGGATACGCGAAGTAGAAAAAAAATCGAGAGGCGAGAGAAAACGGACAGGGGAAAAAACTGGAGAGGCGACAGCGAACGGTCATTAAAACGTTTTTTTTTTAATCGCCAACGATCGATGGAACGTAATTGCTTTTATACATCGTAAACAACAATTATTCGGAAAAACTGATATTTATAGAGTTCACGGCATATTTACCAAATAAATAGTGACTTGTAAATTATTAAATGTATTTTTTGGGACGTTAATATTTGAGGTGCCATTTTGGCCACTTTCAAGAAAATTGGATTTGCGTTGGTTTTACTACACATTTAAAGTTTAATTTAGTTTAGTATTTTTACTGGTGATAATGTACAAGTTTATAACAAATCTTACATTACCACCAATGAGTAAACACAAATAATTACAAACAAAAACGAACACGTAAGTTATTGAGATGTTTGATGCATTGAACCACCTGCGCGCATCATTTTTTCTTCAATGTCTGACATTCTTTAATAAACCAGCAAATTGAATTAGCAGAAAATTCATAGAAAGGAAACATGAAATATGAATCGCCTTACCACCAAGACTTGCGATACGCACTGCTTTATTTAAAGCAATGATCTATAGCAATTTTGGCCCATAGCAATATTTATAACTGTCATTTGGGATATGGTTTTATTGTATGCTGCGATCTGATGTTCTCTTACGTCATACTCGCAAATATTCTCTCCCCAATCAGAGTCAGTTTAATGTGATTGATCTTGTAAATATAGTATTTGCGGTTGTAATGTCCGGTGTACATCCCTAAGAGAATTTTCAGATTTGATCTCTCCATTGCTAATAGAGTGTTAGTCGTGGCTTTCACCGTATGATATTATGTCATTATGCCTTCTAATCGCAGACGGTATACCCGAATTTCTGTGCTATCCAAGATTTGATTGCATTCCTTGTCGATTGGCGTGATACAGTCAACATTTTTTGTTAGTTTGTAGTTATTTCGTTATATTGCAGTCCACTATTCTCTGGTATACATTACGGCACTTTCTTAGTCTTGGGGCACACTGTCGCCTCACTGTCTGAAAATATGTTATTGCTTCTTCACACAAGTTGCTTGCTTTCCACCATCCTTGCGCAAGTCTTAATCGTTTGAATTTCCGCCTGGAGAATAGTCGGGAATGTGCCAAGAATTATAATTGATACTTTCGTCTTTTGGTGTTAAGTATAAATGCGTTATGGAGTCGTCCGTGTATCAATCATGTCCTGTCCCTATGTCAGTGTCATGTAGATCACTATAAGTTGGAAGCAATTTACGTCGTTATGGTGAGTGTTCCCAAAATGATAGTTGTGTAATTAGTTTGGCGAATATTTTCAAAAAATAGAGAGACGGTTTAAATGTATAAATATTAAAAAATAAACAATTTAATTTTGACAAAAATACAAAACTGAAATACTACTCACAAGACTCGAGAATGGGAAGAATACCGCCGACACTGAATGACTGACTGATAACACGGAACCTAGGAAATTTAAGCTAACTCTAAAGTCATATATCAACAGTTTTTTATTAACGTCATCTGGATCACATATGATCAGATATTCTACGTTAAACACTAGCATGATGTCTGAAAGAAAAAAAAAGTCAAAAAAAGTGAATTGATGAAATTGTTGAGCCGCATTAATAAATGAGATGTCCTAGAGAACTATATGCAGCTACTAATGTATCTTCGTTTTCCTTTACGTTCTACATACATTAAAAAGATAAAAATATAACAATAAAACCGGTTGATAGCGAAGAAAAAAATTACTAAAACAAATTTAACTGATGTTTAAAAATTACGTTGATAATTGCAACGCAGAGGTATCAATTAAATTTACATCACTGTATAGAGCGCAAAAAGTGGCTATATAAATGAGCACATAAAACTTTTTGTTTTACTTTTTAAAACTAGTCAACCCCTACTTCTGAGCACTATTCGCTAAACATAAAAATGCTTTCCTCTAATTGAGGAAATAGAAAATGATTTATTAGTGAAAAACGTCTGCAAATGATTAATTGTCACACGTGATATTTTCTTTTCCACGGTTGCCAGTAGGTACACCGGCGCTGCTTTTGATTAATACGACTTTATTTTCTGATGCCGCATAAAAAATGGCGACATCGACATCGACATCCGGCAATTAGCGATAGGCGATCTAAAAATTTAATCGATCGAGCG